>NC_073625.1:118038739-118663739 GCF_029407905.1 Bubalus kerabau | reverse complement strand
AAGGCCAGTTTTCATTCCAATCCCAAAGAAAGGCAATGCCAAAGAGTGCTCAAACTACCGCACAATTACACTCATCTCACACACTAGCAAAGTAATGCTCAAAATTCTCCAAGCCAGGCTTCAGCAATACATGAACCATGAACTTCCTGATGTTCAAGCTGGTTTCAGAAAAGGCAGAGGAACCAGAGATCAAATTGCCAACATCCGCTGGATCATCGAAAAAGCAAGAGAATTCCAAAAAAAACATCTATTTCTGCTTTATTGACTATGCCAAAGCCTTTGACTGTGTGGATCCCAAAGAACTGTGGAGAATTCTTCAAGAGATGGGAATACCAGACCACCTGATCTGCCTTCTGAGAAACCGGTCAGGAAGCAACAGTTAGAACTGGACATGGAACAACAGACTGGTTCCAAATAGGAAAAGAAGTACGTCAAGGCTGTATATTGTCACCCTGCTCATTTAACTTCTATGCAGAGTACATCATGAGAAACACTGGGCTGGAAGAAGCACAAGCCGGAACCAAGATTGCGGGGAGAAATATCAGTAAACTCAGATATGCAGATGACACCACCCTTATGACAGAAAGTGAAGAGGAACAAAAAAGTCTCTTAATGAAAGTAAAAGAGGAGAGTGGAAAGTTGGCTTAAAACTCAACATTCAGAAAACGAAGATCATGGCATCTGGTCCCATCACTTCATGGGTAATACATGGGGAAACAGTGGAAACAGTGTCAGACTTTATTTATTTGGGCTCCAAAATCACTGCAGATGGTGACTGCAGCCATGAAATTAAAAGACACTTACTCCTTGGAAGGAAAGTTATGACCAACCTAGATAGCATATTAAAAAGCAGAGACATTACTTTGCCAACAAAGGTCCTAGTCAAGGCTATGGTTTTTCCAGTAGTCATGTATGGATGTGAGAGCTGGACTGTGAAGAAAGCTGAGTGCCGAAGAATTGATGCTTTTGAACTGTGGTGTTGGAGAAGACTCTTGAGAGTCCCTTGGACTGCAAGGAGATCCAACCAGTCCATTCTAAAGGAGATCAGTCCTGGGTATTCTTTGGAAGGAATGATGTTAAAGCTGAAGCTCCAGTACTTTGGCCACCTCATGTGAAGAGTTGACTCATTGGAAAAGACTCTGATGCTGAGAGCGATTGGGGGCAGGAGGAGAAGGGGACGACAGAGGATGAGATGGCTGGATGGCATCACTGACTCGATGGACATGAGTTTGAGTGAACTCCGGGAGTTGGTGATGGACAGGGAGGCCTGGGGTCCTGCAATTCATGGGGTCACAAAGAGTCAGACACGACTGAGCGATTGATCTGAACTGAACGCGTATTTATGGAATTTAGAAAGATGGTAACAATAACTCTGTATGCGAGACAGCAAAAGAGACATAGATGTATATAACAGTCTTATGGACTCTGTGGGAGAGGGCGAGGGTGGGATGATTTGGGAGAATGGCATGAAACATGTATAATATCATACATGAAATGAATCGCAAGTCCAGGTTCGATGCATGATACAGGATGCTCGGGGCTGGTGCACTGGGATGAGCCAGAGGAATGGTAAGGGGAGGGAGGTGGGAGGGGGGTTCAGGATGGTGAACACATGTACACCCGTGGCAGATTCATGTTGATGTATGGCAAAACCAATACAATATTGTAAAAAATAAAATAAAAGCAACAAGGAAAAGGTAACAAATAACATACAAGGGAACTCCCATAAGGCTATCAGCAAATTTTTCAGCAAAACTTAACCCACCAGAAGAGAATGAGATGATATACTTAAATCAATGAAAGAAAAGAACATACAACCAAGAATACTCTACCTAGTAAGACTTTCATTGAGGTTTTATGAAGAAGTCAAAAACTTTACAGACAAGCAAAAGCGAAAAGAATTTAGCACCACCAAAGCAGCTTTACAACAAATCCTAAGGGAACTTCCCTAGGCAGAAAAGAAAAGGCCACAACTACAAACAAGAAAATTACAAAACAGAAAAGCTCATTGGTAAAGGCAAACACACACAAAAAGTAGGAAACAATCCAAAAACAAAGCTAATAGTAAGGTTAAAGGACAAAAGTAGTAAAAATCATTTGTATCCACAATAAGCACTTAAGGGATACACAAAACAATCTGATGCAAAATATAATACCCAAAATGGTGATTATGAGGGGAGGCGAGTACAAATGAAGTTTATCTGAAATGTGTTTGAAAATTAAAAGGTCAGCAATTTAAAACAAGCACATACAAATATAGACTCCTATATAAAAATCTCATGGTAACCACAAAACAATAATCTATAATAGATATACACACAAAGAAGGAAAAATAATCTAAATAGAACACTAAAGAGAGTCATCAAACCACAATAAAGAGAACAAAAAAAGAAAATAGGAAGAAAGACCTACAAAAACAAATCCAAAAAAATTAAGAAAATAGCAATAGGAACATACATATTGGTTATCATCACCTTAAATGTAAATGAAATAAATGCTCCTACCAAATGACAGAGACTGGCTGAATAAATACCAAAATAAGGCCTGTACACCTGCTGCCTATAAGAGACTCACTTCAGATCTAGAGACACATATGGACTGACAGTAAGTGGATGGAAAAAAGGTATTCAGTGCAACTAGAAATCAAAAGAAAAGTTGGAATAGTAATACTTGTGTCACACAAAATATACTGTCAAATAAAGAAAATAGACAGAGAAGGACACTACATGATGATTAAAGGATCAACTCAAAAAGAAGGTAGCACAGTTTTAAATATACAGGTACCCAACATAGGAGCCCCTCAATATATAAGCCAAACGTTAAAAGACATAAAAGGAGAAACTGATATTAATACAATAAAGTGGTGGACGTTAGCATCCCACTTACATCAATGAACAGATTAATCAGACAGAAAATCAATAAGGAAACATGGGACTTAAATGATACATTAGGCCAGATGGACTTAACTGACATCTATAGAGCATTCCATCCAAAAGCTGTGGGACACACATTCTTTTCAAGTGTACATGGAACAGTCTCCAGAATACATCACATGCTAGGACATATAGCAAGCTGCAGTGAATTTAAGAAAACTGAAATTAAATCAAATATTGCTGCTATCTTTTCCAACTAAAGGCTATAAAGCTAGAAATCAACTACAAGAAAAAAACTTGAAAAGATACAGACAGATGGAAGCTAAAAAATATGCTACTAAGCAACCAGTGCATCACTGAAGAAATCAAAGAGGAAAATTTTAAATGTCTAAAGACTAATGCCTAAAAGAGTAAAATTATTATCCAAAACCTATGGGATACAGCAGAGGCAGTTCTAAGAGGGAAGTTCATAGCAATACAAGTTTACCTAAGGAAACAAGAAAAGTCTCAAACAACTTAACCTTACACAAGAACAACTAGAGAAAGAACAACAAACAAAACTCAATGTTAGTAAAAGAAAATAAATCACAAAGATCAGAGCAGAAATAAATGAAATAGAGACTTCAAAAACAACAGAAAGATCAATGAAACCAAAACTTGGTTCTTTGAAAAGATAACTAATTCAACAATGAAAAGTTGAAAGCGTTTCCTCTAGGATCAAGAGTAAGGATGCCCATTCTCACCACTTATATTCAACACAGTTTTGGAAGTCCTTGCCATAGCAATTAGAGAAGAAAAGGAAATAAAAGCAATCCAAATTGGAAGAGAAGTAAACCTGTCACTGTTGCAAATATTTCTATGTCAACCTTTAGACAGTCTCATCAAGAATAAAAGGGAGAGGACCAAATAAAGAAAATCAGAAATGAAAATGGGGAAGTTATAACCACCACCACAGAAATACAGAAGATCATAGGGAGAATACTACAAGCAACTATACACCAATTAAAAAGGACAACTAGAAGAAATGGACAAATTCTTAGAAAGCTACACTCTCACAAGACTGAACCAAGAGGAAACAGAATATACAAACAGGTCAACTACCAGTACATAAACTGAATCAGTAATTTAAAAATTCCCAGCAAATAAAAGCCAATGACAAGATGGTTTCTAAGGTGAATTCCACCAAACATTTAGAGAAGAGTTAATACCTATCCTTCTGAAACTATTCCAAGAAACTGCAAGGTAAGGAACACTCCCAGACTCATTCTATGAGGCCACCAACACCCTGATACCAAAATCAGAAAAAGGTATCAAAAAAGAAAATTATAGGCCAATATCATTGATGAACACAATGTAAAAATCCTCAACAAAATATGAATCCAAACTCAATCCAACAATACATTAAAAGGATGATACACCATGATCAAGTTGGATTTATTCCAAGATGTAAGGACTTTTCAATATCTGCAAATTAATGAATGTGATAACATCACATTAACAAACTGGGGAATAAAAACCATATGATCATCTCAACCAATGCAGAAAAAGCTTTTGATAAAATTCAACATCCATTTATAATAAAAACTAGTCCAAAAATAGGCATAGAGGGAACATACTTCAACATAATAAAGGTGATATATGACAAGTCCACAGCTAACATCATACTCAATGATGAAAAGATGAAATCATTTTCTGTAAGATAATGAAGAAGACAAAGGATGCCCATTCTCACCACTTTTATTCAGCATAGTTTTTGAAGTCCCAGACACAGAAATTAAAGAAAAGGAAATAAAAGGAAACTGAGCTGGAAAAAAAGAAGTGAAACTGTCACTGTTTGCACATGGCATTTCTATGCTCTACACAGGAAACCTTAGAGATGCTACCAGAAAACTACTAGAGCTCATGAATGAATTCAGTAAAGTTGAAAGATACAAAATTAACGTACGGAAACTCATTGCATTTCTATACACTAACAACCAAATATCAGAAAGAGAAATTAAGGAAACAACCCCTATTGCATCAAAAAGAATGAAGTATCTGGAAATAAACCCGCTTAAAGATGCAAAATGAAAAGACAACCTACAGAACGGAAGAAAATATTTGCAAACATTACAACTGACAAGGGATTAATTTCCAAAATATACAAACAGCGCATAAAGCTAAGAATCAAAAAAAGAAACAACCCAATCAATAATGGGCAGAAGACCTAAACAGATATTTCTCCAAAGATGGCCAACAGGCACATGAAAATATTTTCAACATCACTAATTATTAGAGGAATGCAAATCAAACCACAATATCTCAGTAACACCTCACATCAGTCAAATGGCTATCATCAAAAAAATCCAAAAACAATAAATGCTGGGGAGAGTGTGGAGGGAAGGGAACCCTCATACACTACTGGTGGGAATGTAAACTGGTGCAGCTACTATAGAGAAGTATGGAGGTGCCTTAAAAAACTAAAAACAGATTTGGCATATGACCCAGCAATCCCCTTCCTGAGCATATATCCAGAGAAAACTCTGATTTCAAAAGATACAAGCACCCCAATGTTCACAGCAGTAGTATTTACAGTAGCCAAGCATGGAAACAACTTAAATGTCCATCAACAGAGAAATGAATAAAGAAGATGTGGTGTGTAGGTATACACACACACACACAAACACACACACATATAACTACTCATAATACTAGAATACTACTCAGCCACTAAAAAGAATGAAATATAGCAACATGGATAGACCTAGAAATTACCAAGTGAAGTAAGAGAGAAATAGCATATGATATCACTTATATGTGGAATCTTAAAAAAACTGATATAAATGAACTTATTTACAAAACATAAACAGACTCAAAGACACAGAAAACAAACTTTGGGCTACCAAAGGGGATAGTTGGCAAGAGGGTGGGAGGGTGTAGTTGAAGATAAATTAGGAGTTTGGGATTACCATATATACCTTATTACATATAAAACTGGAGCAGGAAATGGCAACCCACTCCAATATTCTTTCCTGGAGAATGGACAGAGGAACCTGGTGGGCGACAGTTCATGGGGTCGCAAAGAGCTGGACACGACTGAGTGACTAACGCATATAAAATAGGTAAATAACAAGGACCTGCTGTATAGCACAGGGAACCATATTCAATACCTCGTAATAACCTATAATAGAAAGAAATCTGAAAAAGAATATATATATATATATGTGTGTATAACTGAATCACTTTGTTATACACTTGAAATAACGTAACATTGTGAACTCACTATACTTCAGTAAAACAATTAAAACTTTAATGCATCAAAGGACATTTATCAAGAAAGTAAAAAAACAACTTACAGAATAGGAAAAATTATTTACATATCATACATCTGATAAGGGTTTAATATCCAGAATATACAAAAAAATTCAGTTTAAATAAATTTTAAAACGGGCAAATTACTTAAGCGGACAACAATGGTAACAATGGCATAAGGAAATACACAAATGGTCAATAAACACATGAAAAGATGCTTAACCACATTAGTCAAGCAAGAAATGCAAATCAAAGCCACAATAAGATACCAATTCACACCTACTACAATGGCTATAACAAAACGGAAAGAAGGAAGGAAGACAGATAGCTAGGTAGATAGATAGATAACAAGTGTTGACCCAGATGTAAAAACTGGAACACTCATACATTGCTAGTAGGGATGTAAATGGGAATGTAAAATGTTGTAGCCTCTGTGGAAATCAGTTTGATGTTTTCTCAAAAAGATAAACATAGAATTACTTATGACCCAGCAATTCTACATCTAGATACGTAACCAAAAGAACTGACAGCAGAAACTGAAGGAGATACTTTTACATGGTAATTTTGGTATAAATAAAATTTGAACCACAATTAAAATATTATCAGATCAATTCATCCTTAATATGTTGTCCCCCCCAAAAAAAAACAAGAAAATCAAATTAACTAAAAACCAGAAAGTAGCAGAATTTACAAAGAATATAAGTATTGATATTCCCCTCTTACAAACAGTTAAATTTTGAAACACTGAATAAATAATTATATGTCATGCATATTAGATTTTTTAAAAATTATAAAAAATATATAGCTTACAAAGTACCATATTTTCAGTAAACTTTTATAAAATGTATAAAGGCATTTCATCACATTCCAAAAGTAATATATATCCCTCATTCTTAAAGATCTGTCCTCATATCTTAAACACACACATAAATAGCTCAAAGAATACAACAGTCTTTAATATTAGCCACTTATTAGACAAAGGGGATATATTTGTAATTAAAAGAAATAGCCAAATTTAGAATGATGATTTGTATATCTGTCTTTCTTCTTGAAATACATGCTTAAAAATTTACAAAGGCACAACTTAAAGAGAAAAAATTAACTTTTATGAGTGTGCACTTCATTGAAATTAAAGTTCACTATTACAGGATGGGAAATAATACACATGTATAGTTCCATCTTTTCTCTCTCACACACACACGCATTTTAGATCCACCCAACTAAAAAGTTGTTAATAAATCAAAGTCTGTGAATTCCAACTTAAGTAATTCTATAAAATATTGCACCAAAGAAAAGTAATAAAGCATTAGCATGGCCATAATAACCCCTACTTACTAACACTTACTGTGTGAAAATTTATCATTTCTTGAAGACTGTCAGAAAATTTGGTCAAACTTGTCTGAGAAAGAAATCAAAAGAAAACAAAGTTATTTAAGAGCTACTAATATATGCTAGAAAAACATAATTTCAGCATTTGTGACAGAAAGATTAAGTTACAGTGTAAACAGTAATATTTATTTCTCACTAGGACAATCTCACTACTTCTCAGATACGGTCTGCATAGAAGTCTACAGGTAGTAACATGAAACTCAAGAACAGTCAAAGAATTAAACTGTCTATCAATATTATTATACTAACTAATTGAAATGGCATATATAAACCTAAAGGTTAAAAGTGAGTGTGTCAAGACTATGTGCATTTAGGTATCTATGGATCACATAATTATCAAATTACACCATTTTTTTCACTAGCTATTATTCCTCATAAAAGAAACATTATAATACCACATAATATAGCAGGGGGTCTAAGCTAACATAGCTAGTTGACCAGAACTTTCCTATGCAGCCCCCCAAATGTACAGTTAGATACTAGTCTTAAGTTAATGTTCTCTGCTTGCACTAATAAACTTGATCCTACCCTACCTGCTCAGGTGCCCTTCTAGATGCTTCAGCTCACCTATCAGCAAGTATAGTAAACAGATATTTACAACATAGATCAACCATCACCTTCTAACTATCTTAGAACACAGGATTATATAAGATAGCACCAATAGGTGTTAGCTTTTCCACTTCTGATTTTAAGGACCACCACTATTATTAATAAGGTACATAGATACAGTTATTTAATAACATGTTGCATTGATCATTTTAACTAAGTTTAATAATACTGACCTCAACTACAGCATCATTGCTAGAATACTGTGCCAGGTCTCGAATCCCATTCATGAACTGTTTATTTGCAACACAAAAGGCTTTTCCAGTATCAATCATTGCAATACACAGTTTCACAAGCTGAAAAAGAAACACATTATATAACTGAAAAAATTTTTTAATTAATTGAACAAGTATTATCAATAACCACATGAGTTTGCCTAGTTAAGATTACAGTTCATCAATAAATCGAAACTAAACAAAAAGTGTTTTTTTTCCCTTTGACTTATAAAGTAAATCATAAGAGAGCTGTATCAAAAAAAAAAAAAAAAGATGACCTTTCAGGATGCAGAGGGTGTCTTATAACAACCAACCACCAATCAAGGTAATTTTTAATTTTATCAAGTTAAATTCAACCCTGTAACTTAACTCCACAAAAATGTATTAAGCATCTCTTGGAAAGAATAAAAGGAAACTTAGGCAGAGCAAGCAGTTTGACAAAAGATTTTTTGAAAACACAACTGTGGTATGGTAAAGGCAGGTAAACGGGTACGGTGGGCGAGTCATGCTGGTCCTTTTATTATCAGACTATCAGAACAGAATTGATTAATCAACCATATTTCTCCAATCTCAGAACTGGGCTTCTCCCTTTCCCCATTCCCTCTTTTTATCTTTCCCTTTTTAATCTTTCTCTTTTTCCTATCCATTCCTTTTCTTTTTCTAGCCCTTCTTTTTTCTTTATTTCACACAAAACATTTTCTTTAAGCAAACAATATCTTGGGTGAAAGTAAAACATAATAAAGATGAAAGTGGAGCTGATCTAGAAGGAAGGGTAATGACAGCATGGGAAGTGGGGTCACCAAGAAGAGGATAAACAGCTGAGGAAAACTTTAGAAGACAACACAAGGATCTCGGGAGTATAATTTAAAACTGTTACCCTGGAATCTGGAGCAACGTTAAGTAAAAAAAAATCCCTGTTCTAATCTGGAAAAAAATCTATTTCTGTTTTATTGAATATGCTAAGGCCTTTGACTGTGTGGATCACAACAAACTGGAAAATCCTTCAAGAGACAGGAATACCAGACCACCTTACCTGCCTTGTGAGAAACCTGTATGCAGGTCAAGAAGCAACAGTGAAAACTGGACATGGAACAACGGACTGGTTCCAAATTGGGCAAGGAGTACGTCACGGCTGTATATTGTCACCCTGCTTATTTAACTTCTATGCAGAGTACATCATGAGAAACGCTGGGCTGGAGGAAGCACAAGCTGGAATCAAGATTGCCAGGAGAAATATCAACAGCCTCAGATATGCAGATGACACCACCATTATGGCAGAAAGCAAAGAGCAATTAAACAGCCTCTTGATGAAAGTGAAAGAGGAGACTGAAAAAGCTGGCTTAAAACTCAACATTGAAAAAACAAAGATAATGGCATCTGGTCCCATCACTTCATGGCAAACAGATGGGGAAACAATGGAAACAGTGATAGCCTTTATTTTTTTGGGTTCCAAAATCGCTACAGATGGTGACTGCAGTCATGAAATTAAAAGGTGCCTGCTCCTTGGAAGAAAAGCTATGACAAACCTAGACAGCGTATTAAAAAGCAGAGATGCTACTTTGCTGACAAAGGTCCATATAGTCCAAAGCTATGGCTTTTCCAGTAGTCATGTATGGATGTGAGAGTTGGACCATAAAGAAGGCTCAGTTTCAAAGAGCTGATGCTTTTCAATTGTGGTGTTGGAGAAGACTTGAAACTCCCTTGGACTGCAAGGAGATCAAACCAGTCAATCCTAAAGGAAACCAACCCTGAATATTCACTGGAAGGACTCATGCTGAAGCTGAAACTCCAATACTTTGGCCACCTGATGTAAAGAGCTGACTCATTAGAAAAGACCCTGATGCTGAGAAAGAGCTGGAGGTAGGAGGAGAAGGGGAAGACAGAGGATGAGATGGCTGGATGGCATCATCGACTCAATGAACATGAGTCTGAGCAAGCTGCGGGCGATGGTGAAGGACAGAGAACCCTGGTGTATTGCAGTCCATGGGGTCACAAAGAGTCAGACACGACTGAGCAACTGAACAACAACAAAATCCTAACCATTAGAAAAGTAAATTCTATTTAGCACAAACACAACTGCTATGCTCATCAAAACTATGCAAGAGAGAATAAAGGAAGAACATCTGACCAGGACTATGGAGTTCAAAGAAGGATTCCTAAACAGAAAGAGAAATTAAGGAAACAATTTCATTCACCATTGCAATGGAAAGAATAAAATACTTAGGAATATATCTACCTAAAGAAACTAAAGACCTATATATAGAAAACTATAAAACACTGGTGAAAGAAATCAAAGAGGACACTAATAGATGGAGAAATATACCATGTTCATGGATTGGAAGAATCAATATAGTGAAAATGAGTATACTAGCCAAAGCAATTTATAGATTCAATGCAATCCCTATCAAGCTACCAACAGTATTCTTCACAGAGCTAGAACAAATAATTTCACAATTTGTATGGAAATACAAAAAACCTCGAATAGCCAAAGCAATCTTGAGAAAGAAGAATGGAACTGGAGGAATCAACCTACCTGACTTCAGGCTCTACTACAAAGCCACAGTTGTCAAGACAGTATGGTACTGGCACAAAGACAGAAATATAGATCAATGGAACAAAATAGAAAGCCCAGAGATAAATCCACGCACATATGGACACCTTATCTTTGACAAAGGAGGCAAGAAGATACAATGGATTAAAGACAATCTCTTTAACAAGTGGTGCTGGGAAATCTGGTCAACCACTTGTAAAAGAATGAAACTAGAACACTTTCTAACACCATACACAAAAACAAACTCAAAATGGATTAAAGATCTAAACGTAAGACCAGAAACTATAAAACTCCTAGAGGAGAACATAGGCAAAACACTCTCTGACATACATCACAGCAGGATCCTCTATGACCCACCTCCCAGAATATTGGAAATAAAAGCAAAAATTAACAAATGGGACCTAATTAACCTTAAAAGCTTCTGCACATCAAAGGAAACTATTAGCAAGGTGAAAAGACAGCCTTCAGAATGGGAGAGAATAATAGCAAATGAAACAACTGACAAACAACTAATCTCAAAAATATACAAGCAACTCCTACAGCTCAACTCCAGAAAAATAAATGACCCAATCAAAAAATGGGCCAAAGAACTAAATAGACATTTCTCCAAAGAAGACATACAGATGGCTAACAAACACATGAAAAGATGCTCAACATCACTCATTACCAGAGAAATGCAAATCAAAACCACTATGAGGTACATTTCACGCCAGTCAGAATGGCTGCGATCCAAAAGTCTACAAGTAATAAATGCTGGAGAGGGTGTGGAGAAAAGGGAACCCTCTTACCCTGTTGGTGGGAATGCAAACTAGTACAGCCACTATGGAGAACAGTGTGGAGATTCCTTAAAAAACTGGAAATAGAACTGCCTTATGATCCAGCAATCCCACTGCTGGGCATACACACTGAGGAAAGAAGGGAAAGAGACACGTGTACCCCAATGTTCATCGCAGCACTGTTTATAATAGCCAGGACATGGAAGCAACCTAGGTGTCCATCAGCAGATGAATGGATAAGAAAGCTATGGTACATATACACAATGGAGTATTACTCAGCCATTAAAAAGAATACATTTGAATCAGTTCTAATGAGGTGGATGAAACTGGAGCCTATTATACAGAGTGAAGTAAGCCAGAAAGAAAAACACCAATACAGTATACTAACGCATATATATGGAATTTAGAAAGATGGTAACAGTAACCCTGTGTACGAGACAGCAAAAGAGACACTGATGTATAGAACAGTCTTATGGACTCTGTGGGAGAGGGAGAGGGTGGGAAGATTTGGGAGAATGGCATTGAAACATGTAAAATATCATGTATGAAACGAGTTGCCAGTCCAGGTTCGATGCACGATACTGGATGCTTGGGGCTAGTGCACTGGGACAACCCAGAGGGATGGTATGGGGAGGGAGGAGGGAGGAGGGTTCAGGATGGGGAACACATGTATACCTGTGGCGGATTCATTTTGGTATTTGGCAAAACTAATACAATTTTGTAAAGTTTAAAAATAAAATAAAATTTAAAAAAAAAACAAAGAAGGATTCCTGCAAAAGGAAACACTTGAGAAAAGCCCTGAAGACCAACAGGAATTAGTCGATTAGATAAGGGTAATAAGACACTATTTTAGGAAAAGCATGAGCTAACCCTGAAGTTTACAAGGCAGGGTAAACCAGAGGCGCTAAGGAGCTTGCTGCTAAGTCACTTCAGTCATGTCCAACTCTGTGCGACCCCATAGACGGCAGCCCACCAGGCTTCCCCGTCCCTGGGATTCTCCAGGCAAGAACACTGGAGTGGGTTGCCATTTCCTTCTCCAATGCATGAAAGTGAAAAGTGACAGTGAAGTCGCTCAGTCATGTCCGACTCTTAGTGACCCCATGGACTGCAGCCTACCATGCTCCTCTGTCCATGGGAGTTTCCAGGCAGGAGTACTGGAATGGGGTGCCATTGCCTTCTCCACTAAGGAGCTTAGTTCACTGCAAGGGCCAGATCAGGAAAAACACTGTGGGCAAAGCAAAGGTGTTCACATATTATACAAAAGGAACTGGGAAACAATAAAGACACCCTACATCTTAGAAGCATGGCTTAGGGCATCTCTCTGGCAAACAGAGGATGATGGCTTTATATTAGAAAAGAGGACAATTTAAAGATGTAGAGAGGGAAAAGAGAGAGGTGACTAAAGCAAAGTCTTTCTCAAAGAAGTCTGGAAGTGCATAAGAAAAGGGGTGCTTTTATCACTCAAATGTGTGTGTGTGTGGAATGGATTAAGGACAGATTCTGTTAAGTTTCCAGATTAAAAGCAAGAAATGAATGTGTTCCCATCAAAAGGAAGACACAAGTTCCTCTACTAAGAATGAAGAATAAGCTGGTAAATCTTGAGAGAACAGTGAATATAAGAGCTGCTAAAGATGAATGCTCAAGCTACCACACAACTGCACTCACCTCACACGCTAGTAAAGTAATGCTCAAAATTCTCCAAGCCAGGCTTCAGCAATATGCAAACCATGAACTTCCAGATGTTCATGCTGGTTTTAGAAAAGGCCAGAGATCAAATTGCCAACATCCGCTGGATCATCAAAAAATCAAGAGAGTTCCAGAAAAATATCTATTTCTGCTTTATTGACTATGCCAAAGCCTTTGACTGTGTGGATTACCACAAACTGTGGAAAATTCTTCAAGAGATGGGAAGGCCAGACCACCTGAGCTGCCTCTTGAGAAACCTATATGCAGGTCAGGAAGCAACAGTTAGAACTGAATATGCAACAACAGACTAGTTCCAAATAGGAAAAGGAGTACCTCAAGGCTGTATATTGTCACCCTGCTTATTTAACTTATATGCAGAATACATCATGAGAAATGCTGGGCTGGATAAAGCAAAAGCTGGAATCAAGATTGCCAGGAGAAACATCAATAATCTCAGATATGCAGATGACAGCACCCTGATGGCAGAAAATGAAGAAGAACTAAAGAGCCTCTTGATGCAAGTGAAAGAGGAGACTGAAAAAGTTGGCTTAAAGCTCAATATTCAGAAAACTAACATCATGGCATCCAGTCCCATCACTTCATGGCAAATAGATGGGGAAACAGTGGAAACAGTGGCTGACTTTATTTTGGGGGCTCCAAAATCACTGCAAATGGTGACTGCAGCCATGAAATTAAAAGATGCTTACTCCTTGGAAGATGACCAACCTAGACAGCATATTAAAAAGCAGAGACATTACTTTGTTAACTAAAGTCCATCTAGTCAAGACTATGGTTTTTCCAGTAGTCATATATGGATGTGTGAGAGTTGGACTATAAAGAAAGCTGAGCGCTGAAGAATTGATGCTTTTGAACTGTGGATAAGAATTTTGAGAGTCCCTTGGACTGCAAGGAGATCCAATCAGTCTATCCTAAAGGAAATTAGTCCTGAATATTCATTGGAAGGACTGATGTTGAAGCTGGAACTCCAATACTTTGGCCACCTGATGCAAAGAGCTGACTCATTTGAAAAGACCTTGATGCTGGGAAAGATTGAGAGCAAGAGGAGAAGGGGATGACAGAGGATGAGATGGTTGGATGGCATCACCCACTCAATGGACATGAGTTTGGGTAAACTCAGGAAGTTGGTGATGGACAGAGAGGCCTGGCGTGCTGCAGTCCATGGGGTCACAAAGAGTCGGACATGACTGACTGACTGAACTGAACTGAACTGAAAGATAGTAAGATAACCTGACTGAGTCTTGAAAAAACTGCTTTGCATCAAGAATCCCACCAATCCGTTTCACCAAACAAGTGTGTAACTTTTCCTGAAGGGCTCTGTAGCCCAGATATGAGATAGAGAATATAGAAGATTAGACAAATACAGTCAAAATTCTGCAGAATAGGTGCTGTGGAAGGAAAATGAAGGTCTTCAGAAGAGAAATGATGACATAAAATTAAGAGCAGACTAGAAGGGTTCACCAGAGAAGGCAATGGCACCCCCACTCCAGTACTCTTGCCTGGAAAATCCCATGGACAGAGGAGCCTGGTGGGCTGCAGTCCATGGGGTCACTAAGAGTTGGACACGACTGAGCGCCTTCACTTTCACTTTTCACTTTCATGCACTGGAGAAGGAAATGGCAACCCACTCCAGTGTTCTTGCCTGGAGAATCCCAGGGACGGCGGAGCCTGGTGGGTTGCTGTCTATGGGGTCGCACAGAGTCGGACACGACTGAGGCAACTTAGCAGCAGCAGCAGAAGGGTTCACAGATGTATTACACATAATAGCCCAAAAGTGGAAACAACCCAAATGTCAATCAATGGATGAGAAGATAAATATGGTACATCCATACAACAGCATATTATTCAGCCATGAAAAAGGAAATACTAAAGATGTTACAACATAGACAGATGAACTTTTAAAACATTATGTTAAGTGAAAGGAGCCAGCCACAAAAGGTCAAATATTGCATGATTCCATTTATATGAAATGTATAAGAATAGGCAAATCCATAGAGACAGAATGTTAATTAGTGGTTGCCAGAGTATACAGGGAGAGGGAAATTGGAAGTGACTGCTAATGTGTATAGAGTTTATTAGGATAAGAGAAATGTTCTGAAATTAAGTAGTGGCAATAGTTGTACACACTGTGAATATACTAAAAAACACTGAGTTGCAAACTTTAAAATGGTAGATTTTATATTAGGTGAATTTAATCTTAATTAAAAAATTATTTTTAAAAAAGTACCCTGAATAAAAAAGAGCTCTGTAAGTAGACAGGCTTAAAAGACTAGAGATCTAGATAAACCTGAAAAACAGAAGCAGGAGGAGTCCAAGATGAGAACTGAAAAGACCAGAGACGCCCATCAGAAAGTAAGGTATCAAAGATTATTCCAGTTTCAGAGATTACAACTTTGAGCAACAAGGCATAGCATCTGGCCGGTGAAACAGGTACCAGAATTAAAATAAGGTCACTATCACAGGAGCTGGAGAGAAAATGAATGTGTCATATAGCTGAATTAAATATATACTGCAGTTATTTGGAAGAAGGACTGACTTGGAGATAGATAAATACTTTGCCAGCTGTCAAAAGTCCTTATTAGATGCCAGTGAAGATAGCTGTAACTAAATCACATAATACAATCTACAAAGAGAGAAGATTTTTACCTAACACTAAAATGAGGGGATTTTTCCCGTTAAAGACACTCTGTCTTCAAGACAGACCTAAGTCTGTTGAAGAGACATCACCAACATTAACATTCATTTAGAACTTACCATGTGCCAAAGCACTTAACATGTATTAACACATCTTATTCACATAATAACCCTATGAGATAGATATTCTTATTTTCCCCATTTTGGAGATGAAGAAACTCAGACATAGGAAGGTTTAGGAACTTGCTCGAGGCCCATATGGCTTAGTGAGTGGTACAGCCTGACTCATATATGGGCAGTGTTGCTCCAAGCTTTGTGCTCTTTCCTTCTAGACTATGTTATAAACCAAATATTACCATAATATTATAATAATTTAAATGGAAGTATAATTTTAAAATGTAAGAAATGTAAAAATGCAAGAAATAATGTAATATCTGGGGAAAAAAAAAAACCTAAGTTTGATAGTACTTGAGCTGTAATTTAAAGGGTATCTACTTAAAAAGGAGCAAGCCATTTCAATGAGAAGATTAAACAGATATGGAAATTATACGTAGATGGCAACTTTGATGCTCTGTGATGTTGCCAATGCCAGAATACCAGGCAGAATGGATAAACAATTGGACCTAGTCAAATAATGCCATTCATTCATGGAGCATTACTCATTAGAAAGAGTATAACTACCAATGGCATATATTTACAAGCAAAACAAATATAAGCTAAGTCAGCAAACTAGTTAAACCTGTTGCTGCCATGATTTGCAATGATATTACAGGTACAACTTGCCCTGCACAAAGTTATGAAATCACTAAACTAGCCTTAGATAATCCTTCCCCTCAACTAATGCCACCACCTTCAATAACAACCAGTTCTTGCTCCTCACAGGCCTCTTCTCTAATTGTACCTCCTCATAATTCTAGAGTAAAAATGATCAATGAGAGCTTAAGAATTTGGGTAAGGGACATTATATAAGGGATCAAGATCTTAAAGTAGAGAAATATATTTTAAAAAGTGTCAAAGTTTCCATGATGTCCTTACTGGCCCAACTCTGTTGATGTTGTTTAGTTGCTCAGTTGTGTCTGATTCTTTTGCAACTCCATGAACTATAACCCACCAGTTTTCTCTGTTCATGGGATTTCCCAGGCAAGAATACTGGAGTAGGTTGCCATTTCTTTCTCCAGGGGATCTTCCCAACCCAGGGGTTGAACCGGCATCTCCTGCTTGGCAGGAAGATTCTTTACCACTGAGCCACCTGGAAAGCCCTAATACAGACTCTAGAAAGGGTTTAGAGTTCTTAGTACTGAATAGCAATACTTTGACAACTTGCTTTAGATTTGCGTTTTTTCCTTTAAGATTCTACCAGTCTCTCAACCCCAACCAAATGATATAAAGGGGTGAAACCAAAAAATAGCTGCTCATAAAAGCAAAATCATTAACAAAAATACTGTAGGAGGAGTCTGTTTAGATATTTTAAATTCTGAGGTCTCCCCTGACACACAGTGTTTTGTTTGATTTAGATGCAAATCTACCCAGAGAAAATGGATACCCTTATTGCACTACTCTGTGATTCTTTTTAAAAGAAAGAAAGAAACTTTATCCTTCTACATATTCTCTCATACATCTACCAGAAAATCAAAGCTACATCTTCTGCTATCTACCTTAAGAGTTTAAAAACTTTGTTTCATAAAGTCCTCAAAAATAAATGTAATACATCAGGGTAAAATAATAAAGATGACAACAGTAACAATGATCTCATACACATAATTTTAAATAGAAAATAACGTTTCCGAAAATAATATCTTTACCAAAAATTCTAACATTTGTTTTTAAAAACACTTGCCTGAAGTTTGCTAGGGTTCCTCAGCAAACTTTCAGGGAGCATATGCCCCTCAACACAGACCCAGGAGTACAGTGGTGCCCAAGAAGAACGCTGAACTAAAAATAAAACAGATGGGATTCTAACCCTGGCTCTGCCTTTTCTAGCTCAGTGATTTGAACTACCTCCTCTTTACTTTTGGGGCTTGGCTACTGTCATCTAGAAAATGGAAATAATCCACTTGCCCCACCTACCTCACAGGACCATTGTAAAAATCCGAAACACACTATGTATCAAAGTGCTTTGAAAATTACAGAGTACTGCACAAAAATAACTTGTTACTAAACATTTTCTGAAATTATTGTCTTATATATATAACTAATAGCTACTGCTTTATGTATTTCCTATACTATTTACATTATATATACATATTGCATAATTTGAAAACATTTGAAAATCTTCAGTCTAATGAATGTACCTTACCTCACTGCTATTCAGAGTGCAGTCTATTCAACAGCACTGGTGTCACCTAAAGTCTGGCTACACAAACAGAATCTCAGATACCAAGACTTACTGGATCTGGATCTGTATTCTCACAAGAACCCCACATCTTCCTATGCACAGTAACATTTGATAAGCACTGCTTTCCAAAACAATTCTATTTACAGTAATAAGTAAATAAACAGAAAATTATCTTCAGAAAAAGTATTTCAAATAAACACATTTAGTCTCCAGAAATTTTAACAATCAACAACAGTTACTTAAAATCAGAAGCCACGTCTTATTCATTCTTACATGTCTGTTATACAACAGGTAACATTTCTGAGATAGAGACAAAAAAAGAGATTATCAATAATTAACACAGAAGATAGCAATCAATGTACATTTACCCTTGCATAGAATATGAAAATTTAATATCATATTATTAAATAAATACATATTCAGTATTTCTGGCATTAAGCTTTAAAAAATGGAATGAGTATTAAAATTTTTATATTTGAACACGGCCAAACCCAAATATAAAACCAAGAATGGTTCGGTTACATATGCTATCCATTAAGCAACAAAAAGTTATACTGCAATCTATTTGATGGAGAAGGAAACAAACTTCCAACATTATAAAACATGTCTAGTCAGACAGGGTTCAAATTCTTGCTCTGGCATTTAGATTAAATTTTCAACCAACTACTTAACATCTCTAGCCTCAACTTCTGTATGTGTAAAATCGGGATAATATTAGCATTTACCTTCATGGATATAAAAGAAATCACGTGGCCCATCTGGCACTGTAGGCACAAATCAGTATGCAAAACAGGAACTACTGTTTTAAAAAGTTAAAGTAAAATTTACCTTATCAAGTTTCAGTTCCAATTCTGCCACATCTCCTTCCACTTCTTCCAAAGCAGCCCTAAAAAATTAAACAAAAATAAGTTATTTTGTGTTTAAATGTACACTTTACTCTTGAAAAGTAACTCCAAGTGAAAAAATAGGTATGAATGCTTAAAAACTACACTTCATGTAAAGTATTAATTCCCTTAGAACAAAGTATGAATATTTCATAATCATGGGTTATAACAGATGAAAGATTATTGTTTAAGGTAATGAGAGAACACAAGCTAAGTTACTCAAAGTATTCATACTCTTCAAATTAATAACACTAGTTAGAACTATTTAGCATTAGGTTTTTTAAAACAAGCAAGAACTTTTAAAAGTTGAGCCTTACAAAACTCGTATTTCTATTCAACAAATCACATGTAATCAAACAGCAAAGCATCATTGGCAACCAAAAATAAAGGCTTTTACTTTTAGAAATAGTCAGAAAGATATATATTACCCTTATTTAATACACCATTTTGTTTCCAATGTATTTTTAAAGAAATCAGCAGATTCTTTTCCCCTAGGAATGACAAAACTCTAACACTAACATAGTACTTGGTATGCGCTGTAGGGCAACATTTCCAAAATTGGAAATTAAGGGGTGAAGAAAAGCAGCAACTATAACTTTTTAAGGATAGCAAGATTTTATACTTAAGATTTTGTATACTTAAAAAAGTGACAGAGGATGAGAGGTTGGATGGCATCATCACCTCAACTGGACATGAGTCTGAGCAACCTCTAAGAGATGGGGAAGGACGGGGAAGCCTGGCATGCTGCAGTCCATGAGGTCGCAAAGAGTCAGACACAAATGAGTGACTGAACAACAACAACAATACTGAAGAGTAAAAAAACGTTATTCAAATTAAAAAATGTTATTCATCTACTTAAAGCTATCAGTTTAATTTTCAGACAACTACTCAATTAACTAGCAACTTCACAATATCTGTTTTTTCATTTACCAAAATTTGTTTCAAATGGATAACAGTGGAGGAGTAGCCACCCAAAACCCTTTTGAACTCTGGGCAAGAATTCTCAGTTAGTGTTAAGAAGAGAAAAATAGCTAAGATATAAGCTCTACTCCCAAAAGTACCCACTTAACCTCTGTGTGGCCTCTTGAATGACCATTATTATCAGCTTGTGGTTCTACTTTTCTGCATACATGCTCAGTTGCTAGTCATGTCTGACTCTTTGCAATCGCATGGACTGTAGCCCACCAGGCTCTTCTGTCCATAGGATTCCCCCAGCAAGAATACTGGAGTGAGTTGCCATTCCCTTCTCCAGGGACTCTTCCTGACCCAGGGATGGAACCCATGTCTCTTAACGTCTCCTGCACTAGTAGGCGAATTCTTCACCGCTGAGCCACCTGGAAAGTCCTTCTAATTCTCTATCTGGCAACATTTATTGAAAAAGTTTTTAACTGCCAAGATAAGAAAATTATGTAACTATAAATTACTCAGGAAAGAAATGCCAATTCTATAAAATTCTATAAAATGAAATACCTTAGCTTGAACTATAGTTCAAGAAAACAAAAGGCGCTATACTTCCACAGCACAGAAAGAGAAATGCTTCTCTCAAACTAAAAAGTTCGTCATTTTCTGCAGCAGTTTTTCAAATGACACATTGTTCCCTTAGCCTAGATAACATTTCCCCTTCACATTAACCCTCATCTCTTCATTTCAGTTCAGTTTAGTCGCTCAGTCGTGTCCGACTCTTTGCGACCCCATGAATCGCAGCACGCCAGGCCTCCCTGTCCATCACCAACTCCCGGAGTTCACTCAGATTCATGTCCATCGAGTTGGAGATGCCATCCAGCCATCTCATCCTCTGTCATCCCCTTCTCCTCCTGCCCCCAATCCCTCCCAGCATCAGAGTCTTTTCCAATGAGTCTACTCTTCGCATGAGGTGGCCAAAGTACTGGAGTTTCAGCTTTAGCATCAGTCCTTCCAAAGAACACCCAGGACTGATCTCCTTTAGAATGGACTGGTTGGATCTCCCTGCAGTCCAAGGGACTCTCAAGAGTCTTCTCCAACACCACACTTCAAAAGCATCAATTCTTCGGTGCTCAGCTTTCTTCACAGTTCAACTCTCACATCCATACATGACTACTGGAAAAACCATAGCCTTGACTAGACGGACCTTTGTTGGCAAAGTGATGTCTCTGCTTTTGAATATTCTGTCTAGGTTGGTCATAATTTTCCTTTCAAGGAGTAAGCTTCTTTCAATTTCATGGCTGCAATCACCATCTGCAGTGATTTTGGAGCCCAAAAAAATAAAGTCTGACACTGTTTCCACTGTTTCCCCATCTAATTCCTATGAAGTGATGGGACCAGATGCCATGATCTTCGTTTTCTGAATGTTGAGCTTTAAGCCAACTTTTTCACTCTCCTCTTTCACTTTCATCAAGAGGCTTTTTAGTTCCTCTTCACTTTCTGCCATAAGGGTGGTGTCATCTGCATATCTGAGGTTATTGATATTTCTCCCGGCAATCTTGATTCCAGCCTGTGCTTCTTCCAGCCCAGGGTTTCTCATGATGTACTCTGCATATAAATTAAATAAGCAGGAAACAATATACAGCCTTGACATACTCCTTTCCCAATTTAGAACCAGTCTGTTTTTCCATGTCCATTTCTAACTGTTGCTTCCTGACCTGCATATAGGTATCTCAAGAGGCAGCTCAGATGGTCTGGTATTCCCATCTCTTGAAGAATTTTCCACAGTTCTTTGGGATCCACACATTCAAAGGCTTTGGCATAGTCAATAAAGCAGAAATAGATGTTTTTCTGGAAATCTCTTCCTTTTTCCATGATCCAGCGGATGTTGACAATTTGATCTCTGGTTCCTCTGCCTTTTCTAAAACCAGCTTGAACATCTGGAAGTTCATGGTTCACGTATTGCTGAAGCCTGGACTGGAGAATTTTGAGCATTACTTTACGAGCATGTGAGATGAGTGCAATTGTGTGGTAGTTTGAACATTCTTTGGCATTGCCTTTCTTTGGGATTGGAATGAAAACTGACCTTTTCCAGTCCTGTGGCTACTGCTGAATTTTCCAAATTTGCTGGCATATTGAGTGCAGCACTTTCACAGCATCATCTTTCAGGATTTGGAATAGCTCAACTGGAATTCCATCACCTCCACTAGCTTTGTTTGTAGTGATGCTTTCTAAGGCCCACTTGACTTCACATTCCAGAATGTCTGGCTCTAGGTCAGTGATCACACCATCGTGATTATCTTGGTCATGAAGATCTTTTTTGTACAGTTCTTCTGTGTATTCTTGCCACCTCTTCTTGATATCTTCTGCTTCTGTTAGGTCCATACCATTTCTGTCCTTTATCGAGCCCATCATTGCATGAAATGTTCCCTTGGTATCTCTAATTTTCTTGAAGAGATCTCTAGTCTTTCCCATTCTGTTGTTTTCCTCTATTTCTTTGCACTGATTGCTGAGGAAGGCTTTCTTATCTCTCCTTGCTATTCTTTGGAACTCTGCATTCAGATGCTTATATCTTTCCTTCTCTCCTTTGATTTTCGCTTCTCTTCTTTTCACAGCTATTTGTAAGGCCTCTCCAGACAGCCATTTTGCCTTTTTGCATTTCTTTTTCTTGGGGATGGTCTTGATTCCTGTCTCCTGTACAATGTCATGAACCTCCGTCCATAGTTCATCAGGCACTCTGTCTATCAAATGTAGTCCCTTAAATCTATTTCTCACTTCCACTGTATAATCATACGGAATTTGATTTAGGTAATACCTGAATGGTCTAGAGGTTCTCCCTACTTTCTTCAATTTCAGTCTTAATTTGGCAATATGGAGTTCATGATCTGAGCCACAGTCAGCTCCCGGTCTTGTTTTTGCTGACTGTATAGAGCTTCTCCATCTTTGGCTGCAAAGAATATAATCAATCTGATTTCGGTGCTGACCATCTGGTGATGTCCTTGTGTAGAGTCTTCTCTTGTGTTGTTGGAAGAGGGTGTTTGCTATGACCAGTGCGATCTCTTGGCAAAACTCTATTAGCCTTTGCCCTGTTTCATCTCTTCACCTGCCTCTATGTTACTCATCATTTAAACAATTCAGAAAATAAAGCGTATTAGTTCAAGGATATCTATTTTTTGTAAACAGGTTGAAAACCTACATGCCCAGCAATAAGAAATAATGTAAATAAATGATGGGATCCTATCCCATCACCAAGGTAGAAGGTTTTTAAATGAGATTGATCTGTATCTACTGACATGGAAACATGTACATTACAGAGTATCACAAGGGAGGAAAAGCAATTTACAAAATTATATATAGCGTGAGTCCAATTTCTTTGGGGGGAGACCTACTGGTATATGCATACGAAAAAAATCTGGAAGCATATTTACCAGTCTGTTAACTATAATCTGAAGAATGGGCATCAGAGAGCAGAAAGTAAAAAAAGGGATTTACAATTTTTATGCTACACTTCAAGACTGTTTTAGTATTTTCAATGATTTTAAATAGCATTTTAAAGTTAATAAAGGGGGTAAGTTCCAACATCCCCTTCCCAGGAGGGATGTCCTCTTGGTATCTCTATCTCTGTCTACTTCTCTCACTAGTCTGAGCTCCAGGTAGTGGTATAGACATTCGAAATGTCTGCTAGGCCAAAAAAGAAACTCCACAATTACTGTCAGAAACTTTCTTCATTTACACTGTTTTTTGGCCTCACCATATGGCTTGCAGGATCTTTAGTTCCCTAACCAAGGTATGAACCCAGACCCCCAGCAGTGGAAGCATGAGGGCCTAACCACTGGACTACCAGGGTATTCTCTCTCCATTTATACTTTTAACCTTCATTTATTTTAGCTTGATTCAATCTTCAACTTTAAGAAAATTACCTAAAATAATCAGCTTTAAGATCTGATTTTATTAGTGGTTTCTACTAAACATACAGTTTGATAGAAACTTCATGTACATTCCTCAATTTTATTTCATTGTAGCATTCTATGAATTTATTTGTGAAACACTTTTAAACACCCTTCTTTAAAGAGGTAAAAGTTATGTAAAGTAAGAGAGAAAATGTGTTTTGCCTATCATTTCAGAATAAAGCCCTTTGTAATCACATATTCAAAGAATAAAAGGTTATCATGAAGGTTTCTTCAACATTTCACCTTCTCTAAGGAAAAAAATCTCTGTCCTTGGTTATTTAAGATGTGTTTGAGAAAACTTGTAGCAATAAGTAAATAGTCAGTGTCTAAGGCAGCCTGATAAGTTGCTGTATATCCTTACTATAAAAAAGTAAAATATATGGAAAGAACATGATCTGGGTTCAAATTCTGTCCTACCACTCATATTTAAGGCTAAGGTATTTTATCTGGTTTTTTCACTGTAAACTGAGTAAAGAAATACCTATTTAAAATAAAGGTTAAGTAAAGGTTAAAGGAGGGACTGTCCATATCACTGGCCACAGTACATATGTCATCACAAAAAAACTCAATCCATAAGAACTTCCTTCTCTGCTTTCCCTTCCCTGAATTCTGAGGTAAATTTTACCTTCTTATTACTTCTACTCATAATGCAAGAGAATCATTCTGGAGCACATCTTTACTATACAAATGAATAGGTAAAACAATCTACACAACAATCCTTCAAATAGTGAAAGACAGATATTATTCCTTTCCAACTCTCTCAAATACTTATTGAGCATATGAAAGTGAAAGCCGCTCAGTCATGTCCAACTCTTTGGGACCCCATGGACTATACAGTCCATGGAATTCTCCAGGCCAGAATACTGGAGGAAGTAGCCTTTCCCTTCTCCAGGAGATCTTCCCAACCCAGGAGTTGAACCCAGGTCTTCCACACTGCAGGCAGATTCTTTACCAGCTGAGCCACAAGGGAAGCTCAAGATACTGGAGTGGGAAGCATATCCCTTCTCCAGCGGATCTTCCCTACCTAGGAATCGAACCGGGGTCTCCTGCATTGCAGGTAGATGGATTCCTTACCAACTAAGCTATCAGGGAAGCCCTTATTGAGCATATAATTTTTGTAAAATGTGTAAGGCATTAAAGGGAACACATTACTGAACCTATCCTCCATAGCTTAAATGTAATAAAATTTATTAAATTTTAAAAGTTACACATACATTAACAATGAAAGAAAACACATGATTAAGTAGCAAAACAAGAAACATGTAAAATAATGTTAAAAGATGGTAAAAATAAAGGGCAAAAAAACAGAAGGCAGTCAGTAGAGTCTGACTGGATTATAATCACAGGATTATTATGAGAAAGTGAAGTCCCTCAGTCATGTCTGACTCTTTGTGACTCCATGGACTGTAGCCCACCAGGCTCCTCCGTCCACGGGATTCTCCAGGCAAGAATACTGGAGTGGGTTGCCATTTCCTTCTCCAGGGGATCTTCCCAAGCCAGGGATCGAACCCAGGTCTCCCGTATTGCAGGCAGACGCTTTAACCTCTGAGCCACCAGGGAAGCCCAAAAGAAAGTGAAAGTGAAGTCGCTCAGTCGTGTCCAACTCTTTGTGACCCCGTGGATTGCAGCCCACCAGGCTCCTCTGTCCATGGGATTCTCCATGCAAGAATACTGGAGTGGGTTGCCATTTCCTTCTCCAGGGGATCTTCCCGACCCAGGAATCAAACCCAGGTCTCGCGCACTGCAGCCAGACGCAGGCAGTCAGCAAATGACAGCCTATCAGACAATGTGGCCCTTAACCTACCGTCACACAAACAGTAAGCTAAAAATTTTTGCATTTTTAAGTGGTTGAAAAAAACAAAAGAAAAATATTTAATGACTTATGAAAATCATATTTCAGTGTCCATAAATAAAGTTTTATGGAAACACAGTCAAGCTCATCCACTGACACATTGCCTATGTAAGCTCTCACATCCTACTGGCAGAGTTGAACAGTAGGAGAGAGAACATATGGTCTAAAAAGCTTAAAATATTTACTACTACCTGACCCTTTATAGGAAGTTGACTGACTCCTCACTATAAATATCAAATGCAAGAACATGGATAAAAATGCTTTTTAATATATGAATGACATCAGTTCAGTTCAGTCGCTCAGTTGTGTCCCACTCTTTGTAACTCCATGGACTACAGCACACCAGGCTTCCCTATCACCAACTCCGGGAGCTTGCTCAAACTCACATCCATCATGTCAGTGATGCCATCCAACCATCTCTTCCTGTCGTCCCCTTCTCCTCCTGCCTTCAACCTTTCCCAGCAAGGGACTTTTCCAATGTTCGCATCAGATGACTAAAATACTGGAGCTTCAGCTTCAGCTCTTTCAACAATTATTCAGCATTGATATCTCTTAAGATTGACTTTGATCTCCTTGTCAATCTTATCAAGCAAGGTTTGATCTTTGATCTCCTTATCAATCTTATCAACCTTGTCAAGCAAGGTTTGATCTCCTTGCTGTCTAAGGGACTTTCAGGAGTCTTCTCCAGAACCAGAGTTCAAAGGCATCAATTATTTGACACTTAGCCTTTTTTATAGTCCAGCTCTCACAACCATACATGAGCACTGGGAAGACGATATCCTAACTATACAGACCTTCGTTGGCAGAGTAATGTCTGCTTTTCAACATACTGTTTAGGTTTGTCATAGCCTTCCTGACAAGAAGCAATCGTCTTCTGATTTCATGGCTGCAGTCACTATCCACAGTTATTTTAGAGCTCAAGAAGAGGAAATCTGTCACTGCTTCCACCTTTTCCCCTTCTATTTGCCATGCAGTAATGGGGCTGGGTGCCATGATCTTAGTTTTTTTAATATTTAGTTTTAAGCTGGCTCTTTCACTCTCCTCCTTTACCCTCATCAAGAGGCTCTTTAGTTCCTCTTTGCTTTCTGCCATTGGAGTGGTGCCATCCACATATCTGTGGTTATTGATGTTTCTTCCACCTATCTTGATTCCAGCTTGTAACTCATCCAGCCCAGCATTTCTCATTATGTGCTCAGTGTATAGGTTAAACAAACAGGGTGACAGCAGACGGCCCTGTCGTACTCCTTTCTTGCTTCTTGACCCACATACAGGTTTCTCAGGAGACAGGTAAGATGATATGGTATTTCCATCTCTTGAGAGCTTTCCACAGTTTAATAATGATCCACACAGTCAAAGGCTTTAGCATAGTCGATGAAACAGAGGTAGATGTTTTTCTGGACTTCCCTTGCCTTCTCTATGATCCAGTGAACGTTAGCAATTTATCTCTGGTTCCTCTGCCTTTCTAAACCCAACATGGACATCTGGAAGTTCTCAGTTCACATAATGCTGAAGCTCAGCATGCAAGATTTTAAACATGGCCTTACTAGCTTGGGAGATGAGTGCAATTATCTGATGGCTAGAACATTCTTTAGTACTACCCTTCTTGGGAACTGGAATGAGGATTGACCTTTTCCAGTCCTGTGGCCACTGCTGGGTCTTCCAGATTTGCTGACATACTGAATGCAACACTTTGATGTCATCATCCTTTAGGGTTTTGAATAGCTCTGTACAGCAAAGTAATTCAGTTATATATATTCTGTTCTTTTTCCATTATGGTTTGTAACAGGTTATACGCTTCCCTGGTGGCTCAGACAGTAAAGAATCTGCCTGCAATGAAGGAGACGGGGTACAATAACTGGGTTGGGAAGATTCCCTGCAGAAAGAAATGGCAACCCACTCCAGTATTCTTGCCCAAGAAATCCCACGGACAGAGGAGCCTGGCGGGCTACAGTCGATGGGGGTCAGAAAGAGTCAGATACAATTGAGTGACTAACACTTTGAATTTATAACAGGATATTGAATATAGTTTCTATGCTCTACAGTGGGCTTCCCTGGTGGCTCAGATGGCAAAGAATCTGCCTGCAATGCAGGAGACCCAGGGTCAGTCCCTGCTCGGGAAGACCCCTTGGAAAATGGAATGGCTACCCACTCCAGTATTCCAGCCTAAAGAATTACATGGAGAAAAGGAGGCTGGCAGGCTACAGTCCATAGGGTTGCAAAGAGTCAAGCACGATTGAGCAATTATCATACATACATATGCTACACAGTGGGATATTGCTCTTTGAATCACTTTATTTTTAATAATAACATCATTCTTTTATCTATTCATGTGTCACAGTTTTTTATGATCAACTCACAAAAGAGTTAACTAAAAATAAAAACATAAAACTAGAATGGGAAAAAATACAGCAGCAAGTATTAACACTGCAACATTTCTAGTCACATGATGATCACTTTGGGCTGTGAATTAAATAAAGCTCTATGAAAAGCACAAAAATAGAACTCTCCCACCCAGATAATTGCACATCTCTGATGTAGAAATAACCTTTTTTTGTTTTTGTTTTTTTTTTATTGAAGTACAGTGATTTACAATAAACTTTATAAATCACCATTTTTACGAGTTTATCCATAAAAATAACTAAATAGTATGTGTGACATGAGTATTGCACAGAAAATTATTTGAAATAAACAGGAAGAGTAATAAAAAAATTACCCATCCATTTGAGATCCTTTAAAAAAAAAAAAAACAAAACACTTCCACTTCAGCTTTGCAATATGCTTAATAGGGAATTTATAATCTAAGATTAGGTCACATGATGATGCAACCTAAAATGCAACTATGGCGTGTTCAACATCACTTGTTAAGCACATAAATATCCTCAAAGCATTAAACATGGATTTGAGGCTCTGTCATAACTACCTCCTAAAGAATTATGAAAGAGATCAAATAAAAAACTATAATGTATAGAATTTGAAACATCTATGTTCCTTGTTTTATAAAATATATATATGCCTAAAAAGCTGCATATAAACTGAATAACCATTTACTCAGAGGAGTTGCCTATATGCCTAGCATGACCTACCATTCCCAATCAATTCTTCTCAGCTCAACAGCTTTACTCACCGTGGGCAGTACTGGCTATTCTTTGCAAAGACAGGACAATGTCAGGATGAGGGGATAGCTCACTGGCCCTAGGATAGCACGATAGCTCAACAGAGTGAAACTGGATTACCAAACCGTCCATATAATGAGATGGCTCCCCCTGGGTTTTTGACCAGAGAACACTTTTTAAAAGAAATCCTTCATTAGATTCTTTTGTTCTGTGAATTGTTTTGTTCAATAAGTTGAGTCCTTTATAATTGGATCTCTGTAATATCTTTTTTTAAGAGGCACTGGAATGGAGTTTTAAAAACTGTCTGGGTTTGAATCCATATTTTACTTCTTACTACCTACATGACACTGAGTAAGATCTTTGTGTACAAATTTCATCTATAAAACACTGATAATAACAGTTATATTCCATGGAGATGTAGGAGAATAAATTTTAAAATACATATAAAAACCTTAGCACAAATGTTAGCTATAATTATCTATTCTATTAAAGAAAATACACAGTCTCTTTTCATTTTCATTTTATGGGGCCAAAAGGGAAGAAAGTAGTAATAAGATTAAGCTATTACATATACCCAACAAGAATTTGAAGTGGTTTAAAAATGAGTAAAAGTATTTCCCTGGTGGTATAGTGGGTAAGAATCTGCCTGCCAAGTAGGGGACATGAGTTCAGTTCCTGGTCTAGGAAGATTCCACATGCCTCAGAGCAACTAAAGCCCATGGGCCACAAAGACTGACATGTGCAAGCCCCTGAACCCGCACACTGTAACTACTGAGCCTGCGCGCCTCTAGCCTGTGCTCTGCAACAAGGGAAATCACCGCGATGAGAAGTCCGCACATCACAGCAAAGATCAGCCCCACCTCCACCACAAGAGAAAGCCTACACGCAGCAACGAAGAGCCAACGAAACCAAAACCTTAAAAAAAATAATAATTTAAAAAATGAAAAGGAGCAAAAAAAAAAGTTACAACAGACCTATGATTAGCAGATAAAACAGTAAGTTCAAACTGCTTTAAGAGAAGACACTTCAATACTTTTTACCTCTTACAAAAATTATATATCAAATAAACACTGGAGTCTTCTCCTAACTTCTTCATAACTTCAATCTAGGCCGCATGACTATGTAATAAAATTTACTTGAAAATCTACTAGGTTTTCCAAGGTTATTAAGGTCGGTTCAATCTAACTCTTTTTGTTTTTGTTGTTCAGTTGCTAAGTTTTGTCCGACTCTCTGAGACCCCATGTTCTGAAGCACACCAGGCTTCTCTGTCCTTCACTATCTACCAGAGTTTGCTGAAATTCATGTCCATTGAGTTGATGACACCATCCAATCATCTCATCCTCTATCACCCCCTTCTCCTCCTGCTCAATCTTTCCCAGCATCACGGTCCTTCCCAATGAGTCAGCTTTTCACATTAGGTGGCCAAAGTATTTGAGCTTCACCTTCAGCATCAGTCCTCCCAATGAATATCCACAGTTGATTTCCTTTAGGATTGATTCATTTGATCTCCTTGCTGTCCAAGGGACTCTCAAGAGTTTTCTCCAGCACCACAATTTGAAAGCATCAGTTCTTCAGCTCTCTTCTTCTTTATGGTCCAACTATCACATCCATACATGATCACTGGAAAAAATCATAGCTTTGACTATATGGATTTTGTTGGTGAAGTGATGTCTCCACCTTTTAATACACTGTCTGAGCTTGTCATACTTTCAACCCAAGGAACAAGCATCTTCTAAGTTCATGGCTGCAGTCACTGTTCACAGTGATTTTAGAGCCCAAGAAAATAGAATCTGTCACTGTTTCCATTGTTTCCCCATCTAACTGCCATCAAGTGATGGGACCAGATGCCATGATCTTAGCTTTATGAATGCTAACTTTTAAGCCAGCATTTTCACTCTCCTCTTTCACTTCCATCAAGAAGCTCCTTAATTGTTCTTCATTTTCTGCCATAAGGGTGGTGTCATCTGCATATCTGAGATTATTAATATTTCTCCTGGCAATCCTGATTTCAGCTTGTGCTTCATCCAGCCCGGCACTTCGCATGATGTACTCTGCGTACCTTTCCCAATTCTGAACCAGTCCATTGTTCCATATCCAGTTCTAACTGTTGCTTCTTGACTTGCATACAGGATTCTCAGGAGACAGGTAAGGTGGTGTGGTAGTTCAGTTTCTTGAAGGATTTTCCACAGTTTGCTATGATCCACACAGTCAAAGGCTTCAGCATAGTCAATGAAGCAGAAGTAGATATTTTTCTGAAATTCTCTTGTTTTTTCTATGATTCAACGGATGTTGGTAATTTGATCTCTGGCTCCTCTGCCTTTTTTAAATTCAGATTGTACATCTGGAAGTTCTCAGTTCACATCCTGTTGAAACCTAGCTCAAAGGACTTTGAGCATTACCTTGCTAGCATGTGAAATGAGCACAACTGTACAGTAGTTTGAACCATTCCTTGGCATTGCCTTTCTTCGGGACTGGAATGAAAACTGACCTTTTCCAGTCCCGTGGCCACTGCTGAGTTTTCCAAATTTGCTGGCATGTTGAGTGCAGCACTTTAACAGCATCATCTTTTAGGATCTGGAGTAGTTCAGCTGGAATTCCATCACCTCCACTAGCTGTGTTCATAGTAATGCTTCCTAAGGCCCACTTGACTTCATACTCCAAAATGCCTGTCTTCACATTTCTAGGTGAGTGACTGACTACTCCATTCTGGTTATCCAAGTCATTAAGATCTTTTTTGTACGTTCTGTGCATTCTTGACACGTCTTCTTAATCTCTTTTAATACACACGTCTTCTTAATCTCTTTTAATACACACGTCTTCTTAATCTCTTAAGCACAGGTCATTGCAAGTTCTGTCCCTGTTACTGTTTTCACCTTTGCGTAAAATGTTCCCTTGGTATTTTTTCTTGAAGAGATCTATAGTCTTTCTCATTCTATTATTTTCTTCTATTTCTTTGTACTGTTCACTTAAGAAGACTTTCTTATCTCTCCTTGCTATTCTTTGGAACACTGCATGCAGTTGGGCATGTAATGCCCTTTCCCCTTTGCCTTTCGCATCTCTTATTTTCTCAGCTATTTCTAAGGCCTCCTCAGACAACCATTTTGCCTTCTTGCATTTCTTTTTCTTTGGGATGGTTTTGATCCCTGCTTCCTGTACAATGTTATGAACTTCCATCCACAGTTCTTCAGGCACTCTATCAAATATAATCCCTTGAATCTATTTGTCACTTCCACTGTATAATCATAAGGGATTTGATTTAGGTCATACCTGAATGGCCTTGTGGTTTTCCCTGCTAACCTACAATGAGAGGAGAACCAACAACTGCAATCAGTATCAGGGGGATTGAATATATATTACACAATATATATATATTACATAATAATAATAAGGCCCTGAATATATATTTATTACACAGTAATTGTAAGCCACTATCACATAATAGTATGTGATAAACCATAAAGGAAAAGAATAGGAAAAAGAACAAACATAACTGAGTCATTCTGTTGAACAGTAGAAATTAAACACAACATTTTAAATTAACTATGCCTCAATAAAATTAAATAATAAGCCACCTTTTAAAGAAAAGTCTTTGTCTGTATTTTTACAAAGTCTTAATGAAATTAAAAGGACATTCTCCAAATTCTGTTATACTAGAAATGTTAACTGCTCCTACCCACTCAGAGCGGTCAACTAAGCAAACCTGGCAAGATTCCCGAGAAAGCCAGTCCTGTGATGGAAAAAAGAATAATTGAGAAACAAACTAGAAATGGAAACCAAAATTTTAGTCTTTCCACCAACTAACATGAGTCTCTGGAAAGATCACTGATTCTCTCCAGACCTCAACTCTCTCATCCACTAAAAGTGAAGAAAAGACTGAATCATCTTTAATAACACGTCTACATTTTAACATTTTTTTATTCTGGAATAAGCTTTCAAAAGAAAGCCAGAACCTGGATTTGATTATCTTCTTCTCCCAAGCAGGATTTCCTCCAGACCCTCACTAGCACTTTCAATAGAGTTACACAATAAAAGAAAAAACATACAAGCCATGAAAATCCTTGCCAAAATGCACTCATTCCTTTCAAACACCTCCTCTATATACTACTTAAAAACACAATGAATACAGATGAAAACAATGTTTGTTTGTTTTTTTTAAGGGTTTTATTCAGCTCCACATCTCAGGGGAAAAAATTGTATCTTCTGTTCACACATGTATCTTTCTGAGTGAGCTCCATTATATTTCATTTTTAAAGACTGAGACACTATTCTGCCATTTCTTAGAGAAAAAAAAAAAAGAACATTTTTTTAAAAGATAGTTAAAAGAACATATCCCTCCTCTCCTCTCAGGTTCTCCTTAGTTAATGCACAGTATCCAAAGTAAAATCATTGAGCCCAGAGAAGAATGTAATTGAAAAGGTTACAGCCAAGATCCAGATCCAGATGTAAGCACTAGGTCCAAGTGAACGAACACCACAGTCTCAAGTCACTACTCAGGTTTCAGTAACCCTATCAGTCAAAGCTCATTATTAAAAAAACAGAGCAGGGGGGTGGCGGGGTGGATAACACTCTTAAAATATTATCCAGATCAGCCTATACGAAGAATAAGAAGTACAAGATCTTCTGTCCCAAGGATTCCAGATTCTCTCCTTAACAGGGGTACGACTTCAATAATCACTTCCAGAATTTGCTCTGCATAGCAGATAGGAACCATACACAAAGTTATATTTTTATCATGCAGTGGCAAATATTCACTATTACAGGAAACTTGTCAAAGGAAATACTAGTAATGTTTTATCTGGAAATTATTTTTTCCTCACACACATTAAAAAAAAAAAATCAATAGACAGCCCTATTTCCATTTCACCCCCAACAATTTCTTGTCCAGGGAGTTAGCAATATTCAAGCAGATGCACATCCTACTCCTAACTGCTGCTGCTGCTGCTAAGTCGCTTCAGTCGTGTCCGACTCTGTGCGACCCCATAGACGGCAGCCCATCAGGCTCCCCCGTCCCTGGGATTCTCCAGGCAAGAACACTGGAGTGGGTTGCCATTTCCTTCTCCAATGCATGAAAGTGAAAAGTGAAAGCGAAGTCGCTCAGTCATGTCTGACTCTTCACGACCCCATGGACTGCAGCCCACCAGGCTCCTCCGCCCATGGGATTTGCCAGGCAAGAGTACTGGAGTGGGTGCCATCACCTTCTCCGACTCCTAACTATAGTAAGAGTTAACTTCCTTCTTCCGTGTCATAAAAGAAGGCAGTGTGGAAGAAGGGATGGCCCATCTATTATGCAGGGATCAATAATAAGAGGCACAGGACTAGGTAACAGTCGCTTCCAGTTTTCACAGAAGATGTAAAGCTGGAGTGAAAGCACTAGGCATCTAAAGAAAGGGAAGGTCACTTTCATGAGGGGAAAAAAAGATGATTAACGAAAAAACTACAGACCTACAGGCTATATGATATTGCCCTCAGGTGGGCCCCAAAAAATAAAAGATAAAGAAAAAAGTATTTCTGTCTTGATTTCACAACAAACTCAGGCAGGTCTGAGGTCAACAAGAAAAAAGTTTTTTTAAGTTGACTCTCTACAAAAGCAGTCCAGTACCAAGAATTCTTATCACTGTAGCAGGCGTTGTCATAACAGGACAATAAAGTAGCTACTTTCACTGTTTACAGGATTAAAATCAAATGTTCAACCAAAGCAGTGAAACCGCAAAGCCTATTATATTAGTAGAGTGTCAAAGGCAATTCTTTAGGGAGAAGCAGCTCTGTAAACTTCATGGTTCACAGTAGAGAGGGAGGAGCTTCCTATGAGCAAAGAACACTGAGACCATTATTACTGTCAGCATGACCAAGGAGTTCAAATAAGATGGGACTATTAGCGAACTCCGGAGAAGGCAATGGCAAGCCACTCAAGTACTCTTGCCTAGAAAATCCCATGGATGGAGCAGCCGGGTAGGCTGCAATTTCATTTTCACTTTTCACTTTCATGCATTGGAGAAGGAAATGGCAACCCACTCCAGTGTTCTTGCCTGGAGAATCCCAGGGACGGGGGAGCCTGGTGGGCTGCCGTCTATAGGGTTGCACAGAGTCGGGCATGACTGAAGCAACTTAGCATTAGCGAACTCACAATGAGAAAAAGAAGCAAGATGGTAGGGACATATAGAGCCAATCCAGATAAGACTATCAAAAATATTAATCAGAGACCTGTCATATTCCCGCTTTCATGGCTGTTCCTGATTACCCTTTCCAGGAACTAAAAGGCACAAGATATCCTGCGAACAGAGAAGGTAGGTAAGGTAACTACAATACATACTGAGCCTTTCAGAGCTCTTACATCATAGGTTAACAGACAAATCACACCTACAATATAACTTTCCGGACTATTCCATTACCCCCCAAAAAAATTACTTTAATACATAATTAGAATAACTTTGTATGACATTTTCTCTGTGTTGTACAATTTGCATGGCACCTTTATGCATGATATGGAATACATTATATTATGTTCAGTTCAGTTCAGTCAAACAGTCATGTCAGACTCTTTGTGACCCCATGGACTGCAACATGCCAGGCCTCCCTGTCCATCACCAATTCCCACAGTTTACTCAAACTCATGTCCCCTGAGTCAGTAATGCCATCCAATCATCTCATCCTCTGTCATCCCCTTCTCCTCCCACCTTCAATCCTTCCCAGCATCGGGGTCTTTTCAAATGAGTCAGTCCTTCGAATCAAGTGACCAAAGTATTGGAGTTTCAGCTTCAGCATCAGTCCTTCCAATGAATATTCAGGACTGATTTCCTTTAGGATGGACTGGTGGAATCTCCTTGCTGTCCAAGGGACTCTCAAGAGTCTTCTCCAACACCACAGTTCAAAGGCATCAATTCTTCAGCACTAAGCTTTCTTTCGAGTCCAACTCTCACATCCATACATGACTACTGGAAAAACCACAGCCTTGACTAGACGGACCTTTGTTGGCAAAGCAATGTCTCTGCTTTTTTTTAATATGCTATCTCAGTTCAGTTTAGCTCATTTCAGTCGCTCAGTCGTGTCTGACTCTTTGCAACCCCATGAATCGCAGCACACCAGGCCCCCCTGTCCATCACCAACTCCCGGAGTTCACTCAAACTCATGTCCATCGAGTTGGTGATGCCATCCAGCCATCTCATCCTCTGTTGTCCCCTTCTCCTCCTGCCTCCAATCCCTCCCAGCATCGGGGTCTTTTCCAATGAGTCTACTCTTCGCATGAGGTGGCCAAACTATTGGAGTTTCAGCTTCAACATCAGTCCTTCCAATGAACACCCAGGACTGATCTCCTTTAGAATGGACTGGTTGGATCTCCTTGCAGTCCAAGGGACTCTCAAGAGTCTTCTCCAACACCACACTTCAAAAGCATCAATTCTTCCATGCTCAGTTTTCTTTTTAGTCCAACTCTCACATCCATACATGACCACTGGAAAAACCATAGCCTTGACTAGACGGACCTTTATTGGCGAAGTGATGTCTCTGCTTTTTAATATGTTGTCTAGGTTGGTCATAACTTTCCTTCCAAGGAGTAAGCGTCTTTTAATTTCATGGCTGCAGGCACCACCTGCAGTGATTTTGGAGCCCAGAAAAATAAAGTCTGTCACTGTTTCCACTGTTTCCCCATCTATTTGCCATGAAGTGATGGGACCAGATGCCATGATCTTAGTTTTCTGAATGTTGAGCTTTAAGCCAACTTTTTCACTCTCCTCTTCTACTTTCATCAAGAGGCTCTTTAGTTCCTCTTCACTTTCTGCCATAAGGGTCGTGTCATCTGCATATCTGAGGTTATTGATATTTCTTCTGGCAATCTTGATTCCAGCCTGTGCTTCCTCCAGCCCAGTGTTTCTCATGATGTACTCTGCATATAAGTTAAAGAAGCAGGGTGACAATATACAGCCTTGAGGTACTCCTTTTCCTATTTGGAACCAGTCTGTTGTTCCATGTCCAGTTCTAACTGTTGCTTCTTGACCTGCATACAGATTTCTCAGGAGGCAGGTCAGGTGGTCTGATATTCCCATCTCTTGAAGAATTTTCCACAGTTTGTGGTAATCCAACCAGTCTAAGGCTTTGGCATAGTCAATAAAGCAGAAATAGATGTTTTTCTGGAACTCGCTTGCTTTTCTGATGATTGAACGGATGTTGGCAATTTGATCTCTACCTTTTCTAAAACCAGCTTGAACATCTGGAAGTTCATGGTTCACATGTTGTTGAAGCCTGGCTTTGAAAATTTTGAGCATTACTTTGCTTGCATGTGCTGCTGCTGCTGCTAAGTCACTTCAGTTGCATCTGACTCTGTGCGACCCCATAGACGGCAGCCCACCAGGTTTCCCCGTCCCTGGGATTCTCCAGGCAAGAACACTGGAGTGGGTTGCCATTTCCTTCTCCAATGCATGAAAGTAAGAAGTGAAAGTGAAGTCGCTCAGTTTTGTCCGACTCTTTGCGACCCCATGGACTGCAGCCTACCAGGCTCCTCCATCCATGGGATTTTCCAGGCAAGAGTACTGGAGTGGGGTGCCATTGCCTTCTCTGAATAAAGCTGTTACCTTTTTTTAAATTGCAAACCTGACTCAGTAGAAAATAGGCCAATACCTACTCAGCCAAAAAAAGGATGTAATAATGCCATTGCAGCAACATGGATGGACCTGAAGATTATCATATTAAGAGAAGTCAGTCAGACAAAGACAAATACCATATGATATTACTTATATGTGGAATCTAAAAATTTGAAACAAATGGACTGACTTACAAAACAGATACAGACACAGAGATACAGAAAACAGACTTATGGTTACCCAAGGGGATAGTAGTGGGAGAGGGAGTTAAATTAGGAGTTTGGGATTAACATATATACACTACTATGTATAAAACAGATAAACAACAAGGTCCTGCTGTATAGCACAGGGAACTATATTCAATATCTTGTAATGAAAGAATCTGAAAAAGAATACATATATATGTATGCATGTATAATGGAATCATTTTACTGTACATCTGAAACTAATACAACATTGTAAATTAACTATACTTCAATTAATAAGGATTAAAAAGGGAAAACAGGCTAATATAAATAATTAAAAAAAGACAATGCAGATGGCTAGTGAATGGGAATAAATCCACATTAAGATGCTATTATTTAAGATATTTATTTCAATTGACAAAGATTTCGGTATACTCATACACATTTAGGGCTTCCCTGGTGGCGCAGAGGTTTAAGCGTCTGCCTGCAACGTGGGAGACCTGAGTTCAATCCCTGGGTCGGGAAGATCCCCTGGAGAAGGAAATGGGAACCCACTCCAGTACTCTTGCCTGGAGAACCCCATGGACGGAGGAGCTTGGTGGGCTACGGTCCACGGGTCGCAAAGAGTCGGCCCCGACTGAGCAACTTCACTTTCACTTTCATACACAGTTGGTGGAAGCGTAAATTCATCAGGCTTTGTAGGAGGCTGTGTATCACTGTGTAAGAAAAAAAGCATTTAAAATGTTTTTACTCAAAATATTTGTTTCAGCATTCCACTTTTAGAAATTAACTTCGCTTTTTTCACTTAATAGCCTATTCAAAGTATCTCCATGTTATATAACTTCTCAATATTTTGAATAGCCATGTGTATTTGTTTATTTTGTTATTTATTTGGGAATATTCCCTGCAAAACACTTTTATAGAATGAATGTTCTTATCTGGACATCTTATTTGTTTCTTTGATTGTTGAGAAGTTATTAAAAACAATAATCTTCAAGGTGGGTTTCAGGATCACTGAGCAACCACTCAAGAGTAAGTTAATTGCAAATGGCAAGAATTTGCAGTTTCTTGCTTTTTAAATAAAGTTCAAACTGTTAGTCCTTTAAACCAGGCTTTGGAGCTTTGGTGGTGAAAAACTCAGTCTCTGCCTTATGCAGCAAATGGACACTTAAATTACAGTGTGTTAAGTGAGACAATAAAATTAAATCCTGGGGACAGATTAGAAAGATCTCTGTCTTGCATGGGCAAGTACAGCTTCCTAAAATAGGGAATGTTTAAGCTGACAGATGAAGGACAAACTGGGAATTACCAAGGTGAAGAGGAATTTGAAAAGGGCTTCTGGCAGAGAGCCAGAATATGTGGAATGACCCAAAAGTAAGTGAGCTAGTAGAATGATGAGGATGGAAGCATAAATAAGGGCCAGATCCTGGGCCTTTAGAGTCATAGTAAGGATTTTAACCTGAGGATTGGAGAGAGCCACTGAAAATGTTAAGTAGGAGGTTGATCATGTTTTTGCTTGTTAAAGAACATTTTGATTGCAGTGTGTTGATATGAATGACTTCACTGGAGCAGGAGAGTCCTTGAGAAGGTTGCTGCAGTTCAGATAAGAGGAAATGCTGGTTTGCTCTGGGCAGTTAGTCGAGATGGAAATGGACAGCACCACAGTACTTAGGAGGTAGAGTGACAGGCCGTGTTTGCTTGCATGTGAAGGAGGGGCGAGGGAGGCCAAGATGATGTCCAGAGCTATGTCTTGATCAACTGTGCAAATACTGTTTGTTACAAATCACTGAGACAGAGACTAGAAGATTTGGTGGAGAAGATAAATGCCCAGTTTTTTAGTTAAGCAGGGCGGGCTGCCCCGGTGGCTTAGTGGTAAAGACTCCTCCTGCAGTGCAGGAGATGCAGAAGACATGGGTTTAATCCTTGAGTTGGGAAGATCCCCTGGAGAAGAAAATGACAACCCACTCCAATATTCTTGCCTGGGAAATCCCACAGACAGAGGAGCTTGGTGAGCTAGAGTCCATGGGGCTGCAGAGAGCACAGCACAGCAATGGTTTACCAGGGCTTCCTTCATGGCTCAGATAATAAAGAATCTGCCTGCAATCAGGAGACCTGGGTCTGAAGATCCCTGGGTCTGGAAGATCCCAAGAAGAAGGGAATGGCTACCCACTCCAGTATTTTTGCCTGGAGAATTCCACGGACAAAGGAGCCTGGCAGGGGGTTGCAAAGAGTCTGACATGATGAGCGACTAACACTTTCCCTTTCATAGTTCATTCAGACAGATATGTTCAATAGCAGTCTAAAGCTCTGAGAGAGTTAACAAGCTGGAAATAAATATTTGAGATTTTGATATTTATTTCCTTGAGAGTAAATCGGCTTTATAAGTTGGGGTAATTTCCTTTTGTATTTCATGACTACGTTTATGCTCAGACAGCTGCTTGCCAAATAACAGGCTGTCTGAAAGTGTTTTGTTGGTCATGTATTTACTTCCTCTGTTATAATTGGTGAGATTCAACCTAATTGGTTCTTTCATTTATTTTTACAGTTTTCATGGTGTCTTAAAATGCACTGTAAGGAAGCACTTTCTTGTGCTTGTGTCTTCCTCTGTGGATAGACATTTGTCTCCTGTTCTTCTCAGGGCCACTGCCGTCAGAGTGTTACCTGAAGCGTGTGTGCTCGTCTCTGCACGTATGTGGGAGCTAGGGAGTGGAACTATCAGACAGAAGGGCATACGCATCTTTAATTTAACCAGATGCTGACAGACTGCTTTATGAAGGGGCTGTATCTGTGTACACTCCCACTAGCTATGTATGAGACTGTATGTTTTCTCTCCTGTGGTAGGTACTATCAGACTTTAAAATCGTCGTCATTCTGATGAGTGTGAAATGGTTTCTTGTGACTTTAAATTTGTTTCTTAATTGCCTGTGAAGTTGAGCATCTTTTCATGTCAACTATCCACTCATGATTTCTCTTCTACAAGTGACCTATTTATATTTACTCCCATCCTCTGTTAATTTGTCCTTTTCTTTCTGATTTGTGGAATTTTTGAACAGATGTACTAAACTATTGTCAGTGAAAATCTCTCCTCCCAATCTGTGGTTTCTCTTCACTTTTTAATTTTTTTTTTCCACTCTAAAACTTCACTTTCTGTGACTTGAGACTTTTAAGATTTACTGCTTCATTTGCTGGTTATTTTGGATATATGCATATCTTAGTTTTTATTTTTTTTATTTTTTTTTTTATTCATAGATAAGCTTTATTCCAATGTTTACATAAAAATGAGTTGATGTCGAACAGGAAAAGGTTTTTACAAAGGGTTAAAATTTATCAAACAACAGAACTTGGTCCTTCCCTTTAGTTTGAATTCAGTTGGCTGACGCATTGTTATTAGTATCCACCCTCACTAATCATTTTCATCACACACAGTATCTAAATGTCTTCGTCTTCGGATGGCACTTCCTATTTCCCTGGAAGTCTCTTAAACTGCTTTCAGTTACAAGAGAAGGGCAAGGATTTTATTGGCTCATACTCTACTCCACTGGAGGCAAAGATACATCCCTCAATTCTCTTGTTTAAATTGTGGTTGTTGGCAAAGTGTCCAAATGAAGAATTTAATGCTAACACACAAAGAACATAGTATAATCTATGTATAACAGTAACTTTGCTTCAAATTTTTTTCATTAAGAATTATTTTTATTCTCTTTCCACAAAGAAGTTATAAAAATACCTGTAAAAACATTGAAAAGGCTCTTTAAAATCCTGGAATGAAAAATTCTGAAGTATAAATTATGATACATTGTCTATGATTTGCAAATAAAGAATAAAATAAATTCTACAAGTTGGAGTTTCTGAATGATTTTGGCAGGAATTTACCAGAAGGAGCCAGAACATCAAACCTTAACAATTTTCTATTTTCATCCCAATTGAGTTTTTGAAAAGCTATATAATCTGTTGACAGGTACAGTCCACATACAAGCTTGCTTCCACCATTAATGATGAAGTCAATCTGAAGACAGAGATTTGTACGCTGGATATACCAGGCTCTTCCATGCAACTGACTGGTTTTCTCTTATTTTTTCCCATCATGTTTTAAATAAAAGTAAATATATATATATGGTAAAAAAATTTAAATGGTACAAGAAGATTTAAAATAATCAGTAAATATCCTTTTTGCCCATAACCTAGAAAATCTGATGTCTTCCAAATCATCAGTCACATGAATAATTTGCAAAGTGAAGTCAACCTTAGAGTCTCTTCATCTGAAAATTATTCTCAGGATTTCTGGAATGTGTTGATTCTCTCATATATTGCCTCTGTTACAGAGGAAAGCCATGCAGTCTTCTTCTAAAAAACAACTAACGACGAAAGCAACTCGCACGCTCTGCTTCGAGAGAGCAAGTCCAGGCAACACCTTGTACTCCGTGGATCTGGTCCTGGCTACAGGCAGAAGCTCTGGTATCAACCAGAGACTTGGGCGGGTGGCCAGAGCTCAGCCAAGCCCTTCCTGAATGCCTCGGATCCTCCGGGCCAGCTGCACATCCTTCGGGAAGAGCGTGACGCGGCCGGCGTGTAAGGAGAGGAGATAGGCATCCTCGAAGAGATGAACTAGAAATGCTTCTGCCGCCTCTTGTAGGGCCAACAGGGCCTGGGCTTGCCAATTGAAGTCCACACCACGAGTGAATTGAACACATATTTCTCTTGCCAGGCGGCAGAAGGGGTTCTTCCTTAACAGCAGGTGTGTGGTCTTCTGAAGAGTTCAGATCTCCTTCAGGATTCCATGTCTCCGGCGAGCAGGTGGACGGGAGGATGTGCCTAAGGACGGGGCCGGCCTGCGGGCGGCGGGAACCGGGCTCGCGGGGCGCCTCCTTGGTGTTTCGGGCTTGCGTTTCCGGCGGCGGGGGCCCATGGCGGGCGCACAGGGCTGGAGCCCTGCGGCTCCTTCTAGATCTTCTGGGTCCGGGGGCAGAGGCCCATATCTTAGTTTTTAAAAGAAAGTTATTTTTATCTTTTATACATAGAAAATTTATCAAATCTGTTGTATTGAGTGGTGATACATTTTAAAATATTTTAAAGTTATAAAATACGAACAGGTATCAGCAAATTTTTTTTTTTGGTAAGCTTTATATTTTAGAGCAGTTTTAGGTTTACAGCAAACTTGAACAGAAGGTAGAGAATTCCCATGTCCCTCTGCTCCCATATACTTTCACCATACTTCCCAGATGGCTCAGTGGGCTAAGAATCTGCCTGCAGAGCAGGAGACACAGGAGATGTGGGTTCAATCCCTGGGTCGGGAAGGTCCCCTGGAGGAGGAAATGGCAACTCATTCTGGTATTTTTGCCTGAAGAATTCCTTGGACAGAGGAGCCTGGGGGAGGGGGGGCTATGACAAAGCATCAAATACGACTGAGGAACTAAGCACCCCCACTATCTGCATCAGGTACTGTGGTACCTTTGTCACAGCTGAGAAACCTACACTGGCACATCGTTATCACACAAACCCTGTAGTTTCTGCTAGGCTCGGCCCTCAGTGTTGTGCATCCTTTGGGTTTTGACAAGTGAGTAACGACTTGCACTTACTGTTGTGGTGACATAGTTTTACTGCCCAAAGTACCCTCCGTGCTCTGCTGATTCCTCTCTCCCTTCATCTGGAGCCCTGTCAACCACAGGTCTGTTTAATGTCTTCATAGTTTTGCCTTTACCAGAATGTCATGTAGCTGAAATCATACAGCATACAGACTTTTCAGATAGGCTTCTTTGACTTAGTAATATCCATTTAAGTTTCTTCCATGTCTTTTCACGGCTTTATAGCTCATTCTTTTGTTTTAAGCACTGGATAATATTCCACTGTGTGTAGATGTACTACAGTTTATTTATCAATTAACCTACTGAAGGACATCTCAGTTGCTTCCAAGTTTTTTGGCAATTGTGAATAAAGCTGCTATATACATCTGTGTACAGGTTTTTGTGTGGGCATAAACTTTCCACTCATTTGGATAATTACGAAAGAGCACAATTCCTGGATTGTATAGTATGTATTTTAAGAACATGTTTAGTTTTATGAGAAACCCCCAAACTGTCTTCCAAAGTGACTCTGCCATTTGCACTCTCAAAAGCAATGAATGAGAGCTCCTGTTGCTCTACCTTTTCACCAGCATTTGGTGTTGTCTGGAGTTTGGCCATTCTAATTGTGTAGTGATATCTCATTGTTTTTTAAAATTAGTTAATCATATCATATCATAATGATTTATGATATATGTTTCAAGTGTACAACATAATGATTCATGATTTTTGAAGGTTATACTCTATTTAAAGTTATTATAAAACATTGGCTATGCTTGCTGTGTTGTGCAGTATATTCTTGTAGCTTATTTATGGTATACATAGTAGTTTACATCTCTTAATCCCCTATCCCCTCACTGTTTTATTTAATTTGTATTTCTTCTTCGCATATGATGTGGAGCATCCTGGAGCATCTTTTCATATGTTTATATGCCATCTGTGTATCTTACTTAGTGAGGTGTCCAGATCACCTGGGGCTTCTCAGGTGCCGCTAGTGGTAAAGAACCTGCCTGCCAATGCGGGAGACATAAGAGACACAGGTTCCATCCCTGGATCAGAAAAATTCCCTGGAGAAGGGAACGGCAACCCACTCTAGTATTCTTGCCTGGAGAATTCCACGGACAGAGGAGCCTAGCGAGCTACAGTTCATAGGGTAACAAAGAGTTGGACATGACTGAGCGACTAACACTTTCACCAGATCTTAGGCCTATTTTTTTTAACTTTTTATTTTATACTAGAGTATAGCTAATAACAGTGTTGTGATAGTTTCAGGTGGACAGCAAAGGGACTCAGGCCTATTTTTCAGTTGGGTTGTTTGTTTGATCATTGTTGAGTTTTAAGAGTTCTTTGTATATTCTGAATAGCAGTCATTTTATCAGATATATATTTTGAAAATATTTTCTCCTAGACTCTGGTTTGTCTTTTTATTCTCTTAAGCAATATTTATATTTAAATAAACATTGGAAAAAATAAAAAAATAAATAAACATCGGACATTTTTGTTTGTGGACTATAATTTTCTGATTGACTGATTAGTGTCCTAAGATAAGAAATCTTGGTTGTGATGTAGCACACCAAATAAAATAAGGCAGAACCAATACAATTTTAAATCAGTAGATACTTCCAACTAAAACTAGTTACAAAAAGAATAAAACTTGAACGCTTTAAGATTTAAATTTATGCAGAACTCCCCTCTATGCAATATAATAAAAATTATTTATTCAACTATTTTCAACATTTATTCAACTATTTTCTTCACTATATTGTTGAAGCAATTTCTTTCCATTCCTTAGTATATTTCAGCCATGAATATTTTTCTTATATATTTAAAATTGAATCTCTTTCCGTTACTCTGTATCCTCTTATCCTGCTTTTTAAAAAAGTGCTTATACTACCGGACATAATATGTGTACATATTTGTTTACAGTCAGTCCTACTTAGACTTTATTATTTGTTGTAATCCCACTTAGATTCTATGAGAACAGAGATTTATTTTATTACTGTATTCTAAGTTCCCTGTATAGAGCTTGGCATCCAGTAAATGATATAGAAATATTTGTTGAATGAATAAAAAAATCTTACTTATATTTTAAAGTGCAAAGCTTAAAAAAAAATCACTGCTAATTTCTAAGGCAGTTGTTATAACTTCAATTGTTATTATACCTGAAATTGATTTTACAAAGACTTCTTGCAGATCAAAAGGGCTAAAATCTCTTTTCAGTACTATTACTCAGAATTTCAGATTTCATATTCTGAGCAACCAGTTGTATGCGTGTTAAATTGCTTCAGTTTTGCTGACTCTTTGCGACTCCATGGACTGTATGCAGCCCAACAGGCTCCTCTGTCCATGACATTTTCCAGGCAAGAATACTGGAGTGGGTTGCCATGACCTTCTCCAGGGGATCCTCCCAACTCAAGAATTGAACTCACATCTCTTGCATCTCCTGCATTGGCAGGCGGGTTTTTTACCTCTAGCGCCACCTGGGAAGCCCCCTTAGAATGACTAGTTTCCTGTTGGTAATATTAGGTATCACCAGGAAAGTGCAACTGAGATGTAATAGATCAACTGAGTGTTTAATGAACATCCATTGTATTTGTAGCTATTATAAATCAGTGGATTAGAACTAGTGATGAACTACAGAATAGGAATAAATGCTCAGCTTGTTGTTGTTGTTTAGTCGCTAAACGTGTCTGACTCTTTGCAGCTCCATGGACTGTAGCCCATCAGGCTCCCCTGTCCGAGGGATTCTTCCGGCAAGAGTACAGAGTGGGTTGCCATTTCCTTCTCTAGGGAATATTCCCAAACCAGGGATTGAACTCACATCTCCTGCATTGGCAGGTGGATTCTTTGCCCCTGAAGGCCATCAGGGAAGCCTAGTGTTCAGCTTAAATGCATATATTACAACAACTGTATAGTCAACTGCATTATCTCCTTTTTAGTATAAGGATTTTTAAACAGGAGGATGAGATCTTGCTGATAGAAAATAAAACTTGAAATATAAAGACTCGGAGAGGGAAACGGCAGCCCACTCCAGTATTCTTGCCAGGAAAATCCCATGGACCGTGGAACCCGGTAGGTTACCGTCCATGGGGTCGCAAAGAGTCAGACAGGACTGAGAGACTTCACTTTCACTTTAACATAAAATACAAAGTTAATAAAATGTTAAAAAAAAAAAAAGAAATATAAAGACTCTTGGCTCTTTAGCAATAGTTAATATGACTGCACTTAAAACTACTGTTGCTAGATTGTTTAAACAAAGATAACCCAGACTTCAGAGTTTTGTTTAGTGCTGAAAGATATGATTAGCAAATTTGTGGGACAGAATTATAACCCATCCCTAAGCAGTTAATGAAATTAAGCTTACCTTGTGTATATGTGTTGCTTTTAATTTTGAGAATTTATTAGCAAAGAGTAACAGTAACTGTAGCTATACAAAAAGAACCATAGAGTTGGAATGCAAGATATCCCAACTTTATAGAAAGATAAGAAAATACAGATCTTGATCTGTAACTTGTCTCATGGAAAGTTAGAGAGCTAGGTTAACAGTCCTTGTATTTGTAGCTGTTAGATTGTGTTTAATGTTATGAGTGGCAATAGAACTTTTCTTTGCACTTCTGAGAAAGAATAGGAAAGTTTCTTTTTCATGTAATAACTAGCTTTAGCTTAAAGGAAGGGACTGAGAATGGAGAAGAGTACAAGGAAACTAGATACTTGTTTATTTTTAATATGCATTTTCAAAATTTCTAGTTGGGAAATTTTTTTTCTCATTTTAGTTCCAGGTACTTTATTTTCTTAGAAGATTTTCCAAACTTCTATTTTAAAATAATAGATTAATCCCTTACATAGTCACATACGCTTAGGTCATCAAAATACCAGGCTAGAGGTGTTTCTCAACATAAAAAAATTGTTTTCCAGCTACTTTGACTTGTCATAAAATTAGTGTTTATTCTCAGCTCTTATCTTATTTGATCTGTTAGTAGCTTTTGACATGGTTGATCACTCCTTCCTTTTTTATAAACTTTTTTTTTAACTTCTGTACCACACTGTGGTTTTCCTCTTATCTCATTAGTTGCCTTCTTCTCAGTTTCTTTTTCTAGTTCCCCTTGTTCTCCCTGACTTTATGTATCAGAGTGTCCCAGACCTCAGTCCTTAATTCTCTTTTCTATCTTCACTTTTTTTTGGATAATGTCCAGTGCCTGGCTGTAAATGCTATCGACATGCTTATGGTTTCTAAACTTGTTCCCTTAGTTCAGACTTCTGAAATCCAGACTTTTATATTTATCTGCCTGTCTGATGCCACCACTTATATGTATCTAATAAATATTTCAGGGTCAAACCCCAAACTGAACTCCAGATATTTTCTACCAGACCTGTTCTGCCCATAGTCTTCTCCATTTCAGTTGGTTGCAACAGTATCATTTTGGTTGCTCCAGCCAAAAACTTTTAATCAATCTTTAATTACACATCTGTCCGCTTACTGACATATCCGTGCATGCATATGCTCACACTCCATATGTAGTCTGTGAGGAAATCCTCTTTAGTTTAAGCCACTTTCCAAATCCTCTATTAGTCCACATTCTAGAGTATTGTGAAAAAAAATCCTATTTTTCTCAACTTTAAAAGAAATTATAGGTACTGTAATCATTCATTAAAGGTGTATAGACTCTTCCTTGTATGTGGAAAGAACTTTATCATTGTTTCATTGAAAAATTGGTTTTGAGGTATATGGAATTGTCTGTGTATTCTTTTTTATTTCATTTTCTCTAAAGACTTTTAAAATAACACCTCTGTGAGGCTGGAGAGGTTATGGCAAATTGGAATAATTAAAGTCTGGAATTGTAATTGGAAGGGGAATTGGAAAGTTAACATATACATACATGTACACTGAGATACAGGTATAATAATCACAGGTGGTCCTGGACCCTAGATTATATAAATTGTTTTAAATGCTGCATCTTTCCATCCATCCAGTAAACGTGGGTGTTACTTGTTAACTAACCAAATTAGCTAATGGAACCACAGTCTCTGCTCAAGGCCTCTAAGTTTTGACTTCTAGACCAAGAGTTGAATTACCATTTTGAGAGGTGCTCATTCCACTGAGGAGAAGAAGGGGCTTCAGTGTCACAAGTTTACTATCCAGAATGGTTTATGGTGTGAACACTGACTTTAAAACCCTGAACATTTCAATTATGCTCTTAAATTTGTATTCTTCTGCATCCTGTTTACAAATCTTAGAAAGCTGCAATGTTTTACTGCAGATAAAATACTATGTAAAGTGCTTTTCTAAACACAGCTGCTCTACTTTCATTAAACAGTTTGGACATTCAGCAATTTGCTAAGATTTCTTCCAATTTGATTCTGTGATTCTGGGATTGTTGCTCATTTTCCTCTTAATATTTTTTCTGTCTATTATTTCATCTTACTATTTTATATTCTTTTCATAATATAATAATATATATTCTTCTCATAATGACAAAATGTGGTCCACTGGAGAAGGGAATGGCAAACCATTTCAGTATTCTTGCCTTGAGAACCCCATAAATAGTATGAAAAGGCAAAAAGATAGGACACTGAAAGATGAACTCCCCAGGTCGGTAGGTGCCCAACATACTACTGGAAATCAGTGCAGAAATAACTCCAGAAGGAAGAGACGGAGCCAAAGCAAAAACAACACCCAGTTGTGGGTGTGACTGGTGATGGAAGCAAGGTCCAATGCTGTAAAGAGCAATATTGCATAGGAACCTGGAATGTTAGGTCCATGAATCAAGGCAAACTGGAAGTGGCCAAAGAGGAGATGGCAAGAGTGAACGTCAACATTTTAGGAATCAGCGAACTAAAATGGACTGGAATGGGTGAATTTAACTCAGATGACCATTATATCTACTACTGTGGGCAGGAATCCCTTAGAAGAAATGGAGTGGCCCTCATAGTAAACAAAAGAGTCCAAAATGCAGTACAAGTTAATATATAATCTCACCTATACTTCACATTATTACATTCACAGCTTCAATTTTAACATCCAAATCATCATCCACCTAAAATTTATTCTGTAGAAGTAAATGTATCTAGTCTAGCTTGTTTTCCACCAAGTAGTGAGCCAGTTTTCCCTCTATTTCTCAGGTAACTATTTTCCACTGATCTGAAATACCACCTTAATCAAACCCTAAACTCCCATATACATTTGAGTCTGTCTCAGAATTTTTTAAAATTCTGTTCATCTGTCAAACCTGAGCTCAGTACACTATTTTAATCTTGTTATTCCAATAATACATTTTAAAATCTGATGCAGGACATCATTGCTCTTATTTTCCAAAGTTTTCTTGGCGAGTCTCACACATTTGCTCTTGCATGTAGAAATTTAACTTTATAAATTAATTTAGGGAAAATGTACACTTTTACAATGTTGAGTCTTCAAGCAACAGACATGATTCCTTAGTCATATTTTCCCTTTTTGTCATCAAGTTTTTAGCTGCTGTATAATTATAAAGCCCCACATAATTTTTACTTCATTTCTATTCATTTTATATATTTTTTCACTAGCTTAATTTCCCTGAACTTGTCTTTATTTCTATCTACTTAATTGCTATGCAGAAAATTTTTGTACAACCATGTTTATGGTCCTTTTTGAATTCTTTTGTTCATTTTCACTATATCTGCCTTATACTTTATCAGACCTAAACATTACAAGCTGAAAAAGGACTATAAGAATATAGTCAGAAAACAGAAGAGATTCAGACATAACATTTACACATAATTCCAGAGACTGTTTTATACAGGATATTACCTATCCATTCCTTTAAAGGAGAGCAGCGTGCACTGTTTTGCATGTTACTTTCTTTTCATCAGGGAATTCTGAGAGTGTTAAAAACAAAATGAATTTATTTTAAATTCAAAAAGAAAAAAGAAAGAAAATGGATTCATCTCTGACTACATGCAACAAGCTAAATTTTTCAAGAAAGATCAGACCTTAAAAAACTGGAAATAGAACTGCCATAAGACCCAGCAATCCCACTGCTGGGCATGCATACCAAGGAAACCAGAATTGGAAAGAGACACATGTACCCCAATGTTCATCGCAGCACTGTTTACAATAGTGAGGACATGGAAGCAACCTAGATGACCATCAGCAGACGAATGGATAAGAATGCTGTGGTACATATACACAATGGAGTATTACTCAGCTATTAAAAAGAACGCATTTGAATCAGTTCTAATGAAATGGATGAAACTGGAGCCTATTATACAGAGTGAAGTAAGTTAGAAAGAAAAACACCAATACAGTATATTAATGCATATATATGAAATTTAGAAACATAGTAACAATGACCCTATATGCGAGACAGTAAAAGAGACACAGATGTAAAGAACAGACTTTTGGACTCTGTGGGAGAAGGCAAGGATGGGATGATTTGAGAAAACAGCATTGAAACATGTATATTGAATTCAGTTCAGTTCAGTTCAGTCGCTCAGTCGTATCCGACTCTGCGACCCCATGAATCTCAGCACGCCAGGCCTCCCTGTCCATCACCAACTCCCGGAGTTCACTCAGATTCACGTCCATCGAGTCAGTGATGCCATCCAGCCATCCCATCCTCTGTCGTCCCCTTCTCCTCCTGCCCCCAATCCCTCCCAGCATCAGAGTCTTTTCCAATGAGTCAACTCTTCGCATGAGGTGGCCAAAGTACTGGAGTTTCAGCTTTAGCATCATTCCTTCCAAAGAAATCCCAGGGCTGATCTCCTTCAAAATGGACTGGTTGGATCTCCCTGAAGTCCAAGGGACTCTCAAGAGTGTTCTCCAACACCACAGTTCAAAAGCATCAATTCTTCGGCGCTCAGCCTTCTTCACAGTCCAACTCTCACATCCATACATGACCACAGGAAAAACCATAGCCTTGACTAGACGGACCTTTGTTGGCAAAGTAATGTCTCTGCCTTTGAATATGCTATCTAGGCTGGACATAACTTTCCTTCCAAGGAGTAAGCGTCTTTTAATTTCATGGCTGCAGTCACCATCTGCAGTGATTTTGGAGCCCAGAAAAATAAAGTCTGACACTGTTTCCACTCTTTATCCATCTATTTCCCAGGAAGTGATGGGGCCAGATGCCATGATCTTCGTTTTCTGAATGTTGAGCTTTAAGCCAACTTTTTCACTCTCCACTTTCACATGTATATTACCATATGTGAAAAAGACCACCAGTCCAAGTGAAACAGGGCACTCAAAGCCAGTGCACTGGGACAACCCTGAGGGATGGAACACGGAGGGAGTTGGGAGGAGAGTTCAGGATGGGGGACACTTGTACACCCGACACTTGTACACCCATGGCTGATTCATGTATGGCAAAAACCACTACAATACTGTAAAGTAATTAGCCTCCAATTAAAATAAATTAATCAATCAATTAAAAAAAAGAAAGACCAGAGACATTTCCAAAAAACAGCAGAAAGAATTACACAGCTATGCACTTGGGAGAAGAGGATCATGGATGGAAGCAAAAGGAAAAGAACCCTGTTCTCAGAATCCATCTGACACAGCTTTCAGTCTAAAAATGCAACTTACTACTTAACTTTGAAACATTAAATGTCTCTCGCAAACTAACATATATTTGTTTTCCCAGGGGGAAAAAAAAGAAAAGAAACTTATCATCCTGCCACAGAAACACGTCCTTCAGAGGAATCTCACTAAGTCTGGAATAAATTATGAGGGGAAAATCATGAAAATCTTTTCAGTGGTGAACCATCTGAAATGATTTGTGTATTAGACTTAATTTGGGAGGAAGAGGCTGACCCTGTTGCTTTTCCCTCTTACTCATTTGATCATTCTACCAGAGACTCAAGATCAAAATAAATGACACCTTAATTATGCTGATCACAGTGAATCTTAGTACACTAATGGCTTCCCTGTGATTAAGACATAAAGGCTAACTTAGCAGACAGGGCAAAAAGACAGCATCTCTTCCTGTTGTTTTTCTTCCTATTTACTCTGACAACATTCTTGTATGTCTTAAATGTTTCACTTAATTTCCACAGTCAAGTCTATGTCACAGGAATTTTCATGAGGGCAGACTACCTCTTAACACAGTTTATCAAAGACTCTGCAGCTCATACACTCAAAACAAAAAATAAAGAGAAGGAAAAAATATACACACAATTAAGCAGTTAGCCTGGGGTTTGAGTAAATTTATTGGTACTACAGTCATTACTGATCAGTCTATTACTTTGATAACCCCACTGCATGACATAGTAGAGAATAAAACGTCTAATAAATGAGACTTTTAATAAATGTAATCCCCCTTCCCACATTACCTACTACTTCAGGAGTAATATTCCATCTGTCAGTTCTGAGCTCAAAACATAAACCAATTACGGGAGGCAGGGGTGGGGGAACACATTCCTCAGTAGAAAAATCTTAAAACTTCTAGTACCCAGACAACGGAATAGAGTTGGTATAAACTGTGTTCTAGTCCTTACTGTCATTAATTTGCTACATCATACTGGCCAATCACTTCAAATCTGACTGATTCGTTATCTATGAAACTGCAAATATCACTTATCCTACTTTTCCCAAAGGAGCTTTGAGAATCCTAAAATCTGAGTCAGGCACTATCAAAGATAACCCATTTTAAATGTTCCATTTCAAAAATACAGAAACCAAATCAATTCTACTAAAAAAAGAAAATAAATACAAAAGAATAAAACACTAAATAAATAAAAATAAGCATTACAAAGAAATAAATTCTACAGAAATTTAGAGAAGATGGAAATCAGTGGGAGAATGACTAGATGACTACTTTAAACAAGGAGATTTTTCTTTTTTAAGGGAGAGTGGTAAGAACATGTTTTCTTTCCTTCTCCAAAGTTTACAAACATCAATTTTAAAAAATTATTATTATAGGAAACTCCACCTACTGTGAATCCAGGGATTGGCTACAATTCCATACCACAGATAAGAATGTAGGTCCAATACCTATATTGCTTTCCTGGTGACTCAGATGGTAAAGAATCCGCCTACAATGCAGGAGACCTGGGTTCGATCCCTGGGTTGGGAAGATCCCCTGAGGAAGGGAATGGCTACCCACTCCAGTACAGGAGATCAGGTTTGATCCCTGGGTCAAGAACATATACCCTAGAAGAGGGCATGGCAACCCACTTCAGTATTCTTGCCTGGAGAATCCCATGGACAGAGGAGACTGGCGGGCTACGGCCCACGAGGTTGCAAAGAGTTGGACACAAATGAAGCGACTGAGCACAGCACAGCACCATGCAATAAGGAAAAATGAAAAGGAGAGTCCCCACAATTTCACTAATCTAAAGCCAAGTACAGATCTTTAAATTAACAGAGTTCAGAAAAGTCTTATTAATAGCATATAGTAACAAGATACCAAAAAGACTTCTGGTTCAGCTTAGGGACGCTGGACTGGTTTTATCTGACTTCAACCTGAGAAACCTGAAGACAAGCATTTGATTGGAGTTACTCACAGCAACAGCAGCTACAATTACAAAGTAGCTGCTGTCACCAATAGCAGGCCAAGGAGAATGTTTCCCATGTTAAAAATATGAACTACTTTGGAGTTGTCTTGGGCTTGTTTTATGTCCTGGAATGAGAAAACTTCTGCAGAGGCTGAACTGTACCACCAGATGCCAATGGACAGAAATACTATAAACAACCAGCCTAACATGAAACACTGGCCTAAGATGAGAGAAAGTAGTTCAGTTCAGTACAGTTCAGTTGCTCAGTCATGTCCGACTCTTTGCGACCCCATGCAGCACGCCAGGCCTCCCTGTCCATCACCAACTCCCGGAGTTCACTCAAACTCATGTCCATCGAGTCAGTGATGCCATCCAGCCATCCCATCCTCTGTTGTCCCCTTCTCCTCCTGCCCCCAATTCCTCCCAGCATCAGGGTCTTTTCCAATGAGTCAACTCTTCTCATGAGGTGGCCAAAGTATTGGAGTTTCAGCCTCAGCATCAGTCCTTCCAATGAACACCCAGGGCTGATCTCCTTTAGAATGGACTGGCTGAATCTCCTTGCAGTCCAAGGGACTCACAACAGTCTTCTCCAACACCACAGTTCAAAAGCATCAATTCTTCGGCGCTCAGCCTTCTTCACAGTCCAACTCTCACATCCATACATGACCACAGGAAAAACCACAGCCTTGACTAGACGGATCTTTGTTGGTAAAGTAATGTCTCTGCTTTTCAATATGCTGTCTAGGTTGGTCATAACTTTCCTTCCAAGGAGTAAGCGTCTTTTAATTTCATGGTTTTGGAGCCCAAAAAAAAAAAGTCTGACACCATTTCCACTGTTTCCCCATCTATTTCCTATGAAGTGATGGGACCAGATGCCATGATCTTAGTTTTCTGAATGTTGAGCTTTTCATTGACGGATTAGGGAGTAATAGTAACAGCATTCTCTAGACTGAGCTTTTTTTTTAACAGAATCATTGAGGTATAACTGAGTGCACATATATTTGAAGTGTACAATTTGATACACACACACATATTCATAAAGGCATCACCACACTCAAGATAATAAACATATCTATCACCCCCAAAATTTCCTCATGCCCCTCTGTAATTTCTGTCTCCTGCCCCTCCTCTCCCTCCTCAGGTGCTTTCTGTTGCTATAGATTACAAGAATTTTATATAAATGTTAATATAACTCCTTGATCTGGGTTCTTTTGCTCAGCATGCATTTTCTGAGATTCATCCATGCTGTATCAACAGTTTACTCCTTTTTGTTCTGAGCAGCATTCTGTTTTAAGGATATACCTATTTATCCACTCACTGCTGACGGACATTTGAGTTGTTTTCAGTTTTCAACTATTACAAATAGAGCTGCTATAAACATTCAGGTATAAATCTTTTTATGGCCATATGCTTTCTTTTCTCGTGGATAAATACCTAAGAGTGGAATGTGTGCATCATATGATTAGCATATGCTAAATTTTCAAGAAACTGTCATTCTGGTTTTCAAAGTAGTTTTGCCATTTTACATATCTACTACTGTGTATAAGAATTCTAGTTGCTCCACATACCTACCAACACTTGGTATGATCCGTCTGTTTCATTTTAGCCAGTATACCAGGTATGTAGTGATATACTGAGTAGGATATTAATAATTTGCATTTCCCCAATAATAAAAGAAGTTGAACATCTTTTCATAAGCTTATTTGCTACCCTACATCTTCTTTCACTATTCCCGAGAGGTGAAAGAATGGCTTCTGGCAGGCAGTAATACAGACACTAAGACAAAAAGGACGAACAGGAGAAAACTAGTGAAAGGGAGTGGAAAAAGCTTTCCAGGCAAAGAGAACAAACAGCCTGCTCAAAGCCTGGAGGAGGCAGCAAACAGCATGGAGTTTCCTCCTCCAGTCTGCTCGAGGAGCTGAAATAAGACCTTCCGAGGAAACTGTAAATCCACATGTGTACATGTTAAGGTCCAAATTTTTTAACATTCGCACTTTTAAACAATGTTAATTTTTAACATAATGCCATCCAACAAAATGCAAGAGAAGCAAAATACATATCTGTGGGCAAAATAAGAGCATGTTATCAGCCAGTTTGTAATCTCTGATACAGAAGAACTAAGTAAGGTTATTAATATGATTGACCTAAAAGACATGTAACTATCAACCAAGATTTACACTCTGCAGAGTATACACCTTCTATTTAAATATTCATGGACCATTTTAAGAAATTGGTTAAGCCACAAAGAAACTTCGTAAGTTTCACAGAGTAGAAATACAACTAATCACACTCATTAACCACTATGTGATGAAAACTGAAATAGAAGGAAGGAAACAAAAAAATCCCAATCCTAGGAACTTTAAATTTTTCTCCTAAACAGTGTTAAGTTAAAAATAAAATCAAAACGACATATTAACAATATATGATAAATAATCATAAAAACACTTCACAGCAAAATCCAACAAAAGCTCAAAGAAAAACTTATACTCTTGAGGACTTTATACTGAGTATTAGACAAAAGGCTGTAAATGAACTCAAAATACCATATTTACTTTATTCTTTCTAAAAAAAAAAGCAGAAAACAGTATTATGAAATCTAAGGCAGACATTAATTTAAAAAAAAAAAAACTCAGCAATACCCTGGCAGCCCAGTGGTTAGAACTTGATGCCTTCACTGCTGGGGCCTGGGTTCAATCCCTGGTTGGGAAACGAAGATTCCACAAGCCATGTGGCATGGCAAAAAAAAAAAAAAAAAAAAAAAAAAACAGAAAACAGCACCCTAACACTTCATCACAATGCCAAATTCATTTATATCATCTCCCAACACAAGAAAGGTGAATATATTACAGTAAGATAATTTGAGACCACAGTCACATAATTTTTATTATACTTTGTTATCAATTGTTGTTAGTCACTTACTGTGCCTAATTTATAAGTCAAGTTTATCACAGATATGTATGGATAGGGAAAAATGGTATATATACAACTCAGTGCTACTGCTGGTTTCAGGGATCCACTGGGGTTCTTGGAATGAATTTCCCACTGATGAGGGTGGGAACTACTGTGTTACCAAAACCTAAAACAGAACAATAGCTCATTATAACTTCTAAATATTATACAAATTCATAAATAAAATGTAATGAAATCCAGCTGTTTTTTAAAATTATGACTAAATGAAGTTTACAGGACTGTAATGATACTTTAAATCCATTAATTTTACTATGTTACTAAATCAAAGAAGAAAAGTAACATGATTATCTCTGTTAAAGACTGACTTGATATCCCTCCAAAATTCACATGTTGAAACCTTAACCTCTAACCTGCTGGTATTTGGAGGTAGGGTCTTAGGGAAGAAATAAAGATTAGATTAGGTCACAACTGTGATAACGAGATTAGTGTCCTTAAGGAGATGAAGAGACCAGAGTTCTCTCTATACACCAGAAAGAAGGTCCTCATCAAGAACTCAGCAATGCTAACACTCTGATCTTGGACTTCTAACTTCCAAGAACTGTGAGAAATGTTTGGTATCTAAGCCACTCAATCTATGGTATAATCTGACATGGCAGTCCAAAATGACTAAATAGTCTCAGATGACAAAAAGGCACTGGACAAAATTAAACATCCATTCCTGATTTATAAATCTATTTACTTAAAAAACAATTACATCTTGGGAATCCCCTGGTGGTCCAGTGGTTAAGACCCCACACATTCACTGCCAAGAGCCCAGATTCAATCCCTGGTCAGGGAATTAAGATCCCACAAGACAATGGCATAGCTAAAAAAAAAGTTACATCTTTAAGACCATACACATACACACACACACAGAGTGGAGGAGGCAGTGGAAGTGGGGAGAACAGGGAGGGAGGGAGAAGCACGCACTAACATTTGCCTGGACTACTCCTCCCTCATCTTTCTTCTTTTATTGGAGCAAAATGTAGCAACAGCTTCTAAAATTTTAAGTGTATATCCTTTTAGGCAAATACACCAGGAGTAGAGAAGGAAGCTCACAGGAAAAATAAACAAACTAAAAATAAAAAACTCACCAGGAGACTGGTTATTCAAATTGCCATTCAATAATTAGTACACAGCCACTTAAAGAGTATGCAGCCATTTAGAGAGTAAGGCAGGTATTTATGTACTGACAAAGAAATATGAACATTACATTAAGTGAAAAAGAGCTATGTGAAGCAGACAGAAGATGATCTGATCTCATTCATGAAAGAAAAAAATAAGTGTTAGCATAAATACAGCAAAATGTCTGAAAGCATACACACTAAGTTGTTAGCACTTAGAATTAAAATGTATTATTTTTCTAATTCGTATAAGTTGTTTTTAAAACCTGCATAAGAAAAAAACAAAGTTTCTTTTTAAAGACTATAAAGAAAAGGGCACTATATAAGTCTGATCAGATCAGATCAGTCGCTCAAGGGCTCACTAAATCAATATTCAGGCGGCAATGAAAGAAAAAATCAGAGTAGAAGACAAGAGGCTGTAAATTAGAAGGCCTTAGCAAAGTCTACCTCAAAGGCAGTGTAAAGACACTAAGCATTTTTGTGTATTAAAGTAAAAACAATGAAATTAGTATCTCAGGAGGACTACTGTTAATACAATAATAATAGGTAATGTTGGGTTGGGCAGGGAACAGGATATCTAGGGAAAAACTATAATGAGGCTGTCTACACTGGGAGTTGCAAAATCAGCCTGAGATGTGACAAAATAACTGCAGCCACGAAATTAAAAAGACTCTTGCTCCTTGGAAAATAGCTATGACAAACCTAGACAGCATATTAAAAAGCAGAGACATCACTTTGCCAACAAAGGTCCCTACAGTCAAAGCAATAGTTTTTCCAGTAGTCATGTATGGGTGTGAGAGTTGGACCATAAAGAAGGTTGAGCACCGGAACAATCGATACTTTCGAACTGTGGTTTTGGAGAAGACTCTTGAGAGTCCCTTGGACAGCAAGGAGATCAAACCAGTCAATCCTAAACGAAATCAACTGTGGATATTCATTGGAAGGACTGATACTGAAGCTAAAACTCCAATACTTTGGCCACCTGATGCGAACAGCCAACTCACTGGAAAAGATCCTGATGCTGGGAAAGACCGAAGGCAGGAGAAGAGGGCAACAGAGGATGAGGTGGTTGGATGGCATCACTGACTCAATGGCCACGAGTTTGGGCAAACTCCAGCAAATAGTCAAGGACAGGGAAGCCTGGCGCGCTGTAGTTCATGGGGTTTCAAGAATTGGACACAGCTTAGTGACTGAACAACAACAACAATAAATGGCATATAAATGTTACCACATCACGTGCAAGAATAAGGAATGGAGTTACAGACAACCAGTGGGAAACTATACCTTGCCTGGAACCATTAGGTTAAAAAACAAGAAGACTGAAAATCACTGTGCTTTATTATCTAGTTACATATATTAAAGAAGAAATCTGACATTCTTAGAACAATAGTCCTTGAACAGGCCTTGAATAAAGGCTCACATCAGAATCACCTAAAAGACTGATGCCTGGGTCCTATTCTCCCCCAAAGTTCTTATTCAATTGACCTGCAGGAGAATCCAAACAAAGGTGGTTTGGATAAAGCTTCCCAGGTGATTTTGCTGTGCCCCTTGGTCCTCTGGTTTAAATTACTTATTTGCCTACACGGATGGCTTCTCAAATAATCAAACATTAAAATAAAAAGAAAACTAACATATTGCTAATATAGAGGACAAAGACTTTGACATTAAGTCATCTGTTAACTTTCTCAGAATCTACCTTCAAAACATTGTCATATTTTTACGTCAATGACTGCAACCAGCACCTGTGGACAGAATACAGCTGGCTGGATTCAAATCAAAAGAGATGCCATTGTTTAACACCTCTCGGAATCATAGGAAAGCAGTACTAGTAATGTATTAGTGCTGTAATTACAGGAAAGATTACACACAATTTACACAATAGCTGATTGATAAGCAAGAAATCTCCACAATAGTGTTCTATAATTGTGAGTGGTAGTTTGAATTAAACAGTTTTGTAATTTGTACAGACGTTTTCTATTTTCATAGATAGCTTTCCATCATACTTAAAAAGATCGCAGTTTTTAAATACATACTGTAAGAGCAAGACTGTTTCTTAACACTTTAAAATGCTGGACTGTTTTCTCAAAAGAGACTGAGAAACATACAATTATTTTTGCTAAGAATTATTTTTCTTTTTTTTTTTTTTGAAGGTTTAAAAAATTTTTTATTTAGGAAGGCTAAAATGATTGTATGCTAATCTGAACAAGCAATCTGCACAAGGACCTTTCAGTTTTGATATCTTCCACACTGGACTCCATCCTGTGTGCTTTGTTCTTTCTTCAGATCTCAAATCATTCTCAGGCACCAGACAAGGAAGGAATTATTTTTCTAATGAAATGTTTAAAAATGTTTCTTTCATGTATCTCATACTTTATATAAAGAACTCCTATAGAAAGCAACAGAAGTTTTAGATACCATACAACTTTCACATACAACTTACCCTCCTAGTTCATTTTTCAAGTCAAAAATGAGGCGTCAGTGGTTGTGTCTCTTTAACCCCTTATGAAATTAACCAAACACACACAAAAATAGTGAGAAGGATATGATGGACTCCCACATACCATCACAATTATCTTTGTGATGTGAAAAAAAAACAAAAAAACTTTGCCATTCCTGTTTCATGTAATCCTGTCCTACTTTTATGCTGATATATTTTAAATACCAGCTGTTATATTTTTAATAGACTTTTACTAGATAAAAAATTTTGGATAAAACCTCTATCACTATTACACATAATAACAGTAATTCCTTAATAATATCTAATAAGCATTTCATGTTTGACTTTCACAGATTGTCTCAAAAATGTATTTCTTATAGTTTTGTTCAAAGCTGTATCATTTTGTACCAAATGTGATACTAATATTTTGCCTCAAAAGTTAACGTTTTATGCACTATCCAAATCTGAACATGTCACATCTCTTTAAGAGCGCCCCACTATGTTTCCAGAACAATCCACCAAAGTCCTTAATGGTGTACAAAATCTTGCATGTTCTGACTTTCTACACCCCTGAGACATATGACTCAGACCTCTCCTAACTCCACAATAAACTAGTATTTTCTTAGTGGTAAGTCACCCCAGTGAGAGATAATGAACTTAAGAGAATCAAGAATATATACTCAAATAAAGGTAATGAAAAAACAATCCACTGCATGAACATTAACTGAGTGCCGAATCAAAGGGGGAAAAAAAAAAAAACTATAGAAGACCTTACTGGAACAATTGGGAAAATTTGAACATATAATTACTTTTAGTGTTATAAATGTGGTTATAAAGGAGAATGTCCTTATTTTTAGAAGATGCATGCTGAACTTTCAAATGATTTTTTTTTTTTTAATGTACATGCTGAGGAATCCCTGGTGGTCCAGTGGTTAGGGCTTTCACTGCAAGAACCCAGGTTCGATTCCTGGTCAGGCAACTAAGATCCCATGAGCCATCAGCATGGCAGGAGAAAATTTAAAAGAAATGAATAAAATAAAAATGTACACGCAATATGTATGTACGTGTTTGTGTGTGTGTATAAGACAGGCAGAGGGAGCAAACGTGCCAAAATATTAACAATTGGAGAATCTGGATGAAGGTTAGGTAGGTATTCATTGTACATTCTTTCAACAGTTCACTAAGCTTGACCATTTGGAAAGAATGTGTTGCCTCCTTTTCCCTGTAATATTTTTTTTTCTTAGTAACAGCGTTTATTTTTGTAAAAACTTCAAAAATAATGGCAAGAAAGCATACTCCCAAAGATTTTTATCTTTTTTATAGGTTAATAGTTTTCCAAACTTTTCAATATATAGCCCCTTTGATATACACGGTGTCATGTCATACATTTAAATTATGTTCTGTATACTACCTTTTCACATAATATATCACGGACATTATCTCCATAAATTGAAATCTATTTTTTTCTCATTCCTTTATAAAAGGCAGAATAGAGTAGTACCTTAGACAGAGCAAGCACTGATAAATTTTCCACACAGAGCCAGACATACAGTCCCTGTTCCAACTCCTCGATTCTGCTGTTGTAGCTAAAAAGTCATTGATAATATGTAAACAAATAAACATGATTGTGTTCCAATAAAACTTTATTTATGAACACTAAAATTTAAATCTTATATACTGTTCATTATGCCATAAAATTACCTTTTGGGTTTTTTTAACATTTAAAGATATAAAAGCCTATTTTACAAGTAGAAATGACAACACAATTAGCAGGGACCAATCAAAAATATAAATGAGGCCTCTTGTTTAAAAATTAAGAACGTCAAAGTAGTGACAGCGCAGCATTAAATCAAGCACAGGGCCCTTCTAAGAGTGAGGCCCTCCATGACTGCACAAGTTATATGAAGTATACAGAATGGTCCTAATAAATATACAGCACTTTTTCAGTGTTCTTATGATTTTTTATGTTCAGTTGCTCAGTCGTGTCCAAATCTTTGCGACCCTATGGACTGCAACATGCCAGGCTTCTCATCTGTCACAATTTCCCAGAGTTTGCTCAAACTCATGTCTAGTAAGTCAGTGATGCTATCCAACCATCTCATCCTCTGCCCTCTTCTCCTCCTGCCTTCCATCTTTCCCAGCATCACGGTCTATTCCAGAGAGTCGGCTCTTTGCATCAGGTGGCCAAAGCATTGGAGTGTCAGCATCAGTCCTTCCAATGAAAATTCAGGGTTGCTTTCCTTTATGATTGATTGGTTTGATCTCCTTGCTGTCCAAGGGACTCTCAAGAGTCTTCTTCAACACCACAATTAGAAAGCATCAATTCTTTGGCGTTCAGCCTTCTTTACAGTCCAACTCTCACACCCATACATGACTACTGGAAAAACCATAGCTTTGACTATAAGGACCTCTGTCAACAAAGTGACATCTCTACACTGCCTAGGTCTGTCATAGCTTTTCTTCCAAGGAGCAAGCGTCTTTTAATTTCATGGCTACAGTCACCATCTGCAGTAATTTTAGAGCCCAAGATAATAAAACTCTGTCACTGTTTCCATTGTTTCCCCATCTATTTGCCATGAAGTGATGGGATCCAATGCCATACTCATCATCATTTCTTGAATGTTGAGTTTTAAGCCAACTTTTTCACTCTCCTCTTTCACTTTCATCAAGGGGCTCTTTGGTTTCTCTTCACTTTCTGCCATAAGGGTAGTATTATCTGCATATCTGAGGTTATTAATATTTCTCCTGGCAATCTTGATTCCAGCTTGAGCTTCATCCAGCCCGGCATTTTGCATGATGTACTCTGCAGCCTTGATACACAGCCTTAATGTACTCCTTTCCCAATTTGGAACCAGTCTGTTGTTCCATGTCCAGCTCCAACTGTTACTTCTTGACCTGCATACAGGTTTCTCAATAGGTAATGTGGTCTAGTATTCCCACCTCTTTAAGAATTTTAATTGTTAGCTATCACTATATTTTAAAAACTTGAGAGTCCCTTGGACTGGAAGGAGATTCAACTAGTCAATCCTAAAGGAAATCAATGCTGAGTCTTCACTGGAGGGACTGATGCTGAGGGTGAAGTTCCAATACTTTGGCAACCTGATGCGAACTGACTCACTCACTGGAAAAGACCCGGATGCTGGGAAAGTTTAAAGGCAGGAGAATAAGGGGATGACAGAGGATGAGCTGGTTGGGTGGCATCACAAGACTCACTGCACATGAGTTTGAGCAAGCTCTGAGAGATGGTGAAGGACAGGGAAGCCTGGAGTACTACAATCCATGGGGCTGCAAAGATTCAGACATGAGTGAGCACCAAAACAACAAAAATTCTACCTAACCAATATTCTACTTGCACAATTCCTCTTATAAATAAGTGATGTGATCAATTTATCTGAAAAGACATCCTTGTTCATGTAAGTTTGCAAATTTTTCCTATCATCCCTTAGAGAACTTTCTAGATGTAAAAAATGCTAAGTAAAAGCATATGTATTTTTTAATTCTGAGATATTTTACTACTTTGTCCTTCACAAAAGCTCTACCAAACCACACCCTTCCCAACACTATGAGGATTGTTTCCCTATACCTTTCCTAGCAAGGGGAACTCTCAACACTGTCAACCTGACAGACAAAAATAGCTCACTTTAGCTTTAAATCTGCCATCTTACTGGTTTCCCTGGTGGCTCAGTAGTAAAGAATCTGCCTACCAACCAGGAGATGGGGATTAGATCCCTGGGTTGGGACGATCTTCTGGAGAAGGAAATGGCAACCCACTCCAGTATTCTTGCCTGGGAAATCCCATGGACAGAGGAGCCTGGTGGGCTACAGTCCATGCAGTCACACAAGAGCTGGACTCGGCTTAGTGACTAAACAACAATCTTACTGCATCTTTTTAATTTTCCTCATCGTCACTGCCAAGGGCACTTTTAGACATAATATATGGCAGATTATTTATATGACCTGGCCATTTCCCCACCAAGATGCCCTAACAGAATACAGGGGAAATGATGCTCAACTTGTTCCAGGCTTGACCCTTAATTGGCCTGGTAGCTTAAGCAGCCTCAAGGATGAGATGACATGTGAATAGAGGACAAAAGGACCACAAAACAAAAGGGCATCAGACATGTGACTGAAGAAGCCACATTGGAAGTGGATGGTCCAGCCTCAGCCACCCAGTTTTCATTGCATGGATCAGAGATGATCCTTCCAGCCAAGACCTTTTCAAACTCCTGACCCACAAATCATGAGCAAAATAAAACAGTCATTTTAAGTCACTAGTTTTAGGTTTATTTCTTTCAAATATCTCATTCTGAATCAGGTTTTCCAGGAACAAGTTTCCAAAAGACTGATAAGATATTCTAAGTAGATGGTCAACTGAAAAATCAATGGTTTTATCAAGGTAACATACATAATATTTCAGGGAATTCCCTGATGGTCCAGTGGTTAGGACCCCACACTTTTACTAGTGAGAGCCCAAAGTCTCTCAAGCTGGAAGAGGCAAATTCTTTTAATTAAAAAAAAAAAAAAAAGAAGATGATATTTTAAAATTTTTCTATACAATCGCAATAAGCATTAATTTTCTGAATAGTTTTGTTTGTGAAATTAACTATTTTATTATAAACCCCACATATACGTATTTGATGGCCTACAAACAGATTAGGCTCTCAAGAATTATATCTACCTAAGAGGAGTGACCAACCTAGACAGCATATTAAAAAGCAGAGACATTATTTGCCAACAAAGGTCCGTCTAGTTAAGGCTATGGTTTTTCCAGTGGTCATGTATGGATGTGAGAGTTGGACTGTGGAGAAGGCTGAGCACTGAAGAACTGATGCTTTTGAACTGTGGTGTTGGAGAAGACTCTTGAGAGTCCCTTAGACTGCAAGGAGATCCAACCAGTCCATCCTAAAGGAGATCAGTCCTGGGTGTTCATTGGAAGGACTGATGCTAAGGCTGAAACTCCAATACTTTGGCCACCTCATGCAAAGAGTTGATTCATTGGAAAAGACCCTGATGCTGGGAGGGGTTGGGGGCAGGAGGAGAAGGGGACGACAGAGGATGAGATGGCTGGATGGCATCACCGACTCGATGGATGTGAGTTTGAGTGAACTCCGGGAGTTGGTGATGGACAGGGAGGCCTGGCATGCTGCGATCCATGGGGTCGCAAAGAGTCGGACACGACTGAGCGACTGAACTGAACTGAACCGAAGAGGATCTAAAGATTTCAGTTTGATTTAATTACTATGTTGTCAAAGAAAAGTTAAACAAGCTCTAGCATGTATTACTTTTGGTTTTGGAAATTCATCAGTAGTACAACAATAGAAAGATTTCTAAAATAAACACAGTATTTTATGTAAAAATGGAGAACTTATAACTATTTTAATGAATGAAATTTTGGGCAAATAAAAGTCTGTAGTCTAACTATTGTGTGCAAAAGAATTATGCTGAGAATAAAAGGAAACAGTCATTGGAGGTCTCATACCAAAGAGTTTATAATCTAAAATGGAGTATGGGATGAGATCTTAATCAGTCTGCAAAATAAAATTACAAAAGGCTACACTTCTGTGCTGATTCTACTTAACAGCTCCATCTGGTGTCTACTAGGTATCTCAAACTTAACAAGTACAAAAATGGAACTCTTGAGTTTCTTACCCAAAACCTGTTCTTCCTTTGCTTTCCCCCGTCGGCAAACAATACGTCTATCCTTCCAGTTGCTAAAGGTAAAAATGTTATTTTTATTATCTTTCCTAACAAGCAATTCAACAGCAATTCTTTTTGATTCTACCGCAGAAATTACCTCCACTAGCTCCCCAAGTCTTCTCTTGCCTGGTCTAACCTAATAACTAATTACCTGCAACGGCTTCCTCTAACTGGTCTGTCTAGATTCACCCTCACCCCTCTACAACCCATTTTCCAAACAGTAGTCAAAATATATTTTAAATATAAGTCTTATAATAAATAAAATATAAATATCTCTCACTACTAATTTCTAATGGCTTCCTATTGCACTAATCATAAAATCCTAACTTCATACTACAGATGACTTCTTAGGCCTAACATGATCGGATCCCTATTTATCTCTCTTACCTCCTACCACTGTTCCTCCTCACTTTGCTCCAGCCCACACTGGCCTCTTTCGGTTCTGTGAAGATCATGCACCTTCCCATTTCAAGGCTTTTGATTTACAAGCCTCTCCTCCCCCTGGTTCCCAATTCAAGGAGATCAAACTCTGTATTATCAACCAAAAGACAACCAAATATCATGGGTTTCCCAGTGAAAATGATACATCACCACTTAAAAGTATTCTTGCCAAAAATGTTAAACTGAATTGATCCAGAAAAAAAACAACCAGATGATTTCAGAAAGTGGAAAATTGTACAAGATAATTTGTCTACTTTCTTCAAAAGAGTAAATAACAAGAGACTGTTATCATATATCCATAATCTAGAAAAGTGGGCGATCATCACACAGAATACAGGAATAAGCAATAAGTGTTATGCCATAACATCTTGATAAAACATGTAATACAACCATTTTTCTTAAATCATAAAACCTTCCTAGTAATACTGAAAATATATAAATACTACTAAATAAAAATATAGCACAGTTACCAAAAGTTTGCACTAGGATTTTACAACAGTAATAAGTAAACTAATGAACATAAATGAGACTTTTGGCAAAATCGCAACCCAACTGAGATGAGACTTTGGGGGTAGCTGCAATGATGTGCAATGGCACCCCACTCCAGTACTCTTGCTTGGAAAATCCCATGGACAGAGGAGCCTGGTAGGCTGCAGTCCATGGGGTCGCGAGGAGTCGTACACGACTGAGCGACTTCCCTTTCACTTTTCACTTTCATGCATTGGAGAAGGAAATGGCAACCCACTCCAGTGTTCTTGCCTGGAGGATCCCAGAGATGGCGGAGCCTGGTGGGCTGTCGTCTGTGGGGTCGCACAGTGTCGGACACGACTGAAGCGACTTAGCATAGCAATGACGTGAATAAATTTTCCATGTGAGACAAGAGGTGAGACTTTTAGGAGCCAGAAGGTAGGATGTGGTAGACAGAATAATGGCCTCCCAAAGAGGTCAACATCCTCGTCCCCAGAACCTGTGAAAATGTAAGGTTATGCTGTACAGGGGAACTAAAGCAGCAAACAGAATTAAGGTTAATTAATAATCATGTGACCTTGAGATGAGAAAATTATCCTGGGATTATCTGGGTAAGTCCAATGTTACCAGAGTCCTTATAAGTGAAAGAGGAAGACAGATTGTCAGAGTCATTGCTGGCTTTGAAGACAGAAGAGGGCCATGAACTGTGAAATATGAGCAGACTCTTGAAACTAGAAAAGCAAAAGCAATGATCTTCCCTGAATCTTCTAGAAACAATTGCAGTCCTGCCAACACCTTGATTTTAACTAAGACAGACCTGTATTGAAACTCTGACCCCCAGATCTATAAGATAATAAATTTGTGTTGTTCTAAGCTACTGAATTTGGGATAATTTGTTGTAGCAGCAATAGGAAGCTAAAAGTTTATTCAGAGACTGGACTAGGATGATCATCTACCACTCTGTCTACCTAACAAAGGAAAGAATTAACCCTCTCTGGAGAAAGATATCATCCAAAGCATCTACAGTTTTTCACAGTATACAGCACTAAATTAAAAACCGGGCCCACCAAAAGAAAGAACTAAATAACAACCAGAAGGAAATATAAAACAGAAGAAACAGAATCACTGATGAGCCAGATACTGGTTTTATTAGATAGGGACTTAAAAGTGGCAATAATTAATACAGTCTTGAAACGAGAGAAAAACTAGCAAGAAATACATGAAAAGCTAGCAATTTTCACCGAAGAACAAGACTCTATACAGAAGAAAATCAAATGAAATGTCCAAAAGTAAAAAGATGAATTAAAAACTCCACAGATAGGTTTAACAGCAGTTTATAAACAGCAGAAGATGAGGGAATACAAGTCAATTAAAATATCCTATTTCTCCATTAAGAGTAATATTTCAAAAAAGAGCAAGAGACATGTAAGACACAGCAAAAAAAAAATTTAACATATGTGGAGCTGAGTCCTAGAAGAAGAGGAGTGTAGTAGAAGGCAACATTTAGAGAGATAACAGGAATTTTACAAATGGATGAAAGATACTCTACAAACCCCATATATTGAAGAAACCCTACAAGCCCTAAGCACGATCACAATAGAAACCATGTCTACATATATCAAGCTAAAACTGAAAATCAGTCAAAGAAAAAAACGCTTAAGAGCAGCCAGAGGAAAGCAGACACATTATGCTCCAAAGAGCAATAATAAGACAAACAAACTTGCAACATAAATGATAAAAATATAAACAAAAGACAATGAAATGACATTGTGCTTTAAAAAAAAAAAGCCAACCTATTATTCTATGCTTTGGGAAAATAGCTTTCAAACATCAAAGAAAAACAATGGCTTTTTCAGACCAACAGAGATGGCTCTTAGCCCAGTAGATAAATGCCATAGGAGGTTCACACAGTAAATGATAAACGTGCTAAGAAGTATCTTAATTCATTTCATTCATATAAAACTATTATATGACCATAACCAATAACATCTCGTCTCCTTATAATTAAATACTTTGATTCAAAAATTCATATAAATGGATTAACTTACTATAAAGCTTCCCTTTGAACATAAAACTGAAAATCAAAGTAAAACAATATATCACCAAGTTAAAAACTCTTTTTTAAAACAAGGAAAGTTTTATTTAAAAATGAACATGGGGAATTCCCTGATGGTCCACAATTTCACTGTCAAGGGCACAGGTTCAACCCCTGGTCAAGGAACTAAGATTTCACGAGACCCAAGTAAGTAAGTATTAGTGGCTCAGTTGTGTCCTACTCTTTGCAACCCCATGAACTATAACCCGATAGGCTCCTCAGCCCACGGAACTCTCCAGGCAAGAATACTGCAGTGGGTAGCCATTCCTTTCTCCAGGGGATCTTCCCAACCCAGGGACTGAACTCAGGTCTCCTGTACTGCAGGCCAATCCTTTAGCATCTGAGACACCACAGAAGTCCACAAGAAGCAAGGTGCAGCCAAAAACAGAACACATTTCTGACTAGAAATAAAATATCAAAATTATTAGTTCCATCAACTTTAATTTTACACGAGTCAACTTAAAAAGTATGCACACCCTGCCCACATCTCATCTGAAAGTGACGCTAAAATACGTACAAATTAAATCCCGTGAAGTTGAGTGTCCTAGTGCCTGCTTTTGGCTGAACTATTTTACCTTTTTTTTTTTTAATTTTATTTTATTTTTAAACTTTACAATATTGTATTGGTTTTGCCAAATATCGAAATGAATACGCCACAGGTATACACGTGTTCCCCATCCTGAACCCTCCTCCCTCCTCCCTCCCCATACCATCCCTCTGGGTCGTCCCAGTGCACCAGCCCCAAGCATCCAGTATCGTGTATCGAACCTGGACTGGCGACTCGTTTCATATATGATATTATACATATTTCAATGCCATTCTCCCAATATTTTACCATTTTTTTAAACTTCAACATTGAAGAGTAACTTTTTAGGCAGTGAAAAAAAAAATTTATATTTAAATTTGAGTATGTCTGTGGCATCACAGAAAATATAAAAACTTCAAACAGAAAAACTGACTATATTTCAACAAAGAATCCTGCTGTATTTCAGGTACAAATTACTACAAAAGTATAATCAAGTCAATCGTTTCTATAAGAATTTCCTCATGTATTCATTTACCCAAATCTTTATAGATGTTTAAATTGCGTCATCTCACCTGTCTAACCTCCAAAGCCTAGCTATAATTCAATGGAAAAGGAGTCATGTGCTCTCAAATACATGCACTTCCTCACAGTACTTTTCTTCCACCACCTATCTCTTTGCTTTTCCTCTGTCTGGTCATCATTTAGGATTTAAATCCTTAAGGCACTGTGTCCTTGGCTGTTTTTCTCCTCCTCCTATTATTCTTTTGTTCAACCTTCCTTCTTAAATACTCTATACATAAAATCTACCTCTGGTGCTTTTTAAGGACCTTTACTGCTCTCCTTCTACAAAGCGAAGTTTATCCTTCTACTTTCATTGTTTCATCATCCACAGCACAGATGATTTTCATGTTTCCAAGTAACATGCCTAATCCTTCATACATACTAGATTCTTCCAACCCTTTATTATTACCATATGAGCATGCCAGCAACCTTAAGTAAACCATTCAAGCTTCTCTTCAAGAAAACAAGAGATAGAGGAAGGGGCCTCAGCATTATTAACTGTGTACTCTTCACCTACTTCCGTGAAAGGCATTTTGAATTTGCAGTAATGCATTGTTGTTCTCCCTGAGCCTAGGTAGAAGAAACCTACCCAAGGTCTCAACATCAGTAAGTGAAAGAGAAGTGAAACAGGTAATCAGCCTCCAGAACCCACCTACTTGGGTCCACATTCACTACCATAAAAGAGTATTCTCCAGTAGAAGCTGTGCTTTGCATACCAACAGCACACAACCTCCAGTTAAACATCACAGATAAAATACACCCATTTATCTCCATTTTCTCAAAAAAATCTAATTAAAATGACAGAAGGTGGGGAGTTAATACAAAGGACAAAAAATAGAAACAGTAATGGTTAGCAGCACAATTCTAGAAACTGAAAGGCAAATAAAAGAACAGTAACTCAGACCAGAAAAAGCCAAACCCTGAGACATCAAAGTACACTGGTGAAGCCAATTTCAAGAAAGAAGATTCACCATATAGAAGCCCCAAATGGTTAGAGGCATGAAAATGGCATATGCCTCAAAATACAGGGGTGGAGTTGGGAGGAGGAGGGAGGGTGAAGACAGAATTAGTTGAAATCTTATATTCATAAGGAGCAACCAGACTCTTCAGATCCCCACTCCAGTCCTCCAACTTGATATGACTACCCCTCTCCCATCCTGACAAAAAATGGGAGCTTTGTTTTCTGTAAAGGTTTATATACTAAAATCTAAAGTACTAATTAAAACTAAGTTAAAAATTCCCCATGAGAGAGAAACTCCAGTGAGAAGTCCCTACACCACAGGCCCTCTCCAGCCCCTTCCGTAGCTTGGTGTTATTGTTGTTCAGTCACTAAGGCAAGTCCGACGCTTTGCGACCCCATGAGCTGCAGCACGCCAGGTTTCCCTGTCCTTTACTATCTCCCTGAGTATGCTTAAACTCATGTCCACTGAGTCAGCGATGCCATCCAACCATCTCATCTTCTGTCGCCCCCTTCTCCTCTTGCCCTCAATCTTTCCCAGCAACAGGGTCTTTTCCAGTGAGCCAACTCTTGCATCAGGTGGCCCAAGTATTGGAGCTTCAGCACCAGCCCATCAAATGAATATTCAGGGTTGCCTTCCTTTAGGATGGACTGATTTGACCTCCCTGCTATCCAAGGGACTCTCAAGAGTCTTCTCCAGCACCATCGTTCCAAAGTATCAATTCTTTGGCATTCAGCTTTCTTTATGGTCCAACTCTCACATCCATACATGACTACTGGAAAAAACATACCTTTGACTATATGGACCTTTGTCAGCAAAGTGATGTCTCTGCTTTTTATATGCTAAGTTTGTCATAGCTACTCTTCCAAGGAGCAACTGTCTTAATTTCACGGATGCAGTCAACATCCGCATTGATTTCAGAAGCCAAGAAAATGAAATCTGACACTGTTTCCACATCTTCCCCATCTATTTGCCATAAAGCAATAGGACCAAATGCCACAATCTTCATTTTTTGAATGCTGAGTTTTAAGCCACCTTTTTCACTCTCCTCTTTCACCTTCATCAAGAGACTCTTTAGTTCCTCTTTACTTTCTGGCACTAAAGTGGTATAATCTGCATATCTAAGGCTGTTGATATTTCTCCAGGCAATTTTGATTCCAGCTTGTGATTCATCCAGCCCAGCATTTCACATGATATATTCCCTGGTGGCTCAGACAGTAAAACATCTGCCTACAATGTAGGAGACCCGGGTTCAATCCCTGGGCCAGGAAGATCTCCTGGAGAAGGAAATGGCAACCCACTCCAGTACTCTTGCCTGGAAAATCCCATGGATGGAGGAGCCTGGTAGGCTACAGTCCATGGGGTCGCAAAGAGTCGGACACGACTGAGCGACTTCACTATCACTATCTATTCTGCATGTAAGTTCAATAATGAGGGTGACAATACACAGCCTTGACGTACTCCTTTCCCAATTTTGAACCAGTCCGTTGTTCCATATTCAATTCTAACTGTTGCTCCTGACCTTCACACAGGTTTCTCAGGAGGCAGGTAATGTGGTCTAGTATTCCCATCTCATTAAGAATATTCCTAGCTAGTTTCCTGAAATTCAGCACTTACATTCTATCTACCAAGAATAGAAGATGGCTCTTTAAGATAAATAAGAAAAGTCCTAAAAATACTGACATTTGAAGTGGTCCCAATGAAAATACTACCCTGTAGTAAAACTCATCAGACAACCCATAACAAAATACAGCATACTTCCAGTAACTTTTTAAGTGCCTCTTTGATGTAAACAGAGAGCCAAAGATCAACAGAAAATTTCTAAAAGAAGATCAAAACAAACAACAACAAACAAATCAAAACTTTAGAGGAAAATAATTCAGAGAAACTGAATTATTTCTGTTCACTATGACTAATTTCTTCAGATGCATAAGGAAAGCTCTTGAAAAATTTGTTGTTTAGTAGCTAAGTTTGTCCAACTCTTTGTGACCCATGAACTGTAGCCCGCCAGGGTCCTGTGTCCATGGGATTTCCTAGGCAAGAATGCTAGAGTGGGTGGCCATTTCCTTTTCCAGGATCCTGGGTCGAAGCCTGGGTCAGGGATTGAACCCACGTCTCCTGAATTGGCAAGAGGATTCTTTACGACTGGGCCACCTGGAAAGCCCCTTGAAGAATAGGTTGACGTTAAAACATATACATACATATATATATGTATTCATACACACACACACACATATATATATGTGTGTGTGTGTATATATATGTATATATACACACATAAGAAGGAAATGGCAATCCACTCCAGTACTCTTGCCTAGAAAATTCCAGGAGGAGCCTGGTGGGCTACAGTCCATGGGGTCGCAAAGAGTCGGACACAACTGAGCAACTTCACTTTCACTTTCATTATATATATACACACACACACATATACATAAATATATTCAGAATAACAAAGAATTTTTGAAAACTAAGATTAGGAAATAATTTGGATACATCATCCAGAACAAAAAGATAAATAGGAAATGGGAGAAAAAGAATTCATTCAAAATATGAATACAAGAATAAAAGATAAAAAAAGAGGGAAAGAAATTATCAAAGAAATAATATGATTCCTCAGAACTAAAATACATGAGTTTCCAGATTGAAAGTAAGTGTCCAAGACAATAAATTAAAAATACCCACCTAAAGGCATATCATTATGAAATTTCAGAATATCAGGAGTAAAGAAAAAAATCTAAAAAAACTTCAGAAACAACAACAACAAAAAAAATCAAGAAATAAAAACAGCACCACTTGCCCACAGCAACACTGAAAACCAGAAGACAGTGGTGCAGTGCCTTCAAATTCTGAGAGAAAATGGTTTCAGCCTACAATCCTATGCACATTTCCATACAGGTGAAGTCTAAAACAAACAAACAAAAAATGCACCTTTTTGAGGGAGAGTAATGGAAATGGCACTCTGCCAAAATAAGCAAATAGAAAAGACAACAACATGAAAATCAAGAAAAGCAAATCCAATACATGAATGACAGAGGGAATTTCCATATAAAAAATAAAGGTAATCAAGAAAATAAAGACAAGCTGCAGACTGGGGAAAAAATTTTCCAAACTACATATCTAATAAAGGACTGTTTTTCAAAATGTATGAAGGACTCTTGAAACCCCAGTAAGAAAACTAACAAATCAGGACTTGGTAGTCCAGGGGATGTGAGTTGGTTCCCTCATTGGGGTACTAAGATCCCACAAGCAGCCAAAAAAAGAAAACAAACAATTCAATTAAAAAATGGTTCAAAGACCTTAAAAGACATCTTGACAAAGAAGAAACACAGATGACAAATAAGCATATGAAAAGAAGCTATACATCATACACAATCAGAGAAATGCAAATTAAAATGAGATACCACTATATACCTATCAGAATGCCCAAACTTCAGAATACAACACCACCAAATGCTGGTGAGAAGGTAGAGAAATAGGAACTCTCAATCACTGTTCTTGATAAAGTATCCGGCACAGCCACTCTGGAAGACGGTTTGGAAGTTTCTTGAAATACTAAACATATTCTTACAACACTTGTCATACAGTCCAGCAATTGTCTCCTTGGTACTTATCCAAATGAGAGGAAAATTTATGTCGACACAAAAACCTTTATTTAAATATAATATCAGCTTTATTCATAACTGCCAAAACATGAAAGCAACCAAGATGTCCTTTGATAGGAGAATATATAAACTGTGGTATATCCTGACATTGGTCTTGTATTCTGTGGCCTTGTTGAACTTATTAGTTCTGTTTGATTTGTGTGCATTCCTTAAGATTTTCTACATACAAGATACAGTCAGCCCTCCATGTCCTTGGATGCAGAACCCACAGATACAGACGGTTGACTATACTATACCATTTTTTGCAAGGAACTTGAACATCTACAGATTTTTATATCTGCAGGGGTCCTGGAACCAATTCCCATGGATATCAAGACACAAGAGTATATAATCTAATCTACTTTTAAGTAGAGATGAATTTACTACTTTTTTCCTTATATTTTTTCCTTTATTCTTCTTTCTTGCCTCACTGCTCTGGCTACATGCTCCACTACACTGTTGAATAGAAGTATGAAGAAGAAACTTTTTCTTGATCTTAGAGAAAAACTTTTTCACCATTAAATAAGATGTTAGCTCACAATGTTTTACAGCTGTCCTTTACCAGGCTGAGGAAGCTTTCTGTTCCTAGTTTATTGAGTATTTTCATCATAAAAATGGGTTTTATTTAGTCAAATACTTTCCCTGCATCTATTAGACAATTACATGGTATTTATCCTTTGTTCTATTGTTAATTACATTGATTTTTGCACTCCTGCGATATGTCCCACTGGGTCACGCTGTAAAATCCTTTCTATATGTTGTTATATTTGGTTTGCTAATATTTTACTGATGATTTTTGTACCTGTATTCATAACAGATATTGAACTGTAGTTTTCTTATATCTTTGTTTTCTTAACATATCTTTAGCTCTGGTAGCAGGGTAATACTGGACTCAGAGAATCAGCTAGGAAGCAAGACTTCCTCTTCTACTTCTTGCAAGAGTTTATGAAGGATTGTTGTTAATTCATCTTTAAATATTTGACAGAATTCATCAGTGAAGCCATCTTGGTCTGGGTTTTCCTTTTGAGGAAGCTTTTTGATTACTAATTCAATGTCTTATGTCCACGTAGATTTTCAATTTCTTCTTGAATCATTTCAGTAGTTTGTGTCTTTCTACAACCCAGATAATCACAAAGGTGTGATCACTCACCTAGAGCCAGACATCCTGGAATGCAAAGTCAAGTGGGCCTTAGGAAGAAGCATCACTATGAACAAAGCTACTGGAGGTGATGGAATTCCAGTTGAGCTATTTCAAGTCCTAAAAACTGATGCTGTGAAAGTGCTGCACTCAATTGCCAGCAAATCTGGAAAACTCAGCAGTAGCCACAGGACTGGAAAAGGTCAGTTTTCATTCCAATCCCAAAGAATGCTCAAAATACCGCACAATTGCACTCATCTCACATGCTAGCAAAGTAATGCTCAAAATTCTCCAAGCCAGGCTTCAACAACACGTGAACCGTGAATTTCCAGATGTTCAAGCTAGTTTTAGAAAAGGTAGAGGAACCAGAGGTCAAATTGCCAACATCCGTCGGATCATCGAAAAAGCAAGCAAGTTCCAGAAAAATATCTATTTCTGCTTTATTGACTATGCCAAAGCCTTAGACTATGTGGATCACCACAAACTGTGGAAAATTCTTCAAGAGGTGGGAATACCAGACCACCTGACCCACCTCCTGAGAAATCTGTATGCAGGTCAGGAAAAAACAGTTAGAACTGGACATGGAACAATACACTGGTTCCAAATCGGGGAAGGAGTACATCAAGGCAGTATATTGTCACCCTGCTTATTTAATTTATACGCAGAGTACATCATGAAAATAGCTGGGCTGGATGAGGCACAAGCTGGAATCAAGACTGCAGGGAGAAATATCAATAACCTCAGATATGCAGATGACACCACCCTTATGGCAGAAAGCAAAGATGAAGTAAAGAGCCTCTTGATGAAAGTAAAAGAGGAGAGTGAAAAAGTTGGCTTTAAAATTCAACATTCAAAAAACTAAGATCATGGCATCTGGTCCCATCACTTCATGGCAAATAGATGGGGAAACAATGGAAACAGTGACAGACTTTACTTTTGGGGGCTCCAAAATCACTGCAGATGGTGATTGCAGCGATGAAATTAAAAGACACTTGCTCCTTGGAAGAAAAGTTATAACCAACCTATACAGCTTATTAAAAAGCAGAGACATTACTTTGCCAACAAAGGTCCATCTAGTCAAAGCTATGGTTTTTCCAATAGTCATGTATGGATGTGAGAGTTGGACTATAAAAGAAAGCTGAACGCTGAAGAATTGACGCTTTTGAACTGTGGTATTAGAGAAGACTCTTGAGAGTCCCTTGGACTGTAAGGAGATCTAACCAGTTCATCCTAAAGGAAATCAGTCCTGAATGATTTGGAAGGACTGATTCATTGGAAGGACTGATGCTGAAGTTGAAATGCCACTACTTTGGCCCCCTGATGTGAAGAACTGACTTATTGGAAAACACCCTGATGCTGGGAAAGACTGAAGGTGGGAGAAGGGGACGACAGAGGATGAGACAGTTGAATGGCATCACCGACTCAATGGACGCGAGTTTGAATGAACTCCGGGAGTTGATGATAGACAGAGAGGCCTGGCGTGCTGCAGTCCATGGAGTCGCAAAGAGTCGGACACGACTGAGTGACTAAACTGAACTGAACTGAGGAATATATATATATCCATTTCATCTCCTTTAAGTAATTTATTATCTGAATAACAGACTTCCTTTGTGGCTCAGCTGGTAAAGAATCCACCTGCAATGCCAGAGACCTGGGTTCGATCCCTGGGTTGGGAAGATCCCCTAGAGAAGGGAAAAGCTACCCACTCTAGTATTCTGGCCTGGAGAATTCCATGGACTGTATAGTCCATGGGGTCGCAAAGAGTCGGACACGACTGAATGACTTTCACTCACTATCTAAATAATAACTTATTCATAGCACTCTCATAATCTCTCTTATTTTTATAAGACAGCATTGATGTCCCCTCTTTCGGTACTAAATCTATTTACTTCTAGATTAAGAAATTGGAAAAGTAGAAAACTGAGAAAAGTAAAAGACTGAGTCTTCTTCTTCAATATCTTGGTCTAGCTACAGAGTCTTCCCTGGTGGCTCAGATGGTAAAGCGTCTGCCTACAATGTGGGAGACCACCCAAGTTCGATCCCTGGGTTGGGAAGATCTCCTGGAGAAGGAAATGGCAACGCACTTCAGTACTCTTGGCTAGAGAATCCCACGGACGGAGGAGCCTGCTAGGCTACAGTCCATGGGGTCACAAAGAGTAGGACATGACTGAGCAACTTCACTTTCACTTTCACTAATAACCAACTTCTAATTTCATTGATTTCCTCTATCATTGTTCTAGTCTCAATTTTCACTTATTTCTGCTCTAGTCTTCTTTACTTCCTCCCTTTCCCTGCTTTGAGATTAGTTTGCTCTTCTTTTTCTAGTTTCTTAAGATGAAAGGTTAGATCACTGATTTGAGATTTTTCTTCTTTTTAATATAGGTGTTTATAGGTATAAATTTCCCTCTAAGGACTGCTTTAGCTGCACCCATGAGTTTGGTATGTTGTGGTTTTGTTTTCATTTGTCTGAAAATACTTTATTTCCCTGTCATTTCTTCTTTGATCCACCAGTTATTGAAGAGTGTGTTACTCGGTTTTTTCAAATTTTGAATTTCTCAGATTTCCTTCTTTTACTTACTTCTAATTTCATTCCATTGTGGCCAAAGAACTTATTTTGCATGATTTCAATCCTTTTAAATTTGTTGAAGCCTGTTTAGTGGCTTAATTTATTTATAGAAAATGTTTTCATGTGTACTGGAGAAGAATATGAAGCCTGAAGTATTCTATAGAATAATCTATTAAATCTGTTTTTGATTTATAGTATTGTTCACATCTCATATCTGCCTGTTGACCATTTGCCTAGCTTGAAAGTATTATGTCTCTGACTATTATCGTTGGATTTTCTACTTCTCCCTTTTTTGCTTCCTGTATTTTGCTGCTGCTGCTGCTGCTAAGTCGCTTCATTCATGTCTGACTCTGTGCGACACCATAGATGGCAGCCCACCAGGCTCCCCCATCCCTGGGATTCTCCAGGCAAGAACACTGGAGTGGGTTGCCATTTCCTTCTCCAATGCATGAAAGCGAAAAGTCAAAGTGAAGTCGCTCAGTCGTGTCCAACCCTTAGCGACCCCATGGACTGCAGCTCACCAGGCTCCCCCGTCCATGGGATTTTCCAGGCAAGAGTACTGGCATGGGTCGCCATTTCCTTCTCTGTCCTGTATTTTGAAGCTCTGCTAAGTGTATATGTTTATAAGTATATGTCTTCCTGATGGATTGACCCTTTTATCATTATAAAATATCTTTTATCTTTAGTAATTTTTATCATAAAGTCTATTTACATATAGCCGCTCCGGCTCTCTTGTGGGTATTGCTTGCATTATTTATCTTTTTCTATCCTTTACTTTCAACCTATTAATATTTGTATCTTTCAATCTAAGGTAATTCTCTAATAAACAGCATGTAGGTAGGTGGATCATCATTGAAATTTTACATAATAAAAAGTTTTAAATATATAAGGCCAAAATACATAGAAAGACATACCATCTTCTGATATTAAGGCAGCTATAATATTATAAAGACAAAATATTCAAGAATTATATTTTTTGAAAAAAACAGTAATAAAGGAAAAGTTGACCCACCAGATATCATAACAAACTATAAAATGTTACAGCTAATATATTAACAGTATTTGCAGAAGAACAGACAATTACTTTGGTAGAAAAGAGTAGAATCCAGAAAAAGACCCATGTTCATATACTTGTATGTATATGCACATATGTGTATAATTTTAAAGCAATGGTTAAAGATGGATTATTCAGTAAAAGGTATCTGGACAAGGATCTCCATTAGGAAGAAAATAAAATAGGATTATCCCTCATACTCAGAACTAAATCCAGTTGCATTACATGAAACTAAAAATTGCTATAAATGGAACATATCCTATAATAATGGGAATGGGAACACTTTTCTAGGCAATACATGAAAGCCAGTTTTTAAATATCTGTATAATAAAAGACATCATACACACAGTTAACACAATTGTAACAGAGCCTGTAGCTTGAAAGACACAGTAAAAGAGTGAATTCACTTACAAGTCCACCACTTGAAAGTCCACCATTAAGAAAGTCAATTTAACTTCTCAAAATATCCAGTTTGGCATCTTTTTAAACACTTTAAAAACAAAAATTATAATTCCCCATCATAATATATTTTAACATTAAATGAGATGGTAGTTGTAAAAACATACTAGAGTATGAGATCTGGCAAAGAGCTTGTTCTTCCTTATTTCAACTTAAGCTGATACTACATTAAATGAAGAATTAGAAGCTGCAATAAGGAATAGCTGGATTCCTATATTTTGGTTCATGACAGAACTACTTTAAAACACCATTCTACCATTTCTGAAATAAGAACACATTTTGCTTCATCTCTTGCCCACTATATTTTCCATGTGTAAATTACCAATTATTAAGAGTGTATTTGTTCTAAATATGGAAGGATAAGTAGCACATCAGTCAAGACTGGCACTTGCTTAATAGCAAAATAGAATATGCACGTGCACACACACACGTGTGATGTCTTTCACATATTAAAACCTTTCACCCTAAAACATCTTTTTAAGATTTTTATCCTAAGTTACTGATCAAGCATCATATCTGAAACAGAATCAAACAAAAAATCTTCAGAATGGTGCAAAATAAACAGTTAAGGATAAACAATAAATGTTCCATATAAAGACGCAACATTTTTGTATTTGGGCAATAAATTAGAGCAAATCTTCCACAATTCAAAGCTTCCCATGTAGCTCAGTCAGTAAAGCATCTGCCTGCAATGCAGGAGACCTGGGTTTAATTCCTGGGTCGGGAAGCTCCCCTGGAGAAGGAAATGGCGATCCACTCCAGTGGACTGCCCGGAGAATCCCATGGACATAGGAACCTAGCAGGCCACAGTTCACTGGATAGCGAGAGTCAGACACGACTTAGCGCTATCTTTCTTTCTTTCCACAATTCAAAAACCACTAATTAATTCGACTCTTTATTTCAAACAAAATATTCACTTCCTGAGTGAACCATATGTTTATATAAAGAAAAAGCACAATTCTTATAAAATTTTTATAAAATTTTAAAGCACACTTACACATACAATTTAGGGCAGACCCAAACAAGTTCAAAGTTCTTCAACAAACAGTCAAGATGGTTCATTTCCACTTTATTTTTTTTGACATACTTTTAAAAAGTATCCTTAGTTAAATGCATCCACTTTCCTGTAGATTTTAAATGAAAAAGATTCTGACCTTTAGAGTGGCTTTTAAAAAACTAAGAGAACCCAAAATTATACAAAGAAATGTGCCTTCCAATCTAAAAACAAAACAAAATGTTCACAGGAATGTAAAATGTAACCACAGACTTTATTCAAATTACTAAAAACAATGTTGCAACTTCAATATCCTTCTCTCCCTATTTCAACCAGTTTTCCTCCTGTTTTCCTTATCAATTTAACAGGGAAATCAACGTTTAAAGCTTGACCACTGGTGAAAATTTTCTTCAGCAGGAGCTGCCATTTACATTGATTCTACAACATTCAAGACAGTTATGTCCACGTACCAGACTTAAATGCCACAAATTCATTTGTGAAAGATAATAAAAATAGGAATTAGTTTTAAAACAGCACAACAGATCAGAACACTACAAGGAATAAATAGTACAGCTGCCCTGCTGTCAAAAAAGCCCAACTGTCACAAATTTTCTGATACAAATACTTCAAAATATCAAAGTACACAATGCTCTTGAAAGTTTCTCTTATACATAAGCATATGAATAAAGACCTCTGAAATATTATTTTCAAATGCTATAGAAACCTACACAGTAATGGAGTTATAATTAGGAATATATATGATGAGACTTTTATTTCCTGGCAAATCTGATCTAGTCTCACAAACGTATACAATATATTAGAGTTCTGTGAATCTTGGTTTCTCTTCCCAATTTGCAGCCAAGAGTAAATGGAATACTGGAAACAACTCTTGAAAATCCCTAATGTCTTAATTAATACAGAATAGATATTATACTAAAGGTTAACAAACGCTTACTACAATATTCCATACAACTTAATCAGTATCTTTTCCTCTTACTTTACATTCAATTACTCTTTTATTTCAAAAACAAAGACAGAACATGGTTTATGACCAAAAGCAGTACCTAGAAGCATTCCCAAATAACTTTTCTCAACTTTTTTTTAATGAAACTTAAAATGCAAAACAAACTGAGCACAAAGTCACATTCCTTAGACCAAAAAAAAAAAAAAAAAATTTGACTACATCATTACTCAGTAATAGCTGGGTCACATTAATAAAAATTCCACCAAAAAATAGAACTTTTTAAGGTACACTTTAAAAATTACTTCCTTTGCCACACAGTCCTGAAATCTAACTTGCAAAGCTGTCGTAAAGTATCCATTTGTACCTCCTGAGTCTGTCTAATCACACAAAACATAAAGTTTTAAAAACTAATACCAACAACATCCTTCTCTCCACCCCACCATGTGTACCTTTTTACAAGCATAGCCCTAAGTTCCAAATAAAATTAACACCAAAAAATAAACAAAAACCAAAGGACACTGTCTTAGAAGTAGGAGTTCATTAAGTTTTACAATACTTTTCTTTGCTTTTTACTGGGGTAAAAAAAAAAGTGTGGGGGGCGGGGACAAATCAAATTAACATTGATAAAGATGAGAACAGTTCGTTCCAAGGCAGAGGATGCAGGAATTTACAACCCAGGCTTGCCCTAAAGATCAGCGGGCATCAATGCTCAGGAGACGCTTTCAAGACATGTCACTGTTCTAACGGAAGTTTTGAAGGCCTTATTTTTAAGGCCTAAGGACAGCCCTATAAATGCAGTGTAAAACACAACCTAGCAAAACCCCATTCTTCAAAACAATTCAAGAGTTTTCTAAGATGCCCCCAACCGAAAGAGCTTGGGCTCTGGACACCCTCAGGGTTGCCGGCTCTCCAGGGAGGGAGGCCAGCCCATGTAAATCGGAGTGCCATCAAGTCAGTTTATGTGACAGATCCACTGGGAGCATCCGATGGTGACCGGGGCCCTCCCGGGCCGACGCTGCTGGAAGAGGAACAGAAATGCAATCTTCAAGGCCCTCCTACTTCCGTTCTCAAAACAGAAATGCACTGTTTCTCCTAGTCCTCACCCCTCAGCCCGGTACTCTCGACAGCGGTGCCCCCTTCAAAGAGCTTAGGTGGAAAGCAAAGCCTACGAGTCTAGGACCACAGTGGATAGAATAAGGCTGGTCAAACACTCCCACCCCCGACTCCCGTACAAATCAACCGCCAGCGCCTTCCTAGAAGCCCCCCTGGCCGGGGAAAAGCCAGCAGCAGAAATCGATGTTCCAGTTCGCCCCCCAGTCCTTCTTCCTAGGGATAGGGGGAGCGGAAAAGCGCGAAGAGGAACTAAATGAACTGCAGGAGGGTGCCTTGCAAGCTCCCTCAAAGAGGGGTGGGGGTGGAAACGAAGAAGGGGCGGAAGGAAGGGGAAAGGACGAGCGGCCAGAGGAAGGGGAGAGCGCGCGCCCGCAAAGGGCACGAGTCTTCGGGGACGCGGCTGCACACCAGTTCCTCGAAACGGGTGCGCCCAGCTTCTTGGGCGCACCGCCCTGAGCAGAGGCCGAGGAAGGGGCAAAAGGAAGCGACGTGCCCCTCCTGGCCCAGCCTCGCCCCTCACGAAGGGCTGGTCGGGGCTGTCGAGCCCTCTCCGGGTGGGAGCCACAGCAACGGCCGCACGCCCCGTCGGAGGGCGCGGACTGCGGGGCCCCCCGCGTGTTCCGCTGGCCGGCTTTCACGCCCCCACCGCCGGAGGAGCCAGCTCCGGGTGACGCCGGCCCGGAGACGGGCGGCTGCGCCGGTTACCTGAAACGGGGCGAGTCTTTCAGACACTCCTCGAAATCCACCGTCATCTTCATCCTGCCTCCGCCTCGCCTCGCAGGGGACACTGGAAGAGCAGAGGGAGCCGCGGGAGCGGCTGAGCTGGGGACGCAGACGGCTACGGCGGGCGCACGGCCGCGACTAGCGCTGCGCGGAGCTGCGGAGGGCGAGTCGTCCGCTGATCATAGCAGCCCCGAAGACCGTGGCGGCAGCGACTGCTAGTCAGGCCCCAGTCCGGCCCCTCTTCCTCCCGCCCCCAGCAGAGCGCCTGCCTCGGGGAAACGGCCCAGGACTGACAGCCTCAGCCAGCCAGCCACAAACCCAGCGGCCAATGGGAGGGGCTTTCGACCGCACCGCCTGCAGGCGCTCGGGCAACGCGCCTGAGCGACGGTAGAGCGAGCCAATAAGCAGCGCGACCGTGGGAGCCGCCTTGCCACAAGCATTCCCGAAGGCCAACCAGGATGCACGGGCGTCGTTAGGCGGGACGCATTGGTTGCTGGGAGGCCTGCAGCTGAGGCTCCTTGGGAAGGAAGTCACGTGGCTGCGCGCCGCGCTTCCCCTAGAGCCCCCCTCCTCCTCTCCTGCTTCTCCAGCCCCGCCCTGCTGAGCTGCCAACGCGGAGGAGCCGCCGCCTGCAGGTCTAAGGAAGAAGAGTTGATTTTGACGGCAGCTCTGGCAGAAATCTGAAAAGGTTAAGAGTCGAGATTATAAAAGGAAGAGATAGGCAAGAGATAGGCTTAGCCACCTCTTCCTTTCAGTTTACAGAAACTGAGGCCAGGAAAGGAGCGCGTATAACTTTAATGATACAGTCCATCTTTCACTTACTGGCTTCATCACTTAACGATTTGAAAGTATCTCCCATGTTTATATTTTCATATAACCAGAGACTGCTTTCTGAAGGAGCTGGCATTCGGGGTGGGCATGGAAAGATCAGAAGGATTTAGACAGGTATGTAAAGGCAGGGCTTTCTGTGTAGAGGAACCGCTTTCAAAACCACAGAAGACATTCCTCCTTACTGACGCCTTTCTCTCAGTAGCCTTTGCCAGTTTTAAGATGAGAGAGTTCTAAGAATACAGGCTCATTTACTCCAATTTGCAACACCTACCCCCTGATACACGACTTTTCTAGGAGCCGCTGTAAGATCATCATCTGATCCTTATAATAACCCCCAGTCCCATACTTCTGATTCTTAGATTCCATGGATTCAGCAGTTCAGTCGCTCAGTTGTCTCCAACTTTTTGTGACCCCATGGACAGTAGCACGCTAGGCCTTCCTGCTCGTCACGAACTCCGGAAGCCTACTCAAACTCATGTCCATCCAGTCAGTGATGCTATCCAACCATCTCATCCTCTGCCGTCCCCTTCTCCTCCTGCCTTCAATCTTGCCCAGCATCAGGGTCTTTTCCAATGAGTCAGTTCTTTGCATCATGTGGCCAAAATACTGAAACATCAGCATCTGTCCTTCCAAAGAATATTCAGGACTGATTTCCTTTAGGATTGACTAGTTTGATGTCCTTGCAGTCCAAGGGACTCTCAAGAGCCTTCTCCAACACCACAGTCCAAAAGCATCAGTTCTTCCGCATTCAGCTTTCTTTATGGTCCAACTCTCACATCCATACATGACTACTGGAAAAACCATAGCTTTGACTAGATGGAACTTAGGGGGCAAAGTAATGTGCCATGGATTCATGGCATGTAAGTAAAAAGTACCATGGCTACACTGTATTTAAGTATATACTTTTAAACCCAACCTAAAAATCATATCTGTGAAAATGCACAGGGAAGGTGTTAGAACAACATCATGGTTCTGGAGGTAAGCTGGATTTGCCTCATTAAATGTTTGGTGTCCTCAGGCACTTCAGTTAGTCAAGACAATCTCTTCTAGATTTGTAACCATTATGTCAAATTTAGAGAGTTGGCCATTTCTATAATAATTGTATTCCTGATGCAGGGCAACTCATCTGTTTGTACAACATGTCAATGCTTCAACACCAATGTAACCTTTTGGAAGACACCTTTCTCACTGCAAAATAAAGATAACACCACTGATCTGATAGCGTTGTCTTGAGGCTGTCCAAAGGCTTTTAACACAGTGCCACATTGTAATCATTCAGTAAATGTTGCCTGTTATCATAATTGTACCACTTTCATCTTCAGTACCATAATCAGAGGTTAAGTTTACGTCTTCTCACTTCCACTGCCTAAAGTCTTATATAACCCTTTGACCATCTGTTTAAGTATAGCATGATGGCATACTGGTTTTCATAACTTAGTTATATCTTGATCTCTTTATCACCTTTAGAAATTAACAGCATACTTTTGAGATGTTTCAAAGAATATATCAGTGTTATATATGTTTCTTATTTGTTTATAAGCTTGGTTTCTTTTTTTTTTTAATTACATTGCACATGCCTAGAATCTACACAGCTTATCTTAATAACTAGAAACTATTGACAGTTAAATGTTTGGTGTCCTCAGGCACTTCAGTCAGGACAATCTCTTCTAGATTTGTAACCATTATGTCAAATTTAGAGAGTTGGCCATTTCTACAATAATTGTATTCCTGATGCATGACAACTCATCTGTATGTATAACGTCTATGCTTCAACACCAGTGTAACCTTTTGTAAGACACTTAACATGACACTTTGAGATTCAAATTAAACTGCATGGCACAATCAATGCAAATAACTCAACTAAGCTTATTATAAAATGAATAACTTTCTGTGGATAGCTAAATTTGCATATACCCAGTTAGTGATGGTTCCAAATTGGGAAAGGAGTACATCAAGGCTGCATATTGTCACCCTGCTTATTTAACTTATACGCAGAGTACATCATGCGAAATGTACAAGCTGGAATCACTGGGAGAAATATCAATAACCTCAGATATGCAGCTGACACCACCCTTATGGCCAAAAGCAAAGAAGAACTAAAGAGCCTCTTGATGAAAATGAAAGAGGAGAGTGAAAAAGTTGGCTTAAAACTCAACATTCAGAAAACTAAGATCATGGCATCTGGTCCAGTCCCATAACTTCGTGGCAAATAAATGGGGAAACAATGGAAACAGAGACTTTTTTTTTTTTTGGCTCCAAAATCACTGCAGATGGTGACTGCAGCCATGAAACTAAAAGATGCTTGCTCCTTGGAAGAAAAGCTATGACCAACCTAGACAGCATATTAAAAAGCAAAGACGTCGCTTTGCCGACAAAAGTCCATCTAGTCAAAGTTATGGTTTTTCCAGTAGTCATGTATGGATGTGAAAGTTGGACTGTAAAGAAGGCTGAGTGCCAAAGAATTGAGGCTTTGAACTGTGGTGTTGAAGAAAACTCTTGAGAGTCCTTTGGACTGCAAGGAGATCAAACCAGTCTATTCTAATGGAAATCAGTCCTGAATATTCATTGGAAGGACCGATGCTGAAGCTGAAACTCCAATACTGTGGCACCTGATGTGAAGAATTGACTCACTGGAAAAGACACTGATGCTGGGAAAGATTGAAGGCAGGAGGAGAAGGGGACGACAGAGGATGAGATGGTTGGATGGCATCACTGACTCGATGGACATGAGTTTGAGGAAGCTGCAGGAGTTGGTGATGGACAGGGAAGCCTGGTGTGCTATATAGTCCATGGGATCACAAAGAGTCAGACACGACCGAGTGACTGAACTGAACTGAGTTAGTGATAACACTGTCACAATTCTTCTTTGCCCTATAAAGCAAGCATTTTGGGGTGTCAATTGTAAGATAAGTCCTAAATCAAGAAATATTAAAAGTGAGATAGGGTATAAACACTGAATGCTAGAACAGAAGAAATACAATATTATTTCTCTTATAATAATGGAAACCAAGGCCCCAAGATATAAAAATAATTTGCAGGTGACTCAGGCCCCATGATGCCCACCAACTGCAAACTGTCCACTCTCCCTTTAGAACTCAGCCTTTGCAGTTGTGGTTCGGTCTGCCTGTGAAGCACTTCCTTTTCATCTCTTCTTTAAAGTGCAGCTCATATGCCACCTCTTTCAGGAAGCCTTCTATTTGCCAAAATACAGACCACTCTTTTTAACACAGTGAAAGTCAGTTTCCAGGCCCAGTTAGAGGATATAATATGATCAAAACTTAAATTTCTTTCAATTTTCTTCTCCCTGGACTTCCCAGTTCCCTCCTCGGAACCCCCTGGAATCCTGAATACCAGTAGCCCTTCCCAGAATGCTTCTGATTTCATCTGAGAATACTTTTGACTACACTTTTGACTCAAGCAGAGGTTATTCAGTCCTCCTTCTCTGATCCTTCTGGGCCAGAATACATAATCACCAAGAGTCTAACTCTTGACAGGAAATTATAATTTATATTCCACCTTCATGGAAGAATTTCTTCTCCTTTGAGGCTAATATCATCTAACTAAACCACTCTTACTTTCTTCATTGCTGTTGCCCACCAATTTCCTAGTAACTCCCTTCATTAGCCTGGCTAATTGTATTGCAAATTATTTCAAGAAAACGGAGTTATGATGAAGGTAACCATGAGCAGCTATTGAAACTGGGAAGCCCAGAAACCCAGGCATTTCTGAGCACTGGTTCCCCTCTCCTTAACAGCTGTATCCTCTCTCTTTCTCGCCTACTCCCCAACGCCCACCAGTTTCCTCTTTGTTCTCTTAGAGATTCTGTTCGCCTGTGAACCTGGCTTGTATATATAAGCCCTTATTGCTACTTGTTCCTTCAACAGGTTGGTTGTCAGATGGCTATAGGGGCCAACAGATAATGTAAATGAATGAAGCTGACCAGGTGTAAGCATATGGAGTGGGGGAGGCCACAGTGAAGGGGAAAGCATGTGCCCTGTGTTCTATGTAGCTTCAGTCAGTTTTTGCCATTTTCAGATTTTCACATTTTACTAGAGAAACCAGAGAGTCAGATTTCAATATAAAACATTCCAATCCTCAAAGGCAGGCAACACGTTCAAAATATTAGAAAACATTTCACAAGTCCTAAAAATGTTTCAGGATCACTGTACAACATCTGCTAAATATTTCTTGACAATTCTTGATGTATCCTTTCAACCTATGCTCCTGGAGCTTATCATTTTAATCTGTTTTCCAATTCCCAGATCCCAGGAGAAAATCCGATTAACCCAGTTCATCTTTTCATGACAGGTCACACAGGTCCCTAGCAAGCTGATAGAAAGGCAGGATAACTCAACTGAATCACTTGTACAGGAATGGGGTCAGGATGGGGGATGTGGTAGAGCTGACTACTAGACAAGGCAATTTCCCTAAAAGAATGTGTTGATGACTGGGTCTCATAAAATACAGCTAATAAACGCTCATCTAAGACTTTGGCCTCTGACTCACAGTGTTCCACCCCAACTCCTACCCTCAGCTAAGGTGATTTCAACATTCACTCATTCCTTCTTCATTCAATAATATCCATTGAGTGTACTCTGGCCAAACCTTGTGGTAGGCACTGAGGTTTACAGATGAAATAAACAAGTGTCTCCTGTCTAGAGCTGTCAGACCAGAGTGGGGAACATGTGATAAGTTGTAGGCCAGGAGCATGCACAAGGGGTTACTCAACTCTGATGGTCATTTCTCCTGGGGAAGAAAATAAGGTTTCTTATACCTTATCAGTAGGTCTGAGATTATATCACTGTATTCAGTAGTTCAAGACTTGAACACTACATTCTAAAGAGTTTCATCTGTCTTTGTACCATTTATCTGCTGCCATATCTCTGGCACACTGATGCAATGACTCTTCCCAAACTTTGCCACTCAAGCTGTGGCCCACCCCTCCATGATCTGTAGATAATTTTGCCTTCAAGGTAAATAGGAATCATTACGTAGGAATGCCCTTTCCAGAACTGCCCAGCATACTCATCTGCATTCCCATCTTGCTTACTTCTTACCCACCTGTCTCAGAGGAAAGTGTATCTCTTCCTTGTGCTCTGACCCTCCTCACCCTTCCCAGTCTCCTCTTATCCTCACCCTTTCTCTCCATTGAAAGAAATAGAAGCATACATCCTCTGTATCCAAAAAGATCAGTTTTGTTGTAAGAGAAACTATTTGAGTAAGGCAAAAGTAAAGAGCTCATGATAAAATGGGATGATTTCACCTGGAATGGGGATGGCAGGCTTTCCATGGACCTTGGGAAGTAGTTGCAATCAGGCCCTGTAAAGCCTGGATGCTCCCTCCGTAAATAAGATACACATAGCAGTGCTCGACAATGTCTGATTCATCCAGGCTGTACAACAGAATTCCCTTTAGACCTGTTCTGTTTGTTTGTTTTAATGTAGACATGTGGGCCCTACTTATTAAATCAGTTTTTCCAGAGGTGAGCTGGGGCTTAAGTCCCCCAGATGATTCTGATGCACAATCTTCATAATTGAAACTCAATAAATGTTACCTATTGCTCATTTTGTAACCACAGGACCTACCACAGTCCCTGTTGGGTCTGTACTTCAGTACAGTCTGCACCCTCTGCTGTTTTTCTTCCTTCCACCCTCTTCCCATCTTCCCGCCTTTATTACATAGTAAGAAGACTTACTCTCTGCCCAGCTACGAGCCCTATAGATCCAAAACACCAAAGATTCTAAGCATTTGCTTCCTAACTTCTTGATTTGACTATGGTCTATTTCATAACCACCACATTTAATTCAGCCTCAGATCCTGTTAACTTTTTCTTGCTCTTGAATCTCTGCCCACCTTCCAATCCTCAACGCTACAACCTTGGTTCCGGCCTTCAATATCCCTTCCCAGAATTATTCTAAATAAGATAACTGGACTCCTTGCTCATTGTAGGCTGAATTGTGTTCCTGTGAAGTTTATATGTTGAAGCTCTGTCTCCAGTATGTCAGAATGTGACCGAATTGGAGACAGGGCGTTTAGGAAGTTAAATGCACTCATAAGGGTGGGGCCCTCACTTAGTGTGACTGATGTCCTTACAAGAAGAGGAAGAGGTACCAGGGATGTAGACACACAGAGAAAAGGCCAAGCAAGGACACAAGGAGAAGACACCTGTGGGCAAGGCAAAGAGAGAGGCCTCAGGATATACCTGCCAACGCCTTGATTTTGGACTTCCAGACTCCAGAACTGTGAGAAAATAACTTCTGTGGTTTCGGGCACCTAGCCTGTGGTATTTTGTTATGGTAGCCCTAGCAAACTAATAGAGTCACTCTGTCTTTGAATGGCTCTGGGTATCTGGGGAATCCTCCACTTAGCAGAGCCAACATGCCACCATCAAAGCCAGAAGATGGCTGCCATTCTCTTTCTCAGCCCTCCTCACACAGAAGAGGAGGGATTGTGACCTAGGTTGGGCCAGTGAGAAACATCCACCCCAGACTTGGCCTCAAGTCATAGACAGAAGAGGAACCTAAAAATACTGTCCTGCCTAGCTCCTTTCCTTTATAGTTGAAGAAACGGAGGCACAGCAAGAGTCATCTGTGTACTTATCAGACCTCATGGGGATTCCATGCCAGAGCCCAGGCTCAGTGCACTGCTTCCTGTTTGTCCTAAAAGCCCTGGCACCAAGTCCAGCTCCACTGCCATTGGTCATCCAGCCCCTGAACACAGTCAGGGCCCAGTCAGCAAGGACGAAAGAGGGCACTGATGTCTGCCACTGAGGCAAAGGATCAATGTGACTAACCCTGACAAATAAGAAATAAAAAGAAGGAAAAGACCATGGTCATATTTTTAAGAATGGAAGTAATACAAATGGACAAAAAAATTACTGAATTCAGAAATCAAATGCATGCAAATTAGAAGGATACATACCTTTTCCTCCCCTTTCAGATGGTAAAGATAGAAAAGATTGTCTTAGAAAACAACCCATTAAAGTGTAAACCTCCCAAGAGCAAAGACTTCTGTTTTGCTCACCATTGTATCCCTATTGTGCGGCACAGAGCCTGGCAGATAGTCAGGGCCATTCAATATTTAATATTCAGTAAGTGACCAGCACACCTGTGAGAGATGGGCTTTCCTTATTGCACAAGGAGGCAGGAAAATCCAAGCCCTGCAGGCTTCCCTCTGCCACACAACACATAAGAAAGTACATGTTCTTTAAAGAAGTATAACTGGCTATGCCACACAGTTCTGAAAGCTCTGGTTCATGGAAAGATAAACTACCTTCAAAAAGGAAACAGGAAACACGTATAAGGAGGAAAAAATTAAGTAAACATTGGTGAGACTGTGTATAGAGGTTCTCCTACACTGTAGAGGCACAGAATGTATCTGAAGGATCATTTCACAACAGTTACCACAGTGCTTGCTGTGAAATTAAGAGATGGTTGCTCCTTAGAAGAAAAGCTTTCACAAACCTAGACAGCGTATTAAAAAGCAGAGACATTACTTTGCCAACAAAGGTTCATATAAAGCTATGGTTTTTCCAGTAATCATGTATGGCCTGAAAGTTGGACCATAAAGAAGGTTGAACACCAAAGAATTGAGGCTTTTGAACTGTGGTGTTGGAGAAGACTCTTGAGAGTCCCTTGGACTGCAAGGAGATCAAACCTACTAAAGGAAATCATCCCTGAATAATCCATTGTAAGGACTGATGCTGATGCTGAAGCTGAAGCCCCAATATTTTGGCCACCTGATGTGAAGAGCTGACTCATTGTAAAAGACCCTGATGTTGGGAAATACTGAAAGCAGGAGAAGGGGATGACAGAGGATGAGATGGTTGGATGGCATCACTGACTCAGTGGACAGGGAAGTGATGGACAGGGAAGCCTGGTGTGCTGCAGTCCATGGGGTCGCAAAGAATTGGACAAGACTGAGCAGCTGAACAACAACAATCACAGTACTAAATATGTTTATCTTTTAAATTTATCTTAAGAAAAGGATAGCAGATAGGTTCATATGCATGTTTGTTGAAATGTTATTTCTGGAGAAAAAAAGAGAAATGTCCTAAATTTTTACTAATAGTTAGGTTAAATAAATTATATCCATACAGTAGAATACTTCAAAATTTTAAGTCCTTCTTGGGGAAAAAACAGAGAAGGAAATAAATCCAGTATTAGCAATGATTATTTGTTTTGGTTTATTCCTTTATGTTTTATCGCTTTTCTTTGTAAACATATATATTACTTTTATAATTGGAAAAAAGTATTCAGATTTATTATTCCAAGAAAAATGAATCCTAAAGGGTTTTAAATTTTACCTATTTGCTCTATTTTAATCATTTATATCCTGCATGCCTCTTAAATTAAGAAAATAATAAGATTTAAAATGAAAAAAATTTTTAAATGAAAACTATGGGGAAGAGAATAAAAAGTTGTACTAAGAACGTAGGCTCCTTTTCTTTTTTTGACAAGGTTAAAAATAAAACACACTGTTACGTTGTTCCAACTAACAGAGGAAAGAACTCATACCAGTAAGTCAGGAAAGATAAACATTTCCCTGAGTTCCAAGAGAAATTTAAGCTTAATTTCTGTTCCTATTACCTGTTAGCCAACTAATGTATAACCCTGAACCCTCTCTTTAGTGCTGAATTCATGTCTTTACAAGTGCTTACACATGAGGATGTGGTATTATAACAAGGACATTTTGGTACTTCTTTTAATGGCCTCAAAACACCTACTCTCTTTTCTTTACTTTTGTTATTTTAAAGAAAGTTTAGTATCTCCAAATAGGAAAATACAGCTTTAATACAAATACTAGAGGACTTTGGTTTTGTTACTATCATTTATGATTTAAATACTTTGAACATTTGCATATGTGCAAAGGAGTATGGCAGTGAAAAGCAGGTCTCCTTCCTGCTGCCATTGATGCTAGGGGCACTCAACTCTTGGGCTTCACTGATTCTTTCTGTACCTACCAATGGCCACCCATGACCTTCAGAAGAACACTTAGAGCTTTTCATCCGAATGTCTGTCTTTTGCCTTTAACTGCCTCTTGGCAGAAGTGCTAAGGAAGTAGAAAGTGACCAAGTAGATTTATCTTCTTCCTTCATGTGCTAAAGTTATACTGATAGGTAAAACCAAGCTATTTCCATGACTGAAATTAAAATTTTTTTTTCAGCTTTTATCAACAGTAGGAATAGAGCCAAATATGTCCCTTTCTAGAAAAGATAAGAAGCTACATATCTCACTTCTTAATCTCTCCTAACGACAAGGAGGCTTGTTGCTGTTGATGTTGCTTAAAAAAAGTAAAAGAGGAGGGAAGAGCTGATGAATTTTACCTATTTATCAGTTCCTTTGAAGACACTGTCCTATATGAAGGTACAGATCTAATTACAAGGGAAGTATTCTTGTTTAAAAGGTAATGTTAAAAAAAAAAAAAGTAATGTTAACATTACTAACAGCCTTTGCACCAAAACAAATGCTTATTCAAATGCTATAAATCTGAAACTACACATCCAGATGTGTGGGCTCTGGGAAGGATGATGTGGGACTTCCATGGCAGTCCAGTGGTTAAGACTCTGAACTCCCAATGTAGGAGGCATGGGTTTGAGCCCTGGTTGGGGAACTAAATCCCCACATGCCTCACCACACAGCCAAAGAAAAAAATTTTTTAATTTAAATTACTTAATTTAAAACGATGCTTCAAGTTAGTAAAATACCAAATGAAAGTGAAAGTCGCTTAGTCATGTCCGACTCTTTGCAACCCCACAGACTATACAGTCCATGGAATTCTCCAGGCCAGAATATTGGAATGGGTAGCCTTTCCCTTCTCCAGTGGATCTTCCCAACCCAGGGATCAAAACCAGGTCTCCCACATTGCAGGCAGATTCTTTACCAGCTGAGCCACAAGGGAACCCTAAAATATCAAGAACAAGGAATAAACTGTTAGAGAAGTAGCAGTGCCCAGGAGTACAAGAGTTAACCACCCTATCCTCACCTGGGGCCTCAGAGCCTCCTGTAATGCTCTTCAATGAACTGTGGTTTCTACAGGATTGGTCACAACATAGCTACACTCCACGTCTTCAAGAATGTGGAGCTTACATTCTTGTTGGAAAATGTAATTAATGAAGCAATATTAAACAATAAAAAGATAGTACATCATTGCTGAATCTTGATGTATACCAAAAAGGTACATGTAGTCCATGGGGTTGCTAAGAGTTGGACACAACTGAGCGACTTCACTTTAACTTTTCACTTTCATGCATTGGAGAAGGAAATGGCAACCCACTCCAGTGTTCTTGCATGGAGAACCCCAGGGATGGGGGAGCCTGGTGGACTGCCATCTAGGGGGTCGCACAGAGTCCGACACGACTGAAGCGACTTAGCAGCAACAGCAGCAGCTAGCTACACTCAAAGAACAGAAATTGTCTAACACCTCTTGTACCAGCCACCACGGCTCCTGTTCCTCACAGTTCTGACTCCAGCTTTCTTAACCTCTGTCAGAGAATTAGAAGACATGTTAGAGCAAAACTAATGGGTGGGCTAGCATCAGTGGCATGCTGCCACTGACCAAAGGGGTGTGTATCACCACTGGCATGATTGCTACATACATATAATTAGCCAGAGTCAGCCCTCCCTTCCACCCATGACACAGCTGACCTGCCAGGCAACTTCTGGCAAAGAAGTTCCACAGAGATGATCATCAGGCATGCAGAGACCCCCCCCAGTCTTCTGATGGACACACCAGCCCTCACTGTTCTCCTCAGCTGATTCCATAATTAGCAGCTGAAAGGGGCCTGGGTGGGCAAGGGCACTGCCACAGAGTTGTCGGCAGCTTGTAGACTGACTCTTGACGGCAGCAGAGGTGGGTGGCACTATGGAGATAAGCAATTCACACTTCCCCGTCCTTCCTCCCACTCCCAAACTTGGAAACACAAGGTACTTTAGGATCTGAAATCAGCCTCCCACAGCTGCTCTGCTCTGGCTTATGCTTTGCCAACTGCTTCCTTGGGTTGTCCCTTTTGACTCACTAGAGGTCACAGCAAGACATTTGGCCACATAACCAAACAGGGAGGACCTCCTAAATCAGGAGTCACGATCTTAAAGAGCCATGAAAGTGAAAGTGAAGCCGCTCAGTCGTGTCCGACTCTTTGTGACCCCGTGGACTGTAGCCTACCAGGCTCCTCTGTCCATGGGATTTTCCAGGCAAGAATACTGGAGTGGGTTGCCATACACTTCTCCAGATCTTTCCAACTCAGGGATCAAACCCAAGTCTTCTACACTACAGGCAGATTCTTTACTGCTGAGCTACTGGGGAAGCTTCTTGAAGAGGCAAAAAATTCCATGTGCTATTTCATTTAGAACCATCTAGCTCATTTTTAATTGGGCACATAGTAAACATGGGCTTCCCTAGTGCCTCAGATGTAAAGAATCTGCCTACGATGCAGGAGGCCTGGATTTGATTCCTGGGTTGGGAAGATCTGCTGGAGAAGGGAATGGCAACCTACTCCAGTATTCTTGCTTGGAGAATCCCATGGACAGAGAAGCCTGGCAGGCTACAGTCCACAGGGTCTCAAAGAGTCAGACACGACTGAATGACTAACACAACGTATAGAAAACATTTCTGCAAATAAGAGTATAGTCAGCCTCTGCATCATTCCTCTTCCTCTATTTTTAATAGAGGAAGTAATGTACAGTTTTAAAGCCAGTAATGTACAGTTCTGTGACTATTCTTCTGTAAACTTGTCTCCCTGACCACAGCCAGGAAAGGTTATCCACTTTTAAGCAGTCATGTGATTAGTTTTGGACCACTTGAATGATGTAGAATAATCTCTGCATTTCAAGGTCCTTCATCATATCTGCAAAGTCCCTTGGTGATATGAGGTAGCATATTCATAGGTTTCAGGGATTAGAACATGGACATCTTTGAGGGGGGTGGGTATCATTCTGCCTACAACAAATGCCATGATCTGATTTAGGTTTTACCAGAATGACCCTGGGTGCCCTGTGGGGAATGAACTGTAGGAGACAAGGATGGAGGCAGGGAGACCAAGTAGGAGGCTAATAGAGTAACCCAGGTGAGAGGAGATCAAGGATTGGGTGTCAGCAGTAGAGTGGTGAAATGTGGTCTAATTCTGGATGTTTTGTTCAGGTAGAAGGGCCGTGATTTGCTGATGGATTAGATGTGGGCTATGAGAGGAGGGTATCAAGGATAACTCCAAGGATGACACTCCCCCCACCCTCTTAGAGTACTTGACATATGTTGTATTTATTTGTTTAACTATCTTCCCTGTAAGACTGAAAGTTCTAAGGGAGAAGGGCTCAAATCTCGCTTGTTCGATATTATATTCTCACATCAAGGAATGCACAGAACATAGTGATAACAGATCATAACTGCCATTTATTGAGCCATTGTTATGTCTCAGGCACTTAACATAATCTCATTTAATCATCAGAACAGCCTTATGAGGTAGGTACTATTATTATCCTCATTTACTCAATGAGGAAACTGAGGCCCAGAGAGATGAAATGACTTCTACCAGTAAATACAAGTTTGCATATTAAGTCACTTCAGCCCTGTTGGGCTCTTTGCTATCCCATGGACTGTAGCTTGCCAGATTCCTCTATCCATGGGATTTACAGGCAGGAATACTGGAGTGGGTAGACATTTCCTTCTCCAGGGGATCTTCGTGACCCAGGGATTGAACCTGCATCTCCTGCATTGCAGAAAGATTCTTTACCATCTCAGCCACTAGGGCTGAGCTTGTAAATACATGCGTGGACCTCAAATCCATATTGAATAAATGAAATAATTCTTTCAAGTTAAGCAAACATTTGGGTTTAGCTAAATATTCTAACCACATATGGAGTGGGAGAGAAAAGGACACAGATTTACAAATATTTCCAAGTTTTAGCTGAAGAAAAGTCATGTCAAGAAACAACAAGTGTTAGTGTCAATAATTTAAGAATTCTCAAACTATAGTCCATCTTAGCCGTGGTTTAGCTATTGTGATGACTTACACAGACAGTAATTTCAGAAATGCTTTATAACCAATCTGGAGGCAGAGAAGAGAAAAACAGATGACATCAGGCAGACCATGGGGGCACAGTGAAAAATGTCCAGACCTGAGAGTGAAGAGGGAGGGATTTCAGTTTCGCCTTAGTCCCATTCACTCATTAGCCAATGCACTTAAGGTATTTATTTCATCTTTCTTAGACCATCTCAACTATAAAAAGGATATAATATTTTCTGCCTTACTACCCCATAGACTCTTGGGATAAACTAAATTTATTCATTCAGTAACTACAAAGCACCTACTGTGTGTCTGGCATTGCTCTAGATCCCAGCAACATGTCATGAACAAAAGAGACAAAATCCTTTCCCTCATGGGGTTTGCATTGTAGTGGAAATGAGGATTGAGAAATATAAGAACAAATAAGTAGATAATTTCAACAGTGATAAGTGCCATGAAGAAAAATAAACTAGGACAGGGATTATAGAATGATCAGGGAGGAGGTAACACCAGACAGAGACTTGAAGAAAAAGAAAGCTAGACTGTTTGTTTTCTATAACTACAATTCTACCTTTTCCACAGTATCATAAATTTAATTATGTACTATGTAGCTTTTTCTTTTTTTGGCTGCACCACAAGGCATGTGGCACTTCCCCAATCAGGGAGTGTGAACCCATGCTCCCTGTAGTGGAAGTACAGATTCTTAACCACTGGACCGAAAGGGAAGTCCAGAAAACTAGACAGTGAGCTGCGGGAAGGGCAGTCCAGCCACAGGGAACAGAATTTGTTGAGTTCCTGAGGTTAGAATGAATTTGGGATTCATATCCGAGGAATAGCCAGAAGTGAGCAAAGTAGAATAGTAATAGATGATACTAGAGAGGTAGGCAAGCGCCAGGTCATGCATAGCTCTGCAGGACATGGCAGAGAGCTGGGATTTTATTATGCATGTAGTAAGAAGATAATGAAAGCAAAGCTATGCAAACAGCAACACACACAGTAGATAATGGAGGTATAACATGGACTTGGGCAGCAATATGGCACATCTGTTAAGAACAGCATGGGATCTAGAGGCTGCCTGGGTTGGAATCTTGGATGCACAACTTACTATGTGTAGCCTAGGACAGCTTACTTCATTTCTCAGTGCCTCAATTTCCTCACTTGTAAAATAGTAGTGGTAATAGTTGTTTCTGTTGTTCAGTTGCTAGGTCGTGCCTCTTTGTGACCCCCATGGACTTTGGCACACAAGGCTCCTCTGTCCTCCACTATCTTCCAGAGTTCGCTCAAATTCAAGTCCATTGAATCAGTGATGCTATCTAACTATCTCATCCTCTGCTGTCCTCTCCTTTTGCCTTCAATCTTTTCCAGAATCAGGGTCTTTTCCAGTGAGTTGGCTCTTTGCATCACATGGCCAAAGAATTGGAGCATCAGGTTCAATAGTTACCATGTTAGGATTGTTTTAAAGATTAAGTGAGATATTACATAGATAATCTTCAGAATAATTTCTAGAACTAAAGTGCTCAATAAATGTTAACAATTATTACCCTCAGTTACCAAATTGTACTCAACATTCAAAAAACTAAGATCACAGCATCCGGTCCCATCACTTCACGGCAAATAGATGGGGAAACAATGGAAACAATGAGAGACTATTTTTTTGGACTCCAAAATCACTGTAGATGCTTACTGCAGCCATGAAATTAAAAGACGCTTGCTCCTTAGAAGAAAAGCTATGACCAACCTAGACAGCATATTAAAAAGCAGAGACATTACTTTGCCAACAAAGGTCTGCCTAGTCAAAACTATGGTTTTTCTAGTGGTCATATATGGATGTGAGAGTTGGACTATAAAGGAAGCTAAGCGCCGAAGAACTTATGCTTTTGAACTGTGGTGTTGGAGAAGACGCTTGAGAATCCCTCGGACTGCAGGAGATCCAACCAGTCCATCCTAAAGGAAATCAATGCTGAATATTCACTGGAAGGACTGATGCTGAAGCTGAAACTCTAAATTACTTTGGCCACCTGATGTGAAGAACTGACACAATGGAAAAGATCCTGATGCTAGGAAAGATTGAAGGCAGGAGGAGAAGGGGACGACAGAGGATGAGATGGTTGAATGGCATCACTGACTTGATGGATATGAGTCTGAGCAACCTCTGGGAATTGATGATGGACAGGGAAGCCTGGCATGCTGTAGTCCATGGGGTCACAAAGAGTCAGACACGGCTGAGTGACTGAACTGAACCGAACCGTTATACAACCAATTGAGCTCATTAAGGTAGACTTTACTAACTCAGAATCTGCAAGTTTTTTTAAAACAGAAAAATTTACATATAAATGAAAAATATTTTTAAACAGAAAAACTAAATCTATATTTCTTCTATATAAAGAATTTGGGGCTTTCCTGGTGGTCCAGTGGTTAAGAATCTGCCTGTCAAAGCAGGGGACACAGGTTTGATCTCTGGTCCAGGAAAATTCCACATGCCCCGGAACAACTAAGCCCGAGCACCAAAACTATTGAGCCCTGTGCTCTAGCGCCCCTGAACCGAAACTACTGAGCCTATGCACTGCAACTACCAAAGTCCGAGAACCTAGAGACTGTGCTCCATAGTAAGAGAAGCCACTGCAAGAAGAGGCCTGCACAATGCAACAAAGAGTGACCCCACCTGTCGCAACTAGAGAAAACCAATGCATAGCAATGAAGACCCAGCACAGCAAAAAAAAAAAAAAAAAAGTAATTCTTAAAAAATAAAGAATTCAAACAATAAATGAAATTAGCCTCCTCCGATGTTCTGAATATGCTTAGGTTTGACTAAGCACACTGAAGATTTTTATCTGCCTATGGTTCCTTCCTCCGGGGGACCAGCCCTCCCTCTTCCCCAGTGACTCTTCTTGGTCCATGTAGCCCTGATGAGGAGTTAAGATGAGAGCCAGGTTTGCCCGGAGTTCTACATCTGCAGTCGACCAGCTTCACTCTTGCCCCCTCTCTCCAATATACATAGACAGTGACTGTTCCAAGAAGGAGAAGCACAGGATCCAGACTGGGCCAAGTCAGAATCCTCCTTGGAATTTGTGCACAGGGTGTTCTCTCTCTAGCATCTCAAGCCTCTAAGGATGATGTAGATCAGGAAGCAGCAGCCAACTCTACCATCAGGTGGAGAGAATGAAGCCAGCACAGAGAGAAGCAGACTCAAAAGGTGGAGACAGCCTTGCCAAGGATGCAGGCACAACTAAAGTCAGACCTATCTACCCCTGCAACTTTACAGTTCTGTGAGCCATAAATTCCCATTTTGCTTGAGGATTTGGTTTCGTTGCACCAAATGACTTGATATACATACCTTCTATGAAAGACGCTCTCTGATTTTCTAAGGTATCTGTAATAGTCTGTATGTATATAACATTCTTTATAAGACACTTCAAGAACCTGATCAAAAAAAATCAATACAGATGTTATACAATATATAAGGATGAAAGGTAGAAATCATTTGTCAGGTTAGCTAATAACCCAAGGGACAGATTTTGTCAATATTTTTGGTAACCCATATTTTCAGTTCTATAATGGACCTCATGCTAATTATTAGAGGCACTTTAGGAATGACATATGTCATATTATGGTTTCATTCTACTTGTCAATTTCCAGGAAAAGTGACTTCAGTCTCAGTAAAATCTAATATATGTGGTATTACAATGTATATTTCTTTCATCTTTGTGTAATAATAAAAAGGTATCATATGTTTTCAACAGTCTAATGGGATTCCATATCCAGAAGTCACATTATTTCATATCTCCCTTAATTTCACAGTGTTTAGCAAAACCTTATTTTTGTTGTTTGAATGTAAGAATGAAATTGGAGTAATATGCAGTTGCAGCAAACCAGATTAAGAACAAAGCCATTCTAAAACCCAGCTGGCAACCAGCTACTCAGTCACCCACCTTGCTTAATTTGCTCTCCTGAAACTGAATAGCAGCCAAAACCAAATTCTTTTCAAAAATGGATTAAGATGCATGTGGATAACAAAATGCTGTTAAACAAACCTTTCCATATCAGTAAATAATTTGAGAAGAAAGAGGCAGATGAGAAATCCCTGGGAATTTATGAAAACTTGGCAGAAATGTTTATCAATTAGGTTATGCAAGAAAGTCCTAATAATAAATAAGCACACTGAAAAAGTCCTTGTGTAAAGCATAGCATATTTTACCACCATTTGAAAAATATGTAAAAATGTTTTTATTTTTAATCTTTCTAAATTCAGACATTCAAGAAGCTATTTTTGGTGCTGGTACAGTGTTCTGACACCTTCTCCCTGAGTAAAATCAACACATCTGCTGAAATTAACATTTTTATCTCCACGGACCCACATGTCCCTGAGAAATATAAAATATCATTGTGTTTTTCTGCTAACCAGCATTTGGACACAGACAGCTGTTCAAGCCAAATCTACTCCAGTCTTCTGAGAGAAGGACCTTGTTATCACTAACCCATATATCTTTTGAATATTGTAAGGCCTCACACAGGGTGAATAAACTCAGCTCAAAGTAAACCAAATATGAATTGGTGGGTCTGTGGTAGCCCAAGTCCCATCTGTTGGGATCTGCATATGTAAATACATTAGCAATCCAGCAAGTTTGCTTGGTGCCCAGATCAAGAGATGAAGGAAAAGCAGTACAGCTGTAATGTTTTCTTACATCCAACAGAGAAACAGATCCAAAACACTGGAACCTATGCAAATTTTCCACTTGGTCCCTCTACTCACATCTCCTTTTAAATTGACCCCAGGGTACCATTCATTACAGATTGGAATCACAATCTAATGTTTCATTAGTCAATATACTTCAAGGTTCAAGAATAATTAAAACATGTCATGCACGTTCCTATATGTTAGAAAATACAAGACATATTTAGTCCAAGGGACTAGAAGACAGATACATACACAATTATAACACAGAATGTGCTAAGGGAGAAATAACATTACAGGAATTCAAAGGAAAAAAAAAAAAAACACATGAAAAAGCTTAATGAAAAAAGTGACTCTTGACCTAAAAGACAGAATAGAACAGAATGACAGTGGCGGCAAATGGGCTTGGGCGGCTCCTTGGTGGGCGGCGGCGGTGGCCGAGGTGGTTCCTCCTGGCCCTCTTATGTCGGGGCCAGGCCCGGGGAGGATGGCGCCCTAGAGCCCAGCCTTTCCTGGGGGTAGGGGCGGGAGGGGACGGGTGGGGACCGGCCATGTCAGAGGTGACCCGAAGTCTGCTGCAGCGCTGGGGTGCCAGTTTTAGGAGAGGCGCCGACTTCGACTCTTGGGGCCAGCTGGTGGAGGCGAGAGACAAGAATCAGATATTAGCAAGACACCTACAAAAAGAGGCCCAAGCTCAACACAATAATTCTGAATTCACAGAGGAACAAAAGAAAACCACAGGCAAAACTGCAACATGCTTGGAATTACGAAGTGCAGCTTTACAGTCCACACAGTCCCAGGAAGAATTTAAACTGGAAGATCTGAAGAAGCTAAAACCAATCCTAAAGAATATTCTTACATACAATAAAGAATTCCCATTTGATGTTCAGCCTGTCCCTTTAAGAAGAATTTTAGCACCTGGTGAAGAAGAGAATTTGGAATTTGAAGAAGATGAAGAAGAGGATGGTGCTGGAGCAGGATCTCCTGATTCCTTTCCTGCCAGAGTTCCCGTGGTAAAGAATCTGCCTGCCAGTACAGGAGAGATGGGTTCAGTCCATGGCCCAGGAGGATCCCACATGCCCATGCGTCACAACTATTGAGCCTGTTGTCTACAGCCTGGGAACCACAACTGCTGAAGCCCACGTGCTCTAGAGCCTGTGCTCCAAAACAAGAGAAGCCACCACAGCGAGAAGCCCTCGCGCCACAACTAGAGAGTAGCCTGCACAGCAGTGAAGACCTAGCACAGCCAAAACTAAAAACATTAATAAATAAAAATTATTTTAAAAATTCAAAAAAAAAAAAAGAACAGAATAACAGAGGTTGATAGAAAAAAGAAAAAGAATCTTAGTGAAAAAAGAGCAGTCCAGCTTCATGCAAACCCAGGGAATATATAGAGGGTAGGAAGAAAGGACCTAAGGGTGAACTGATTTTATCTGGTAGGCTATAGGGACCAAGGGCCCTCAGAATCAGGAATATTTTAATGCATGATTACATTTGTCTTAAAAGGAAATTAACATCCAGGAATAGGATGGATATAGATTAGCAAGGATGACAGAGGAAAAACTGAAGGAATCAGACTGGTTGGGAAAGAATAAGAGTGAGAAGAGTTACACAGAAGTTAGAAAAGGACAGATTCAAGTGGTATTTTGAAGGTAATTAACAGAGCTTAGCAATTCAGAAGATGCTAGGGTAAGGACAGGGAGGGCATGAAAGATGACTTTGCATAGTATGGGCAATAGGAAGACATTGCTCCACAATTATGGCTTTGTTTGATAGGGAAATTTTATGAGCTTACTTTTGTACATATTGACTTTAAACAAAAGAATGTAAACTTAAAATCTGCTTTTTCTCAGATAGCCTTTAGAAAAATTTTGCTTTGACTCTTGAGTTCCAAAATTAGCCCTGAGCTGTCTAGCTCTGTGCTCAAGTATTTTGTCTTGGGGTGTCAGAACATCCTCTTTTTCTAAGACCTGCCACATTTACTCTCCAAAATTTCATTTAACAGAAGATAGGCAATGATAATTTTAAATATTTTTCTCAGTAGGCTTTTTTCCCTTGCTGTCAGTAGATATTTTAATTATTTTAACTAAATTTTGGATGCAATAACTTTTGTTAATGTGTGAACAAAGAAGCATACCATTTGGGGTTCTAATTGAATATACACCAAAACCTCTAACTCTAAAAAAGATCTCTTAGTTGTTGTGCCATCTGTTTATATACTAATTAATGGCTTAAAAATAGATGATCTTTTGAAGGCAAATGACATGAAAATAGTGGAAAATACTAATCTAGATCTCATAAACCTACACTCTTTAGGCATTACATTAAAAGAACAGCCTGAGATGATGCCATGAGATGCTGAATGAACATTATGTGTACATTATAATGTGTACGGACAGGGAGGTAGTTATTTCAAGAACCGTAAGGCATGATTATTTATTAGATACTTTCATAGGTCTCTTTTCAAATTTTATTGCTAGTGATTAATTTTTAAACTTTATCTAGTCATGTGCATTTTTTACCTATAAACAAAGATGAACCTTCTCTCCTTATTTTCTAAGTCTATACTATTCATTTTCTAAAATAGTTATAAACATCCAAATCTTTGCTCCACATCTATTGTCTTATCCGTCTTCCCTTTCACAATTAAAGTTCTTAAACAAGCTGCCTACACATGCAATATTAATTTCTACACCTTATATACACACTCCTCAGCCCCCTGCAACGTGGCTTCCACCTTCACAAGGCCAATGAAGTCAGTTCTCATGAAGATCACCATGATCTAGGTTACCCTAAATCAAATGAAGACTTTGCACTGTTAGTCCTCTTGTTTGGGGGATTAAATGTGTTAATTCATCTAATATATTTAGTATCTGAAATAGTGAAGATATTCAAATATTCAATTGAAATTGAATATTCATATATCTGAAATATTCAAGATATGTTCCAAACTTCTATCTTTTCTTGGTATCTTCTATGTGTAAATCCAGCAAGTGATCTTCATCATTCAAAATAATTGAGAAGTCATCACATTTTTACTTATATTTATATAACTAATCGAGAAAAACAGGTAAAAGAACAAGGTAAAGTTTGCTCTTCCATTTTAACTCTTCAGGAGAATCTCATCAGCATATATAATTTTCTGGAATGTGTGCAGAAGAGAAAACTAAGTATCCAGCTTCGTTCTCAAAATTTATAACTTCTTAAATTCACGTTCTGGTTGGACCACATAACACAACAGTTGATATCTTTTCAAAAGTGTTAAAGACTTTCCTAAGATAGGTAGGGCTGGCAGTTCAAGGAGTATTGCATTACAGTAATAACCCATTTTATTGTGGTGTGAGCTTTTTGGCAATTACAGCCAGAAACAAAGACAGGAAGCTGGAAATGAAACAAGCCTCCTGGCATCAAAGAAAACAGTCACAAAGGCCACATCCAGAAAGAAGCTGGTTACTACCCTCAGATGCCTTACTTCTGAAAAAGAACAGCATGCTAAGGCTTGGGAAAAATCCATTCAACGTGCTCTTGAGGGCAAGGCAGTATTTCAGACAGTACAATAATCAATGTTGATATAAACAAACCAGAGTCAGTGAGTAAAGATTATGTCTGGGGTCCTGGTATGTGAATATTGGAAAATCCATCATTCTTCAGCAAGATTTACTTCCAACATGCTTATAGGTACAAAGCTCCGGCCACAAAATAAATGAGTCACAGTGATGTAATGTATATATAGGGCAGAGAGTCGATAATATTACAACTTTGTACGGTGGTGGATGGTAACTGGTCTTACTGTAGTGATAATGTATAAAAATATAGAATCACAATGCTGTACACCTGAAACTAATACAATATTGTATGTTAATTACAACAACAAAAAGTCAGAGTTTGGGTAACTCAGTTGTGAGAAATTTTACTTGGGTGGATAAACCCATTTTCAGATAATCCTGAATAATGAATTAATTCTTAACTACCTCCGCTATGAAAAAAATACAACCACCAAGGCAAGACAGGGCCACAGTTGTTCAATCCAAGGTGAGATTTCTTGTGAAAATACAGAGTCAGAGAAACTAGATTCTAGACTCTGAACTGCCAAAAACCAGCTGGGTAATCTTGCCTTCTCTTTGCTTTGGTTGACTTCTCTGAAAAAACAAGGACATTAGGCTAGTTGATTTCTAAAATTTTTTCCAGTTCTAATATTCAAACATTAAGTATATGAAGATGCTAAAGAGTAATGGGAAAGAAAAGTTAAATCACATTATAAACAACTATCTTCCTTTTATTCATTCAACATTCATTGAGGCTTCTATAGAGATGACCTACACCAATCTCTGAGAATACTGTGTAGTAAGCATAAAAGAGATCCTGCCTTGAGCTTTCTGTTTAGTAAGGGAGTCAGGCAACAACAAAGCAAACCAACCAGATAAGAAAACAAGAGTCTGAAAACCATAGGAAAGACATCTTTTTTAATAAGATGGTCAGGGAATGGCACCTCTGGATAGGTTATGTCTGAACCTAAATAATGAGAAGAAAAGCCATAAGGATAATTATTGAAGAGCATTTCAGGCAGCGTAATCTTCTAGTGCCTAAGCACTAGAAAAGGGGAAAAACTTAGTAAACTCGAGGAACTGGGGAAAAAAAAAACCAGTACAACTATAATAATTAAGTAGGAGAGTGAAACATAAAGATTTAAAGAGGTATTTGGGGGTCTTTCCATGCAGTCTTGTTAACCCATTCTAAGAAACTGGACTCATTCTTAAGGATGGCAGTGGAATCAATGAAGGGTTTTAAGTAATGCAGCAATACTTGCTGTTATAGAAGATGGACTGAAAGGGACACAATGGAAATGGAAAACCAATTACTTAGGAGGCTGTGGTAGAGGTACAGGCAAAGTCTGATGGTGGTTTGACAATGATACTGCAGTAGGGATTGGAGAAGGGGAGAGATTTAAGATACATAATAGTGGCGGTCGAAAAAGTGCGAGTTCCAGAAAAACATGTACTTCTGCTTTATTGACTATGCCAAAGCCTTTGACTGTGTGGATCACAACAAACTGTGGAAAATTCTTAAAGAGATAGGAATATCAGGCTACTTGACCTGCCTCTTGAGAAATCTGTATGCAGGTCAGGAAGCAAGTTAGAACTGGACATAGAACAGACTGCTTCCAAATATGGAAAGGAGTGTCAAGGCTGTATATTGTCACCCTGCTTATTTAACTTATATGAGAGTACATCATGGGAAACGCTGAGCTGGATGAAGCACAAGCTGGAATCAAGATTGTCAGGAGAAATACCAATAACCTCAGATATGCAGATGACACCACCCTTATGGCAGAAAGTGAAGAGGAAACTAAAAAGCCTCTTGATGAAAGTAAAAGAGGAGAGTGAAAAAGTTGGCATAAAACAACATTCAGAAAACTAAGAACAGGGCATCTGGTCCCATCACTTCATGGCAAATAGATGGGGAAACAGTGGAAACAGTGACAGACCTTATTTTTTACGGCTCAAAAATCACGGCAGATGGTGACTGCAGCCATGAAATTAAAAGATGCTTGCTCCTTGGAAGAAAAGTTATGACCAACCTAGACAGCATATTAAAAAGCAGAGACATTACTTTGCCAACAAAGGTCTGCCTAGTCAAAGCTATGGTTTTTCTAGTGGTCACATATGGATGTGAGAGTTGGACTATAAAGAAAGCTGAACGCTGAAGAACTGATGCTTTTAAACTGTGGTGTTAGAGAAGACTCTTGAGAGTCCCTTGGACAGCAAGGAGATCTAACCGGTCCATCCTAAAGGAAATCAACCCTGAGTATTCATTGGAAGGACTGATGTTGAAGCTGAAACTCCAATACTTTGGCCACCTGATGTGAAGAACGGTCTCATTTGAAAAGACCCTGATGCTGGGAAAGATTGAAGGCAGAAGGAGAAGGGGACAGCAGAGGATGAGATGGTTGGATGGCATCACCAACTCGATGGACATGAGTTTGAGTATTGACATGACTACAGGACATGATCCTGGAGCTGGTGATGGACAGGGAGGCCTGGTGTGCTGCAGTCCACGGGGTTGCAAAGAATTGAACACGACTGAGCGACTGAACTGAACTGAATAGCGGTGGTGGTTCAGTCGCTAAGTCATGTCCTACTGCTGCGACCTCATGGGCTATAGCCCCCCATGGTCCTCTGTCCATGGGATTATCCTAGGCAAGACACTGGCATGGGTTGCCATTTCCTCCTCCAGATCTTCCAAACCCAGGGATCGAACCTGGGTGTCCTTTGCAGTCTGATTCCGTACCAACTGAGCCACCAGGGAAGCAAGAGTAATAATGTTTTAGTAATGGAGTTAGTAAGTCCCTGAATAAAGGATGCTATGGATCTACCAAGAGTATGTGCATGCTAGGTCACTTCAGTCATATCTGACTCTTTGCAACCCTATGGACTATAGCCTGCTAGACTCCTCTGTTCATGGGATTCTCTAGGCAAGAATGCTGGAGTGGGTTGCCATGCCCTACTCCAAGGTATCTTCCCCACTCAGGGATCGAACCCAAGTCTCTTAAGTTTCCTGCATTGGCAAGAGGGTTCTTTACCACTAGCACCACCAGCGAAGTCTATATATAATGGAGGTAGAGTCAAAAGGGTTTACTAATGGATGAGTTCGCCTATATAAGAGAATGAAAGGAATCAAAGTTGAGAAATAATCTGGTGCTAAGTTATTTGGGGGAGAATGTGCAGAGGACAGAGAAATTAATAGAGGAAAGATAAAGAGCTCAATTTTAGATGTGTATTTGATATATGTGAGACATCATTTGTAAGCAATAGACATCTGAACCCTCTGTTGTTACCTTTTGATCTTGGCCACAGTAATTGCATACCTTTTTTACTAAGAACCATCTTCTATTTACCTTTTTATGTACATTACCCAGCAACATGTACATAATTATACAATGACAATTACGTACATTGTCCAGCTTGGGCTGGACAGTTTGTACTTCATACATATTTAATAATCTTCTCAAAAATAAAGCTTTCCTCTTAACATTACATTTATCAGTATGTCCTCATTCAGACTGTAAAACTTCAGATGTCTCTAGTCTAGGTCTTCAGAACAGTATTTGAAACTTAAAAGAATACTAATCTGGGTCCAATTCATTTTGCAGTCTAGCCAGCTTCCCACTACCCCACCACTCCCATGGCTGGTTTTAAAATTTAAATTGTGATTTATCAAAAAACAACAACAAAAAAACACCAACTCAAGATGCTCCCACTTGAGGAAGGACGGACTGCTTTTCAAAGTCAGCACTGGACCACAGCACATTTCCTGATAGTTCCAAACTACAGTGGGGTCCTGTTAATTGTGGTCTTGACTCAGACCCTCCCAACCCACCTCTTTCCCCCAACAACTAGACTCAGGAAAAAATAAAATGGCAGCAGAAGCTTAATTTGCAACAATCCATACATCTGCTTCAACTTCTGCAATTTTAGATTGCAACTTCAACATTTTAGATTGAATTCTAAAAAAAAAAAAAGATCATTTAACATTGTTGATTTCTGTGGTGTCTATCTTGCTTAGTAACAATTTTGTTATAGGTCACTATAGAAATTTTACTTTTAAGAAAGTTGCATAAGAATCTGCCATATAACAAGGTGGTGCTAATTATAATTAGCCTAAGCTACTCTACAAGAAAGGCTTCCTCAGAATTAGGTAAGTGTGTAGCTTATTCTTTCCTTGTTCCCCCAACGTGTGCTCTCTGCTCCGTAAATACGTGTAACTTTCAATATATTTAAAGGCAGGGCAAATCTTATGTCCATACTTCTCAATTAGCTTGGCATGATGCCCTACAATAAAGTGCTTGAGTATTTTTCACATGGGCATCTCTTTTACAAAGGAAGATGAAAATATCTTTTACCAGGGTGTGTAACTGAACAAGTATATAACTAAACTTTCTCATTTCTATGGTTGTAGGGTCTATTACCGGTTAATACTTTTTCAGGTTGAATCATTTACTAGATCAAGGCATACTGCAAAGTTGCTTATAATTCCTTGCCTAAAAAGTGAGGTCAAATAATGTTAAGATGCCAAAGATCAGCCTGTACAATCCTCTTCTATTTCTATTCAACAGTCATCAATCCAAAGGAATCAAACAAAGAACAAAAAATGTATAGTTTTCTTCCAATTAATTTCCATTGGTAATAGAACTGAAATGCAAAACACTCACTTGGCAGACTTACTAAAAATTTCAGGTTGGGCAGTTGAGATAAAATCATGACTAAACACTTGCCAAATCCACCCTCACTTACCTCCTTTCTCAGCATTACCTCCCCCAAATAATTCCTCAAATAAAAAACTAGATGAGTCAACCCCAAATTTGAAGTGTAGGAGCCAAAAACCCCTAACACCTCTCCCCCTAAACACTAGAGAAGCTAACCAAGGCTTAGGGGTGTGAGCCACAGACCAGACACACTTGCTATTTGCTCTTTTATTTTCCCAGTGAGTAGCAAATGTGCTCCTGTCAACCAGTTATGTGAGCTGACGGGGAGGACAAGGCATTCAGGAAATCTGCTTAAAGCACCAAGTCTTTCAGCAACAGTCATATCAATACTAAACCACAACAGCTTATAACCAACCACATCAACCACACCCTCATCTGTCCTGGACATGTATTCTATAGATTCTTGCATAAGTTACTAAAAATTAAGTCTTAGGCCTGGCAAATTACATACAATCCATAATATGCAGTTATTGCTACCATGTCTTCCCTCTATCAATGATACACTGGTCTCTTCTTTTAGGAATAAGTTCAATTTTCATGTATTAGAGGCTCTAGCTGATTTCTTTACTCCTATCTGGGATGTTACTTGAGGGAAAAGGGAATTTGGGGTAGTTGTGAAATGTTTTTAAAAAACACTAAGTTAAATCAAATTTTAAACAGGTTCCTTAAGCAGGATGTCTCAGACTCTTTTAATATGATGAGGTACATTATTATAAATCTGGGGGGTAGGGGAATAAGGCCTACAGCAAGTGCAAAGCATATTTGGCTGACAGAATCCTTTTCATGGAACACACTGAAAAATGCTGCTTTAGGCATATGTTTATACAGGCTAGCTTGGTACTTACTTTGTAACAGAGTCTATGAAAAAAAATCATGCTTTGTGTTTGAAACATCCTGTTTAGAAACAAACTTGTGGAACACAACCTAATCACATGTATTTGCACATCTCCTGCCACTGTATAACTGTGCTTTTAAGATTTTTCCTAAATGGTGTGTAAACCTCAAATAAAATTTCCAAATTTCTTCAGATTAAAGTAATATAAAAACTCAAACTAAACACTTGAAAAATGTTACTCCTAAAGCACACAATGTGTATCAAAAATCCAAATGAAGTTTACCTGTAAGGTACAACTTCAAAAATGAAGGAATTTCTACACCTAAAAAGGCATGAATAGAGAGTATGAAATTTAGTTATATCCTGTCATTTGGCATGTATGAAACACTGAAACCAAAGAATTTGGCCAAGAATATTTTCCTCACTTAGTAGATACCTGCTCTGCGTGGTTGTTTTGAGGATTATATCTTAAGACACCAAGCACAATGCTGGGCAACTAAACAAATCACTTTCACAGTGTAGTCCAAGACCCTCTTCTGGTATCCACAACACAAGACCTGGGCAGGAAGAAAAGAAAATCCACACACAAGCAATTGTCATATGACCGTATTTTATTACAATATGTTCAGTGTACTAATGTTAAGAGGAAAAAATGTAAACAAAATGAAAGTCTAGGGAAAAATGGCACTTTGCTTTAATCTTCAATTTGAAGTTATTTTTAACAATCCATTTATACCATTTTATGTCTCAGTTTTTAAAGAGCATCACTGCTGAATTTCAGACTGAAAATGAATACACAGAAAAGATGACATCAAGAGTTAAGCAGAGAGGAGATACTGATTAAAAAACTGAAAGTAAAATCTACTTTGGCTAGAACTGAACACTGACAGATAACTTTCTCCAAAGGAAAATATAACTTGAGTCATAAAGGTTCATTTTTTGTATAGTTCAATACCACATCAATTAGAAACTCATGACAATGATAACAATTTTACTCAGTCACATTCAATTACCTAAAATTCTACTGAGCATGCTATTTGCCATGTCTTATTCCTCAGAGATAACTATCTATTTCCAGAAACCAGAAACGCAAGTTTGCCTGTGATTGAAGTTTCAACAAATAATTTGTAGAAAACACCAAAGGATCAGTTGTTAAAGTTCCTACCTGTTCTTCTTTGTATAGCAGCTATTTCTACAAATAAAGAGCACATGAATACTTCCTAAGAACTTGAAATGAGAAAACCAAAAACAGAGATCTGTGTGTATGAACATATGTACACATACATGTATAAGCTTAAATACCCCCAGACAAGTTTAAACAGAGAATACCTCAATATTCTAAATTCAGAAAGTAGGGATAAACACCGTTTAGTTTATCAATCAGTGGTACTACTAGCTTATGTTTTAGTTAGAACACTATACCTGCAGTTCAGAAGTACTGATTAGATTCCATTAAAAAAGAAGACATCCAAACTAATAAAAACATTCTTCTAACAGTAAATAATTCTCCCACTTTTTACTTATTTTGACATTTGATATTTCCATAAGCTTGCAAGTGGAAGATAAGCTGCTCAATAAAAGCCAATTCAAATATACAATATACAGAAATTACTTAAAAAGTCTGCTCATATAATGGATTCTTTCGGTACTAACAAAAAATTAAAATACAAATAATTGACTAGAAATGTAAGCTAAGATACACAGGAACTGCACTTCATTTTAGGGGGAAAAAGTCCAAATCTTATTGTGTTAGAAGAATAAAGAACATTTGTCATAGTATACATTATCATATTTCCTTAAAGCAGGAACTATTTTAAGCTTTAAATTAAAAAGTGTTCAGAATTCTGTTTATACATTCAGGAACTATCATATCACTGGTTACACACAATTCTCTCATCATGCAAAAAAACCTCAGTTGTTTTCTAAGGTCTAAGTAAGTCAAACAATAAACTAATAATAGCACTTTAATTAGCAAGCTGTAAGTCAGAGACATGTAGAAAATTCTGCAGCTGAATTGTATTTCCTGTCTAGTACCGATGCTATTCATTTTCTCCATGTATTAGAAGAATGAATAGGCATTAATAGTCAAAGTAAGATTTTCATTGTTGCAGCAAATGACAGAGTATGTGAGAAAAGGAAAAGTTTCCAATGTCATGACAATCTTTATGATCCATTATAAAGGTAAAGAATTCTGTGCGTATGTGTGGAAAGGAGTACGAGACAAAGGCAGGAGTTTAACACAGGTATATAAAGGGAATGCTGAAACTATATTAGAATTATATTTATTGAAAGACTGATCTGAAGTCTGCCCATGGAGTGTACAAAAAAGTCAGAGCAGACGTTAGTGCAAATTTAACCTGACAATTTATTTATGGAAAAAAACTAGTTTTGATGAGAAAAAATTTAATCCTTTCCTTGTAAACATAAAAGAAACTCAACAGGAATTTTAAAGGTAATATGCCAGAAAATGCAACAGTAACTCATAACATACTCCTTTTCAATTAAACAGACAAGTTGAAGACACGTTGTTAAAATACTTTTCAGACTGAATATATTTATCAGCCTATATGATCTGCTGTTCTAACTGGATCTTGATTTTTTAAAAACCCAACCTTTTATAAGAGCTATCACATCTAGAAGTGAAGAAAATAAATTAGATCCCCTCCCTCCCCAAAAGATATTAATTTCTAAAGCATAAAAAGCTATATATCTTATACAAATTAACCAGTGTTCTTACAAAAGTAACGTAGTTTTGGATGACATTATGCTGTATTTGTGGTGAAGTACTAGGCACAAGAATATATGTATCAATTAGGCATTTTAAGTCTAATTAGTCTCTTAAGTTATTTAATTCTTGGCAATATATAATAACTGATACGTATTTTGGTACTTAAGTCATGAATTGTAGAGAACAAGAAGCAGTATATTATAGTAACAGAGTTTGTATTTGACAATTACTGTGTTGAAAAAAATCTCTTCTATGAACTCTGTGATTTGTTTTGCAGTTGGTCACTTGTAGCAGATCCTGCAATGATATAAGAAAAAATAGCAACATCATTTGTTTGTTGAGTATTGCCAAACTTGGAACCACCTGAGCTAAAGTTCCCTTCCACTGCTACAGATGATAAATGAATAGAAAAAAAATCTAAAAAACAAGACATAGTTCATGCAGACTGAACAATATCAAAGAATCTGTATACCCTGTAATAAAGAGCAGAATAGGTGTATCTGCTTAGTGGTAGGACAAACAGGTTTCACACTGAACACTTCTGTGAGTAAGTCACAAACGGAAAGCTAAGAGTTTATGACAACTCAAATATTCAAAGTTATGGAAGATTTGCATTTACAATATAAAAATGGCAAAATATTTCCTTAAATATACCACAGACAAAGGCCAAAGTTATTTTTCAAAAGCTGTGGCTTAAAAAAGAAATCCCTTTAATCTTTGACACAGCAGTGCCAGCACAAATTTCCAATAGCAAATGAGGGGTATTCCCAGTGCTCTGTTAGAGCTGCTACAAATGGATATTGAAAGTGGGAGTAGAAATTGATGAAAACTTATAACCAAAGAAATGTTTATGCTGAATACAACATACAAAAGAAATCACCAAGATATAGAAATAGGTCACCTAAAAATAGATAATAAATTTAAAAAGAGAGTAAAGAGAAACATATAGCAATAATCACTCAAGGTAAGAGTTTGTTCACGTTAAATACAAGCTGAACAGAATATGGTGAATAAAATCAAAAGGAAGTGCTAATCAAAAGGAAACAAACTGAAAAGCAAAAGCATAACATGCAGTAACAAAAAAATACTGTAATCTTGATGTTATAATGAGAGACAGTCATCGGGTTCTTCCATAAAAATCACTTACATTTCATATGCTCACCAAAACCATAATATAATAATTATTTACTTTCTTAAGACTTAACCATCTAAGGCACAACACATAAAAGTAAGTTACATATTCATTCAAAAGTACCAGTCTGCAGTACAGAGTAGGCAGATGGGCATAAAATCTGCATTAATGGTATAGAAGATTCACCTTTGTTGAATGCCAGAATAAGTTTATTAAAAGTAAATAAAAACAGATTTCCTATGATTGATCAAGAGTTGGTAGGCTTCAGGAGCAGGTTGTTTGAGACTTAAACAAAAACTGGCCAATAACTTGTCAACCCAACAGTCAAGAGTCAACACTGGAAGGATATGACATACTTTATACCTGAAGGGATGTCAAAACAGATCTTCCATGTTAAAAACCTGTTTCTTTAAAAGTTTTAACTGACATTGTTACAACAAATAAAATATGATCTGAAACATTAAAAATAAAGTATATCTTAATATGAAGATAGACATCACTGCTTAAAGCCAGTAGACCAAACAACATAGACATACAGCACAACCTATGTACTTAAGACAACTTGAGCATAAAAACATTTTTTTCAAACTGGCCCATAGGGGTTGAAGTTTTCTACCCTTTGGCATAAAAAATAAATTATAGCAAAATTTTCTGAGGTTCTTCGAAGTTTCAAGCAAAACAAAATATATTACTTAGGCACAAACGATCACAAGTGTCTCAGTGATACTTCCAAAACATCTAACCTTGACTTGATTCTTCAATATTCATGCTTTCTCCAGCTGCAGTCTCTGACATTTCTTCATCCTCCTCCTCATCATTTAGGTCTTTTGAGATTAATTGTCTAGCTAACTTAATATTCAGTCCTTCATTGTAGTGAAGCTTCCTTTTCATTTCAAACTGTCGCTTTTTTTCTACAAGATTAAAAAAAAAAAAAGTAGGCATAGGAAGTCTTTAGCTCAAAGACTGGCGAACTACAGCCTGTGTCTATTTGGTAAGTAAAGTATTGATATTACTGGAACACAGTCACACTTGTTTGTTTTGCAATGCTTAAATATACTTTTGTATTCAGTAGCAGAGTTGAGTAGCTGCACTAGAGACCATATGGCCCTCAAAATCTAAAATATTTACTGCCTGGCTCTTCACAGAAAAAGTTTACCAACCTTTGCCTTAGATGGTTCGTATGTCCATTTTAATAGAAGACTAAGAGCTTTTAGTAGTTATATTTGTGAACGAAACTTAAAGATACAGGAAAATTCTCCAGAGTTGAATGGGATAAAGGAAAACTATAATACCATATACGTATACTATGTACAAAGGCTGCATGAATGCACATGTGCATATACACACACACAAAATAAGACTCGGCAATTAACAGTCATTAATTCTGGATCAAGGAATTATGGGGTGATTTTAGTATTCTCCAATTTTCTATTTTTACAATTAAGAAAAACTTCCTTTTAAAAGTGCTTATTGTCCATGAAGTCATCACAGAAGCATAAAAATAGCTGTAAATCAACACAACCAATTTTATCAATAGATAGCACTTTAAAGATCTATTGTTTATCAAGAAATATTTTACAATTTCTTAGACCTGTAAATTAAAAAACGAAAAAGGGATTGACATAAAATTGCCACTGTTCATTTTGTAAAGAGCATTAAAATTCACTCACCATAGGTTTATTAGCGTATTCATAAATGTATTTTAGTGCCAAAAATGCATAAGAGAAATCTCTTTAAATAAGGCTATTCAAAGTACTTTCTAAATGTCCTCTAATTCCCTCTCAAACCTTCAACTCCTACAGTGGAAGCATGGAGTCTTAACCACTGGACCATCAGGCAAGTCACTCCCTCTAAGTTTTTATCATCTACACTTATTTATGTCTTAAAAACAGGTATTTACAGTTCATGTCACTACTGATCAAATACTTTTCAGCCTCTATTTGGGTTGGGAGAGGAAAGTTCTGAAATCAATATCCATCTTATCATCCCATAAACATTTGTTTCAAATTACCAAGATCTTGCCAGGCATCTTTCTTCTTTTCTAAGTTACTTTTCTGATTTTACTCTCTGAGAGTATCATATTTTAGAAGAAAGTAAAATTAAAAAAAAAAAATCAATAAAAGACCAAATCCTTATGACTAAATTTTTAGTGATGAATTTCAGACAATGTAAAAGCCAATACTAAAAAACAACAAAAATTGGTTCTAACTGCCTCCATTACCAGATATATTTACTAAAAAGATAAGACTTTTTCTCAGTACAAAGTAATACACGTTCTCTTTAATGTAACTTGGAAAAAAAAATTTTTTTTAATAGTACAATCTTAAAACACATCTATTTCCTTAAATAATCACTAACATTTTATAATTTGACTTTTTTCTAAAAATGTATATTTTATTAAGATGAATTATATTTTGTTGCATATGTTGTTTTCTCACTATATAGTTAGAATGGCCACATCCCAGGAAGCTGAGTTTATGCCTATTGTCTAGTGGAACTATAAAAGTGACTCTTTCGCTCTTAAAATGATCCAGAATTTAGACAATAAAGTATATGAAGATACAGTAAAATTCTGCCACATACATAGCAGATTTACTACATAATTTTAAAAGGTTATTAAGTAATGAGTTATAACTTAATCCCCTTGGTCAAAGGTTTCTGATTTCCCCCTTTGTATTTTCATTGTTTTTTTAATGATGTAATATACAGGTAACCCTTGAAAAATGTGGGGTTAGGAGCACCTACTCTCATCACAGTTGAAATCCACATTTAACCTTACAATTGTCCCTTCATATTTGCAGTTTTGCATCTGTGCATTCAACCAGATTGTCTACTGCTGTAGCAGGTGTTTAGTATAACTGGACCTGCACAGAACAAACCCATGTTGTTCAAGGTCAACTATGCATAATTCTAAGAGATATTAAACTTGGGTTTCGCTTGTTAGAGATATTTTTCATTTTGGAATACTCAAAATTTATTACATGATTTATGTATTCATTCTATAGAAAGCTGCTAACACAAGTGGTCTCAACCTTCTTTGAGTATTAATTTTACTTATAATCTTTGTATGGCAGAGCAACATAATACAAAAGAGTACAAAACAAAAATTTTAAGGTTTCAGGCCCGGCTATAATGATAATCAACTATCCACTGAACCTGGCAAGTAAATTATCCTTTTTATACTTTCCTTTATTGTTTTCCAAAATATAATGCAGAATATACCAATTATTTTAAGTTATTAAAATCTAGTATTTCCTGTGTTCTTGCTTGGAGAATCCCAGGGACGGGGGAGCCTGGTGGGCAGCCGTCTGTGGGGTCGCACAGAGTCAGATATGACTGAAGCGACTTAGCAGCAGACTTAGCAGCAGCAACAGTATGTCAGAACTAGTGCTAAGTGCTTTAAATTCTTTATTTCATTTAATGAATCTAAATATTTTAAAGCCTCCAATTTAGAAATGAGGATCATTTCTGAGGGTCAGAGAAATTAAGCAAATTAGATAAGCGACATACCTGGAGTGTAAACTTTGATTTATCTGATTCTATAGCCAATATTTTAATGGTTATGCAACTAGTTACAAGATAAAATCTTCTGAAAATGTTTTCAATAAACAAGGATGTTCAGACACATAGTTTGTTTAAAAGCATTAAAATCACCGGTATCAGTAATTCTACTACTGGGAACATGCAAAACTTGTGAAAACTCTAACTAGTAAAATGGTTCCCCCTGCTGGTTAACTCATGGAACTACAATTTGAGGGGAAAATTCCTTAATGAAAGCTGGTGACGGAATAAAAAAATTTGGTTCTCAATACATCATGTTTTCAGAGAATAAGGAATTAGCAAGCTCAAGGAGCAATTTCTATCTGAAAACTCTTTTCAAGGGCCTCATGGGGTATATTTTCGGAAAATAGGAAGTCACCAAGGGCAGAAGATAGATAGTATCATCAATATAATACAACCTGAGATCACGCTGTATATAAGATTTCTCTCTTGTATAGCAATTAGGCTCAGACTGTTGCTGTTGGTTTTTATTTTTTTGGCTCAGATTGTTTAGTTCAATAAACTACATTCTAAATACGATAGGAGGGAATAGCCAATTTTACCTTTGTAGCTGCATGACAAAAATCCTGACAGCTAACTAGCAAATATTTGCAATCTTAATTCTAGAATTTCTAAATTTCTTTACAGTACAGTTAGTTTCCACATTTCAAGGCTTCAAGTAATAATCTTTCTTTTTTTAAGGTTTTTTTTCTTTTTTCATGCATCCTTTCACCCTATACATAGGCTTGGTTTCCCTTTTAAGTATTGAAAACAAATTATATATGCAATTTTTAATTCTTGAGGTCACACATTCACATGCTTCAAAATTATTAAAAGCAACAAAGTGAAATAGCTTTCTTCTTTCCTTACCTCCACAGATAAGCACTAATACTTGTAAAAACAGGAACATGAATAGGTAGCAATGCTTAACTGTGTATGCACCATATGGACTAAAAGAGCCTTTTTCATCAATGTTGACAGGACTATTTTTATCTCCTTTCCTATGACATTACTGTTCTTTTTGTTCAATGGGACCTAATAAAAAATCTTTACTCCAAGTCTGATTCATCTGGTAAACTTCACCACTGTCTTAATACAGAAAAAACTACAAGCAATTAGCTCTTACTGCGATCCACTTTAAGATTATCCAAATACTCAATGACTCTAAACACATTAATTTAATAAACATTTACTGAGCATCTACCTAGTATAGATGCTTAGTACAAAGAAAGGAACACTTGTAGTCACTTCAGAGATGGCAATATTTTCTTGAAATGAGGGGGGACAAAGCTGACATACAATAAACCCACATGAGTAGAATCTGAGTTAAAGAAAGAAACTACCTCGTTCTTCCGGTGAGAGGTCACCATCCTCATCTCCACTGCTTTCTTGTTCACGAACTCGATACTTTGGTTCCAAGCTTTCAGCAGCAGCAGCAGTTAATCTATATAATAACAATTTACAAAGAAATCAACATTATGACTGCCTTATATTAGTTGAGTGTCTTATTCAACTTCTGAGTCTCATAAAAGCATCTAAAGAATATTAGTATGCTAGCCATAACCTCATGAGGGGGGAAAAAAAGCCAGAGAATGGTAATAGGTATAGAAAATAATAAACAAGAAAAGTGGAGACAAATCTATGAACAGCAAAGGAACAGAACTTTTTTAGGAATTCAACTTATTTTTACCTATCTCACTTGTATCTTTAATACCCAGGTAGAGGATATTAAAAAAAAAAAAAAAAACCTCTATGCAGGAAATTAACATAGGGAATGTGTGTACCAGCTTCTGGTACTCATCTACATACTTTGATTTTAATCTAGAAATAAGACTATACAGGTTGCTATGAAAAATCTAGATAAAACTTAATTCATTTAGCACATGCTTTTTATTTACACTTGTATAAGTAAAGTAAAATGTCTTTAACTCTGCAAAATTAAACACAGCTTTACAGTTGTGGAATATGCTTTATAGTTATCAATACTTACTTCCGAGCTAAGATATCTGGGGTCAGGGCTTCAGTGGTTTCTGAATCACTCAATGCATCTTCATCATCAGCTACCATACTAAGATGACAAACACACTATAAATTAATACTTGAACTATACTTTTTTAAGCAGGAAAACAAGTTAGAGAACATAATGCTACTGACCAGAGTATCAATATATTTATGGCTCTGTTGTCATCTTTGAAGTTTAATTTTAAATTGTTTCTATTAAATGCAAATACTTAAAAGTATAGCACCAATCAAGAAAAGCCTCCAAATAATTTAAAAAAACCAAACTACTGCAATCATGAAAATAAATATTGAAAAGAAATCACCTGGGAAAAAAAGAAATCAACATTTCAATTATTCTATACAGTAGGAGGGAACAATTAATTCAAAAGAAATCCCATGTGGTTTTAGAATATGTATTTGCACATTAACCTGGCTTCCCTGGTGGCTCAGACAGTAAAGAATCTGTCTGCAATGAAGGAGACCCAGTTTGATCCCTGGGTCAGGAATATCCCCTGGAGAAAGAAATGGCCACCCACTTCAGTATTCTTGCCTGAAGAATTCCATGGACAAAGGAGCCTGGTGGGCTACAGTCCACGTGTCGTCCACGTTTCGTAAAGAGTTGGGCATGACCGAGCAACTAACACTTTTCTTTTCACTGAAGATAAGACACAAAGGATCTATGCAGATACAGGTTAAGTAAAATAACAAAATTAGATACTAAGACCTAGGAAGTTTAAAAGTTATTTAGCTTTCCCAATCTACTTTCTAATGAAAAATGTGCTCTCCACTTAATGGCAAAAAAAATGGTTATCTTTATTATTTAAATATAAACAGTTTTAAAATAATGGCTGCTGCTGCTGCTAAGTCGCTTCAGTTGTGTCCAACTCTGTGTGACCTGTTTTGTTTTTTTTTTAATCATGTTCGATCTTAACTTTTTTAGGATATGTATCTCCAAGCAACACAGATAAGGGATTTCTACTACCTTTACTGAAAAGGAAGAAAGCATTGACTTTGGATTCTGGTACAATGAAACTCAAGATATGTTTTAAAGTATACATCTGTAATTAGGGGCAAATTAGGAGGATCACTTTCATAAATGATATGTCTATTTCTTCCTTCAAGATTTATTGTTTCAGTATCTGTACTCCTATTTCATTATGTCCTCCCTTTGTCACAATCTTCATGTTTATTCTTGTTTTTACTGTTTTTGCTATCATCAATTTATTTCATCTTCCAAAGTTTCGTCCATTGACTTAAAACATAATTTAACTCTATTTTTTTTTTAAATTTATCTATCTAGTTATTTATTTTGCTGCGCCAGGTCTTAGTTGTGAGATCTAGTTCCCTGACTAGGGATCAAACCTGGGCCCCCTGCATTAGGAGTGCAGAGTCTTAGCCACTGGACCACCAGGGAAGTCCCTCTAACTCTGTTTTAACAGTAACTTCTGGATTTCTGTTGTCTTACTTCAGTGACAAACATAAATATTTAGTCCTGAAAATCTTTTTTCTATACAATCTAGGCATGATCTGAATTAAGTATTTCTAACTTATTTAGAAACCCATTATGTTTACTGGTGCATTAGTCTTCATACTTACTACAGCCACACACTATCATTTTAATATTCATTAAAAAAAATTCTGGGAAGACTCAAAACTAACAATTCCAATGCGATTATATGAACTACAATATCATTTAAGTTAAAAAATAAGGACATGAGATAGCAGTAATGTCCACTTTTTTTTTTGCATGGGTTAAAAAAGAGTTAACCATCTGTGAAATTATCCCTTTTCTGCAAAGAGAATGAATAAGGCCCTGCTATCTACTTAAGAAGAAGTAAACAAGCCCAACTCTCATCTTCCTTTTTACAAACAGATTACTTTAAGGAAGGCAGAAGTCACTAATCTCAGCCTATCATTAGCAGCTAGGGACGACTGAGGTGCAATAAATATACATCTAATACTATAACTGTAACATAAAAAATGGATTTCATAAAGTTCCATGTTATTTATACTATTACACAAAAATATGCAGGTAGGTTATTAATTAGTGTTCCAGTAACAAATATAAAAAAAAACCAACTGAGAAAAGGAATGCTGTGCACAAACACTACCTGTGGTAAGGAGTGCTAGGCTCGTCTATCTTCATTAAACCGTAGTCTTTGTCTGCTGGATGATAGGTTGCCAGGATGTTCATTTCATCCCACTTCTGGGACTTTTTACTAAAATAAAATTTTTTAAATTTTCCTTAATGTAGTAAAAGACAAAAAACACCCAAATATCACATTTCAATTTCTATTTGACTGCTAACTTCTATTTTAACAGCTACTTTCTTGGAATAGAAACTAACTTGGGTAAATGCTCTAAGTAACTATAATAAAATGTAAGTAAATATTTCATAGAATAGTGCCCATATATTAAAAACACATCACAGTTGTTCCTTGGGGTATTGATTCCAGGACCCACATGGATACCAAAACCCAAGGATGCTCAAATCTCCTCTATAACATGGTAGAGTATCTGCAGATAATCTCGTACACCCTCCCATATACATTATATCATTACTAGATTACTTATAATACCTAATAAATATAAATAGTCATAAATACAATATAAAAACTATGCAAATAAATAGCTGCTGGCACACAGTAAATTCAACTTTTGTTTTTTTTAATTTTCTGGAATTTTTTTTTTTTCCAGAATATTTTTGATCCATGGTTGATTGAATCTCAGGATGCAGAAACTGTGGATACACAGGAATACTCAGATTCTTCACTGGGCATTTATAAAAAACTATTATGACATGTTTCATCTTCATCTAGCCTATAGAACAACAGCAAAAACTGGAATTTATACATTGCTTGATCTCAACAGTTAAGGATTTTGGATCCATCATATATTTTTAACAGTTTGATGAAAAAAACACAACAGAAATATTTTTCTTGGCCTAATTTTTTTTTTAGCAGTATCCATAACAATCAATGGAGAAGGAAATGGCAACCCACTCCAATATTCTTGCCTGGAGAATCCCATGGACAGAACCTGGCAGGCTACAGTCTGTGGGGTTGCAAGAGTTGGATACAACTTAGCAACTAAACCACCACCGATACCATAACAATCAAAAGAATCAGAACATAAAACTACAGAGAAAATCTCACTAAATTCAGATACTATTAATGAAGATTTAGATTGTACATAAACTTACAGTTCAGTTTTTTAAGATTTTATCTTTTTATTTTCATTTTTTTTAATTTGCTAAGAAATGGTATATTCAGATCACCTGAGATAAATCTACTTACGAAAACTAGAAATGCTTTCTAAGTGTTTTATGAATATTTATTAGTATCTATCCAACAAAATAACTTGCACAACTACTAAGATGATCAATAATGCCTTAATTACAAACCCTTATCTACTCATTAAAAAGGACAAAAATGACCTCTCTGCAGGTCAACAACATTGTTACATATACAATTTATGACTTGATTATATACTTGAAACTAAAACTACTTTAAAAAGAATGTGGATTTTACACTGATTCAAATCATCCTTTCCATATTTGTTCCACATTGGTGATGTTTTACTGCAGATATTTTCAATTTTCCTAGATCTTCCAATGCCTGATCTTCAAATGCTCTTGAAGAATGACACACTTAAAATTTTAGTATCATATTCTTTTCTTCATATTCTAAGTCACCTTAAAAATTACATGGGCCCACTCATGGCAAGTGAGCCTGACTTTACATTCTTTTGCTTTCTACACTAAAATGCCCACAGTGTCCCCATTTAAAACTAAGCACTTTTTTCCTTCATATTTTTATTGTGGTAAAATATACATGATACAAAGTTCACCATTTTTCAGTGTATAGTTCTGTGGCATTAAGTACATTCATATTATTGTACAACCGTATGCTTTTCAACACTGTCTAGGTTTGTCTTCACTTTCCTGCCAAGAAGCAGTCGTCTTCTGATTCCATGGCTGCAGTCACCATCCGCAGTGATTCTGGAGCCCAAGAAGAGGAAATCTGTCACTACTTCCACCTTTTCCCCTTCTATTTGCCATGCAGTAATGGGGCTGGGTGCCATGATCTTAGTTTTAATATTTAGTCCTAAGCTGGCTCTTTCACTCTCCTCCTTCACCCTCATCAAGAGGCTCTTTAGTTCCTCTTCACTTTCTGCCATTAGTGTGGTATCATCCATGTATCTGAGTTTGTTGATGTGTCTCTCACCTATCTTGATTCCACCTTGTAACTCATCCAGCCCAGCATTTCTCATCATGTGCTCAGCGTATAGGTTATATAGAGTGACAACAGACAGCCCTGTTGTACTCCTTTCTCAATCTTGAACCAATCAGTTGTTCCATACAGGGTTCTAACTGTTGCTTCTTGACCTGCATACAGGTTTCTCAGGAGACAGGTGAGATGGTCTGGTATTCCCATCTAAGAATTTTCCAGTTTGTCATGATCCACACAGTCAAAGGCTTTAGTGTAGTCGATGAAACAGAGACAGATGTATCTATATTACATTACAATATTTTAAAAATAAACATATACAAAATGACTTTGTTAAGTGTGTCCTAATCTCACAGTAAAAATAAATAATGCTAGCAATATTTAATTAAAAACAACAAATTTCTCATCATTAGAAGAATGAATATGGCCCTTGCAGTTACAAAGGTACCCCTCAAATGCTGTAAATCTGTTCTGCAAGATAAACGATAGAAGAAAAGGACTGTAGGATATAAGACATATTTTCCTAAAATTAAGGATAAAATTTAATAAGCACAACCTTAGCACCTTAACCCACTAACAATTTTGACTTCTGTATATTCTTTCCACTCCATATAACATAAGAAAAAATACCCAAGCTATCACAGTATATAAAAGTATAGACAAAACAGTACATATAGTATACATAAAAATAGCTCCTACATCAGTATATGTATTTTATCATAAGCTGCTTGTATTTTCTAGTCTTTACCTTTTTAGTATTACATGCATAATATTCAATAATAAACAATTCTCCTAATGTTAAATGTTTAGATTGAATCCAATGTCTTCCTACTTAAAGCAGAAATGTTTGTGCATATTCTATTCAGTGATATTTTTAGGGTAATGAAATGGCAACCCACTCCAGTATTTTGCCTGGAGAATCCCATGGACGGAAGAGCCTGGTGGGCTACAGTCCATGGGGTCACAAAGAGTCGGACACGACTGAGCGACTTCACTTTCACTTCACTAGGGACAAGCATATTTGGGTCAAATTGAAGAGCTCTGTAGATCACTCTATGTTGCCACATAGCCTTTTTCTTTTTTACAAGAGCACTGTTTGTAATGTCCCCAAATAATTGCTAAAACTTTGCCAGGACTGGGTATCTGGGTATTTTGCCCACCTGAGCAGGTATAAATTGATATTTAAACACTGCTTTATGTCTGGTTTCTCTGCTTATTACCTAATAAATAATGGAAAAAAATGCTTATTTTACTTTCCTTGTGTGAACTGTTTGCATCCTTTGCCTATTTGCTGGAAACATTCTCATTAATTTGAGTTGTTTATAGCTACATAAATGTAAAGAACACACTCAAATTTATGAGAAGGTTTAAACACATTATATATAACTCAAAGGTATATATAAGGTATAAACCATATTATAAAGAACCACCTTGTTGGGTTATTTTTTGTACTTTGCTTGCCATTTACTTTCTACTATAAACAGAATTAAAGTTTTATATATCCAAAGCTTCAGTCTACTTCTTCAACACAATACTATGAGAAAAAGAAATCCTTACACTGGCAAGATCGAGAAAAATATCTTGCAAAACCATGAATTTAAATAAGGGCATAAAACAACAGGCTCCAAAGAACGTTAGAAATTCTTAGGAGGAAAAGTAGTGAAGCCAGAGAAACTGCGAAGACAAAGAATACCGGAATTAGCATCTCTTAAGTTTTGGTAGAATTAACATCAGTTGAGCAACAAAATCCAAGGAGTGAATTTGAGTTTAATCCCAATACTACCACAACCATTCCTATGACCTTCACCGGGCCATTAACAGCACTTAGGAAAAACAGTGGCACAAGCACTTACACTGAAAACCAGCCGGGGGGTGACAGCCCTGCTGGTTTCGGCTGCTCCCTCTCGGGTGACTGGCTCCCTGCAGCCTCAGTCTGCACCAGAAAAAGTCACCACCTTTCACTTTCACGTTGATAACTCATATGATGCCATCTCAAAGACCTACATACTTCTTGTTGCTTGTGACTTTCTAATTTTTATCCGAGTTTGGAAGCAGGATTTTACTTCAATGTGTTAAACTTTAAGCCCACATTTCAAAAAATGGTTCTTTCTTAAATGAAGATTCAACTTCTATAGGTTGACAAAGTACAATACTTTAAGGTTGAACAATTAAAGACTTAACAATAAAAGCAATTAGTAAATAAAAGTCACTTTTGGAAAACTTTAGTCAGTGAGCCTTTGACCATATTCAATATCCCTTTATAGGCAGAAAATGAGAAAGCTGAAGTATGATTACATAAAATTATGTTAAAGGAAATTAAGCACAATCTTTCCAAGCAGAATTTGCCACATTACCTAAGACTACTACTGAATATGAATTAAACACAGTGAATCCAAAGCATGCTGTGTACACAATCCTGTAAGTACAGAAAATTAGGTTTCTATACTTTTAATAGAATAAGACTAACATTTGAAGTACTGTGTTAAACATTTTACATTTAGTAACTCATTTAATAATTCAACTAGGCAGGATTATAATGAATAACTCACTGTTTAAGTCACAGACCTAGTAAGTAGTAAACAGGATCTGAACCCAGGCGTCCAGCCCCATTACTAATCAGTAACCCTAAACACTTCTAATAAGACAAAATTTAGTAACACTTAACATTATATTTTCAACAATCCCAAATGCACATTTTTCTCACTTTTTAATATTTCTGAAAACAAAATACATCTTAAAATGGATGACATCTTATAATTGGCAGCATTTTTTTTTTCTTGCTGTGACATAAAATCATGGTACATCTTAAAATCAATGATGTCTTGTTTTGATGAAGTACATGTACTTACTCACTGTAACTGTTACGTCTGACATTCACAGGTTGTTTACAATATTCAAAGTATTCAGAAAGAATGGGAATCCCACAATAATGGGGATGATAGTGGTGTTCCAACTAGTGGTATTTTAACACTAGCAGTGTGCTACAGTGTACTGAGATTATCTATGCCTAATTTTATGTGGATTCTATCCAGTTTTAATTGAACTAACCCTCAGAAAGGGGTACCTGAAATAACTACTCATTGAGGATAACAGTACCAATGCAAAGTATAAAGAATAAGAAAATAACAGCACTGTGACATTAAAAAAGATGGTTTGACAAGCACTGTATTAACAGAGTCCTGAAGACTATTTGAAATATGGCAGTATATAAACCTCACTTTAAGTATACTTTGAACCTTGACATATTATCTAATTGTAAACAAACATATTTGAAACATATTTCATTTTTTCCTATCTTTTTTCCTATCTTTTTCCTAATAAATGATGCACAATCAAAAAGTTGAGAGACCACAGAATAGCACATCTCAATTATGACTTAAAAACCCCTTAGTAACATCTCTTTGTGTTACATAAACGTTAAGTTATACCCTCTTACAACTGATGGGGTGGGGGAGTGGTTTGTGCAGAAAAGGGAAACCACCACTGTATTTCACATGATAAAGGCACCAATAAAAGGAATGGTTATTCATGGATTCTGTATTTGGAAATTTGCCTACTTGCTAAAATTTACCTGTAACTTCAAAATCAATACTGGAGGAGCTTTCTCTCTTTCACACATGCATAGAGTGGGAAAAATCTGAGTAGCTGAACATGCACATGTTCCCAGCTGAGATTAAACCTTGTTTCAGCTCTCTTACTGTAAATGTGTCCTTTTCACAGTCCTCTTTAGTGCCATGTTTTTTGCTTTTTTGGTGAACTGGCTGTTCAAAATGGCTCCCAAGGATAGTGCTTAACTGCCATCTAGTGCTCCTAAGCCCAAGAAAGCTGTGAAGTGCTTTACGGAGAAAATATGCGTTAGACAAACTTCTTCATTCAGGTATGAGTTATAGCGCTGTTGGCCATGTGTTCCATGTTAATGAATCAATATATATTAAATTAGGTGTCTTTAAACAAACAAATTTTTAAAAGGTGATGAAAATGCTGTGACCACCAGCTTACAGTAACCTATTTTTATATTTCTTCTAGGACTAACAGTTCAGCATGAACTAATCCAGCGTTTGTGGTGACTTTACAGAACGTAATTACTCAGGACACTGAGAATTGACTTAAATTCCTAGTCATTTTCACATTAATTAATAAGATTATTTTGCCTTAAACTCTAGTTCCAACATTTACAGACAGAACATTACACTATATTTTTTTAGTTTCTTTAAGTGCATTGTAATTGAAAGAGCTATTTATTTCAGTCCTTTATAAACAAAAGGAAAAATACTGGGTGTCATTAAAGTTAAACATTACAAAAAGTTTGTTTCAAATACGTTCAACTATACTTTCATTGTTTGCATTCAAAGACGCTCTCATAAAGTCACTAATATTGGTTGTATGAACTGTGACATAAATAGCAATGTACATTGTATTACCAAAAGAATTACTTTATTTCTTTTATAGTCATACAACACTTACCATGAAAAAACCCGTGCCTTTTACTACTTAGAACCAAACATCATAAACCTCAATCAATTAGGGCTTGGCAGCTCCCTTTGAAGATAGGACTATAACCTTCTAATTTAGACAAGTCAAGGCCAACCGCCCTGAAAAAGGCCACTCTTAAATGAATCTGCCCTGGTAGCAGCTTCTAGAGAAGGAGCAGCCCTGTGTAAGTAAATTAGTCTAGTAAAGTGGCTTTCCAGGCAGGACTTGGAAGGTAAATCCTAATCAATTTATATAAAGACGCCAATACACAGAGTGGGGCCACCAGAAATTACAGCAGACAGGTTGAGAATAAACAGAAGTAGGGAAAGACAGAAGAAAATCTAAGCAGCTACTTGGTAGCCAAACAGAAAGAAGCTCACGTTGGAGAATAACTAAATAATTTAAATGCTACTGAGAACCACAGTGCTGCCGCCGAATACCCTGAAGTCATGTAAGAGCCTTCCATAGTTTGGTTTTTAGACTATCTTAGTCTTCCTGTTACAGCTATGTCTGGTAAGATTCTGTTTTTTTAGTCCCATTACATCCCCCAATCTGAAGCAGCTTACCCCAAATAGAGGTTGGAAAATTGCATGTCGGAGAATGTAAGAGTCAAACACCCAGGAGTAGGAGAGTTGCTAGGTCCTTTCCAACCCCCAAAGGCCACGATTCTAAGCTATGATCTTACTTCATGTTTTCCTCAAGACAACACCATCACTAAACTGTAGTTCCTTTTAGAGCTCTAAAATGATCTTTTTAAACAGGTGTGCCCTAGTTCCAATATTCAACGTTTTCGGGAACATCCTAATTTTAGCTTTATGACTTCACAGATTTCAACAACTTTTCTTAAGCCTTATTTCCAGTATGTAAGAGTCCTTATATGCTATCCCCTCTATGACTTCTAACCTAGTGTTTTATTTTACACTATATATTATCAGTTTTCCATCCTTTTTTTTCCTACTGAGGACTGCACCTTGGGTATCTTTCTCTGAGCCATTAACATCTATTTCATTCTTTTAAAAGGCTGGTCTATTTTCCCATTATACTAATGTACTATAATTAATATTTCACTAGTCCTTCTTAATGGACCTTGGGTTGTTACCAATTATTTACTATCACATACAATACTATAGGTCAACATCTTTTCACTTACGTATTTGCGAGTATGCAAAAGCAACTAAATTATCATGGCATCATTTTAACTTGATACTTTCTGAACTGTTCTGAGCTTAAATATGTCTTTCAAGAGGAACAAAGACTAGAAAACATTCAAATTCCTGTTGCAGATTCAAAAATAATTAGCAATAAGTAGCTTTCCATTAAACATAGATCAGACTGGGGAAATGTCTGTTTCTTTTAATGCAGAGCTAATGACAAACCAGGACCCAAGGGAGTGAATGTGGCACGATGCTTTTCTTTCGATAATGTTCACCTAAAAAGGAATGACCGTGGAGGAAGGGCAATTAGAAAAATGGAGAAATCTCTTTTACGGAGGAGTCTCTTATTAGTCTACGACTGCATCTTAAAGGATTTCCAATCCAGGAAAATGCACTTTAATTACTGAATTTTAGACACTCGGATACGAAGTGAAGTAATAACTCTTAACAGGTGAAGCTTTACAACTTCAATTTGATTCTTTAATATTCCCAATCTCCAAAAGCTTAAAGATCCTGATGTATGTTTTAAAATTATTATATATGTATATATGTTAAACACACACACACAAACACACAGTAAACGTCATGGCTCTTGCCTTCTTTATAATCACTCCACCCCTAAGCCTGGCCGGCGGAGGGAGACCTGAGCCGCGCAGGGGCCGCAACTACGCAACCGCCCCGCCCGCCGGCCGCGCTCGGGCTCGGGATCTGGGGTTGGTCCGGCTGGGGGTCTGCAACGGCACCGGGGGAAAGGTGGGGCTTCCCAGGCTGACCCGGTGGACGAGCGGCTGCCCCTCTCGGCTCTCACCTCAGCTCTTCGTCGACACTCTTGCCGGGCTGTTCGGCCGAGGACACCACAGAGGAAGTCGTAGAGCTCTTGTTCTTCAGGATCCCCTTGATGGGCCGGTGCGAGGCCGTCGAGGCCGCCATTGCCTGCTGCTCCGGCGGTCGGCTCAGCGTCGCTGCTTGGCGCCGAGTTCAGGAAGGAAAGGGCTGGGCGCGAGCAGAAACTCGCCAGGCAGCCGCCGAGCCCGCCTGGGGCTGAAGCGGCCGCACCTGCTGTCGCGGAGACAGCCACCAGAGTTGTTGTCACGACACAACGACTCGGACGCTCTGGCGTCTAGCCGACGCCGCGTGGCTGGCGGCCCTCCGCGAGCCCTTGGCCACCGGCACTCTAACCGTGGCCCGCGGAGAGAAGCCGGCCTAGCGCCGGAACGACGCCGACGCTAATGCCAAGCGGGCCCGCCCTCTCGCGATATCTAGGGCGGGGCGGGGGCGGGGCGGGGGCGGGGCGGGGGTGGGGGCGGGACAAGAACAATGCCAACCTCCTCGCCCCGCCCCCTCCCCGAGCCCTCTCGGGGAGTTAGCGCCAACCGCGGCTGGGGCTCTGAGAGCTGTTTGATAGACCCTTAGGAGAGGTTTACAGTTTGACTCTGTACCGAATGGTAAATCTCTCCAAGCACCGTCGCTCCCACCACTTCATGAGGTTCTTATTGTTAGTTCTGTATTTTGTAGATCGGAAAATTGAGGCTCAAAGGTGACATCATTCCCCAAAGACATTAACTGACTTTCAGAGAAATGCAGTGTCTCTTCTTTCCTTCCATTTAACAACCATAAAAAGCTTAACTCTCCATTATAAAGTCATGAAATGTCAGCGTTGGAACGGTCCTTAGAGACCTATTGTGGGATCATAGAATATTGACTTTTATGAAATCATAGAACATCAACATTGAAATAGTCTAACATTTTTTACCATTGGAAAAGCTGAAGGCTAGAGAGAAGTGACCTAACCACCACTATTACAAGACCCATCTGTAGTGTGTGGTCGTAGGACTTCATTCAGACTTATGCTTCTGGTCTGATATTTCTCCATTTTACCCCATTCTGCCTCTGTGTTGGTAATCCCATGGAAGGGGTCGCTGGCAGAAGTTCCTAGAATGGTGGTTTAGCATCTGTCTCCGCCGCCCCCCAAATCTTGGGAACTCAGTGTAAGGAGCCATCCAACACTGTGAAATAGGCCAAAAAATTCTGGGACTGTCTAGGTCTTTGTAAGATGAGTCTCAAAAGAGAAATACAAAAAAAAAAAAAAAAAAAAACCCTCCCACACACAGTCTCCTCACCTTATCTCTGCCTGGGTGTGAAAGATACCAGGGATGACTTGGATGAGAGAGGAAAAGAGAACTCAACGCTGTAATGGGCCAGGATATGTGTATATCCTGGTTGTAGGTGCTGTGGCTGCTGTGAGAATTGGGTTCTAGGGAAAGGCAGGAGTTTAAAGCCCTGGGAACACTCTTAGGACTCAGGCGTATCTCAAGTCAAGCTCAGGCCAGCGGAGCGGGTGGTATCCACTCCAGCTACACAGGCTCTCTCCGTGCAGCGCCAGCACTCAAGTTGTACAGGTGGGAAAGGCAGAGGGCTCAGATTAAGCAAGTTGCCTCCTTTTATGGATTAAGTTATGTCACCCCAAAAATGTTAGGGCTTCCCTGATGGCTCAGACAGTAAAGAATCTGCCTGCAATGTGAGAGACCCAGGTTTGATCCCAGGGTCAGGACGATTCCCTGGAGAAGGGAAAGGCTATCCACTCCAGTATTCTTCCCTGAGAATTCCATGGATAAAGATGTCTGCCAGGCTCTAGTCCATGGGCTTCCCTCATAGCTCAGTTGGTAAATCATCTGCCTGCAATGCAGGAGACCTGGGTTTGATTCCTGGGTTGGGAAGATCCCCTGGAGAAGGAAATGGCAACCCACTCCAGTATTCTTGCCTGAAGAATCCCATGGACAGAGGAGCCTGACAGGCTACAGTCCATTGGATTGCAAGAGTTGGACATGACTTAGCGACTAAACCACCACCAGTCCATGGGATCATAAACAGTTGGACACGACTGAGCGACTAACACTTCACTTCTAAAATAAGTTATATTGAAGTCCTAACCTCCAATACTTCAGAATCTAAACTTATTTGGAAATACAGTCACTGCAGATGTAACTAGTTAACATGAGGTTGTACTGAAGTAGGGTGGGCCCCTAATCCAGTATGTCTGGTGTCCTTATAGGCAGAAAGCCATGTGAAGACAGAGGACTGGAGCGATGCATCTATAAGCCTAGGGCCACCTGGGGCTTCCCAAAGCTGGCAGAAACATGGAGAAAATTCTCTTTTAGAGTTCACAGAAGGAACCAGCCTGCTGACACCTTGATTTAGGGCTTTTAGTCTCCAGACTGTGATATATTAAATTTCTGTTGTTTAAAACCAACCCAGTATGTGGTACTTTGTTATGGCAGCTGTATATACTCCTCCCCTTCTGCTCCTATATTTCATCCCCAGCTCCCTCATCACCAGGCTTTTTCCCATCACCCTTTGCCTTTTTTAAAAAAAACTTTAAACTTTTATTTTGTATTAGGGTATAGTCAATCAACATATAGTGGTAGTTTCAGGTGAACAGCGAGAGGAGTCAACCATACATATACATGTATCCATTCTCCCCCAAAACCCCTCCCATCCAGGCTGGCACATAACACTGAGCACAGTTCCATGTTCTATACAATAGGTCTTGTTGGTTATCCATCCTAAATATAGCAGCCCATCACCCTTTCCTTGATCAGGCCTTCTTATTATCCTCATGACAGGTCCGAGCAGCAGACTAGTTCATCCAGAGTTGCCACCTCCTCAAGTGGACCAGCCCCCTGTGGATTCACAGACTACTAGGTCTAGAAGGGACCTTGTTAATCCACCAGTTAGCTATCCAGACTCATCAACAAATCCAGTGGCTGGGAGCTCTCCACCCCTCAACACAGTTCATTTTATCTTTGGATAGCTCCGAGTCAGAAAGTTCTTCCTTAGATTGATCTGACACCCTGGTTCTCAGCAACATCTGGCCACTGGCATGGGGAATGAGAGGAGAGAAGGTAAAGATACTGTTTCATACCCCGATGGCAATGGTCTCATTCAGGTCTCCTATTCCTGGCCCCAAACCTAGTCTCCCTTAACACAGGCTCTGTGCCCTGAAGAGCAACACTTAGTTCATTACTTTAGAACTTAGCTCCTCAGAAACAACTGCAGGATTCCTGAAAACTTGCTATTTAGTTGCTAAGTCGTGTCCAGCTCTTTTGCAATGCCTGGACTGTACCCCACCAGGCTCCTCTGTCCATGGAATTTCCCAGGCAAGAATGCTGCCATTTCCTTCTCCAGGGGATCTTCCCAACCCAGGGATCAGACCTGCATCTCCTGCATTAGTGGGCAGATTCTTTACCACTGAGCCACCAGGGAAGCTACTCTGTTTTCATTGCCTTGGCCCCAGCCTGTAGCTGTGTTTCTGGCCTGGAACAGGGCCTCAGTAAAGGAATAATTACTACATGCAGACAGTGGAGAGGGGAGTGAGTAGGAAGGGCAGGAAGGCAACAAGTTTGCTAGTCAGAGCTGTCTGTGTTCTGAAGACGCCTCCACAGCCCCTCTTGGCACCTCCTCTCCTGGAGCCACCTCTGTTCCTAAGCACAGGTCTTCCACTGCCCGGTGGATTTGTGCTCTTTACACTCCGATGGCCCTGCCCAGCCCCTGGGGCAGAGAGAGGCTTCTCATCCAGGGGGAAGCTGGATGGTCACCTCCCTTCCTGAGTTCTTTCCATCCAAGTTTCCAACACCTGCACTGCCTCTCTGTCAGCAGGAGCCCCGCTCCGCGGTGGTAATCCTGTTTTCAAAGGAATACACAAAACTTCTCTTCATGTTGTAAATTATTGGGCAGATTGGGACAGATTGCTTGGTTCCTGCTTGGACCCTGCAGTCACCTCCCTGGACCTAACATGACTGGGCTCTAAATTAAGCACTGCCTTGCTTTGAGACACTCATGAAAAGGGCTAGCACAGTGTGACCTAATGTGTTTTATTACAGTTAATAAAAAACACTGGAACAGGGAATGATATAGAGTTCTCTGAAGAATCTTGAAAAAATATTTCCATCATCAAAAGTCAAACTGTTGCCTCTTGTATTATTTCTTCTGCTCCCAACCCCACTAAAAGTGAATGTGGATGAAGATGACTTTCTTGTGTAAAAACATTAATGAAATATTAGCTTGACTGCAAGATTATGAATGCCAGTACAGTTTTTCTTTATATTTTAGAATAATTGAACCACTTTACTCCTTACTATAGTGTCCTTAGTATAGTGTTACTTGTTCAGTCATGTTTGACTCTTTTCAACCCCATGAACTGTAGCCTGCCAGGCTCATTGTCCATGGAATTCTCCAGGTAAGAATACTGGAATGGGTAATCATTCCCTTCTTCCAGGGATTGAACCCAGGTCTCTCACATTGCAGGCAGATTCTTCCATAAAGAAAACTGAGCACCAAAGCTGATGCCTTCAAATTGTGGTGCTGGAGAAGACTCTTGAGAGTCCCTCAGACTGCAAGGAGATCAAACCAGTCAATCCTAAAGGAAACAAACTTTGAAGATTCATTGGAAGGACTGATGCTAAAGCTGAAGCTCCAATATTTTGGCCACCTGATGCAAAGAGCCAACTCATTGGAAAAGACGCTGATGCTGGGAAGGATTGAAGGCAAAAGGAGAAGAGGGCAGCAGAAGATAAGATGGTTAGATAGCATCCCTGACTCAATGGACATAAATCTGGCAAACTTCGGGAGATAGTGAAAGACAGGGAAGCCTGGTGTGCTGCAGTCCATGGGGTCACAAAGAGTTGGACATGACTTAGCATCTGAACAACAACAACAACACTCTTTAGTGTGGCCCAAAGAAGGTTTCCAAATGACAGCCCAAGCACTGAATTTGGCTGTATTTGTGTTAAATTTCTTGTGTGGGTTTGGCTGCGAAGAGATGGATTGTGGATGGAATCTTCTATTCCGGTTTCAGTTTCTAGAGATAGCTATTGAAGCGAAATATATATTTAACAATATCTACATGTTTAAGAATTACCTGTTAGTTACCTCTGCTCTTCTTTTGAAGACCTCATCGTGGTTGCTGATTCAGTGCTACACATAAAGAGGAGAAGAGGAGCCGTGTTGAATGTACCTCCTTGCGTAGCTGAGCCAGCTGGCTCTCTTCTCACTGGAGTAGGCCACTGAGGCCAATACCACCTCGTTTCCCACCAGGAACAGTATTCCAAGCTAGAAGTGGCTTCTGTGACCAGCCTGCCTACGTCATCACCAGGGCTCACTAAGCAGAGGAGCACTAGTGCCTGCCCCTAACCTCTGGAAAAATACCCAAGGCTTGGGCCTTAATGACCACTGAGTCAGCAGCAGCTCTTTACTTGTCAAGAATAGCACTTTTTTTTCATTTCCTGTAATCCCTCCATGGGACAAGAAAAATCACAGATTTTATAGTGAAAGCGAAAGTATCAGTTGTTTGGTCATGTCTGATGCTTTGCAACCCGTGGTCTGTAATCTGCCAGGCTCCTCTGTCCAAAGGATTTTCTGGGCAAGAATACTGGAGTGGGTTGCCATTTCCTTCTCCAGGGGATCTTGTCAACCCAGGGATTGAACCCCAGTCACTTGCATTACAGGCAGATTCTTTACCATCTGAAATCACAGATTTTATAGTACCTGGTAGAAATTTGGGGTAGCAGGGGCAAGATTATTTAAACAAAAATACCAAAGGATTCAAGAGAGAGAAAGAAAACCAAGGATAGAGACTAATCATCTTTTTACTTTAAAAATGGCTTTGAGTTACAACTCTCCACTGTCTGTCATCTCTTCAAAGATGCCTATGAAAAGGATGTCTTTCACACACCACGAAACACTGCCAAGATACTTTTCTGAGAAGATCCACACAGCATAGGTACACCTGTCAACTACACAAGGTTTCATTAGTTCCTAGATATTTTCCTGACACTTTAAAAACTAGTTAAATTGAGGAAGTCTAGAAAAGTACTTATATTTTTCAAAACCTATCAGACAAAAAAGTAGAAAGAAAAAAGAAGGCAGGATGAGTAGTATGAAGAACCCTGAAACTGTAAGTAGGAAATGTGAATTATTTTCTTGGCTAGGCTACAAATGTCTCTTGTGCCTGCCAAAAATCTTTCAGCTTTTTTGTCATTGTAAATTTTCCGTAAGTGTCAATGGATCTGGTTTGTAAATTACTGTGCGTAGTAAGCAAGCAATGACATATATTGTAATTTTGTTGTGCTAATACTGCCAGATTCTATTGCATTTTATTATTCTGTGAACTCATAATGGAATAAAGAGTATAGACTTTTGATTCAGAATTCGTGTGATGTTGGTATAAATACTTCATGGAAAACCCTAAATATATTTTGAAGCCTATAGTCTTTGTTTACAGTGGGAAGACTTCTTATTTTAAAAACTGTATTTATGCTCACTTGCATCTGTTCTACTTTGAAATTTATCAACTATGTAATCTTATTTTTTAATTAATTAATTTTTAATTGAAGGATAATTGCTTTACAGAATTTTCTTGTTTTCTGACAAAGACCAACATAAATCAGCCATAAGTATACATATAGCCCTCCCTTTGGAACCTCCTTCCCCGTCCCACCCCATAATCTTAATTATTTTTATTTGACTGTTAACAGTTCTAGACTGGTCTTGGGCCTGATCTCCATTTTTCCTTACAGTCCATTCATCTTACTACTGCTGTCATGCTAAAAAAAAGTAATCATGTTATGTAATGATATATAATGTATAAAATCAACTCTGCTTTGGCAGATGCAGTGTTAGAAATGGAGCAATTAGACCCTTCCCCCCTTTTGTCTTTTACTCAAAGAGCTCAGTCTTCAGTGACTGCTTATGACATAGGATAAAGTCCAAACTCCTTGGGCCTTCACTATCTAGCCCTATCTGTTTTCCTAGGCCCCCTGTCTTTTCACATCCATTTTCTTTCTCTTTATGTTCTTCAGACCAGTCTCACTACCATTCTCAAGGTGCTAGAAAGAAACTGTGGCCATGAGTCAAATCTATTTCACCTACCTTCACTAATTCAAGGTTATTTTAAGACTCGCTTGTCCTCCATGCAGCATGTAGCCTAAACAATAAAGTATTTGCTAGAGTTGTTTTCTAGAAACTTGAAGTCAGCTATATCTAGTCTAAGCTGAGCTGGACATAAGTGAGTGTCTGCTCAGTGACCTTCTGACATCACAGGGTCAAGCACTCTACCCTCAAATGGTGCTCACTGCCCTCATTTTTTAATGTGCAGAGGCCCATAGCTTATTTACACCTGCACAGAAAGACAGTTACCACCCCTTTCCAATCACCTTTTCCCATACTTCCCACACCTCAAGATATCATGCAGTTTTATTCCATAAACGTCCGGAGCCCCAAGCATTTGGTAGGCATATCTGAGATTTGGCTCCTCTTCTGGATGCCTTACAAATCAGTTCTTGCTGCTACAGACCTCATCGTCTTTGTGGTCTGGCTTGCTGCAGGACCGGCAGAACAAACATGGCTCAGTAACAAAAGCACCCCATGTTCCTTCACTTTTTCACGCTCTACTAGTCTGTGTGAAATGCCATCCCCCATTCTTGCCCTGGAATTACCCCAGTTCAAGGGTCACCTCCTTCCCGCTCCACTCAGGCAATTAGTCTTTGCCTCCACCTGGATCCTGAGGAACTATTTGCCTGCCTCTGTCTTGTGGTATCGTAATTCTCCAAGTGCCTGTCTGTCTCTCCCACAGTGGCCTCTTCAGGAGCATTTCCTCTCTCAGCTCCACAACAGTATAACGTAACAGATGCCGTGTCCGCCCATGAGCAGCACCCTATGAATGTTGGTCAAATCTGTGAATAAATAAAATAAATACTTCTGAAATTTTCCTCAATCAATGGTTCCCTTAAAAATATCAGTTTCTTGGAACTCTATCTGATTATATATCTTGCTCCACATGGCAGAGTGAGTTATTAACCAGCTATAATGCTAGAAACAGTTGAGATAAGCGAGTCTGCTGAATAAAGCAGAGACGGCATTAAAGTGTGTGGAGGGGTTGTCTGTCAACAACAGTCTGTCAAAAATCTTTATCAAGGGCTTGTTATGTGCCAGGTCCTTTTCTACGTGCCACCAATGGTTTGGTTTCATACACTGAACGACAGCAACTATTCTTTAATTTAGGTTTAGAACCCTTTCTAAAAAAATTCTTTGTTCCCACATACATGCATTCAGTTTTAATTTGATCTGTACTCTTTTAGAGCAGTATTGCTGTGTTCATAAAGGATCTTCCCCTGCATCATCAGGTGTTCTTATGAAGTGGGCCTGTGGTCTGGGAGTCCAGACCCTCTTCATTCTTCTGTGGCTAAAGCAAGTGGAGAGGGGACCCTCACTAGGAACCACAAAGCCCTCACAAGAGCTTTGTGTCTGGTGACTAGATGTTTCCTCCGCCTGGACTAGCAGTCAGGAAAGCTGGATGGGAAGACTGCAAGAAAAGCTCACATTTGGGAAGCCAGCAGTGGGCCTCCATTAGTGGGTGGTTTCAGTGCAAACGTTCTCATCTGTGAAACATAAAGCAGGAAACACTGAAGATGGCCAACAATTTTCTTTAAAAAAATATTTCCTATCAAGAACATTCTAGGGCACAGAGGAATTTTCTTTTCACTTTTTCTCATATGTGGGGTTTTCTAGCTAGCGTCATGAACTGAATTGAACTAAAAATGAAGCCAAAGTGAATACTAGCTTTGTCCCTAGAGCTTTGTTTTTAAACTGTGGCACCTATGCTGCTGTATTGTAGGTAACTAACTAGAATGTTCTTGTTACTTGCTTGTCATTAATGTTTGACCTACTTGGAAACCCAACTGTGTCCAAGATAGACCCTTGCATGCATGCCAAATTGCTTCAGTCTTGTCTGACTCTTTGCAACCCCATGGACTGTAGCCTGCTAGGCTCCTTTGTCCATGGGATCCTCCAGGCAAGAATACTCGAGTTTGTTGCCGTGTCCTCCTCCAGGGGATCTTCCCAACCCAGGGATCGAACCTGCATCTCTTAAGTCTCCTGCATTGGCAGGTGTGTTCTTTACCACTAGCGCCACCTGGGAAGCCCAAGATAGACCCATAGTAAACATTGACTTTCACTCCAGTACTCCTGCCTGGAAAATCCCATGGACAGAGGAGCCTGGAAGGCTGCAATCCATGGGGTCACTGAGGGTCGGACACGACTGAGTGACTTCACTTTCACTTTTCACTTTCATGCATTGGAGAAGGAAATGGCAACCCACTCCAGTGTTCTTGCATGGAGAATCCCAGGGACGGGGGAGCCTGGTGGGCTGCTGTCTATGGGGTCACACAGAGTCGGACACGACTGAAGTGACTTAGCAGCAGCAGCAGTAGCAAACATTGACTTTATCTTAATTTTATGAAGATCCACTGTACCCCTAACACTCTAACATTCCTAATTACAATGCTCAGCTGAGCTTATCAAAGGCAATGAATTATATTTGCCACATCTCAGAGGAAAGTCCAGAAGCATATTTGATTCTGTGCTAAAATGGCTACAGTGCAGGATTGTAGACCTCATGGGTGACTATAGTTGAAACTCACTTTGATCTTGCTAAATCCCTCTAAATAGGAAACAATGAATTAAGCCTGCAGGATAAATTCCTTCCAGCTCTTTCAGGGTCAAAGAGAACACATAAACACATTAACTGCTTTTGTTTCATATTTCTTCTCCTTCCATAGCAGAACACAGAAATAAAGAAAATTTATACAGAGTGGGCAGGAATAAAGTCTTCTGGTTAATCAAGTTAGCACACTTATTAAATATAAGATTATATTTCTTGAAGAATTAGAATGTAATAAAGTCAGTACTAAAATAACTCTCAGTGGAATTTAGCATAAATGTCTTTTGCTCCCACCTCCCCCACACAGGCATCAAACTCCATTTCCAATCTTCCCAGGCTCTGGGACCTGGCCAAACCCTTTCTTTCTGAGCCAGCTGCTTCCAGGAGCCAAGTAGGCTAGCATGCTTCTCTCCTAGCTCAGGCAGCTTTTAGAGAGTTCACATGGCACCATGGACCAGCTGTTAGACACCCAAGGCCAGTTCCACTCACTTGGCCTGCAAGCCTGTTACCCCCAGCCTCCCTGGACCTGAGACCTCATTCCCCACTGTCACCTTCAGGCATCTCAGTGCTCATTCTCCTCCACTGCCTTTGCTGCTGGCACTCTAGCTTCCAAGCCTCACAAACAAGCTGCTCAGAATATTGGATAACCAAAACGGTGTGGACTAGCTCCAAACAGGCAGAAAGAAAAATGACCATTGTACAGGTAGGCAAGTGTTCCTCCTTTAGTTTCTGGGCTCACTGGGGGACCTAAGGACGGCCAAGTGATGGGGAACAGTCTGGAGACTCAGAAGAGTGGCTGTATACCAAGCAGGTCTGTTGTTATGGCATACATGCTGAGTGTTGGCCTGAGACTCCAAATGACTTTACCAGAATATTGCCTGCATTCATCACCTTAGCGGAATTCTGGTTTTTCTCTCCCACGCAGCTCTTATAAGTCATGGCTGGCAGCTCACCCATGTGTCATGGAACCCTGGGATTGGAAGGAAGGGTGGGCCTTTCTCCTTGATTCTCAAGGCTGCTTCCTTTATCATCACTCCCACTACCCTGACCCGTACCCCAAGGTAAAAACTCCTTCGGGCTCATATCAGCTAAAATATCAGATAAATACTCTGTCTGCCCCTTTCAATTGCAGCCATCTCCTAAGCTCCTGCCAGTCTCTAAATTGCATCCAGAACTTTGACTCATTTTTTTTTTCTCATATAAGAAATATTTGAGAATTTCCTGGTGGTCCAGTGGTTGGGATTTGATGCTTTCACGGCAGGGGCCCAGGTTCTAGCTCCAGTTGGGGAACTAGGATCCTATAGGCCACATGTCATGGCCAAAAATAAATAAATGAAAAGAAAGAAATATTCATTATTAAGCCTTCATTGTTCCAGTGTGCAGTATGTACAAAGATGTGTAAGAATTCTTATCTTTAAAGATAAGCTCATAGTTTAAAGAACCAGACTAGATAGTAAATGCCTGCACAGACATATAGCATTTACAAATATGGAAATATGAGCACAAAGTAATAGTTGGTATATTAGTTTTCTGTAGCTGCTGTAACAAAGTACCACCAAGCAGCTTGAAAAAGCAAAACTTAATTCTTCACAGTTCTAAAGGCTAGAGGTCTGAAGGCAAGGTGTCAACAGGGCTGTGTGCCCTCTGAGACTCTGGGCAGAATCCATCCTTAGCTCTTTCTGGTTTCTGTCGGTGGCTGACAATCCTAGCTTTCCTTAGGCCACTTCATCATTCTAATCTCTGCCTCCATTGTCACATGGTGTTCTACCCATGTATTTCTGTCTTCATGTGGCATTTTCTTCTTCTTATAAGGACAGCAGTTGTATTGGATTAGGATATACTTTAATAACCTCATCTTAATTTGATTAAATAGACAAAGACCCTGTTTTCAAATAAACTCACATGCTCAGGTCCTGAGGGTTAGAATTATCAATGTATCTTCTGGGGGGATACAATTCAACTCATAACAGTTGGGTAGGAAAGAAAGCAAGGGAAGGGCCAGAGAAGGCTGGCTGGACAGAACTGGTGAGCTGGTAAGTTGCAGTCATCCAGGAAGGGAGAAGGGGAGCGTATCATGTCATCTGGAGCTATGTGTACAAAGGGACTAAGATCTGAAGGGTAAGCACCTTTGGGAAACTGCAAGTGATTCAGTCAAGCAGGTGAAAAGGATCTATACTCAGCAGTGGCAAGAGGTAATCCTAAAAGGTAGCAGGAAGCAGGTCATGAGTCTAGTTATCTTCCCATACAAACATGCCTTCACACCTTGACTCTCCCTCTACACCTCCTGGTAACCATTTATCTTAGACACCTACTTCCCCATCACTTCCCACATCCAGTTGGTCCCTAAGTCCATCTGATTCTGCCTGCTAAGAACATCCTAAGTCTGCCTTGTCCGTTTCATACCCACTGCCTTAGTTCAGACCCTCAACATTACACACATTAGTGCAACAGCCACCCCACAGAAGATCCCACTTTTATGCTCACCTGTCTCTCTCCATCTTCCTTTGCTGCCGGGGCCATCACTCAGCTCAGAACAGTGTCCTTCCCAGGAGGAAGGTGTCTGGGAGGTGGTAGGTAGATGTGTGAAGGTGGACCCTAATCCAATATGACCACATCATGTGTGGAGTGGTCTTAGCCTGCTGTCTGAATTTCACCAACTTCTTCATCACACCCTGGCATCCCCTGCAGCCAGCTGAAGGCAGAGCACTAGCTTCCCAGAGGACTCCAGCTTCTGATCTACTCTTTAGGGACTGTTTTCACTGTGGCTTAGTAAGCTGGCATTCTGGTTTTATTTTTCTAATGCAAGTTCTATTACTTCCTAGATTTGAATCCTTCAATCCTTCCCCTTCACCTTCAAATTGACATCGGAACTCCTTGTCGTGGTTTACAAGGCTGTGGGTGATCTGACCTTGGTCACTTACCTAGCTTCATATTCCACTGCTCCTCCATAGACCATGGGCCCCAGATCTACTGAGTTCTTTGAGTTCTCTCGAGTGACAGTCTTTCTTCTGCCTGGGATGCCGCCTCTTCATCCTTCTATTTCTGGCTGCCTTCAGCTTGTGTTTCCAAAGGCGCATCAGGATTTGCTCCTGAGAGAAACCTCCCCTGACCCCTCAGGCTGGGGTTGGGTGCCCCTGCTTGGTGCTCCCAGTGCCCAATTCTCACCTCGATTACAGCTCCTAATCCTATGAGGCTTCTTAATCCTACATTGTAATGGTTGATTTTTCTTGTTTATCTTCCTCTCTAGACTGTGAGCAACTTAATGAGGCTCCACGTCGATTCTCCTAAAAGCAGTGTACCCAAAGCACTGCACTCTTGGCACCTGTGGAGGCATCCTTTGCTTTTTTGGCCTAATGTTTGACATTTTTGTTTTGCTTATTCTTGATGGAATTGCTGGATTCCCACAGACGTTAGAGGTGTACTCTAAGACAATCTGCTTCAAATAGGTAATGTTGGCAGTTTCCCTTGATGAAGCCTGAGCAGCAAAGCCCCAGTGAGGTGGGGATGGAGCCCTTGCAGGCAGCTGGACACATAGCTGCGGATGAGATGTGGAGGTTATATGGACTCTCTGAAAACCGTTGTCTGTGGGTGGATTCTAATTGTAAATACTTGAAATAACTTGCTCTCAGTCATCCATAATACTTGGTACAAGTTCGTTTTTATCATTTGTAGTACTTGTAATTGGAGAAGGCAATGGCACCCCACTCCAGTACTCTTGCCTGGAGAATCCCATGGATGGAGGAGCCTGGTAGGCTGTGGTCCATGGGGTCGCGAAGAGTCTGACATGACTGAGCGACTTCGCTTTCACTTTTCACTTTCACACATTGGAGAAGGAAATGGCAACCCACTCCAGTGTTCTTGCCTGGAGAATCCCAGGAACGGTGGAGCCTGGTGGGCTGCCGTCTATGGGGTTGCACAGAATCGGACACAACTGAAGTGACTTAGCAGCAGCAGTACTTGTAATTAACATTTCAGAATCCAGAATATTATTTAGCAATTTGAAGATCTTGACTCATAGTAAATAAAAGAAAAATAACAGCCCCAAGGGAACTAACAATATCATCCTTCATAAATGGTGCAAATCTATTATAAGCTAAAGTCTAAGGTGCTTTTGGTCAAAATAGTTTAAAAAGTCCTTCAAATGCCAAAAAGATAGGTATAAAGAATAGAACAAATAAAATTTTAAAATAAAGGGAATTGATTTTTTTCCCCACACTTTGAACTTTTTTTTTGTATTGGGGTACAGCTGATGAACAATGTTATAATACTTTCAGGAGAACAGTGAAGGGACTCAGCCACACATGTACATGTATCCATTCTCCCGCAAATCCCCCTCCTATCCAGGCTGCCACATAACATTGAGCAGAGCTCTATGTGCTGTACAGTAGGTCCGTGTTGGTTATCCATTTAAAATATAGCAGTGTGTGCGTGATAGCCCCAAACTCCCTAACTCTCCCTTCCCCGAAGCAACCATAAGTCTGTGAGTCTCTTTCTGTTTTGTAAGTTCACTTGTATCATTTAAAGGGAATTTGACTTTTGAGGCAGGCTTCACACCTGTCCATGTGTTAACTCCACTCCTCTGTACTAGAAGTGAGGGAAACAAAACTGAATGACTGCATCCCTGCGCTAAGGCCCTCATCATCTACTGGGAAAGGCCAACCAATGACTAGGAGTGAAGATTATTTAGCGTTGACACATCGGATTTGTCTTTGGAGTCAGTAATCCTAAGAACAAGAAGAGCTGCTTTCCTGTCAAAGCTAATAAGTGAGCTGTTGGCGTTCTTAGGCATAATTTTAATAATGAGTCAAACCAGTCCCCTGAGCAGAGAACTGAACACATTGCAGGAGTTACCAGTCTTTGTCCCTCAGGCAGAAAACTATCACATTGTTTCTTCACCATACTGAATTTGGTGGCCTAAAATCATGTTTTCTGGAATGTTCTTTGGATTCTGTTTTCGCAAGGTTTCTTTACTCCCTGAATAGTTAACTTTTATTATGATGAAATAACAATTTTTTCTTAATTTTAAATTGCTTTGTAATTATTTTTTTTTCAGTTTGTGTTTAACATTTAGGGAACCATCATTCTGTATTGAAAATTTTTCTCTCAGGTAGCCACCTGCTGGCTGTTCTTGGTGACTTTAAGGGAGTTGTCTTTTTTAAGATGGTGGTGGAAGTGGTTGGTACAATACTAGACATTATTGATAAACAATATCAATGAAGGTAAGGTTCGTTTGAGAGCAAAGAAAGAGTCTCTAAGTTAGACTATTCTTCTGTAAAACACTAGTGTTCATAGTCTCCCTTTACTGTGGGTAACTCTTTTGCTGTAGGTTGGCAGTGAACTTACTTACAAGAAGATCTGGTACCTCAGGGCTTTTATTTGTTTGAAAGGGAAAAATTCCTTCTCCTTTCAATGGCAATCATACTTTCCTATTATAATTCAAAACAAGTTTCAGAAGGAATGACAGTTTCAGAGTAAAAAGTAAGAAGGAGTGAATGAATGAGCAAGGTATACTTTCTATAGCGTTGTTGCAGTTGTTTAGTCACTAAATCGTGTCAGACTCTGGCGACCCCAGGTAGCCTGCCAAGCTCCTTTGTCTGTGGGATTTACCACGTGAGAACACTGGGGAAACACTGCTATTTCCTTCTCTAGGGGCTCTTCCTGATCCAGGGATTGAACCCACGTTTCCTGCATTGCAGGCGGATTCTTTACCGTTGAGCCATCAGGGAAACCCTTCTGTAATGTGCAAAGGGAGAGCTGAACACAGAGAAAGTATTCACATTTAGTAAGAAATTATGGTTTTCCAATCAACACATTAAGTACATAAAATCGGCATTTGTCCCTCAAATCAAGAGGAGGCCTCAGACACTCATGGGAAGAGGGGGTTAAAAGCTTCTGTTCTTCATGCTTCCTGTCCTGTCTTTGTCCAGATGGCTCTAGATGCTGGGAAGGCCTCATGAAGTCAGTAGGTTCCCTGCTTCCTGGTAGAGTTGCCGCTTGGCCATATGAAACCATATTCCTAATGCTAAAAATAACCAGAGTCTGAGTCCAAAACTTCCTTGTTGTTGACTTCTCATGTGTCTCGTAGCCCTGGGAAGCAGGACATCCTACTCTCGTCTCTAATAACATAGAGGATCACCAATCTTGGCCAAAAGTCCCGCCATAGTAACTATTCCTTGACTACAGCCCCATATAGAGAAGTTATTGTCTTCTCAAATGTAACACTGACTTTGTCCCAAATATTTTTCTCATAGCAGGTGTTTTGTTGTTGTTTGTGGCAAAAGGAACAGAAAAAGTTAAAAAAAAATTATCCTGTAAATTTCTTCTGTGGTAGAAATGAGTGCTCAAATTCAAGTCATCACTGTAACTAACCATGTAGTTTTGTTCAAGTCCTTTCACTTTGCTGGGCATCAGTTTCTCTATTTGGAGAATGAATATGCATATGAGGGGGATGATATTCCAGTAGTAAATTGTAGAAATGTAGCAGAAACAGCAAATTGGAGGCAATCTTAGCTGAATATGTCAAAGCACATTAATTAGGATATTTGTATTTATTTGGATTCTACTTTCATTTTCCATGACTGATTCTTTTTGGGCCCTAGGGCATTTATTCATTTGCTCATTCCCTCATTCATTCAATAAAAATTTACTTTGAGTGTCTATTCTGTGTCAGGCATCATTCTAAACTCTGAAGATGCAAGAACGTACCAAAAAGCAAGGTTCCCATCTTCAGAAAGCCTACATTCTTTTTTTGGCTGCACCATGTGAGTATGTATGCTAAGTCACTCCAGTCATGTCTCTTTGTGACCCTGTGGATGGTAACAGCCCGCCAGGCTCCTCTGTCCATGGGATTCTTCAGGTAAGAATACTGGAGTGGGTTGCCATGCCTTCCTTCAGGGGATCTTCCCGACCCAGGGACTGAACCACGCTGCATGTGAGATTGTATATCCCTAGCCAGGGATTGAACCCACACCCCCTCTATTGGAAGTGTGGAGTCTCAATCTCTGGATTGCCAGGGAAGTCCAGAAAAACCATATTTTAGTGGGACAAATAGATAATAAATACTTAAGCAAATAAGTAAACATGATAATTGCAGATTGTGAAAAGTGGTAAGTAAGAAATTTTTAAAAACATATGGGATGGATGGTAACTAAGGCAATCATCTTTAGGTATATGGCTGTTGTGATGCCATCTGAGCTGAGAAATGAATGTCAAAAGATATGCCAACAACCTCAGCTTCTAAGCCTGGCAAAGTAGAGAGATTATTCACATTAATAACTCATAGGTGCAAAAATGACCTATGTAGTCTGTTTCCCATGCACAGAACACTTTGTTGACACAGTGCCTTTAGGCAGAATGCAGAGATGTCAGATTTCCATAGCATCCTCCAGTAGGGTTGGTCTTGGTCATCACCAACCAATCCCTCATTTGGGGAGGGTGGACACAGGCAGTCCTCTGACTCTGTGCAGGCCCTAAGCTCACCAGTCCTGCTCTGACCAGGCTGCAGACAAAGAATGAATATGCGCTTAGTCACAGCCAAACTGTGCTGACAAAGGAGTGACCAACTGCTTTTCCATGTACCCATTCTGGTCGGGGAGCTTCTGAGCCCATTTGTCACCTCCTGGGGGCAGAGCAGACTCACAGAGCGCTGGTAACTCTTTTGACCTGGGAAGGGCTGGAGACAGAAGGCTTGGATTAAAGGTAGGTACAGCTGGTGACTGCCTATGTATTATGACTAGAATTTTTCTCCCCTGACCTGTCCTCAATGCCTGAAATTCTACTGCTAGACGTTAGCATCCAATCCACTCAGTTTTTGAAAGGTTTTTTGGAGGGAGATTTGTTTATTTTTTACTCTTCCAGTCCCTGAAGACTAAATTTTCTTCAGGGAAGACTTGAGTCTTCCTGAAGTCTTCTTCAGGAAAAGACTTGAAAGTCTTTTGGAGAAGTAAAATGTTTCACTCTCTAAACATTTTAATATGACACCTTAAAAGAGACTCACAAAAATTCTAAAAACAAGAGGAGTCAGTTTATAGGTGTCATGCCCTGAATCTTACCTGAGCCAGAATTGACCTGTGAAATGACAAATGCATACACCCTACTCTTAGAACATGACTCCTAGTTTTCTAAGCTTCCCACTGAGTTACTCCCACTACACCTGCTCTTCAATCTCCTGGAGACCTCTCCTTCCTCGAGAGGTTCATGGTCATGGTCAGTGTCCGATGTAAGATACACGCACAGATAACAGTATCTCATGGTAGACAGCTATGGGCCTATATGTGCTATCTCTCCCCATTGAGCTCAAGAAATAAAACATGGCTGTGGTAGCTGAAAATGTACCCCTCCCAAAGATATCAGGTCCTAATCCCTGAAACTTGTAAATGTTAAATTTGGAAAAATGGATCTTTGCATGTGTGCTCAAATTAAGGGTCTTGAGATGCAGGGGGAGGATTATCATGGATTATCCAGATGGGCCGTAAATGCCATGGCAAGAGTTTCATAAGAGGGAGGCATAGGGATATTCACATACATACATTTGTCTGCACAAGGAGGTCTTGTGAAGATGGATCAGAAAGAGATTTGAAAATTGGAGTGATGTGGCCACAAACCAAGGAAATGCTGGCAGCCACCAGATGAGGGAAGAGGTGAGGAACAGATTTGCCTCTAGAGCCTGCAAAGGAAGCATGGCACTGCCCACACCTTCACATTTTGAACTTCTGGCTTTCAGAACTTTCAGAGAATAAAGTTCTGTTGTTTTCAACCATCAAGTTTGCAGTAATTTGTTACAGCAGCAACAGGAAAATAATACAATTCCAATGCAATGGTAGCTACCTGTGTTGCAATCCAATTGCAACCCTCCTCTCTCTGCCCTCTGGAAGTAACCTTGAATTTGGTGTTTAATACTCTCTGAATTTCCTTATGCTTTTATTGCATATGTTTGTAATCTGAAATAATAAGCCACTTTATATATGGTATCATACCATATCCTTCTGCCTATTGCCATTTGCTTTTATCCTCTGCCTCCCTCTGCATATTTTATATTATATATATATGTAAACACATATTTTATAAATTATGTATGTTGACGCATGTAGCTATAGTTCACTTTAACTGTTGCATAGTATTCCTTTTACGTGTGCGTGTGTGCATGTGTGTGTGTGTGTGTGTGTGTACCACAATTTTAAGATCAATTCTGCTGATGGACATTTAGGTTGTCCCTGGTTTCTCAGTCCTTCAGGCAGTGACACAATGAACGTTTGTGCTCATATACAGGAATATTTCTAGGATATTTACCAGAGAATAGAATCACTAGGTCGAAGTCTGTGTCATTCTCAACTTTGCTAGATATTGTCAAACTGCTCTGCAAAAGTACTGATGTACACCTGGTGGTTAAATAAGGATTTTGACAGCAGCAGATGTTAGTAAGGGAAAGGATATGCATGAAAAGGATTGGGATGGGAGACACAGGGAGAGGTAAATAGTTCTAACAAAGAAAGAGTTCTTTACTGAGGCATGAAGCAATTTTGAATTGCTTGGGGAAATTTTTTGTAAAATTTTCCCTCTTAAGCCCACACTCTCCCCATTCTGGGATGTCTTCCTAAGGAAAGTATGTATTCTCTCAGGAAACCGGCCTGCATTAGTTGAGAGCCAGTAGACTGGGTGCCTGAGAAGTAACAAAGGGAGGAGAGACAGGAAAGCTGGAATTGAGGGACCACCAGGAGGATGGTGCTAGGCCAGGAGGGTGTGTTAAGCAAGGAACCTGTTACATGATGCAGGGAGCTCAGGTGCATGCTCTGTGGTGACTAAATGGGTGGGACAGGGGTGGGGGGAGGACCAAGAGGGAGAGGATATATGTGTACATATAGACGATTCACTTTGCTGTGCAGCAGAAACTAACAGCGTTGTAAAGCGACAGTACCCTCCCTCTGGAAGAAAAAATCAAGGGGCACCGAAATAAACAGAAGTGAGCACCTACCCCTCGCAGGTGTCCAGAGGCATCACTAGGGCTTCAGCATGCTTGAGTGAAGGGATTGGGACAAAAGTCCAAATACTTGACTGTGCTTATCCAACTTTGGCTCCTGACAGTGCTTGTCCCAAGCCCTCTTCGAAATTTTGTTATGGAAGAGTTACTTTATAATTCAATAAACTATTGCCCCCCTGGGTCTCTGAAGAGGCTGAAGAGTTAAGGTTGGCATTTTTACATTGGAATTAGCAGCCTAGGAAAATTCAGGTGAATTAAATATAATACTCCCAATGCATTTACAGAACATAACATGTTATGGAAGTAAAATAGTCATCCAAATACTGTAGAGTAGGAAAAAAGATACATGTACTGATTGAAAAACAGAGTAAAGTGTGCGTTTGTATGTGTGTGTGTACACTGATAAGGATGAGGAGACAAAACGATTCAAAGAATTGGTCTTTTAAATTTATGATGTCTTTTCTCTATAAATCTACAGGTATCCCTCCCCTCTTAGAAAAATTTACTTTATTAACAGTTAGAACTGGACATGGAACAACAGACTGGTTCCAAATAGGAAAAGGAGTACGTCAAGGCTGTATATTGTCACCCTGCTTATTTAACTTCTATGCAGAGTGCATCATGAGAAACGCTCGGCTGGAGGAAGCACAAGCTGGAATCAAGATTGCCGGGAGAAATATCAATAACCTCAGATATGCAGATGACACCACCCTAATGGCAGAAAGTGAAGAAGAACTAAAGAGCCTCTTGATGAAAGTGAAAAAGTTGGCTTAAAGCTCAACATTCAGAAAACTAAGATCATGGCATCCGGTGCCATCACTTCATGGCAAATAGACAGGGAAACAGTGGAAACAGTGGCTGACTTTATTTTGGGGGCTCCAAAATCACTGCAGATGGTGATTGCAGCCATGAAATTAAAAGATGCTTACTCCTCGGAAGGAAAGTTGTGACCAACCTAGACAGCAGATTAAAAAGCAGAGACATTACTTTGTCAACAAAGGTCCATCTAGTCAAGGCTATGGTTTTTCCAGTGGTCATGTATGGATGTGAGAGTTGGACTATAAATAAAGCTGAGTGTCGAAGAATTGATGCTTTTGAACTGTGGTGTTGGAGCAGACTCTTGAGAGTCCCTTGAACTGCAAGGAGATCCAACCAGTCCATCCTAAAGTCCTGGGTGTTCATTGGAAGGACTGATGTTGAAGCTGAAACTCCAATACTTTGGCCACCTCATGCAAAGAGTTGACTCACTGGAAAAGACCTTGATGCTGGGAGGGATTGGGGGCAGGAGGAGAAGGTGACGACAGAGGATGAGATGGCTGGATGGCATCACCTACTCGATGGACATGGGTTTGGGTGAACTCTGGGAGTTGGTGATGGACAGGGAGGCCTGGCGTGCTGCAGTTCATGGGGTCGCAAAGAGTCGGACACGACTGAGCGACTGAACTGAACTGAACTGAACAAAACTATAATGTACAGAACTACAAATGTTTGACCTGGAAGAGTCCTTAGAGGTGCATCATGTAGTTCAGTTCTTTTAATGACACACAGGTGAAGAGACAGGCCTGGAGGGGAGAGGGATGCTGGCTAAGTCCTCTGAAGACAGGACTAGAGCCCTGAATCTCATCTGAGGTCCCAACATGCTTTCCATTACACTCCCTCTCAGCTCTCCCAACAACGTAGTTCAGATTGTCTTATTCTGCTGGAAAACCTACATTTGATGAACCTATTTTCATCTTATATTTGATTTTAGCATAAAAGTTAACCGTATTTAACAAATATTCAAAATGTTAATAGTTTCTCCTAATTATTAAGATGAAAGTGATTGTGTTGGGGGGAACTTTTCAATAAAATAATACAACAATTAGACAACTGTGAAAACAGACATTTTCTAAATTTCTATTTTTTGGCATTTGGAACTCAGCTTGCCAGAGGGTCGGGCTGAACTAGAAGAAAGTTTTGGGGTCTAAAGTTTTAAGGCCTACATGACAAATACCAGCAGCAAAAATAAAAAAGGAAAGCACATCACTCTGTAATTCCACTATTCTAAGACATTAATTGCCTTCATTTCTTTGTTCACCTTCAGTCCTTGATTGCATGCCATCATTTTATGTAACTACAAGTACAACTTAAGTACAATACTGCTGTCTTTTTTCACTCAAAAAGTGAACACTTTTGTCTTAGGGCTATTTTAGGTTGCAAAGAACATTACTCAGTCAAGTTAAATTAGCTCAAAAGAAAAAAAAGTTGTGTGTGTGTGTGTAGGTAGGTGTATGTGTGAGCCTAATCTTAAAGAAATCCAGGGACAGAAACCTAAGACAGCTAAGCCCCACAGGAATTAGAGCTGGGACACAGCCATCGGCTACTGAAGCTGCTGTCAGAGGCCTTAGGTGGGGTATGAGCTTATCCGTGCATTTCTCTTCTGCACTCTTATAACTTCAGTTGTGGATCGACAAAAATGGCCACCCCAAACCACACGACCTCTCAGTTATTACTTACAGAGTTTTCAATTATCCTTTCTCTAGATCTCTTAAAGCCAAATTCTGATTAGATTGGCCTAATTTATCTTTTCCATCCAGGTAGGCCGTCAGAAGTTTCTGTTTAGCTTGTGGATTGGCAGTCATTAGCTCAGGTGGACACACCTTGGTCCTATTGGATGTGGCGGGGTCAGCACAGCACATGTTCCAGACTCTCTCTCTGCAGGCAGCAAGGCCACATGCAGGGACCCCTAATCTCCCTCCCCACTCCTCCTTCATCCTCCCTACCCCCATCAGTAGTGAGTGTGGCGGGCAGGCACCAGCTCTCACGTGACCTCTATCTTCATAACTACAAATTTATGGAGTATACCACATTACATCAAGTGGCTGTTCCATAATGTATGATCTCACTCCTCTGCATGCATGCTAAGTCGCTTCAGTCGTGTCTGACTCTCTGTGACCCCATGGACTGTGGCCCACCAGGTTTCTCTGTCCATGGGATTCTCCAGGCAAGAATACTGGAATGGGTTGCCTTGCCCTCCTCCAGGGGATCTTCCCTTCACTCCTCTGCTGTTAGTTTTCATTTTACTTTAGCTCCTTTTAGTTTGGGGGCTACTACTAGTAAAAGTATGATGAAGACCTCTGTACATGTATCTTTCCTTTCATATGGAAAATATAAAATAATTTTTATATTATATAACTTAAATTACATTCTCTGAGTACTTTCAGGATGTGAGATATAACCTTGCTTTTCTTTTTTCTTTTGGTTTAAAAAGTGCCTGTACTTGCTAGAGATTTATACTTAAGTAGTTAACAGGAAAAATAATAGGATGTGCTATTTAGTATTTGCTTCAAAACACTATTTGAAAAAACACCAGAGGTGGATGGGTGATAGCTGAAGCAAGATTGGTGAAATGTTGATGACTATTGGCACTGATGATGGGTGCATGGGGGTCATTTATTTATGGGCACATGGGGGGTTGCTACTGTCTCTATTTTGCTGTTTAATTCCCACTTCTCTTGCTTTCTCTTCTGAAATTTTTGTTATTTTACCCCATGATGCCCCCATGCTACCCTCTGAATTCCTCCCATTTTCTCAGATTCAATGACCCCTGATACTTGCTTCTTAGTTTCCTTATCCTTTCCCAAACACCTCAAGTCCACCCATCTATTGACTTACTCAGTAATTGATTCACACAAGAATTGTGAGCCTATGTTTGGTCAAGACACTGTAAAAGGTGCAAAATGTAGTCACGTTTGTTGTTTTAGATGCTATTAGACAGCCATTAAGAGCTATTAACACAATCATAACTTATCTTGTACTATGAGCTAAGAGCTAGACAATCAGCTTAACACTCTGGGAAGAACTATAGAAGTCAAGCCAGGCGCCCTCCACTGGGGTGGGCAGTGACATAAGGCACAGGAAGCAGCAGAAGGCTGAGATGTGGGAAGAGGCTCTTCTTTAATACCTACAGCTTCATTCCCACCTCTTTGTCTAGTGAGTTTCAGCCTTCAGGAATTTTGAATTGCAAGCTACCTTTTGAGGTCATATTTATTTAGTAAAATGAAAATGATACTATTAAGTTTCTTGTAATTTTTATAACCTTTAATATAAAGCAGTGAAGAGTCTCAAAAGCTCCAGGAAATGAATATTTTATATTTGTGCTGAAAATGCAAAAATCTAATCAAATGGCTTCATTTTCTATTCATTTCCCAAACATTAATGGATTACAAATTTTGTGCGAGATAAGAATAATCGCAGGGTGATCATTTTGAGGTTGTTTTGATTTTAAGAGTTAAAATGTAAAAAAAAAAAAAGAAAAAGAATCAGCAGCAGACTCCAGGTGCTTCCTGACTCCTTGAAGCCGGAATGCCCCAGTGTGTGACCGTACCACCTTGTAAGCGCCTGTGTCTGGCAGGGGTTGAGATTTTCTCAGAGCTTCCCGGGCTCCCGCCACACGCCTCTGCCTTTGCACCCCTCAGCTTGGATTAAAATCCATATCTCTACTTGTCAGTCTCCCTCGATAGTCTGTGAGCTTCTGTGGGAGGAAATGGATTCTATTTCTCAATGTCTGGAATGCTCTTGAGTCCCAATAAATATCAGCTGAATAAAAGACAAAAAAATTATTTTCTTAAAAAATTCCCATAGCTTCTCCCTCACAGATTCTCTTCATTGCACAGACTCAAGCTGATCCCATTCTTCACGTGGTTCTGAAGACCTCCTGAGAGCAAATGTTTCCAGGAAACTGCCTGTCAGAGACTCAAAACTTCCATAGGATTCCCCCTACTAAGGACTGCCCATTGCAGGATGGGGGCACCTGGATTTGGGTCACTTGGAATGTGTCTTTGCCATCAGCTTTCTCTTTCTAGAAACAGGATTGTTACCTTTAAACTGTTCAGGGCTTCATTTTTTTTTTCAACATCACTGCTTAAGGATTTCCAAACATAAGCTTCTCATTAAAACCCAACAATAATTAGTCCAGTTTAGAATCTACTGTGAGCTCAGCAGGTCAGCAGCAAGTTTATTATCAGACTCGCAAGGTAACAGAAAGGTGCATGGCTAAATGTCTGGGCCAGCTTGCCTTGGGTTCTTCTCCATTAGCTTCTGCTGCCACGTTTCCCTTCTGGTAGGTGTAACAGTTTGCTCTGGTGGTTTGGTTTGTCTTTATGAGGGTTGGTATAGGGGGAAAGCAAAGCAAGGGAAGGAACATGGAGTGAATGCAGCTCCCTTTAGAGCCTGGTTACATGGACTCGGGACAGTTCACCTGATCTGTGATCGTCATTTTCTCAATTTCAATGTTATTAGAGGTCAGGATATCTTTGAGATAGGTCACTGTTTCTGGAGGGAGATAAGGGTTTCTTCCCAAGATCCAAACATGATCCATGTGAAAAAGCCAGATGATTGTGGTACAGGAGTACACGAGGGCGTAGTTCTCATAGTCGGTGGCCAGGACCCAGTACGGAGCTGACGGCATGACTGAGAACCAGAGGAAGGCAGTATTAGGAGGGACCAGGGCAAGAGAAACCTTCATCTCCAGGGTCCTGGAAGCCAGGCTCTGGGATTCTAGTTCTTCTACATCAGTGGGTCTGAATTCTGGCTTCATGTGGGAATCATATGGGACCTCTGAAAAACACCAGGCCCATCTCTCCCCACCCCAACTCCCAAAGGCTGAACTGGAGCTTATTGGTACTTTCGAAAGCTTCCCAGTAATTCCAATGTGCAGCCAGAGTTCAGAGCCATCATTCTGGATCCCCATTCCCTGACTGCAGGTTGGTACCTGGAAGCCCGTAATATCTGGAGGTTTGGCTGGATCCCCTGGACAGGTGCACTGAGCACAAGTGCCTATGGAGCCATTACTCAGTAAGTGGAGTCAAGAATGTACGGTCAGGGGCCCCAGGCTTTCCAGGTTTGTACCATCCAGCTTCCTCTATAATCCACCTACAGGAGGAGGTAGGGGCTAATGTTGGTTTGCCTGTTTTTCTTCTTGTGTGAACTTTGAAAACCCCACTATTCTTAAGAATATGGTAAATCAGGTGATGGCTGTTGTTCAGTCACTCGGTCATGTCTGACTCTTTGTGACCCTATGGACTGTAGCCCACCAGGCTCCTCTGTCCATGTGATTTCCCAGGCAAGAATACTGGAGTGAGTTGCCATTTCCTGCTCCAAAGGATCTTCCAAAGGGTCAAACCCACATCTCCTTCATCTCCTGCATTAGCAGGCGAGTTTTTCACCACTGAGCCACTGGGGAAGCCCAAATAAGGTGGTAACAGTTTACAAATTCTTCCTCACAAAGGGCCTATAGAGATTCACTGATTGACATCTGAGTAGTGTTGAAAGTTCAGTATTAAAAGGGTCTTTAAGAAGACAGATGGAGGGTTTACTTTCTCCATTTGAATCCAGAAATGTCCTTTGTGAACTTGACCTCCACAGCCAAGCCAAGTGTGTGGCTCAATGGCACTGGCTCCATTGTGTCAGCTCCATCTTAGGCCTGAACTCCTAGCCCTCCCGTTTTTTGCCCTACTGAGCTTTAGCTTACTCACAAGGAAAGCACCCAAGCCAAATAAGTTCCCTACAGTCTTTATCTGATATGAAAACTGAAAGAATGTCTTTTGCTGACACAGGTGGTTAATGGTCATGAGACCCCTGGGGTGAGGGTGGGAGGAGGCAAATCCCTCAGTTTCCATCAGTGTGGACATGCTTCCTTTAGTAGTCAGATTCTATTTTTAGCTGTGGCCCCATTGAGTGTCCCTGTCCTCCTTTTGGCAGAACGCAGTGCAGCTGGGAATACCTCTGATGGTCGTCTACATGATTCTGCCTGGATGTAAGTTACCCATAATAAACATAACCGTTCTTTATGGAGTTGCCTGCTTTCTTTTCCAGTCTCAAAGCTCCTTTTAAATTCAGAGGATATTATTCAATAACTCCACCTCCAAACACCAAGGAAAACCCATTGCCCAACTGGAAGGGGAACCAAATGAAACCCCCAAAATTTGGCTAGAAAGTGGCAAAAAGAGCCAGAACTCCAACTTACCTTTACTCTTACCAGCTCTTGTTTTTAAGCTTTCTCACATGTTAGTCGTTTTTCTAATAACTACTAATTTTGCAGTTATTAGTTCCCTCTGGGAAAGAAGACTGGCTTGAGTCTCCTAATACTCATGCCCAACGGGCCTAAATCTGTGCTTCCTCCATTGACATACTTCCTGTAGTTTTATAATAAATCACCTGGCTGCTTGTCAGTATCCACACTGACATGTAAGCTTCACAGGGACATTGGCCAGCTCTGTCTTGCTCATCTTTGCATCTCCAGGGCCTAGCCCAGCATATGGCAGGCAGGAGGTCGTCCACAGGTAACTATGCATTGAATCAGTATAGGTGACACTCAGATGTGACAGGACTGCTCCGACCCAGGGCTCTAGCCTTCACTTTGTCGAGCTCCTGTCCCCGACGCCTCCTGAGAGAAGTGTATACTTACACCAGAAAAACTTAACCGCCAGCTTGGCAGGCTCTGTGATGTTCTCCTGGGTGGCTTCACCTTCAATTTGATTCACAGTTCCATCAGCTCTGCAGTGAGTAAAAAACAGAAACAAAAAAACCTGAACCAGTTAAAAGCCACAAATCAATGAAAGGCAAGACTTGTGACACCAACAATCATGGTGGCCAACAGTGCAATTTCTGGGTAGGAGATTCTTGAAGGTAGGCTGGGTCCTGGGTCCATTCCCTCCCCTTTGCTTTATTACTGTCTCTGGACTGAGCAGAGAAAGACAGTTTTGGGGTAATAAGGATCAACAATTGCAATGGCCAAGGACTGGATGATATGCGAGACCCTGGCACTTCAACCCTTTTTTTCAGAGTATATGTAGTGGCCTGCAAGGCTGTTTCTTGCTCCTGGACGCCAAAGCATGACAGAGGAAAAAGGGAAAATTTACAAACAAATGAATCAACCTCACACAAAAAGAATATTCATTCTTTAAAAATGACAAGGGTCCAAAGGAAGACATAAAGGCTGACTAGATCACTAAAAATCCTGCAAAACATGAAGTCTGCAGATCTGCAAAGTTTTCCCCCTCTTTGGGCCTCAGTGATATCAGAAGCTCTGAAACGAGTCTGATTTTTCTTTATTCAAGACTCTTCCAGTATTGTTTTGGTTCATGCAGGGTCAGAGAATCAGCCACTGTGTTGCAGCTCACAGGAAGCTTAATGGGTAATATAATGGCCACGGGAAGTCTTTCTGAGCCTGTGTGACTACCAGTCTGACTGGTACTTGTTTTCTTGGAGTTGAACACACTTCTTAGACAACTTAGGAAACAGGAATGGCAACCCTTCATGCCCAGCTTCTTTCATTTGTCTTCTGGTTTTTTCTCCATTTCACTTCTCCCTGGTTTTAATTTACTTTAAAACTTTTTAATTTATTTTCTAATTTTTACTTTTTGGCTATTTCTGCTTTATTGACTATGCCAAAGCCTTTGACTGTGTGTATCACAATAAACTGTGGAAGATTCTGAAAGAGATGGGAATACCAGACCACCTGACCTGCCTCTTGAGAAACCTGTATGCAGGTCAGGAAGCAACAGTTAGAACTGGACATGGAACAACAGACTGGTTCCAAATAGGAAAAGGAGTACGTCAAGGCTGTATATTGTCACACTGCTTATTTAACTTATATGCAGAGTACATCATGAGAAATGCTGGGCTGGATAAGCTCAAGCTGGAATCCAGATTGCCAGAAGAAATATCAATAACCTCAGATATGTAGATGACACTTCCCTTATGGCAGAAAGTGAAGAGGAACTCAAAAGCCTCTTGATGAAAGTGAAAGTGGAGAGTGAAAAAGTTGGCTTAAAACTCAACATTCAGAAAACGAAGATCATGGCATCTGGTCCCATCACTTCTTGGGAAATAAATGGGGAAACAGTGGAAACAGTGTCAGACTTTATTTTTTGGGGCTCCAAAATCACTGAAGATGGTGATTGCAGCCATGACATTAAAAGACGCTTACTCCTTGGAAGGAAAGTTATGACCAACCTAGATAGCATATTAAAAAGCAAAGACATTATTTTGCTAACAAAGGTCTGTCTAGTCAAGGCTATGGCTTTTCCAGTGGTCATGTATGGATGTGAGAGTTGGACTGTGAAGAAAGCTGAGCGCTGAAGAACTGATGCTTTTGACCTGTGGTGTTGGAGAAGACTCTTGAGAGTCCCCTGGACTGCAAGGAGGTCCAACCAGTCTATCCTAAAGGAGATCAGTCCTGGGTGTTCATTGGAAGGACTGATGTTGAAGTTGAAACTCCAATACTTTGGCCACCTCATGCAAAGAGTTGACTCATTGGAAAAGACTCTGATGCTGGGAAGGATTGGGGGCAGGAGGAGAAGGGGACGACAGAGGATGAGATGGCTGAATGGCATCACTGACTCGATGGACATGAGTTTGAGTGAACTCTGGGAGTTGGTGATGGACAGGGAGGCCTGGCATGCTGTGATTCATGGGGGTCTCAAAGAGTCGGATACAACTGAGCAACTGAACTGAACTGTGGCATCTTAGTTCCCTGACCAGGGATCAAACCCTCACCTCCTGCATTGGAAGTGTGGAGTCTTAACCACTGGGCCACCAGGGTAGTCCTTTCTCCTGGGTTTTGAATCTCTTGAATCTCAGCTTTGTCACTTACAAGCTCTGTGACTCTTGGGCAAATTACTTTACCTCTCTGTATCTCAGTTTCTTCATCCACAAGAATGGATTTAATAATAGTACCTACCTCAGGTTGCTGTGGGGATTAAATGAATAGCAATGCTCATTTACATATACATAAATACATGCACTTGTACTCACACAAATATATATGCATACAGAAGAGTGCCTTGCACATAGGAAATGCTTAATTAATATTAGTTATCATTGTTTATTGTTACTCTCATGTTTGTTGATGGTGGATGGGTAGCAGTTCTTACTGGGTTTCAAGTTTATATTTGCTTTTAAAATATGAATTTTGGGATCAGTGAAGAAGCCCTCAATGATAGAAAAGTATATCTCTGTAGGCTCTCCTGTTCACAAAACCTAGAATGTGACTATGTATGCATTTCATTCTTGCTTAATAAGAAAAGGAGTTGTCTAACAGTTAAAACTGTCTGAAGATGGAATAAACTGTCATGGACATTGATGAGCTCCCAGTTTCTGGAAGGATTCAAGCTAAGCTAGATGCTCTCAATCAGCAGGTGGTATAGAAAGGGCTTCTCTTTTGGTACTGGAGATCAGACAAGAGAGTCCCTGCTGTCTTTTGCTTCCAGAAGGTCTATTTTGGAGGGAGAGCAGGAAATCTTGCAGTATGTGTTACCATTAAGTCCCCAGGGTCTCTCACAGGCTCCGGGACACAATAAGTTGCTCAGCAAGTAGCCATGGAAATGAATGAGTGACTTGTAGTCCCTACCATCCTGCCTGCCAAAAGCTGTCTTTTCAGGACCTGTTGTGAGCAGGCAACCAAGACCCAGCGATGTCCCCATCCTTTCACACTAGAAGGCAAGGGCACCAGTCATCCCAGGACAAGTCTGCAGGGCTGCCTCCAGGATGTACAATGCCTTTGAAACCACAACCACTCACCTCAGCTCCTTGTTTATCACTTTGATGTTTCCATTTTCCTTTAGTGAGTAGTTGGCTTGGATGCAACTTCCCTTCTCAAAGCTCACTGGGATCTTCTCAATTTCATACCATTTTCCAAGATACTGCAGAGACAACGACAGGCAGAGAAAACCCTGCGGCTCTCTGGGGACCTGAAGACTCTTCCCCATTGTTGTCTTTCAGAGCAGAGCCCTTTCTTGGGGAAGCCAGGCAAAATGGGCTGCATTGTTCCCAGAAGCCACTGAGCAAGATATTGATTCCAATGGGAATAAGTGAATCGGATGTGTGGGCATTGGTTGAATGCCACCATCCATTCCTAAAGTGCTCTTATTTAGCTATGTTCTTGGTGTCCCCTTCAGTCAAAACCTATGTGAAATTCTAAACTCTGTAAAAGGAAGGGATTGGTTTAGATGATGTAAGATGTCATCTCAAATATTTTATGATTTTACAAGGCATCTTTGAATTGTGTGCAAAGTCAGATATGTATACTGTGGGGAGCTGGGACTCCAGAATCGACTCAATTCTCCTCATAAGATCCCACACGAGGAGTTGGTCACAGAGGCTTTTGGCATGAGATTAGGATTTAGAAGACCTATATCATTCTTCCCCTGGGAGCTTGCTCTCAGACCATAACTTCAGTGCAGAATCAGCTTTAGAGGAACTGAGCAACTGTGGGTGAGAGTGAAGGGAGACAGTCACACCCTGCTTCTACACATTCCCCGGCATAGCGACTGCTTCAGTCTACAACCTTCGTGAGGGCAACTTGGTAATGTCAAGCAAAACTAAAACTACATTTACTCTGGCCCAGCAATTTCACTTCTAGAAAGGTATCCTCCTGAAAATAAGAAATGATGTATGTCTAAGATCATTCATTGCAGTTCTCTTTGTAATATTAAAAGACAGGAAGTGGCTTGAGTGAGCATTAATAGGATTAACTAAATGATGACACATCCATACAATGGAATGCTATACACCCTCTTTTAAAACACAACAGGCAATTATCTCCAAGATACACTTAATGGGAAAAGAACCAGGTGCAAAATAGTGTATATATATTAAGCTACCTTTTATGTAAAACTGGGAGAAAAGGTTATATCGGTTTCCTATTGCTAATGTAACAAATTACCACAAGCTTGAAACATCACAAATTTATGGTCTCATAGTTTGGTACATCTGAAGTCTGACAAGGATCTCACTGGGTTAAAATCAAAGTGCGGCAGGGCTACATTCCTTTCCAGAGGCTCTAGAGGAGAATCTGTCTTCTTTCCAAGTCCTTTCCAAGTCCTAGATGCCGTTTGCATTTCTTGATTTGTGAATCCCTTTCTCCATCTTCAGAGCCAGCAAAAACAGGTCAACGCCTTCTCACACTGCATCTCTCTGAGTCTTCTTCCATCATCACACCTCCCTGACCACAGCTGGGAAATGATCTCTGCTTGTAATGATTAGATTAGACCCACCTGATAATCTAGGATACCCTTGCCATCTCAAGCTCGATAACTTTAATCACAACTTCAAAATCCCTTTTTCTATATAGAGAAACATTACTTGCAGATTCTGGGGAATAGGACATGGACAACATTCTTCCTACTGCAATTATATATGTGCTTTTTAATATATATACACATTATCTCTCAAAAGACACCATAAGCTGTTTTTACTGGTTGTCACTGGGGAGAAATGAGGCTGGGTTACAGGGGTGGAAGCGAAAGTTTTCATTGTATCTTCTTTTGCACCTTTAGAATTTTGAACCTGGTGAATATATTTACCTAGTCAAAATATTAATTGAAATGATTTTAGAAATTTAAAAATGTATTACTCAGCAAAACAAAGCAAAATTAAAGAGATGCAATCAGAATTTGAAATGAGAGCATACTGCAAATAGGTGGCAGTATTGCTTCAGTCACCTGGCTCTTTGTTAAAATATATGTCCACATTTAGGACATAAATTTTCCTCTCATTTGTTAAAGGACATCTTTCAATTAAAATCACTGAACTGAACATGCATTTAAAGCATCAGAGAATAAGCTAAAGGTCAATTGGTTTCATAGGCATCCTCCAAAAATATCTCCATTTTATACAGTGCATTTAAAATAGTTCCATTACTGTTAAGGTGACTTTAATGGTCCACAATTTAAAACAAGGAAGCTTAATTTTCCAGAAAGGAAGAAACTCAGAGGTGGAAGATTGCTCTTCGTGTCATGTTCCCTCATGATCTCATACTATTTTTGTGAAGGGTCTTCGTTTCTCTATCTCTATAAGGAGAATGCAATGTTTAGAAATAATTATGAAAAGGAAGAAGTAAAACTATCTCCATTTTCAGATGACAGGGTTTTGTATATAGAAGATTCTAAGGAATACACACACACCCCCACACACAACTATTAGAACTAACAAATGGACTCAGCAAGGTTAAAGGATAAAATAACTAATATCTAGGAAAAAAAAGTATTCCTATACTTACAATGACAAATCTGCAAATTAATTTAGAAAATTTCCACTTATAATAGCATCAAAAAAATAAAATTCTTATGAAAATTTTACCAAAGAAGCATAAAACACACTCTGAAAACTACAAAAGACTGCAGAAATAAAGAAGATCTAAATAAATGGAAAGACATCCTATGTTCATGGATAGGAAGACTTAAACTTGTTAAGATGGCAATACTCTTCAAATTGACCATAGACTTAATAGTACAGTCTCTATCAAAATTCCAACTAGCTTCTTTACAGAAATTGACAAACTGATCCTAACATTTATGTTGAAATACAAAGGACTCAGAATACCCACAAGAACAAAGTTGAAGGACTTATATGTTCTGACTTCAAAACTTACTACAAAGCTGCAGTAATCAAGACTATATAGTGCTGGAATAAGGACAGACATATAAATCAATAGAAGAGAACTGTGAGTCCAAAAATAAATTCTTACACATATGGTCAATTGATTTTCAACAATTGTATCAAGACTATTCAGTGGGGAAAGACTAGTCTTCTCAACAAACAGTCTGGAACAGCTGTATATCCTCATGCCAAAGAAAGAAGTTTCCTTGTACAAAATATAACTTAAAATGAATCAAAGACTTATATGTAAGAACTAAAACTATAAATCCCTTAGAAGAAAATATAGGAGTAAACCTTTATAAACATAGACTAGGCGGCTTTTTTTCTTTTTTTTTAAGATATGCCACCAGAAGCACAAGCAAAAAATGAAAAGATAATTTGGGCTTCATTAATATTGAAAAGTTTTGTGTTCAAAAGACATGAATAAGATGATGAGACAATCCTTACCATATATGGGGGAGTTGATTTTATTGATATCTTTTTAGCACAGGTGACAAGAAGGCCCCTGGGGGAAGTGCTATCCTATCCTGGGTCCTATTTGAGTCACCCATGGGATCCTGCACTCCTGGGAAGCCTAGTTTTGAATCCTACTCTGCATTTACTGGCTGTGTGACCTGAGCAGGTGGCAAGCTCCCTGACGTTCAGCTTCTTCATCTGTAGAGTGAGGATAACACCTCTGCAACATCTGCTGTTGATGTCCTGTGTCCCATTGTCCTCTCAGCCCACCTCTGGGCTCACCTCCATCATGGCAAGCACTTCCCACACACACTGCCAGCTTCCACCTCAAGCCCCTGGGTCTCCTTCCCTGCGAGAGGCTTGTCCAGTGTCATGGGAGCTCCCACTGCCTGATGGCACCTATCCATGGGACAAGCTGAGGCACATTCTGTGCATTTCCTCAGAGGACCCCCAGCAGAAGTGAACCCTGTTCACAGAGTAACCTGCTCGTGAGCTCACCCTTTACTGCTTGCCTGCCTGCTCTGTTTCCACACAAGCCCACTCAGGCTTCTTGGGATCATCTCCCAAAACCTCTCTGCTCCGCAGTTCTTGTCTCAAAGTCTGCTTTTGGGAACTCTTTGGAGGCTAAGTACCTACCCCAAGGCTTGCTGTGGTCATTAGAGCAGGAAAAAAAAAAACCCAAACCTGGTAGGATGCTTATTCAAACAGGAGACAGCAAAACAAGCAGGGATTTATTCTTTTACTGCACCTTATTCACGTCGAAATTCTCCTGCACGGGAGGATGGGGGCATTTCCCGAGATGGAAAGCTTGTCCCTCAGCTGCTCCGAAGAGGCCAGCCAGGGCAGGGAGCAGCAGCAGCGCTGGCACCATCCTTGGGCTGGGTGGCTGGAGACGGACCTGGAGTGGGGAGAACAAAGCAGCTGGAGGCGTTCGGAGCCTCTGAGGCCACAGAGTCCTTGGAGGAACATGTCTGGGCTCATCAGTCTCTGGGTGGGCAGCCTCCTACTCAGCCCCTCTGAGCCCCTCGTCCTCCGGGGCCACCTCAGTCATCGGTGTGGCTGTGAGGTCTTCCTCCTCTGTGAGCCTCACTAGAACCTTCTGTGCCTCCATTAGAACACAATCTGCCTGGCATTACAGTTTGTTGGGCTTATTTGGCCAGCTCCCCTGCTGACCCCACACAGCTAATTACATATTTTTCAAGGATGGGCATGATGTTTAATTCTCCCTGGACTCTCCCACAGAACCTCCCAGTGCCAGGCACAGTAGATGCTTGTTGAATGAACAGAAGCCATGTGTGTGTGTGTGTGTGTGTGTGTGTGTGTGTGCGTATGTGTGTGTGCACTTGTTGAATGAACAGAAAAAAATGTGTGTGTGGGGGGTTGTGGTGGCGGGCATTGGGAGAGAGTGAAGCCCTCAAGTGAACCATGAGAGAAAAAATCAATCGAAAACAAAACCTGCATTTAGCGCCCTATGAGGTTCATCAAAGAAATGCCTCCCCTGACTCCACCTCCCCACACTACCCTCCACTTGCTGGCTGTTTACCAGGCCGGGAGTAGGCCTGGGAACCTTGGGGACCCCAGGATCACCTTGACTGGCTTTGAATTCTGGCTCTTCACACACTAAGTATAACTGTGTCCAATGGATGCTTTAATTTCCTTGGCTGTTAAGTGGGAATAATAATCATACCAACCTTGTGAACTTCCGAGGGAATTAAATGAGAAAATATAGACAGCATTTAGAGCAGTATCTGACACAAATGCTCAATAAATGCTAGTATGAAATGCAGAAGCAAATTATTGTATTTCCTGAATTTCTCTTCCTTCCTTACTTTTTTCCTTCCTCCTTCCCTTCCTTTCTTTCTTAATATTCTGTTGAGGCTACTTTTCGTACATGCTATACATTTAAGCAGAGAAGGACCAGTAGCTGATGTGAGCCCAGAGCCCTTGGGTGTGGAAGCTGCTTTGCGGGGGGTGCACAGTGGGCAGGGGTGGGGGCTGCAGCGCTGCTGGCGGGGTCGAAGCCTGGGTTGCTCCCCGCTTCTTTCACTGACTTGCTCTCAGCCTGTTCTCTTCCTTGTGAGTCCTCGCCTGTAGCTGCATGAGAGCTATTTCCAGCTCTTTGCCTTTCTCCCTGTGATGAAGAGGCCTGAATTGAGGCAAGCAAGATGTTCTCAGATTTGAGTTTTTAAAAGAATGTGTCATAACTGGGATAATTATAACCACTTTCTTAAGAATCTCTAAATCTCCAAATAACCTTTAATAATCAATAGCTCTTCTTCTGGAGGTTTTGTTGCGTGTTTTTCAAAAGAACAGTTACATAATGAGTAAAAGTTGATGTGAGGTTGAGGGGAGGAGGGACGGTCCCCGAGTCCCCGCCTTGAGCACGTCTGCCCGGTGGAGCGGGGAGGGCTACTTTCCTTGGTCTCTGAGGCTCCGTTTCCCATCAGCCCCTGCCACCAGGTAAACAACATCTGTTTTTAACCTTTTGCGGGGTGATGGATTTGCCAAAATCCAGCCTAAACCCACAAAAATTTGCATTCCTTTCCAAGCCCTTCTTAAAACCACTGAAGTTCTACTCTTGGCCCCTAGTCGGCTCCAGGCTCAGTGCCCTGCCCAGGAGTTCTAAGCTCAAGGATGGCCACACATTATGCACATTCGCCACAGCCCCTAAACCGGGCAGAAACTTAGAGGTCATTTATCCACCCCCTCCCCTCAGATGTACCGATGGGGAAGCTAAGGCCCAGAGGGGCAGAAGGCCAGGGCTCAGGCCCCGTCTCCAGCTCTCCATTCTGCCATAGCCCTGAACTTTGCTGCCTTCTGTGACCACCTTCAGTGGCTTCAGTAAACACCTACCTCTAATACCTGATGAATCTCATTTTACCACATGACAGTTAGACCCAAAGTCAGCTCCTGACAAATATCTTGTTACAAAATGTTCTGTAGTGAGCTGAAATGTGTTCTTTAGCTCTGCAGGATTTCAGAGCATAACTAATTTTCCCTGCCTGCATCTCTTCCAAAGATGCTTCTTTATTGCAGTAGTTTTAGTCCTATGACTAAACTTCTTGTGAGAGAAAGAGTTGATAATATCCATCATTTTTTCCCAGTGCCCCTTGTATTCTAATTCATGCAACGCTTGTTGAGCAACTTCTGAGAGTAAATCACATTATTAACCTGTATCTATGAACTCGGATATGTATGACTTACTTTTGCATCTTCTTCTAACACTAATGGGAAGATGGTCCTAACGAAGAGACTTCAAATACTTTTAAAAATAGATATAATTTAAATGTTATATTAACTGAATATTAAATAATTAGAAAAGAATTCTACTAAGGTTATGGTGCATCCACCCTGGGCCAGAATTGACTCTGTGTATTACTACTTACACTCCTTGAGCTTCTCCAGGGAGAAGCCCTGGTTTCAGTATTTTACATGGACCTGAGTCTCTACAACACCCAGTCTGGAAGAGTCCTGCACTAACATTCTGCATGTACTCAGTGAGGTTACTTCCTGATAAGCTGTGAAGCCAGAACTTAGACCAGGTTTCCTAAGAGTCTACACACTTGCACAATACTGTGGACCTGGCATCTGGTCTCGAGGAGCTTCAGAATATTAGGGGTGAGACTTTTAGATTTCACATGACAAAATAAAATACATTTCCACAAGTATATGGGTCTTAAAAACCATTTTGCTATTGAATCTAATAAGAAAACATATCGCCTGAAGAAAATTTTTCAGGAGATAAAAAGCTTTGCATTTTCTGTTAATATTAATATTATTTAATTTAATTATTTAATAATTAATTCTATCAATACTAAATGAATTTTCAATTCACACAGCACATTCCAACACACTTTTTGGTCAGTTTTACTGAAATGCACACTGGATAACCCCCTGAGAATTCATCTAGTACAGTATTGATGTAGGAATAATTCCTCATTGTCTAATAATGGTATCAAGGGGGTTGCCTGATGCAAGCAGAAGACTTTGAGGTGAGTCTTCTCAGGGTGACACCCCAGCTCTGGCATTTGTTGGTGGTCTTACTTTAGGCCTGTTGCTTAGGACATCTGAACTTCAGTTTCCTCATTTGAAAAACGGCACTAAAAATATCCCCCTTGTAAGGTCGTTTATGGAAAAATGAAACCAAGTGTGCAAAGCAACTGGCCAAAGGCCCTCAATCATGTTAGTTATTATTTTTAGCTGAAATGAGAATTAAAACCACAGTACATACCTTTTTTATCGAGGTGAAAGCAGTTTCCACACGCAAAATCATCCACTCTGAGATGCCCTGTCTTGGTGACTGACTTCTCCCAAGCTATTTTATAAGCTTCCTCAGGTCACTGATGTTTAATTTTAAGGCATGCCCCGCCCCCTAAGTTCAGGAAGGCTGGTCTAAAAGCTTTGCTCTGTATGAAACACAAAGATGGGATGTTATGTTCATCTCCCTCCCCCAATTTCTTTCACAGCTGCTCTCTGAAGAAGAAACAAGGAGATATTGTTCATGTGTGTGTGTGAGAGAGAGGGAAAGACAAAGTGTATTTCATTCAAAACATCCTTTTTGCTGTGTGGATTTTCTAATTTAATTTTCTCAGGCAGAATGCACTTTTAAGTTCCAGTAAGAAGAGTTGTGACATGTGTTCAAACATCTGTTATTTATTTTTCATTTTTTGTGTAAATGAAAAAACAACAAACCCCGTTTCCCGAAAATAGAGCCTGAATTCCACCCATGTGGTCCCTGGCCTGGAATGTGACACTAGCCACAGAGTGAAGGTTAGGAAAGAGCGTTGGCTTTCTATGTGATCCTGGGCAAGCCACCCACTCCTCAGAGCTTCAGTCTCCCCACTGTGAAGGACAGACTTGTCATTTCTATCTCCACCAGAGATAGGTGTGTAGGGCTAAAAGCTGAGAACGCCGAAGACTTCTTCTGCAGTTCCTCTCTCTGTGCCTTGGATGACCCTCCCAGCTACAAATTCTAGGCAGTCTGTTCTGCTCGGGGTGAGAGAGGGAATGGGGGCGGGGGAGGGGGAAAGTGCAGTTGTAAGCCCTGGGGCACTTTCGGTTGGGCTTCTCTCTCTTTGGAATAACCAGCTTTGGAATGATTCTTTCTTAGGAATTGGATTCTATGCCTTTGTGAATATACAGAGGGTTTTCTTTTATTGTTTCATTGAAGTATAGTTGATTCGCAACGTTGTATTAATTGCTGCTGTACAGCAAGGTGGCTCAGTTACACATATATATTCCTTTTCATATTCTTTTCCATTATGGCTTATTACAGGATGTTGAATGTAGTTTCCCTCGCTGTACAGTAGGACCTTGTTGCTTATTCATTCTATATGTAATCGTTTGCATCTGCTAATCCCAAACTCCCAATCCTTCTCTCCTTCCACCTTTCCTCCTCCTTGGCAAACACAAGTCTGTTCTCCATGTCTGTGAATCCATTTCTGTTTCATAGATAAATTCACTGATGTTGTACTTTAGATTCCACATATAAGTGATATCATACGGTATTTGTTTCTCTTTCTGACTTTCTTACTTTCTATGATAATCTCTAGGTCCATCCATGTTGCTACAAATGGCATTATTTCATTCTTTTTTATGGCTGAGTAATATTCCATTGCATCTATCTATCTATATATCACATTTGGCAGAAGGTGGCATTTAGATAAGACAGTACTTTTATAACAGACTTACATTCCTAAACAAAATTCATTCTCAAATTTGTAAGCAATAGAGAGAAATTTACAGCACTAGGGCTTATAAACATTATCACCATATCACAAGAGTGAAACCATAACATACCAAACTTTAAAAGCTCTTTCTTTGAGATATTTACTTTTTAAGGAAAAGAAGGAATTCTTTCTGTTCGGGGCAGTGACTCTGACTGTACTCCTTAATGCTTTTCACTCAGAACTCTGAGTGGCCGCCTCCCTCGCTTCAGGTCTCTGATCTAATGTCACTTCCTTTAAAGGCCTTCCTGACCTTTCAAAAATAGCACTCTTGTCACTATCATTTTACTTGGTTCATCACATCCTTACTATATCTTTACCTGAAATTATATCCTTTATTTTTGTCTTCTTCTGCTTATTGTGTTTCTCTCAGTGGGAGCTAAGTTCCACGAATGCAGAGAATTTGTCTCATTGCTAGTGGCTAGATATCTTAAGGGCTTCCTGGTAGCTCAGCTGGTAAAAATCTGCCTGCAGTGCAGGAGACCCCAGTTTGATTCCTGGTTTGGGAAAATCTCCTGGAGAGGGGATAAACTACTCAATCCAGTATTTTTGGGCTTCCCTGGTAACTCAGATGGTGAAGAATCTGCCTGCAGTGCAGGAGACCTGGGTTTGATTCCTGGGTTGGGAAGATCCCCTAGAGGAGGGCATGGCAACCCACTCCAGTATTCTTGCCAGGGAAATCCCATGGACAGAGGAGCCAGATAGGCTATTGTCCAGGGAATCGTGAAGAATTGGGCAACTAAGCACAGCACAGCACAGATAGCTTAAGTGCTCAATAACTACTTAAGAACTGAATGGAAGCGGCCTATCTATTCAAAAAACTCACTGAGTATTCTAAGATATGTAGAAGAAACTAGAAGTAATATTCAAGAGACTTCTAGCTAAATTGTTTTCTGGGCAAAGTACTACTGGTGTATAACTATTACACTAAATAATCACACACTTTTCCACAAAGCAATGTTGCTAAAGTTCCAAATATGTAAGTTAAGACTGATATACTTATATATTTTAATGCTCAGCACAAAATCAAGAACTGTGGAGCTGAAGGTACTAGGAGTCACAGTATGAGAAAAATCACATCATCTTTCTGGGTCTCAGTTTATTTTCTTCTGTAAATGTTGGCAAGTGATATAATTTAGGGAAATCCTCTTTTTATATGTTTCTGGAACATAGAGCCAAGCACAAGTTCTTAAGCATCATAAAACCAATCAGACCGGTGTTCTAAAAGATCTTTACTTTTTCCAAAATAGCACACATTGTTGTAAACAATTAAATTAGTACCAAATGTAGGCCTCAGAAAGTTTAAGTGTCTCATAATCCCACACCTCAGAGATTGTTATATTTGCATTTATTCTTCTAGGAAGTCATAGACAAATCCCAACATAATAACAATAATATCAAGAATAACCAGTGTTCCAAAACTTTCTTATTTTCATTGAATAATGTCTGTTGATATCAATTCACATAGATCTACTTCATTCTCTCATTTGCTCTAAAACCTTGTCTTTACCTGACAGCACTTTTTTTTTTTTTTTCAAGGAGATGGCCTGTGGTTTAATAGGGAAGTAGTTCTTCAGCTGGGTAATCTTTCATCATATAGGTAATTGCTTCAGTGTTTTCACCATAAGACCCTCAAGGAAGATGAAATTGTTTCGGTGGACTTTTCATAGCAAGAAACAGAGAACTATCCCATCTTTAAAAAAGAAAATTTCCCTGATGGAAATTTATCTATTTATTAATAAATGGTTATTTCAACTGCCAGAGTCATCCTGAATGTTTTCCTAATGTGATTTTTCTTTTGTCAGTTAAAATGAAGGGAAAAAACAACTGTTCTTTTCATGTGAAAGCATAAACTATGAGTTGTCGATTACAGGTATTCACTCCTTAAGATAGTTCAAAAATTCCACTCTCTGGCTGTGCTCCTGAATTCTTGCCCACTCGGTGTTATGGTCCTAATTCTCTGCTTTGTGTTTCCACAGCACGTGTTACTTCGTTCTCAAGCCCATCACACCATGCAGACATCACCACAAGGCCCACCATCTCCTTCTGGAGACTAGCACATCCTTCAGGGTAGGTTTGTCTTTTTGTCCCTGGTAAATTGCATAATGCCTGGCACATAATAAGTGCTTACTAAATGTTACTGGATGATTGAATGTTTAATTCTCATTATTTGTGGGGATGACCACATGCCTCCTGATTTATTCAGATGCCCTCTTTCCTTCCTGTTCCTTTGTGGCTATTTCCTTTATCACTAGGAGCTGGACCCAGTTGTGAATTGAAGGATGCCAAGCATCTGCTAAACAGCAAGAAAACAATCAAACTGGTGAAAATTGCAGCTTGACATGGCACAGGGAGAGGACCACAGAACTGGAAGGCAGGAGGCCTGGTACTGGTCTTCACTCTGTTACTAACTCAGTTATCTACTCATTCACACTTTCAACAAATATCAAGCACTTCTGTGTTCAGGCACTGTTCTAAGTCCTGCAGATGTAATGATGACAAGATCCTAGCTCTTCTGGGACTTACCATCCAGAAAAGAGTCAGACACACAGAGAGGAAAACATATATGAGAGAATAGGTTGATGTCATAGCGAATGACTGGATGGGCTACCTCAGTTTTGAGGTCAGGAAGGGCGTCTCTGAGTACTGACATTTCAGCTGAAGTGTGAGTCACTAATATAAAAAGGAAACAGTCATTCAAGGATCCTGAGGAAGAGCATTCCAGGATGAACACCCAGTGCAAAAGTCCTAAGGTGGAAACAGATTTCGGGTTTTCATGGGACAAAAAGACCAGTATTGCTTGAGTGGAGAGATGAGTGGAAAGTGATTTGAAATGACTTTGAAGAGGTAGGCAGAAGCCATGTAACATCTTGCTTTAAGGAATTTGGACTTTATTTCAAGTACAATGGGAAACCACGGGAAGGTTTTCTGCAGGAGGGTGACAAGATTATTCCGGCTACCTTGTCAAGAATGGATTGTAGAGTGGTTCCAGGTAGATCAGCTGGAAAGCTAGTGTGGTCATTGAGGTAATGGTGGCTTGGATCTCAGTGACTTTAATGAAAATGGAGAGAAGCGGATGAATCTGGAATATGTTTTGGACATAAAGTGGACAAGACTTGCCAATCCACTGGATGAAGATGATGAAGAAAGAAAGGAATCAAGGCTGACTCCTAGATTTACAGGTTGAACAACTGGGTGAACACTCATGCTGATGACTAAGACTAGGAACTGAGGAAGGAGCAAGTGTGGGAGGAAAACTGGAGTTCTTCATGGGTAAATTATATCTGAGTCGCTGGTGAGATATCCATGTGGGAATGTGAAGAAGGCAGTTGGACACTCAAGTCATGTTTAGGAAAAAGTCATGGCTAGAGGCAGAAATTTTGGAATCATAAGCATATAGATGGTCTTCAGAGTTGATGGGGTTAGAGAGCACACAGAAATGGGAGTAAAGGATGCTCAGGACAGATCCCTGCTACCCTCTAACCTAGAGAGACTGAGAAGAGGAGAAGGAGCTAATAAAGGAGACAGAAGTGAAAGAAGATGGTGGTCTATCCTGTCCTGAGCCAAGGGAAGAAAAGAGCCGAGGGAAGAAAATGTTTCAAGGAAAAATAATCAAGTGTGCTGAAAGTTCAAAAGAGATAAGAATGAAGAAGTGGCCCCTGGATTTATCAGATGGAGTTCACTGATTACCTTGACAGCAGCAATCTCCGGATAATGGGAATAGAAACCCACTTTGAGTGTGTTAAGGAAGGGACGTGGAAATTGCAACTCATTTTTGAAGGAAAGTAGAGAAATGAGTTAGCTGAAGGGAGACATGGAGTTTGAGGGAGGTGCTCAGGGCATGCCCATGAGGACGCTTCCACAAAAGAGGATTACTGACTATGTAAGAGAAGGGGAGACTGCAAGAGCAATCCTGAGCAGCAAAGTGGTGTGGGATCCAGAGACAGTAAAGAGGCTGACTTTTGAGAGGAACAAGGGATCTGGGTTCACAGAAACAGAAGGGGAGGCAGAGGGGAGGCAACCAGATATAGGGAGGTGTTTGGATCTGGTGGAAAAAAGATGTGGGGCTTTCTCTCCATGTGTCTGTGATCAAGTCACTTATCTTACTGAGATCTGTTGGAGAAGCTAAATAGGCCTGCTCTGATCATGGTAAATGTACTTCTTTGAGCCCAGTCATTCTGCTAATGACACATGCCTTAATACCTGCTTCATTCATTAAGGGACAGAATGGGGAAGGTGCGGGGTTCAACCTAGAACTAATTGTAATTATAGCTCCTGACAACTGAACACGGCAACACTAGGTCTTATATGGTGCTGTCCTTATATTAGCTCTAACCACTACACACTCCGCAAGGCAGAATTAGTCCTATCAGAGAGATGGAAAAACTGAGGTGGGAAAAGGTGGTCATGTAACTTTTCTAAAGTGATGAACTGATGTATATACATGGCTGAGTCCCTAAGTTGTTTACCTGAAATCATCACAACATTGTTAATTGGCTATACTCCAAAACAAACAAACAAAAAGTTTCAAAAAATATATTAAGGGATGAAGTGAGAATTTAAACCTAATGTGGGACTCCAAGTCCATACTTTTACCCATTATATCTATTGCCCCAGCAAAGAAAGGGGTGAAAGTTTCACTGGGAGATTGGTTGGGGGGTGGGGTGGTTAATACCTTCCAACATTCTCACCAACTGCTTACTAATTCCTGAGACTTGTTAAGTCAAGCAGGAGGCTGAGTTTTCTACACCAGGCTCAGTAACTAGTATTCTGGACTCCTTGATAAAGGCACCCTGAAAGTAGAGGAATTGAACCCATCCAGCTAGTCCATCCTTCTGCACAGTCATCCAACAAATTCCAGGAGCTGGGACATATGCTACCAGTTACCAGTGTTCTAGATGAATCCTCAGTCAAGTTATTGTGGCCTTAAGACTTTCCAGATGTTTCCTGGGAAACAATCTTTGTCCAGTTTTATAATCCAGTACAAAGTGAGGCCAGTTCTTAAGAATATATACAGGCCCAGAGGGGCTATCTCCATGCCTTTCAGTGGGACTAAAATTCATCAGTTTTTAAGTGCAGAAACAGTAAGAGTTCAATTTTCTAAGATAATAAATAGATTAATGAGCAGAGCATGGGTTCAGGAATAGAAAAACAGGGTTCTTGCCTCAGCTCTCTTATTTCTTAGCTGGGTGACTTTGGAGAGTCTACCAAGCTTTCAGTCCAGGGTTTGACTATCAGGTGCTTATAACATGGAATCTAAGGATCTCCATGGGAGGTTGACAGAATCCTATTTCAATAACACTGAATTCTTTTGTGATCCTGTTTTGTTTTATGCATTCATGGGCATTTTTGCCAAACTGTCAGTGGGTCCATGACACAAAGCAGGTAGGAACATGCCAGAGGATCTATGGGATCCCCGTTTGATTTGACAGAGTGTCCACTAACATACCTTCTAAAAGTGAAAGTGTTAGTTGCTCAGTTGTGTCTGACTCTTTGTGACCCCAAGGACTATAGCCCACAGCTCCTCTGTCCATGGGCTTCTCCAGGCAAGAATACTGGAGTGGGTTGCCATTTCCTACTCGATGGGATCTTCCTGACCCAGGGATTCAACTTGGGTCTCCAACATTGCAGGCAGATTGTTTACCATCTGGGCCACCAGGGAAGCCTTCTGAGAGAGAATTATTTCTTTTAATGAAGTCCAAATGAGTTTGGAGGAGTGAAGGGCAATTCCCCAATGCAGGTGAAAGAGGTCAATGAATAGGAGGTGATGGAGCATCACACATGAGCTGGGGCCTAGGTGGCAGAGGGAGAGAGCCCAACTCCAGGCTCTCACATACTATTTTCTTCAAGTAGAGGGGCCGAACCATCCGGAATTAACAGATATGTACTGCTGCTGCTGCTAAGTCGCTTCAGTCGTGTCTGACTCTGTGCGACCCCAGAGACGGCAGCCCACCAGGCTCCGTTGTCCCCAGGATTCTCCAGGCAAGAACACTGGAGTGGGTTGCCATTTCCTTCTCCAATGCGTGAAAGTGAAGTCACTCAGTTGTATCCGATTTTTCGTGACACCACAAACTGCAGCCTACCAGGCTTCTCCGTCCATGGGGTTTTCCAGGCAAGAGTACTAGAGTGGGTCGCCATTGCCTTCTACAGATATGTACTACTACATATAAAATAGACAAGCAACAAGGTCCTACTATAAAGCACAGAGAACTATATTCAATATCCTCTAATATACCATATGGGAAAGAATATGAAAAAGAATATATCTGAATCACCTTGCTATACACCAGAAAATAACACAACATTGTAAATCAATTATACTTAAAAAAAAAACCCAGAAAACTCTGCTGATGATTTCAACCTGCAGGGAGGTGAGTGCCGGGGTCCAGCCCCAGCTGATCCAGGGTATTCGAAGGAGAGACGGCATAGGCGAGGGTCAGGGAACAACTGCTTAATTAAATGTTAATTAAGGATATAAAGAGTAATGGAATAAGGATAGCTCAGTAGGAAAATTCAGTGGAGAAAAGAGGCTGAGTAGCTTGGTTTACGCGGGGGACCAATAAAACTTCAAGACAAGAAGCTTGCACCACTTACGTAGGCCGCAGGCGTCCTTCCGTTCTCCCGAAGGAGAGGAGACACTGAGGCCTCCCCGGTCGGATCTTAGAAGCCCAGGCATAATTAGTAAGCATGGTGGGTTCCGCGCTCCAGATGGAGACTCAACCAGAGTGAGAGAGAGAGAGACATGGGGAGACTAGTCTTTCGAGGAACTGATCCCAATTCTTTATTTTCCATGGTCTACTTTTATACACTGAGATGTTATGCAAAAGTCACGCGGGGTCAGCAGTCCTGACCTTTATCAAAGTCAGGTGCTTCATACAAATGTATACAGAGGTCTTAGGGGTGTTACATCATCTTCTGGCCAGGGGGCCTGCTGACAATTTACGACCCTCTCCTTGTGACAGCGGTCAGTCAACCAGGACACTTATTTCTCCAGGGGTGATTATTCTTAAAACAGACGCCACCCAAATAAAGTTACATTCCTATAGGGAGAGGGTGTAGTGGGTTTTAGTTAAGGAAAGAATTTACTTAGCCTAAGGTCTAACGTGATTTATATCAAAGGTTAATACTTATTTCTTCTATATATTCATTAATGTGTATAAGGGCAGGGGATGTGGAGACTTAGCAGTAAACATTGGCTCAACAAATGAAAAAACCCTTCACCAATACAATTTCTAATCAGCCCATTATACTTATACTAATAATTTTCTAACTTTTCTAAAGAACCTGTTTTTAGAAGGTTTAAAGCATCTCGTGCCTCTCACGGTTGGGAGGCTGTGAGCAATCACATGTGGCCGGACAAGCCTGTCAGGCAGGCTAGAGAACCTTCAGAGGAGTTTGTAGGTTAAAACACTCCTATCACGCCCAGGAATTATTATTAACTGGAGCTCTAAGTTAACTCCTTCTCCGAAAGAGGTGGTGGGGGACAGCCCCCCGTAAAGCCAGAGGTGTAGGTGAGAGCACAAAGTAGTAAAGTAGGCAGGCTCTGGTTATGGGGGTAGATGCTCGAGGATTTCCAGGGGGACTCCTGAGGCTCGATCCCGCCTTTGCGTATGTCGAGCCTCCTTCCTCATGACCTTTGCCATGGGCGGAGTGCCTCACGCCGGCCCCCAACAGGTGAGAACCACTGAGTCATGTTCTTCCTTGCCTTTGACCATCCTGCTTGCTTCTCCCTTACCTGGAAGCCCTCCCTGTCCTCTTCAACTGGTCACCTCTTGCTGGTCCTCCAGAAGGTCTTATCTGAAAGTCTGGCTGTGCTCTGTGGCCTTCTCTGTGCTCCCAGGGCTGCTTTAAAAACACCTCTCTAACACCCGCCCCCCAGCATTCTGGTCTGTGGTTTGCCCATCTTCCCTACAAGGCTGTATGTGGGAAGGGATGTGGCTTCATTTCTCTGAAGGTCCAGCTTCCAGAATGGTGCCTGGCGCAAAGTAGGAGCGTGGTAAATGTTTGTTGAGTAAATGATGGCATGAAAATGTTTGGGGGGAAAGAACCAGAAATGTGGCCAGACACATGTCCAGTCCTTCTCAGTTCCCTGACACTTTGGGAGAGCTTTAGGATGAGTATGTTTGGAGAGGTCTGAGGCTGAATGTGGACCTGACATTTGGAAATACACGAGTTTGGGTTTTAGAAAGGTCTCTCGTACGCTGTCGTAGTTTGCACAAGGACAAGCACTGAAATATCGGGGGCTCAGCCCCAGCTGCCCCTGTCCAGCCATCTCTCAGCCCATAGTGTCTGCTCGGCTTCTGAGTCAAGCTCCCTCTTTGTGCCTTACAGAGATGTTGGTTCTGTCTCAGAAGAACAAAGAAGACATTCTGACTGTGAGAGAATGGCTTTCAGGGTTTTCTGGTGCAGCCCTGGAGAGAAGACACTTTTATTTCTATCTGTTCAGTGGGGACCAGTAGAGGCAGGGGTGTGTCCATGACCTTCAGTCATGAGATTCGGACCACTGGTAGGGCCTCCCTGGGGTGGGCACCTTGAGGTTTTCGGGTGGGATAGTCTTACCTTTATGGAGAGGGATGAGGACGAGGAGGAGGTGGAGAAGGAGGAGGAAAGCTGTTTTTATTAAGAACCTAAATAAGGGTGTGCATACATCTGTGCTAAGTCACTTCAATCATGTCCAACTCTGTGTGACCCCATGGACTGTAGCCTGCCAGGCCCCTCTGTCCTTGGCATTGTCCAGGCAAGAATACTTGAGTGGGTTGCCATGCCCTCCTCCAGGGGATCTTCCTGACCCAGGAATTGAACTCATGTCTCTTACATTTCCTCCATTGGCAGGAAAGGTCTTTACCACTAGCACCGCCTGGGACGCCCTAACTAATGGCGCTAACTAATAGGCACCTACTGCAAACAGCAACCCTGTGATGTAGGTATTACCTCTATATTATTTTTACCTTTGAGTCACTTTTCTTCAACCCCCACATTCTTTGTCTCCAAATTCCCTCCATCCAGCCTCCTAAATTTCTATTTCGTCTTTTCTCTCCTTCCCCAGAGGCAACGCCTTACCTCAGGCCACCATCTAATTTGCCCTGAGAAGGTTCACATGTCATCAGCTCATGACATACGACATCACAGCCTTAGTGGGAGCTGCATTTGGATATGGGTCTTGTATCAAAGGGACATTCTCTATTGAGTCAAAGATTCTGAGACTCACCAAGATTCCCTTGAGGTTTCTGACTAATCCCCTCAGACTGACTTCCTTCTGTCTTCCCAACCCCAGGCCTAAATCTTTGATCTGTTCTCATAAGTCAATCATTTATTAATTTAATAAATGCTTACTGAGCACTTCATAAAGACTGCTCATTTTGCTAGGCAGCAGGAAGACAAGATGAAAAAGGTCAAATCCCTGTCATTGAGGACTTCACTGTTCTGGCTCCTTTCCCCTCTGAGTAAGTTGCTCTGGTCACATGTTTCTCAGCCTCTCTCACCTGAATCAGTTGCCCTTGTAGAAGAAGCTGAACATGGCCATTAATGACACAAACTCCTAAAGACTCAGGAACTCTGCATCCTGCTGTGAAGGGCCCTGGGCAACTCTGTTCTGCCCATCTGGGGGTTGCACATGGTCTCATACCTTCCCCCTCCCCCAGCCATACCCAAGAGAAGGACAAAGCTGGGACCCTTAGCATCTCAGGTGCCTAGCTCAGCCTTGCAGGAACCACTCTGGGTACTTGGGACTACTGGGGGCCCTAGTCTTTAGGGAAAAAGCCTGCTAACCTGTCAGCCAGAAACCCTCTTATCTTTGGTGTCGTGAACTCTCAAGTAAACATGCCTTAAATACATTTTGCCTTTAATGATCCAATGTCTGCTTTCCTGGCAACTTCTGTGTCTTTGGACTGGTCTGCTTTGATATAGTTAGATCAACAAAAATTTAGGAGAACAAACTCAACTTTTAAAAGAAAAATATGTAAACAAAAGAGCTCCAAATAGGGAGGTTTCGATCATGACCAGAAGGCCAGTGATTTTCTTAAAAGGGCCAAGGACGGGCTCCCCTGAAGAAAGTCTGCTGGGCCTGAAGGAGGGTCTGACCTCACAAGCCTAAGGGATGCACACACACACTCTGCCTTTTTTCTCTACAGTTTGGCTTGAGATGCCATTCTTGTTATCATAACTATCCCGGCTTGAGAATTTCACTTCGTTGAGATTCACCCTAACTCACTCCAAAGCACCCACAGACAGCCTGAAGATTTAGGCATCAACCCAATTTACCCCTTCCCCTCCTCTCCCACTAGCCAGGACTCAGAGCTGTGCAATTTTCCAGGAGCTGGTGCCTCCATCTGACTGGATTTCTCAGGACCTTCCCACTTCAGGAGGGTTATCTGAAAAGATATCCATGACCTGCTTAGGGAATAATTACAAATTGTGGTGTGGGGATATGCTTGGGCAGGGATGGCTTCAACTGAAGCCCTGAGGGACTGGATTTGAAACTGGGGAGAAGGAGAAGTTAAAAAAAAAAAAACACCAAAAAATAAAAAAGCAAACAATGGTACAAAGGAAGTACTGTTCCTGTGAGCAGATGGGGTGGCGGGGTCAGCCCAGCCCAGGTCGCTGTACCAGGCCTCCCACAGCATCTGTGCGGGGTTGGGAGAAAGTACATCTCTGGTCCAGGGACAGCATAGGCCAAGGAAATGGCTCAGGGGATAAATGGCTACATTAGGACATCCTGCAGAGCCGAGGGATCCCCACAGGACTTCAGATTAGAAAACTGGATAAGTGGGCAGAGGGGATTTCTAGCTCAACTATATAGGAGCCCTGCAATGCAGACTGCCAAATAGAATAATGCAAGTGGCATAGTGAACATTCTGCCTTGAAATACATGGCTTAACAGCTACCTGTTAATATTAACTAACCAGTAAACTGCCAGATCTTTAAGTCCCACAGGGATCTGTGGACACAGGCATAGGAGGCTGCCTTTAGACCTGCAGCTCCTTCTAACGTATGTGATTTCCTATACACCCAAACATGTGGTTATTCTGTATGCTCTTTAAGGCCTCTTCCTTTCCTGAGCATCTAGAATTTTACAGAGACCCATAGCTAAACATGTTACAGATGAGTCATGCTGTGAATGGTTACTGGGTGGACGGCAGAAGGAAGAAGGATTCATGTGACTGAACTTGTTCTTGGTGATACTAGACCCTACTCAGATCCCTGAGAGTCTCAGGGATGAGGGAATTCATAGTCTCCTCTCAACGATGTTATAGCCAACTAAGGTTTATCCCATTTTATCTTATTTCACTTTTGGTATCTAGACAGGCCATTATTATTTACAGTCAAGAATCTGTGAGAGGGACTTCCCTGGTGGTCCAGTGGTTAAGAATCCACCTTCCAACGCAAGGAACATGGGTTCAATCCCTGCTAGGGGAACTAAATCCCTCATGCCTGGGGCAAGTAAGCCTGTACACCCACAACTACTGAGTTCAAATGCTTTGGGGCCCGTGCAATGAAAGATTCTGCATGCTGCAACTAAGAGCTGACACAGTCAAGTAAAGAAAAATAAAAGAATCTGTGAGAATCTCCTTAACAGCTCAGTTAAAGAATCCTTTTCCCATTAGGGCTTCTGGAAAAAGCACAGGTCTGTGAATCGAGACTGGAAGGTTCTAGGCCAAGCTTTGTCATCAGTTTGTAGCTGACCTTGGCAAGGAACTTCCTCTGCCCAGATCAAGATCATCCTTTCTTGCCACTTTAACATTCTATGACTGTGACGTGGGCATATGACTGTGATGTGGATACCTAGTGTGGGACGAAGACAGGACCCCAGATAGGCTGGGGGAGTAAGAAAGGAAAGTGAGAGAAAGGTCACATTAGCGTGTGTGTGTGTGTGTGTGTGTGTGTGTTAGTTGCTTAGTTGTGGCCGACTCTTTGCAACCCCATAGACTGCAGCCTACCAGGTCCCTCTGTCCATGGGATTCTCCAGGCAAGAACACTGGAGTGGGTTGCCATTTCCTTCTCCCAAAGGAACTATAGAAAGAAAGAAAGTGAAGTCACTCAGTCGTGTCTGACTCTTTGCGACCCCATGGACTGTAGCCTACCAGGCTCCTCCATCCATGGAATTTTCCAGGCAAGAGTACTGGAGGGGGTTGCCATTTCCTTCTCCCACATTAACTTAGGAAACATGAAAATCCTTAGATCCCTACAGAACTCTGGTCACATCTTTAAGTCCACTGGCTGCACTTTTCCTTCCATGGGCCTCCTCAGAAGCACCAAGACTCACTGGGTCCCCTTTTCTTTTCTATGTATGCACCCATCATGGGACCAGAGAGCCAAAGGGACAGGCTATGAAGTGAGAAAGGAGAGGGTGTGGAGCATACAGGTGGGGAAGATGCCTCCATCTTGAAACCATGTGCTGCAGATCCTCAGTACCAGGAGAGGACTTAGTCATGGGTAAATAGCATATGCTGTTTTCTTAAAATGCAATTGTTTACATGAAATAGACAATGCAAACACAGGTTCTATTTTTCTGCACTGTTTCCCTGATGGGGATAATAATAGTTGTGCAATCCAGAGTGTAGTTATAAACCTATCTTACAGTCACCAAGAAGCTGTGAGAAAGCCAAGCAGCACAGACTTGTGGTTTTGCAAACTCCAAACTATTTTCCTGATGAACTGCAATAACCCACCATGAGACAGAAGAGATAGAGTCAAACTCCAAGTACATTTTGTCCTCACAGAGTTTGTTTTGACACCAGAAGAATTTCCTCTGTGTGCTGTTTTCACGCTCTTACCCCTATGAATTTGTTTCACACTCAATCTAGTGGACACTTGGTAAATATAAAGGTCTGTCTCTCCAGTACAAAGTAACTGACCAAGAATGGGAACATTCCAGAATTCCACAGGTTAGTTTATTTGCAGGACTCAAATGGTCTGGTGGGTTCTTACACTAAACTGAAGAACTGATTATTTGAGAATGAGGGTTTCTTACTGATATATAAATTATATATCTATGTGACTGTGTGTGGCTGAGAGCTGTATATTGTGACCCTGCTTATTTAACTTATATGCAGAGTACATCATGAGAAACGCTGGGCTGGATGAAGCACAAGCTGGAATCAAGATTGCCAGGAGAAATAACAATAACTTCAGATATGCAGATGATACTACCCCTATGGCAGAAAGCAAAGAGGAACTGAAGAGCCTCTCAAAAATGAAGATCATGGCATCCAGTCCCATCACTTCATGGCAAATAGATGGAGAAACAATGGAAACAGTGAGAGACTTTATTTTGGGGGGTTCCAAAATCACTGCAGATGGTGACTGCAGCCATGAAATTAAAAGACACTTGCTCCTTGGAAGAAAAGCTATAACCAACCTAGACAGAATATTATAAAGCAGAGACATTATTTTTGTGACAAAGGTCCATCTAATCAAAGCTATGGTTTTTCCAGTAGTCAAGTATGGATGTGAGAATTATAAAGAAAGCTGAGCACCAAAGAATTGATGCTTTTGAGCTGTGATGATGCAGAAGACTTTTGAGAGTCCCTTGGACTACAAGAAGATCAAACCAGTCAGTACTAAAGGAAATCAATCCTGATTATTCATCGGAAGGACTGATGCTGAAGCTGAAGCTCCAATACTTTGGCCACCTGATTCGAAGGGCTGACTCATTCAAAAAGACCCTAATTCTGGGAAAGACTGAAGGCAGGAGGAGAAGGGGATGACAGAAGGTGAGATGGTTAAATGGCATTACTGACTGGATGGACATGAATTTGAGCAAGCTCTGGGAGTTGGTGATAGACACAGAAGACTGGCATGTCCATGGGTCGAAAAGAGTCGAATGTGACTGAGAAACTGAACTGAACTGATAAAGATCAAAGAAAGTCTAAACCAAGTTGAAAACCAACAACATTTAACTGATAATAAACTTCCCCAGGGTGCTACATCTAGAAGAAATTCAGTACTAAGTGATCTTCCCTGGTGGTGTTGGTGGTAAAGAACCCACTTGCCAATGCAGGAGACGTAAGAGACATGGGTTCAATCCCTGAGTCAGGAAGATCCCCTGGAGATCAACCCACTCCAGTATTCTTGCCTGGAGAATCCCATGGACAGAGGAGCCTGGCAGGATACAGTCTATAGGGTCACAAATAGTTGGACATGACTGAAGCAACTTAGCATACATCCATGCACCAAGTACAAGAACCAAATTGTTCATACATCACAGGTGTCTCAGTTACCAATGACATTGTAGCTTAGAAGTAGTATCTACAAGTTGTTCATGCTGAGATATAAGATGCTGCTGGCAATATTTATTTTAAAAACATACAAACAATATATCTCCTTTTCATTGCTCTAGCCACCCTTACTTATTATATTGAGAAGTACTTTTGTACTGTTTTTTTGTGTGTGATTTTAGAGGTAATTCATGTTTAAAAAAAGTGGAAAACACAAGAAAGCACAAACAAAAAGGTATATGAAAGCCAGCAATTCCACCAGCCAGAGAGAACCATGGTTACAATTTGGTATTTCTAATATACTGTATAGAATTATAGAAGCGTTATAGAGAAGCATATATCTTTTAAAATAAAATTGAGATCAAAACAAAAATTGAGAGGTAGGGAGACAAAAAGGTGAAAGAGAGACTCCAATTGCATCAGAGTTCATGCAAGAACTTCCAACAGACACCTTCCAACAGAGAAGTGGAAGATTTGAGCTAAACCTTGAACTCTTCCAGGACTAAGTTCCAGGAGTCTGCCTCAGGGTACTGTCTGGTTGTAACTGAAAGGCTCTGGCCCTGTGGCATCCATGGCCTGTCAGGTTTCACAGGTTTCAAGACCCCTTCTAGGATTTACTCTGCTTTGTACCTTCCCACGTGGACCTGGAGGAAGGCCATGAATAAAATGCTTCTAACCCACCCTTCCTTTCCCCTCTCTTCCCCCTTAGCCAGGATTCTTGGCTCTCAGTAGACAAGTTTCTGTATAATTGATATATAATTATATGCTCCACCGTCACTACAATGACACGCTCCATTGTCACTACGGTGATTTTATATTTTGCTCCCTTGAGATACGTTGTAAGAGAAGGAATATGGTTTCCCCTTCGTTTCACTTCATGCTTATTTATGCTAAATGTATAAAATGGCTCCTCATTCATTTCCCACACTCTGTATCAAAGAAAAATTTTCATCCAGTTGTGTCTTTTAATGACTCCACACAAGTCCCTTTGACTTTGGACCAGAACCATTCAATATTCATTCCACAAAATTTTCTTAAGCACCCACACGGGCCAGGCATCATTCTAAGGTGTCAGGAATATAGTGATGAATGAAATCAACAAAAATCCCATCCCTCATGGAGTGATCATTCTGGTGAGGCCAGATGCCAAAGGCCTCTTGCTGCATGCCGGCTCGTTCATTAATTCATTCAACAATCGTGAGTGCCTGTTATAGTGGCTTTTTAATGTGCTCACTTGGCCAGACTACATCACACTTGCCCTTCCTGCATGTTTTTGGATCGGGTGGATCACAAGAGGGATTCTTATGTGAGATTTGGAGGCTGGGGGTGAAGCAGCAGTCATTTTGTCTAGTTGTTTATCTGCCGGCCCATCTCACTGGCATGAAGCACTGACCAGGCCCATATCTGCCCTCCCTTCCCCTAAGTCCTCCCTTGGCCTCCCTGACTCCTGGACAGTGGTGGGCATTTGCCCTTATGATGACGGGCACCTTTGTTTGACTCGTCAGCTCTGTTACCTCTGGTACACTCTACTCTAGTCTCCAAAAAACCCAATTCTGACATATCTGGCATTGCATGCTATCCACTCTCCTTTACCTCGTATTTCCCCTTTAATTAACTAAGGAAATTTATTTATGTTTGTTGGTGGTCGTTTAGTCACTAAGTTGTGTCCGACTCTTGTGACCTCATGGACTGTAGCCCGCCTGGCTCCTCTGGTCATAGAATTCTCCAGGCAAGAATACTGGAGTGGGTTGCCATTTCCTTCTCCAGGGGATCTTCCTGACCCAGGGATTGAACCCAGGTCTCCTGCACTGCAGGCAGATTCTTTACCAATTCAGCTACCAGGGAAATCCTTATGTTTGTTAAATTTATTTAAATTTAATTAGCTAAGTGATACATCAATTATGAATGTTCTACTTTATTTATCCATTCAACAAATGTTTATTAAGAATGTCTTATATGGTAGACACTTTGCTAGGTGCTGGGGATACACAGGGAAGACAGATGTGTTTCTTCCCTTGTGGAGCTTACAGCCCAAGAGGGGAGGACAGATCAGAAATTCATACAAACAAAACTAGATTTTAAAAATGAGTGGGGCTGTGTAAACAGAGAAAAGTTGGCCAGGAGGACAGGAGGGTAGGACCTATTCCAGTAAGATAGATGAGGAAGGCCTTTGTAATCCAAGTGCATATTTAAATATTAGAAAGTCAAAAAGATACAAACCCATTAAGTGTTCATCCATTTGAAAAATACTCCGCTGCAGTTAAATCTCTTAAGGAGAAATATGAGTAGAGATGGAAAGCTAGTGGTTTGGGAGACCCATGTTCAGGAGGAAAGAGACAGTCATATAAGATTAACTGGAAGAACAGTGGGAGAACAGTCCTATTTTTTTTCTTTCGTTCTGATTTGATGTTGAAAGGGGGAAATACATGGAAAGCAAGCCTTTCACTCCAACAGAGATGGTTTACTAAGAATGAGTTACTGAGAGTGAGTTCAGGCTGTGCCATAAAAACCTCTCCATTAAGATAGGAATCAGGGGACACAACTTAGCAACGAAACAACAGGAGGGGAAAGGATGGGACACAAGCTGACCCTGAGAGAATATGCAGCACATGCTTGGGGTCAACAACTGGAGCATGCGTGTGTGCATGTGTGTGTGTGCATGTGCATGCGCATGTGTGTGTGTGCGTGCGCGTGCGTGTGTGTATATGTGTGGTAGGATGCACTTCTTCCTTCACAGAAAACCTGGTAGACTAGCCCATTCTGGGGAAATGAGTGAGCTGATGGCGCTGCATTTTCTTTGACTCTTTCCAGGAATCCAGGATGAATCCATTCAGACTGGCTATGAACATCACGTATTACCTGAGTTGGAAATGCTCCCCAGTGAGAATCATTTCCCTGGTCAGGGGTTCCCAGTGACCCTGGAATGAGTCACAACTGTCCCCAGAGTGTAAGCGCCCTGAATTTAATCTTTTGGTGTCCCCTCAGTGTGCTAAGCAACATGCTATGCACCCAGCAGGAGAATCGATACTTAAGTGATGCTTTTATACGAAAGCTACCCATATGTGCCAAGTCAGCTTTTAAAGACTGGGGCCTGAAGTGTGGACTCAGGACATGGAGACCCCAGCAGGGAGCTAGTGGTCTTCTAATGTTTCTCATGATATTTTCAGGTCAAGGAACTGGTTTTGGATCCAGAGGAACAATGCTCCTCGTGTTTGGAATTCTACAGAAGAGAGTAAGAACTCAGACAGAAAGCTAAGAAATGAACCAATGTGATGAAAAACACATGAAAGCCCCTTTCTTCTTAAACGAGGACATTACTTTCAAAACAAGGATGAACACTGTGTTGGGAAATTTCAAGTTCTGCTTACTGTTTTGCTCTTAGGGCAATTTTGATAAATAAGATCCCATTGTGATTTGTTGCCTTTTCCAAATTTGCTGTAAGCTCCTTTAGCTTGGTGGTGGTAGGTTGATAGGTTATAAAGAAAACAGGAAGAGAAATCCAGGCTCAGTTCAGTTCAGTTGCTCAGTCGTGTCCGACTCTTTGCGACCCCATGAATCGCAGCACGCCAGGCCTCCCTGTCCATCACCAACTCCCGGAGTTCACTCAGACTCACGTCCATCGAGTCAGTGATGCCATCCAGCCATCTCATCCTCTGTCGTCCCCTTCTCCTCCTGCCCCCAATCCCTCCCAGCATCAGAGTCTTTTCCAATGAGTCAACTCTTTGCGTGAGGTGGCCAAAGTACTGGAGTTTCAGCTTTAGCATCATTCCTTCCAAAGAAATCCCAGGGCTGATCTCCTTCAGGATGGACTGGTTGGATCTCCTTGCAGTCCAAGGGACTCTCAAGAGTCTTCTCCAACACCACAGTTCAAAAGCATCAATTCTTCGGCGCTCAGCCTTCTTCACAGTCCAACTCTCACATCCATACATGACCACAAGAAAAACCATAGCCTTGACTAATGCCTTTTTAAGAGTTAGTGCCCTTGAGGGCACCACTTGATTCAGCTTCTACATCTTTCCATGTATCCTATTATTTCTGAAATCACTTTGCCTATATGTCCTCAAAATACCTAAAAATATACACTCCTTACTAGATGGCACTAAATTTCATTTTAAATTTTAAAAGAGGAAAAATGTTAGTGCCTTTTATCCTAGAATCTGACATTTCTTCTTGGGTCAGAATATCTGGAGTTTCTGTGGTTCATCAATGTCCAGGAAACTAAGCACTAACCTTTCACAGATTTATGCTATAAAGATTTTTACAAACACGCACTGATGCAAAGGCTCAGTTGTCACCTCTAAAGACAGTGGTGTTCCTCAGCCTTCCTGTCTGGCCCTGATTAGCACAGACATAAATAGTATAGGCCTCTGGTGTGGCCTTGTCACAGTTCACTCACCTTGGCTATTAATGGCCTTTACCTGACAGAGCAAATGACCTGTCATGGATCGAGTGAACAAAAGAAATAATAAATATTCAAGAAAAAGGGGAAAAAATATAGGCACATGTAAAGTTCTAACCCAAGGTCACCCAGCCTACAGCTCTCAGCCAGAAAATGTCACCGTCTTTCCTCCCATGAGGCATTACTGCATGGAGAACACATAAGTATCATTATTAGAGTCTGTCCTAGGGTGGCTGGGCAATTCTGACGGAGGAACCGCAGCCCAAGCCCCACTCTTGCACAGGTGTTCCTGTGACCTGGCTTCCATCTTGGACTCAGACACCAAGGCCTGGATTCACCACACTCCATCACTGCAGCGGGAGCTCAAGGAGTCTCAGGTCAAAGCTCAACATTTATTGCATGAAGCACTTTGAAAAGCTTTTGTTATCAAAAGTTTTCCCTTGAGCCTTGGAGAGGATTACCAAGTAATGCTTTCTTCCTGCAGCTTATTTCTTAGGAAATTACCTCCAGGCCTGCCAAAGTCACAAAGAGCTGTGGGATTTCACTCTTGTCTTTGCACATGGAACACTTGGACATCCCTCATGATTTTTTCCACTCCTATTTACTGAAGAGAAAACAGAAGACCTGGGAAAGATCTGGGCTGCTTGCCTCTGGTCTCTTGTCTGCCTTGCTGGCAAGCATCCAGGTGACAGTTCCAGGAATGAGTGGGGACTGTGAACAGATCCATACCTGCTTCTTCAGTTCAGTTCAGTTCAGGTCAGTCGCTCAGTCGTGTCCGACTCTTTGCGACCCCATGAATCGCAGCACGCCAGGCCTCCCTGTCCATCACCAACTCCCAGAGTTCACTCAAACTCATGTGCATCAAGTTGGTGATGCCATCCAGCCATCTCATCCTCTGTCATCCCCTTCTTCTCCTACCCCCAATCCCTCCCAGCATCAGGGTCTTTTCCAATGAGTCAACTCTTCGCATGAGGTGGCCAAAGTATTGGAGTTTCAGCCTCAGCATCAGTCCTTCCAATGAACACCCAGGACTGGTCTCCTTTAGGATGGACTGGTTGGATCTCCTTGCAGTCCAAGGGACTCTCAAGAGTCTTCTCCAACACCACAGTTCAAAAGCATCAATTATCCGGCACTTATACCTTGTTATTTCAAGTGTGTGGCTCACTGTCAGGAGAAGGCCACACTCCTGTCCAGGTGCTTCGCCTTCACCTTGTTTTGTTACCATAATTTCCTTTATTTTCTGCTTTTTTTCCATTCATATCTCATACATCCATTCACTATCTATCCATCCATCCATCATCCATCTATCATCCATCCATCCTTCCACCCATTCATCTCAAACAGTGACTGCCTATGTACCAGGTTCTGTGCTATACACTGACTCTAAAGAGAAGAGAGAATGATTTCTGTCCCCCAGTCTTGTGGGAGAGGCATATGTAAATATGTAATGTGTATTTAACATATGCAAATGACTCTAACATGTTGCAGAGGCTGAGGTGTGCGTAAGACTGAGGGACTGCCTGCATTCAAAGGAGGGGCATCACCTCCAGCTGTCACCTCCTGAGGTGGACTTTCTGTCATAGTGGTCCCTCTGATCCCACCTTCTGTTGTTCACGCCCTTGTGTGATCCCCTCCTGTTGAGTGTGCGTAAGAACTTGGGGCTCACTTGATTCCACCATAAGGCAAAGGTGACAGGATGTAGGTGACTACATGTGTATAGTTACATTATCAGGTTGCATAACCCTGAAGTGACTGTCTTGCTGGAACTTCTGTCTCCCTTGCTAGCTTTCAAGAAGCAAGTGGTCACATTGGGGAATCCCACATGCCAAGGAACTGCAGAAGGGCCCTAGGAGCTAAGAACAGCCTCTAGCCAACAGCCAGCAAGAAACTGAAGCTCTGGAGCATGTGGCCTCAGGAACTAGGCTCTGCAGACAACCCAAGAGAATTTTGGAAGTGGACCCTTCCTCAGCAGAGCCTCCAGTGAGATTCAGCCCCAGCTGACACCTTTTCTTTAATTGAAGTTAATATACAATGTTAATAGTTAATATATAATGTTTTAATTTCTGCTGTACAGCAAAGTGACTCAGTTATACCAGATAACACCTTGATTAGTTTTATGAGACCCTAAGTAGTAGACTCAGATAAGCTTTGCTGGGATTCCTGACCCATAGAAGCTGAGATAAAACACATGTGTTTTAGTTACTTATTCTTCTGGCTACACCACGTGGCATGTGGGATCTTAGTTCCCTGACCAGGGATGGAACCTGTGCCCCCTGCAGAGGAAGCTCACAGTCCCCGGACCACCAGGGAAGTCCCTTATGTGTTGTTTTAAACCCCTGAGTTTGTAGTAATTTGTTATGCAACATTAGAAAACCATCACACCTCCCCCCCGCTGTCAGAAATGTCAGGTTCTGGGAAGGGGCTGACAGATGGGGGAATGTCTCCAGCTTCCACATCCATTCATTCAGCAAATATTTATTGAGCATTTATGATATACGAGGCACAGTTTTAGATACATTAGTAAACAAAAGAAAATCCCTGCTCTCAAAGCTTATACTCTAGTCAAGGAATAAAAATATTAAATTCATAAATAATTGTATATAGTATGTTATTCAGTGATGAGAACTATAGAAAGGATAGAGGGGCTGGGGATGCTAGGGAGTAGGTTGAAGTCTTTCATAGGGTCCTCAGGGTAGGCCCAATGAAAGGGCAAAAACTTGAAAGGAAATATCACACAAGAAACTCCAGGTATCATCCATGCGTATGACTTCAAGCACAGGTTCAAGGTCTCATCCTGCCCTGGGGGATCATGGCGTCATAACTGCCTTTTTCGACCTCTTCTCCCACCTCCACCCTCCATGCCCAGGTCCACCCTGCATCCCTACCTTCTAGCCTTCTGCTGTCCTCCAAACCCACCTACCAAGAATCCTCACTCTTCATTGTTTCCCTGACAAAATACTTCTCCCCCACATTCAGCTCAATGGCCTCCTCCCCTGAAGCCTCCCCTGGTGCCTTCACCCCACTCCCAGCAGAAAGTCCGCTCCTCCTGCACATGCCCTCCAGCTTTGCTTATGACTTATCCTGAGCTTCAACTTTCCACACGTGTTACAGCTGGCAGCCTGTGTCTCTTGGAGAGACTGTGGAATGCGGGGGATGGGGCTTGTTATCACTGAGCTTCCAGGCTCTAGCATATTACACTTGGAATTTGTTGAAGAAAAAAATTAGTTAGATGGGACTTCACTGGCAATCTAGTGGTTAAGACTCTATACTTCTAATGCAAGGGGCACAGGTTTGATCCCTGCTCAGGGAACTAAGATAACACATGCTATGCAGTGCAGCCAAGAAAATATTTTTTAAGTTAGTTGGAGATCAGTCCTCTGTGGGTTTTTTCCTTTCTCTTTAAAGTCCTTAGAGGAGGTTTATATCATTCTTTATTTGGTTTGTTACTGAGAGAGTATTTGGACAGAGTATTATTCATTTTCCAAATTCTACTTTTGAGCCAACTTCTTCCACAGCATAGCCTGACCCAGCTCACAGAATTGTACACATGTTCAAGACACAGCCTTGGACACTAAAACAGGTAATTCATGCAGCCACATGTGTCTTTTCCAGAGAGGTTCAGTTCAGTCACTCAGTTGTGTCCGACTCTTTGTGACCCCATGGACTGCAGCACGCCAGACCTCCCTGTCCATCACCAACTCCCAGAGTTTACTCAAACTCATGTCCATTGAGTCGATGATGCCATTCAACCATCTCATCCTCGGTTGTCCACTTCTCCTCCCGCCTTCAATCTTTCCCAGCATCAGGGTCTTTTCAAATGAGTCAGTTTTTCACATCAAGTGGCCAAAGTATTAGAGTTTCAGCTTCAGCATCAGTCCTTCCAGAGAGGAGAAAGACAGAATAATGATGACTTTTCAATGTTATTAGTAAGCAGCAAACATCTTGAGAAAGGAATGGTTTCCCTGCTTGAGTACAGAGCCCCAAATATGATGACTAAAAGTCTAGCTGTTTAATTAATTATTGCAATTAAAAATAAAGCAAGCACTGTAGGAGCAAAAGCCCTGTGGATGGCAGCTTCCTGATAAAAAACAATGATACCACTCACCACATAAGCCAATGACAGGGGGAAAGAATTTGTTTGCCTCTGATTACATCTGATTGCCATTAGTGATGACAATAAACCAGGCAGAAGGACCAAGTGATACTTGTGGGAAGCATGAAAAAGGGCCTGGGAAATACTTTCAATTGAGGATACACCAGAGAAAAATACTAACTGGGAGTCACAGAGATAAAAGCCACTCTGACTTAAGTCAGTCATCACAGTGTACAAATTAAAATAACAGAGCCATATCACTTTTTACCTGTTAGATTGGCAGATGTGAGAAAACTTGAGAATGACAAGTGTTGTGAGGCGGTGGGTTAAAGGAAACCTGAGCTCCTGCTGGGATGGGGCACTTATAGCCATTCTGGACAGAGTCGGGATTTAGGCTAATCACTTTCTGGCAAAATTCCTAGCAGAAAACCTAGGCCAAATTCTTTGTGAACTTGAGTTAGGTAAATTTTCTTAAGACACAAAATCTATGTGCCATAAAGGAGAAATAATCAATTGGACTTCATACATTTTTAAAAATTTACCCATCAAAAGACATTGTTAAGAAAATAAAAGACAAGCCACAGGCTGGGAAGTAAATATTGGCAAATACATCTGATGAAGGTCTTATATGCTAAATACATAAAGAACTCTTACAATTTAGTAATAAGTAATAATTTAGTTATTATTATTAATCTTAATTAAAGAAATGGACAAAAAGAATGAACAGACACTTCATCAAAAAAGTTGTATGAATGGCTAATAAGCATGTTCAACCTCATTAGTCACTCATTTCAGTTCAGTTCAGTCACTCAGTCGTGTCTGACTCTTTGAGACCCCATGGACTGCAGCACACCAGGCCTCCCTGTCCATCACCAACTCCCAGAGTTTACCCAAACTCATGTCCATTGAGTCGGTGATGCCATCCAACCATCTCACTCTCTGCTGCTAAGTCGCTTCAGTCGTGTCCGACTCTGTGCGACCCCAGAGACGGTAGCCCACCAGGCTCCCCCATCCCTGGGATTCTCCAGGCAAGAACACTGGAGTGGGTTGCCATTTCCTTCTTCAATGCATGAAAGTGAGAAGTGAAAGTGAAGTCGCTCAGTCGTGTCTGACTCTTAGCGACCCCATGGACTGCAGCCCACCAGGCTCCTCCATCCATGGGATTCTCCAGGCAAGAGTACTGGAGTGGGGTGCCATTGCCTTCTCCGATCTCTCTCTAGGAAAATACAAATTAAAACTGCAATGAGAGAGAGATCAGCATACACCCACTAGAGTGATTAAAATTAAAAAGACTCACCATACCAAGTGTTAGTGAAGATGTGGAGCAACAGAATGTCTCAGGCATTGCTGGGGGAATGCAAATAGTACGACCGCTTTGGAAAGCAGTTTGACAACCTCTTATAAAGTTAAATAATACATATCACGTGTGTTTCTATACACAGGTATTTACCCAAGAGAAATAAAAACTTATGTCCATATAAAAGCTGCTACATGAATGTTCATAGCAGCTTTATTCTTATTGACCCAAACTGGAAACAACCCTAATATCCACCAACTGGTGAGTAGATGAATATCTACATGGTGAATACGGCAAATTGTGATAAATTCATAAAATGGAATACTACTCAGTAACAAAAAGGAATGGGCTACAGATATGTATGAGAACAGGTGAATCTCAAAGGCATTATGCTGAGTGAAAGAAGCCAAACACAAAAACTACATATCATTTATACAACATTCTAGAAAAGGCAAGAAAACAGTGATAAAAAGCAAAGTGGTCCACATGCCATGGGGCAACCAAGCCCCTGTGTCACAACTACTGAAGCCTGCACACCCTAGAGGCCATGCTCTGCATCAAAAGCAGCCTCACACCGCAACTAGAGAAAGCTCCTGCTCATCACCCAGCAAGGGAGACCCAGCACCGCCAAAAATGCATACATTTATTAAATTAAAAAGTGTTATAAAAAGTGAGTGAATTTTATATGTGTACATTTTACCTCGATTAAGCAAATTAAATATGTGTGTGTGTGTGTGTGTATAAGACAATGCTACTTGAAAAAAAGATGATGTAGGGGAAGTTGAGTGTTGGTAGGTGAGAAGAGGGAAGCCAAGAGAAAATAAGAGAGACAGACAGACAGACAACCAGAAAGGAAAGACAAGGACACAAGAGATGTAGAGGGTGACATTCAAACATGGGGCAAACCCCTCATCAACAGAGACATGCTCAGAGAAACATAGAAACAGAGAAAGGAAAAAAGAAAGAAACGCTTAGCAGATATGGCAAAGATGGAATAATATTCGTTATTCTTACCTTTTGGAATGGGGCTTCCCAGGTGGTGTTAGTGGTAAAGAACTCACCTGCCAATGCAGGGGACATAAGAGACATGGGTTCGATCCCTAGGTTGGGAAGATCCCCTGGAGGAGGAAAGGTGGGGGGGTGGGGCCCAAAGCCCCACAGCTGCAGCTCTGAGGGTGACAGGGATCTGTCCCTCCCTTCTGGCTTCTCTCTCACTTCCTCCTCTGGGATCACAAGGGGTATGGAGGATGCTTCCTGCTCCCCTGGAGGTATTTGAAGGCTGGGGGTCTATGCCCCTTTAACCCTCTTTATTCCAAGTTAAACATTTCCTGTTCCTTTCACTTTCCTCACCCTAGATAGTTGCCAAGTCCTCCAGCATCCAACCCACCCCTTTCCCCATCCCCTGGGCTCTGATTTATCAGTGCTCTCTGGGGAGTATGGTGCCACCACGCGGCAGAACTGAGAGAATGAGCCCATGTCTAGTGGGGTGGGGCGGTGGGGAGGGCATGCGGCTTTCCCTCTGTGTTCTTCTAAGCACGTGTAACACCAACCCCAAGGCTCTATCAGTTCCCTTGGGATAGCAGTCTGATCAGTCTGAGAACTAAGAACAGACACACACTGGGGAGCCTCTTGCATCTAAAACAGGAAGACTCAGGCACTGGCAGGTGGGGTGACAACCATGCCCTTCCCACCGTTAGGGAAGGGAAACAATTGTCAGTGAGAACCTTCTCCTTGCAAAGGTTCACGACAAAAGGTAAAGATTTCTGAGGCTAGGGGAGAAATGATTAGGTTTGCACTAACCACAACCCACCCACAGAGATGCAAATCCTATTTCAAGCAGGCAAGTGGTGGAAACAAGGAGAGAGGTGTATCCCCCTCCAGTACCCACCCCCCACACACCGGGAGCTGCACAAAAGCTAAGTCTTCTCTGTAAGCATAATTGCCATGTAACTTCAACTTTATAAACATCTTTTAAAAATAATAACTGTGGCTGGAATGAGAGTTTTGAAAAGCAGCAATGAGCAGGTTGTAAGTCTAGGTTAAATGGTTTAAAGAGATTGAAAGTGGCCTGGGACAAGGATGGAGAACCCTGTTCCCAGGGAAGAAAGTTTCAAGGACTTGAGGGCTGGTTATCACGCTGATGGTATGCATAGAATCACTTACTTGAATTAATCATTTCATCATCAAATAATTCTCACATTAACAGATCTTGGAAGAAAATAATCAATTGTAATAAAAAGCAAAAGAAGAAAATTTACCTTAGATTCTATCTCCTCCAAATTTTACTCATTTTCTGGGTTCCCCACATACAGTCTTACTCAGTTAAGATTATACAGTTAAATTGTGAAACTTTTTTTCTGGGCATAGTCCTGAGAAAGGGGTCATTTGGGAGGGTTATGCCTTCAGTTCAGTTCAGTCGCTCAGTCGTGTCCGACTCTTTGTGACCCCGTGAACCACAGCACGCCAGGCCTCCCTGTCCATCACCAACTCCCAGAATCCACTCAAATCCACATCCATTGAGTCGGTGATGCCATCCAACCATCTCATCCTCTGTCGTCCCCTTCTCCTCTTGCCCTCAATCTTTCCCAGCATCAGGATCTTTTCCAATGAGTCAGCTCTTCGCATCAGGTGGCCAAAGTATTGGAGTTTCAGTTTTAGCATCAGTCCTTCCAATGAACACCCAGAACTGATCTCCTTTAGGATGGACTGGATGAATCTCCTTGCAGTCCAAGGGACTCTCAAGAGTCTTCTCCAACACCACAGTTTAAAAGCATCAATTCTTCAGCACTCAGCTTTCTTTATAGTCCAACTCTCACATCCATACATGACCACTGGAAAAACCATAGCCTATTTTGGTGCAATTTAGCAGAGTGATTATGCCTGATGAGTCCTTTCTTGGATCTGTCTTGTTAAGTGATGAAACCAGAAAGCCATGAAATCCTGGGAAGTGTGAATGGTGGTGGCTGGAGTGTAATGCATGAGGGAGCTGACCTTGAGCAGGCTACCACTTGGGGGATGCCCAAAAATGAGTGGGGCAGTGGGAGATGCTGGCGGGGTGGGCCGAGATCCTCAATCATGTGGGTGTGGGTGACAGAAAATTAAAATATGACTTATATTAACACAAACTTCTTTGTAGCCATAGGTTGGGGCCTGGGGACATTTTGGCAATAGAAGAAATCTTGCTTACATCTACCAGCAAGGAAAACACATAAAAATCTCAGGAATATTTCGTCTTATCCCCTAACAGTTAAAAGATGATTTTCAAGGTTGAGACGAGTGTAATAACAGCCTGTTCTCACCCTGACCTCCCTTCTTGCACAATCCAGTTTCTCACGGGTGGTAAAGCACATTGAGAAAGGCACTCTCTTAAGGGAAAAAAATGTAGGTTCTTGATAGAGAAACAAAGAAGAAATATGACAACGTGTGCTCTTGGTAGACACTCAGAACCGAGAGAACCGTTCGTGAAGGGTCTTTTCTTTTGAGTTATTTTAAAATAATAAACAGATGCCTTTTGATGATTATAGTGTTTCAAAATGTTGACTTGTTACATCCAGGGATCCTCTTTGTGTCCCAGAATAACAACTTCTCCCAAGAGAAGTAGCTTAATTCAGTTCAGTGGTGAGGTGAAGAAATGGTTGGATTGGGAGTGTATGTGCTGTGTGTTGTGTGCTAAGCTGCTTCAGTTGTGTCCAACTCTTTGCAGCCCCATGGACTGTAGCCCACCAGGCTCCTCTGTCCATGCGATTCTCCAGGCAAGAATACTGGAGTGGGTTGCCATGCCCTTTTCCAGGGGATCTTCCCAACCCAGATATTGAATCCGTGTCTCTTGGTTTCTTGTGTCTCCTGCATTGGCGGGCGGGTTCTTTACTATCTGGGAAGCTCTGGATTGGAAGAGTACTCCCTAAAGCACCCAACATCTGCCTTAAATGGATCGTCATGGTTCCTGTCCTCAGGATGCTCACACTCTAGCTGTAGAAAGAGCTAGTGCTCAGCAGGGCGAGTAAATTCATATTTGCATTAAACACTGGTTCTGCCATTACAGAGACCTTCATTGTGTGCCACAAATCAGCATGACTCATAGCCCCTGAGGATGCTTGGCTTGGAGGTTTGTCAAGAGAGGACCTCCGGGTCACTTTACAGATGGGCAGTGGATTGCACTATTCCTTGCCGTGGGAGGAGGAGGAGCCACTGTGTGCCAAGTGTGTGGACCTGCCAGGCTCCTTTGGGCTTTACGTGGAACCATCTCCTATTTGTTCTCCAGCTAAGACACAAATGGCTACATTTCACTTGGGACACAGGAGCACTGGTGGTGCATAATCACCCCAGTTGAGCTCTGCCATACTGTCTGGATGAAGAAAAGTTTGGGGGTGCTAGAGTGGCAGGCAGCTGACCTCTTTGTCCATCCCATAGGCCCAAGTCAGAGGGCAGATGGATATTGGTTTGGCCCTGCCTCAGGGACTGACTTCCCAGGTGGTGCTAGTGGTAAAGAACCTGCCTGCCAATGCAGGAGACTTAAGAGACATGGGTTCAATCCCTGGGTCAGGAAGATCCCCTGGAGAAGGGCATGGCAACCCACTCCAGTATTCTTGCCTGGAGAATCCCATGGACTGAGGAGCCTAGTGGGCTACAGTCCATGGGGTCACACAGAGTTGGACATGACTTAGCACTTAGGGACTGAGAGACTGCTCACAGGGCCCGGAGGTATGCTTGCTTCTGTTCCTTTTCCTTTTCTTGTTGTTCTGAGGCTCTTGCAAAGTTTAAAGATTTTTGGCCCAGGCAGAGTTTTCTTTTCAGCTCTGGGTCTTCTCTGAGGAGGTGAATAGCCCTCTGGTGAGAGGAGGCAGCTGGGGCAGTGTGGGAGTGCTGCCTAAGAGTGAGCAGGCGAGGGTTCTAGTCTGGTTCCAGCAAGGTATTTAACCTCCCTGAGCCTCAGGGTTCCCATGTTGTAGAGAAGAATCAATTCTGACTCCATGCTGGAACTGTTTCTTTGGCTTGCTTTTTGTTGCTGTTGTTATTATAATCATACATAATCAGTTCAGTTCAGTCACTCAGTCATGACCGACTCTTTGCGACTCCATGGACTGCAGCACACCAGGCTTCTCTGTCCATCACCAACTCCCGGAACTTGTTCAAACTCAGGTCCATCGAGTCGGTGATGCCACCCAACCATCTCATCATCTGTCATCCCCTTCTCCTCCCACCTTCAATCTTTTCCAGCATCAGGGTCTTTTCCAATGAGTTAGTTCTTCGCATCAGGTGGCCAAAATATTGGAGTTTCAGCAATATTCAGGACTGATTTCCTTTAGGATTGAATGGTTGGATCTCCTTGCAGTCCAAGGGACTCTCAATAGTCTGCCTCAAAGGACTCTGCCCCTCTGCCTGACTGTTAAACTAAAGTGTCTTTTGTTCAGCTCATAAAGAGATAATCTGACCCTGCCCACCTGTGAATGGCTGCGAGAAAGAAGAGATTAACACATCCCCTGCCGGAGTTGTTTTGCAAGACTAATAGCCCTTTTTACTTTACTGCCTCTCCGTTTCTATTCTGCCTTTTGACTTCAGTTCCTCACCGCTCTCTCTCTGGTTCTATAAAAGAACCTGGTATCCCAACAAGATGGTTATTTTGAGACATTAGTCTGCCATCAGTTGACTTTCTGAATAAAGTCACATTCCTTGCCTCAACACTTCATCTCTTGATTTATCGGCCTGTCATGTGGCAAGCAGAGCAAGCCTGGACTAGGTAACACCGACTTGCTCACAGAGCAAGCCCTTGTGACTTCCAGCTGAGAATGGTTGTGACCAGAAAACTAAAGATTATAGAATTGTCATTTAGAAACCGTCCTCCCCCTTTACACAGAAAACCAGGGCTCTGCGAGAAAACCTTGGGTGAGAAGAACACAGCCGGAGAGAACAACCGGCAAGCCAGGCTGGGGGCTTTCCTGTGAGCCGTGGCCCAAGACAGCCTTCATGGGACACCTGGGCCTCCCTTACATGGTGTCCACATCTGCAGAGAATAATAAGCCCATTAAAAAGGGTGTGTGTAGCACTTAACAATTCGCACATACACTATCTCAGGCTCTCTCCAGACTGCATAGGCTTCTGTTGCTCCAGAACGTTTTCGTCTCTTGTGGAAAGTACTTCTACCTGTATTTGGTCTTTCCCAACCCTGCCTCCAGGCAAGTCCTCAGATCCCAAAGCTTTGGACTCCCCACAAAGCACAGCATCCTCCCCACCAGGGAACGGCTGGGACCGGAGAAAGGACTATGAAGATGGTCCTCCTACAATCACACCTCACCGCCCAACCTAGCGCTGCCTCTGCTCAGAGCTTTGTGGCTCGGTCTCCTTCTCTGAGCTCTGGCCCCGGCAGCGCCTTCCCACCTGGGATGCGGGTCCACCCTCCAATTTGCAATTTAAGCAGAAGATGGAGCTTCTCCCTCTAGGCGACTTGCTAGATGTTGGAGAACGGCGACCTCTAGTGTTGGTTCTTGGACGGAGCGGCTTTCTGCAGTCCAGTGAGGTTCCTGGAAACAGTCCTGCTGGGGACTGAGAGGCGAAGCTTAACTGGATGGGTTAGAGAGATGGGGAGGATGGACTGAAGGGACTCTTCATTTCCAGGAAGCCCAACTGCGCACACTTGGTCTCTGAGGCTTGCTCATGGTCCAAACACATCTGTCCCTCTTGCACTATCTTCCTCTTTCATAACACCCAAGACTCAGCCCACCCCTCACCCCTGACTCACCTTGACAAAGCAAACTCACCTGCCTCTGTTACTGAACCAAACTTGGATCAGCTCACCCCACATACAGTGAAGTCAATCAACTGACACTGGGTTGTGGCAAAGGAAAGTTCAGTGTTTATTGCAGGGTACCAAGCAGTTAGTACTTAAAAGCCCAAACTCCTCAAAGGCTTTTAAAGAAAGGTGTTTAAAGACAGGGTGAGAAAGAGGGGGTTGTGGGTGTGTGATCAGCTCATGGACATTCTTTTAACTGGTTGGTGGTGATGTAATTGGGAGTCAATATCATCAATCTGCTGGTTCCAGTTGGTCTGGGGTCTACAGGCTTGTGGACAGCATGCAGTTAACTTCTTCCACCTGATAGGGGTTTCAGTATCTGCCAAACAGCTCAAAGGACATGTCTCAGGATATTATCTATAGCCCTTGAGGAGGAAGTAAAGGTTCTTGATTTTGTTTAATGGCCACACTATTCTTTTGTCTTCCTTGGCTGTTTCCCTTTCTTTTGACATTTTCTCACTTCTCTGATTAAATTTATTCTTTGGAACTTGGGGAAGGCCTAGGAAGATAGTTTTTCTACTGACAAGAGGCAGGCAGAGGACGCGGTGGGGGGGTCTGTTTGGGGAAGGCTTCACAGGGTCCTGTTTAGTTACACACCTGTGCCTAAGGAAGGGGAAGGTGGGACAGGCATCAAGCAGTGTGTCTGGGTATGAACCAGGATGCCTGACTGAGAGCGCCAGTCCTCAGGTGGCCTCCTGTGTCTTCGTGGTCCTGCCATGACCAATCAATTAGTCTAGTCTTTGGCAGGGAGTGGGTGTGGGGAGAGTGTGAGTAGGCAAATATTGGGTGGCATGTCCTGTAAGGTAGCGGGACTGCCTGGTGACTGTGACTTTTCAGGGCTCCACGACCTTCGGCAACAGCACCTCATTCTTTGAGATGGAAAAATCCACATTTTCCCCCAGTCTTCAGTAAAGTGCTACACTATTCAGATTACTACGCTATTTGGCCACCTGACGCGGAGAACTGACTCTTTGGAAAAGACTCTGATGCTGGGAAAGATTGAGGGCAGAAGGAAAACGGGGCAACGGAGGACGAGATGGTTGGATGGCATCACGGACTCAATGGACATGAGTTTGAGCAAGCTCTGGGAGATGGTAAAGGACAGGGAAGCCTGGTGTGCTGCAGTCCATGGGGTCACAAAGAGTCAGACACGACTGAGCAACTGAATAACAACAACAACAATTCGGATTAAAGTCCCCTTCCTCTTTTCCTTCTAAGCAGACTGCCTTGCTTAAGCCCCTCCTATAAGGAATTGTATGTGACGCCCAAGGGGCTTAGAAGGCAGAGGCTTTAGGAAATGAAGGGTTTGGGATGCTTAGAGGGAGAAGGCTCCGTTCTCCGCACTACGCCTTCTCCTTTCCCAGTCTCGCAAATACATTCAGAATCTTTTGTCACTGTTGTTTCCTATGAATCATATAATCTTTCTTCAGTTCTATGTGACTTTAGTGAGTTTAATGAGACCCTCAAACTGCCACACCTACGAGATCAAATTGTTATTTGTATATAATTTTTGCCAAGTCTGTCTCCAGTTATAGGTAGGGTGACCACCCATCCCAGCTTGCCTGAAACAGTCCTGGTATACATCTATCACCGAGACATAATTATTCATGGTGTTCTCTTTCACTTTGTAAAGGGCCCCATTTAGATGGCGAATTACACTGTCACGCTAAACACAGATAATCTATGTAAGAAAATGTTTAGGCATTAGGATTTAGAGGATGTGAGAGATAATGTTACCAGGAATTTGAGATTTAAGTCATTATTATAATCTTGGCATAATTAGCTCTATTCTTCCTGGCAGCTGAAAAGAAGGAAAATATGAAGGGTTAGGAAGTTGATTCAGTCTTGTAAAATGGTGCAAATTACATCTTCTGGAGGGAAATATTTATCAGGCACTCAATTTTAGAAGGAATTTTTCACATAAATTGTTATATAAGGGACACTGAGTAATATAAAGAGCTGTATCTTTCATGTTAGTTTTTGCAGAATTTTGTGGCCACTTTTAATATTGGTCCCCCAAATTATTGTGATTTTCCAATTCTCTTTCTCTGTGAAAAATGGAGAGGAAATAAAAATTATTTCAGAGGGATTAAGTGAGACAATACATATGCAAGTGCTAAATAAACTACAAGTATCAATATTACCTTGTTGAAAACCCTCCTTTCATTGATGGGGAAACCAAGCCCCAGAGAGAGAGAAATAATGTGGTTGCTGCTGCTGCTGCTGCTAAGTCGCTTCAGTCGTGTCCAACTCTGTGCAACCCCATAGACGACGGCAGCCCACCAGGCTCCACCGTCCTTGGGGTTCTCCAGGCAAGAATACTGGAGTGAGTTGCCATTTCCTTCTCCAACGCATGAAAGTGAAAGTGAAAGTGAAGTCGCTCAGTCGTGTCTGACTCTTCGCAACCTCATGGACTGCAGCCCAGCAGGCTCCTCTGTCCATGGGATTTTCCAGGCAAGAGTACTGGAGTGGGGTGCCATTGCCTTCTCCGGTAATGTAGTTAGTTAGTGGCAAAACAAAGGTTAACACCCCTGTTTAATTCTCAGTGCTAATATAACCTCATAGAGCTGTTCACCAAGACATTCTGAGATTCTGCCAGGCCACCAGCACAGGCTGGAGTCAGGGGCAGGAAGAAGAGGTAGAAAGACCTTGGACAGTAATGGCCCGGTTGCAGATGGTGTTTTAAGTCATCATCATAAGAGATGTTTTTAAGGTAATTTTCTTTTAGCAAAACAGAAAGCTTCTCATGGTGCTTGTTTAAGTCACTCTTGGTATCTATTTTTTGCAAGTTAAGAAAAAAGTTGCTCCCAGTCTGGTTTCCAGGGGCACAACCCATTGGGGCTAGTTTCAACAGTGGGTTTTCCAGCATTCTAGCACAACTTCCTTTTCAGCTTCTCCTTCTCCCAGCCAGTGGCTCTCCAAGTTTGGTACCAGGCCAGCAGCATCAGCATCACCCAGAAACCTGTCGGACAGGCAAATTCTCAGGCCCCACCCAAGACCCACTGAATCAGAAACTGGGGGTGATTTTGTTGCACACTAAGGTTTGAGAACCACTGCTCCAGGCAGATCTTAGGGCCCTTTCTGGCATCCAAGAGAGAAGAGAAGCACAATTATGGCAATTCTCCCCTTGCTGCTCTCCCCACCCCCTAGGCAGGCTGTCCTTTTCAAACTCCTAATAACCATTGGTTTTTCAGGTTTGGCTGTTGCACTTGGGCATGCCCCAAAATGAAGTTGCATGGCCTGTTTAATGGTCTGCCTAGCCAATGCCAGCTTTAAATAATAATACCTTTAGCAAGCACTTAATGTACACCCTGATCTGATGGCCCAAGTTCATTTTGTTTTAGAGGAAAAACACTTATCTCTTCAACCTCTGATATCTATGGCTGATGTCCAGTTGAAATAAATTAGAAAGGATCCCCCTTTTTTTTTTTTTAAGGTTAATCAGGTCTCCAGGAAGTGGAAGCTATAGCAGTTTAGAATGTAGAACTCTGTAGAAACTGCAATCTCCTTTGGAAAGAGCTTTTCACGTTTCCAAATGGGTCTCAACAGAAACAGTCTGTCTGAACCTGAACGCATATTGATTCATTTTTCAAAGCATAATGAGCCTAACAGTTTTACCTGCTCACCCCATGACTGCAGCAGACCAGTTTCGAGCACATGGACTTCTCAGTGAGGAAAGACCCCTCAGCCTTCACCACAGAGGGCTTTTCTTGACTCAGTGTAAACTGAAAAGGAAATGAGAATTTTGGGTGCATGGTTCTCACTTTGCCCTCTTCTGTGTAGTTCTTCCTAGTGGGGCTTTCTGGACTACTCAAGGCACTCTTCCCCAAGCTTTGCTTTGTATACAGCATGCTGCCAGGAGAGTGGAAACTTTTTCTACTCCTGTGGCAGAGGGAAGCTGGAGGCTGGAGGATGGGGCTGAGTCCCTGTCCAAGTAGGAAGAAGGGCACACCTCAGAGCTGACTTCTGCTCCACATCCTGAGCAGTCAGCACAGACCCTCTGAGCTCTGGAGCAAGCTGCCTTGGCCAATAGCAAGGGGGGAAAGCTCTTAAGAATAAGGGGCATAACTGAGTGGGATCCTCTGGGACCTTCCTGGGACAGAGCTCCTGCCTTGTGTCCTCCATCTGCCTCTTGTCTGTAGAAAACTTTAGCCTCCTAGGCCTTCCCCAAGTTCCAAAGAACAAATTTAATTGGAGAAGTGAGAAAATGCAAAAAAAAAAAAAAAGGTGGGGGTGGGGAGGGAATAGTCAAAAAAGACAAAATGATAATAGTTTAGCACTTAGAGTTAAGGAACTTTAGTTCCTCCTCTCGGGCTATAGACAATATCCCGAGTCATATCCTTTGACCTCTTTGGCAGATACTGAAACCCCCATGCCGACTAAAAAGATGCTCAACATGAGAGTTGCAAGTTAAGTTTTATTTGGGGCAAAACAAGGATGGACTGCAGCCTGTGAGACAGCACCTCAGACAGCTCTGAGGAACTGCTCCAAAAAGGTCGTGGGGGGAGGCCAATATACAAGATTTTGGTGAAGGGGGAGTTCAGCGCAATCAAGCACTCATTCTACAAAAGTTTTCCTGCTAGTCACAAGGAGCTGATGTCACCATGAAGGGATTTAGTGCTTTTCTAGATATGAAGATATGCAAGGATTGGGATCATGCAATCAGTTCCCGAAAATATCTATCTAAAGACCTGTTCCACCAGTGTCCCTGTATCAGAGTGCCTCACTCTCTACCTTGAACTCCCCTCAGTGGGTGTTGAAGGTTGGCAACTGCAGCAGCACAGGGTTCAAACTCCACAGAAGCAGATGGCAAACACCCTTGGCAAGCACCAATTTGTAGTTGGCACCCACCAGGGAGAAGAAGTTAACTGTATGCTGCCCACAAGCACAAAGACCCCAGACCAGTTGGACCCAGAAGTTTGATGACATTGAAATTGACCCCTGGTTACCTCACCATCAACCAATCAGGATATCCACGAGCTGATCAAGCACCTCCCAACCCCTCTCCCTCACCCTGTCTTTCAAGACCTTTCCCTGAAAGTCATCGAGGAGTTCAGGTGTTTTAAGGAGTAGCTGCCTGGACTCCTTGCATGGTGCACTGCAGTAAATGCTGCGCTTTCCTTCACCACAGCCAGGAATCAGCAGATGGGCTTCACTGTGCAGAGGGGAGCCGACCCAAGCTTGGCTGGGTAACAGGGACAGTAACAGATGGAGACGAGTAAACAGAATCAAGAGACAAGTATCTTTCCTCCAGAATGATGGTTCTCAGCCTTCAGTCGACATTAGAATCATCCTGGGAAGCTTTTAGCGTTTCTACCAACCAGGTCATACCCTTGATCAATTAAATCAGAAACTCTGGGAGTGGTAACCAGGCAACAGCAATTTTTTTTTTTTAAAGCTCCCTGGGTGGTTCTGAAACTGCTGGGTATCTTTCCAGGGGCTCAGAAGAGCTCTGGTACTAAAGTCCTTTATGTCTCAGCATAGCAAAGACTTCAGTGAGAGGCAAACGATAGAAGTGATTTATTAAAATAGGACACTTGTGAGGCTTTTGAGTGGGTGGGCGGTGCTGCACCACAAGAACTTTCTGGGCTACAGTTTTATAATCAAAGGAAAAGTGCAGAAGGGGAGAACTTTGTCTTTCTTGAGTAGACATCATGCTTCCATCATCAGCTCCTCCTCCAGGTTGAACAGGAGAGTTTTCTTGTCCCTACATGGTCAAGCTAGGTCCACAAATTATTGTTTTTTAATGTGTGCAGAGAACGTGTCCTAGGGATCATTAACTTACTGAGCTCACTGGGCAGGCTGCAGGTCTCATGCCGCCATTGTTTTATTATTTGGGGCATGTCTCATGCTTCTAATACACGGTTTGTTGCTAAGCAAGCCCGCTTGGTTTTGTGGTTAAGCAAACCCGCTTTTTTGAGTAATTATTATAAGGATCTCCCGTGTTTTTTCTACTTGTAATTCTCTAGTGGGGTTACCTACTCAATCACCTACTTCGTCCCTTGGCTCAGTGGCTATCAGTTCCAATATGTAGCTATCAGTGGCTATCAGTTCTCAAGCCAGGCTTGAGAACCATCTTTGTAGCATCCACTTTCTCCAGTAACCACTGCTTTCCTGCCTTATCTCAGGTCAGGGCCCCTTCTCATTTGTCTTGTTTGTATTTCTTCATTCTTCTGGCTTTGAGGACCATGATGTAGAATCAGGGGCATCTTATGCTAAGTGAAAGTTTAATCTGAATTTCTTTTGCTTGGACCCCTTATTTCCCCTTGGATCTTATATCTTTATTAATGGGCTTCCCTGGGAGTTCAGCTGGAGAAGGCAATGGCACCCCACTCCAGTACTCTTGCCTGGAAAATCCCATGGACAGAGGAGCCTGGTAGGCTGCAGTTCATGGGGTCACTAAGAGTCGGATACGACTGAGCGTCTTTACTTTCGCGCATTGGAGAAGGAAATGGCAACCCACTCCAGTGTTCTTGCCTGGAGAATCCCAGGGATGGGGAAGCCTGGTGGGCTGCCGTCTATGGGGTCGCACAGAGTCGGACACGATTGAAGCGACTTAGCAGCAGCAGCAGGGAGTTCAGCTGGTAAAGAATCTACCTGCAATGCAGGAGACCCTGGTTCAATTCTTGGGTCAGGAAGTTCCCCTGGAGAAGGGATAAGCTACCTACTCCAGTGTTCTTGGGCATCCCTGGTGGCTCAGATGGTAAAGAATCTGCCTGCAATGCGGGAGACCTGGGTTCAATCCCTGGGTTGGGAAGATCCCCTGGAGGAGGGCATGGCAATCCACTCCAGTATTCTTGCCTAGAGAATGCCTATGGACAGAGGATCCTGGCAGGCTACAGTTCATGGGGTTGCAAAGAGTCAGTTGCAACTGAGAGACTAAGCACAGCACATCTTTATTAAACAGTTGGAGTCCCAGAAGAAATTATTGGGATGATTCAGAAATGAAATATAATGATAGATTTCTCACTGGACTTTGAACTTCTGGTCACTTCCCATTGACTGTGATGAACAAATGAACCTCTTCATGAGATGGTGCTTCATAGTAATAGGTTACAGAAAAATAGGGTATCAGCAACAGGATAGACTCAATGTTTTACTGGACAAATATAGGGATACTTTCAAAGGTATACCACTAGAGACTCTTCCTAACAACCATGTTAAAGTTTGCCAACTTATGACCAAAAGATCTTCCTCCCTCTCCCCTGCCAGGCATGGTAGGGTCTTTTCTCCTTTACAAGTTCCCTCCCCCACTTACTGACTATAAAGCCTTTCTTGGAAGAATTCTTGAACTTGTATGCAAAATAAAGTCTGTGATTTGGGAATCTTAAGGTACCTAGGTGTGGTGGTCACCAGTTTTTGCCTAATAAACACTCCCCTCCTTTCTTACAATGTAGCTCTTATACTAAAGGCTTTTTAAAATTCTGAAACAGGTTCCCTTACTCCCTCCCCTAACCCCTCATCCTCCCCAATACACTGACTCACCAAACTTTGGCAGGATCTGGAGCATCATGGACCAGGAGAAAAGGAGAAACACAGTACAGGTTGTGAACCAGAAAAGCATATGGTACTCTCTTCCCTTCTCCTTTACTCCCCTCTGCTGCCTGGGGCTAAGCACCATCCCCAGCTGCTTTCAATGAAAAAATGCTCCGTCATTACAGGGAGGTACTAAATTGTGAAACTGCTAAATGTCTATTCAACCTTTATGTTACCCTTCCTAATGTTTTATATATGTCTACAAAAGTTGGGTTTTCTGCTTTCACCCCCAGGTTAGACAGACCTGCTCTGGACAGACCTGCTCTGGACACTCACCAGTCCAAGGGCCAGGAAGAAATCTTCTCTTCTCAGAACAGGTAAATTCAGGAAGATGCTGGCCTCAGCCTAGTTTCCCCAGAAAACAGAGCCTGAGGCCAAGCTTGCATGTTAAATCTCTACTGGGAAAGGGACTGAGTTCCAAGGAAGTAAGAGTAAGGGGGAAAAGGAAGTGAGGAGACCAGGCAATACAAGGTAGCTCCTCACTAAACAGGCTTCAGCTTCTTAAGCAAGCACAACTGGTTGCTTAGGGAACAGTGCTTGATCCAAGAGGCTGGGATATAAGTGCCCCCAAGTAACTAAGCAAGAGCTGACTTGGCAGACACTTTCTCAAGACAGCAGATTTAACATCCTGGCAAGGACCCCAGGGGATGAGGCAAACTCTAGGGTGACTCCTAGAAGCCTGGAGATAGTAATAGCCAATGCTGCGTGCTGGAGTGGACATGGCTGACACCCTGGCTGATGGCAGTGAGGGAATAAACAGGTTGAGGAAAGTGGGCACTTGGAATTGATATATAACACAAGGCCATAAGTTCCACAGGGGAAGTATGTTGCACAGGGGTTTCTGCTGGAGGAGGAAGGTGGAGGGAAATGAAATTTTTATCTTATTTGACTAGTAATTTTTATTTTCTAAATTTTCTAGAATAAGCTCTCAGTACTAAAGTGAGCAAGTCATCAAGAGTTCCTCCCAGGGGCTTCCTGGGAGGAACTGGAGGCTTTCTGGGAGCCACCTCAGTCTGGTGGCTCTGTGGTGAAGAATTCACCTGCCAATGCAGGAGACACAGGTTCAATCCCAGATCGAGGAAGATTCCACATGCCATGGAGCAACTAAGCCTGTGCACCACAAGTACTGAGCCTCTGCTCTAGAACGCGGGAACTGCAACCACTAAAACCCAAGGACCCCAGAGCCCATGCTCCACAACAAGAGAAGCCACCACAATAAGAAGCTGGCACATGGCAACCAGAGAGTAGCTCCTGCTCACCGCAACTAGAGAAAAGCCTGAGCAGCAACGAAGACCCAGCACAGCCAAAACTTTTACAATACATAAATTAAGTAAATTAAAAAAAAAATTCCTCCCTTGGTGAGTTTTCCCAGATGCACAGGGCAGCTTCCGCAAAAGGATGGCCCACCTTTAGGAGCTGAGTGCTCCAAATGCAAAGGAATGAAGCTCAGAAACAGTCAGCTCTCCACAGAGGATGTGTGCTGTGGCGGGAGAGGGGACAGGCCAGACAGACATGAGACGGGTCAGTTCAGCAAATGACTGCACAGCATTACCTAGGTGCCTGTAGTACAGAGGTAATCTATACCCTGAGGTCCAGGAGCTCCCAGATCAGTAATCAACACCTTGCCATGGAGGATGTCATGCCTCAGTAGAGGTCATCATTTTGGGCCTCTCTCAGAACTGGGGGGTCGATACTGCCGGGAAGGGCTGACTTTGAGTTGTTTTTCAGGTAACAGAGAGTCCCTCTGATCCACTGGCCACATGGTGAGACTAGGTAACGTTGGGGCCAGAGCTTGTCCCCAAACCTGCAGGGGCCTGTGCATAAACCAGCAGCGAGAGGAGCTGCTGACTCACTGCTGCCCAGGTGGCAGCCTTCTAAGGAAATCCATGAAGGAAGCACCCATGAGACATGTTTTCTCTGGGGTTTCTCTAAGGGTTCTGCCACCTTGAAAATGAAGAAGGAGAAAGAACTGACAGCAAATGGCTGAACAAAATTCCATCAAACTGGAGAGGAGATTCTTGGTTGTGTTGCCCCAGTGCCCATGTATTCCCTGCACACCTAATGGATTCTCGGTTGTTATTGGATTATCTGAGAAATGTTTACAGAGTATCTTTTTGTTATTGTTTTAATTATGAAAATACTAAATGCATTGACAACAAATTCAGACAGAAAGAAGTGTGAAGTAAAAATCTCCACCATCAATCCCTGGGGCTTCCCTGGTGGCTCAGATGGTAAGGAATCTGCCTGCAAAGCAGGAGACCTAGGTTCGATCCCTGGGTCGGGAAGATCCCCTGGAGAAGGAAATGGCAACCCACTCCAGTGTTCTTGCCTGGGAAATCCCGTGGACAGAGGAGCCTTGTGAGCTAGTCCATGGGGTCACGGAGAGTCGGAAACAACTTAGTCACTAACACACATCAATCCCTGCTCTTCTAATTGGAGGCAATCACCTATAATAGTTTCTTATAATTGCTCTGGAAAAATGTGTAGCAAATATAAGCATCGCACACATACACAGTTGGTCATACAACATAAATATCAATTTGCTTTTCTCACTTAAAATGTATGTATTGAAGACTTTTCATACCAGACCAACCTATTTAATGGCTGCAGAATATATTTCAATGCATGAGTGTGCTGTAATTTAGTTACCCATTCACCGTTAGATATTTATATTTGTAGCCTTTTGATTTTACATCGTTTTAGTGAACATAATTATGCAAACACCATTAGGCACTTCTGCAAATAACTTGAGATGATTCATGACTAGAAGTGGAACTGCTGGGCTGGATTTTGGAGGATACTGTCACATTGATCTCTCACCCAAATTAATTTGAACCAATCAGTATATAAAGCTATTTCCCTACATCTAGTACCTCCTGGAAATAGGGCCAGAGGGATCCCTGCCATGGACTCTAAGCTGAGGAAAGCTCCATTCTGGCTCTCTCTGACTGTGCCCTTCCCAAAGGGAATGGGCTGTTTGGGTTCAAGGGGATGTGTTGACCTAGAGCCTGCACCCCTCCACTTCTTGATATGCTCTGGGTATCTGATACCCTAGGATTTCTTCCCCAAAGAGCTCTAAGCCTACCTCTGGGGTAAGTACAGGCTTCTTCCAAGATCATATGGCTGGTATACTCATCCCTAGATCCTATATGAAGTATAGACAGAGCTTGGATGTGTGGGCTGGGTGTGCACACACACACAGGCCCAAGGTATCTGATAGTGGAGGATGGAGCTGGGGTGGGAAAAAAAGAGACAGGCTTTGAACTAGGGGCTGGAAGTTATCTCTGATGCAGAAGTCTGAGGGGTGTAATAAGTCTAAACCTGAAACCTGGCCTGTCAGGTTGTGATTGAGATATATTTGTTAAGAGAAAATAATATATTTTATTTAATGGCTTGCTTGATTTATAACCTTTATGTATTGAATAATATGATATGTGGGTATGCATTTGTATTATTGCTCTAACCCTGTACATGTTAAATGTGTGGCTCAGATGGTAAAGTGCCTGTCTGCAATGCAGGATACCTGGGTTTGATCCCTGGGTTGGGAAGGACCCCTGGAGAAGGAAATGGCAGCCCACTCCAGTAGTCTTGCCTGGAAAATCCCATGGATGGAGGAACCTGGTAGGCTACAGTCCATGGGGTTGCAAAGAGTCAGACACGACTGAGTGATTCCGCTTAGTCTATTGGAGGGGGTGGACAGAAATGGTATATTGAACTGTGATGGGCATATCTTTAAAATTAGTAATGCTGAACACGGTCACATGATGTTTAGCCATTTTTATATCTTTGCTCCTTTCCTCTTTCTTTTTCTTTCTCTCACTATTTGTAAATGTTCTCTTGTGTATGAAGCTAATTAGCTCTTTGTCACGTGTTTTGCATATGTTTGTCTCTCTTTTTGTCATTTATCTTTTATTTTCGTTTTTTTTTTGCCAATGTCTAGAATGTTTAGACATTTTCTGCTTTCGTATGTACCTATCATTTTTCTTTTCTCCTCTTTCTAATGGTTTTTGTTTACATGCTATTTATGTTTTTCTATAACCTATCTTACTGTAAGCTTTTTTTTTTTTTTTTTGCCACAAAACACTTTATTTACAAAATATATGTACTGAATACTACACATCATCCTATCACCATGGAAACAACCCCAAAGCCAAGGGAGGGCAGGCTTTAAAAAAAAAAGCGATGCCCATAGAAAGAGCAGAGTTCTGTCTCTCAGCCTCCCTTCCAACCCAGAAGGAGAATTTCCCATTAGCGCCTGGGAGCGGGTGGTGAGCTTAGAGCCCACAGGACTGAAGGCCTAGAGGGGAGAGAGGTGATATGGAGGTAGGAGGGTGAGGCTGGCTGCTTGGGATCCTGCTGGGAACGGGTGGGAGGAGGAAGGGACACCCAGTATCCAGCAGGGGGCGCTGGATGCGTACAAGCAGCAGAGGGAAGCCGCAGCTCACTCGGCCTTGCGCGCTCCAGGCCGCAGGCTTCTGAAGATCCGGGTAAGGTCGTCAGAACGTGTCTTCACACCAGCGAGGCATTCGCTTGAGCTGGTAGCCACTCTGCCAGGCATGTACCACCTTGGGGTCCCCCACGTCAGAGAAGAGCCCCAGTTCAGCCTCGTGTATCTCAACGGGGCTGTAGCTGCACAGGGGTGGCAGTGATGATGAAGCCAGTCCACCTGCTTTTTCTCCTGGAAATATATTACCAGAGCCCCTACCACCTCAACCAGGGTGAGGAAGAAAGGCGCCCACACGTAAGCCTCCAGGGAGTCACTACTGACTTGGGGTCGGAGGGGCAGGCATTGGGACTGTGGTGATACTCATGAGTCAGCGGCCAGAGGGCTGGGTAGTCAGCGTGGGAAGTAGTGCCTCTGCAGGGCACCTCCACTGGGCTCCTCGGCCACTGCAGCCCGGATAGGAATGCCCTGGGTTCCCACACCTACGATAAAAAACTGCATATGCTTCCTCCAACCCCCAGCAAATTTGGATACCTGACCAAAGATCAGCTTCAGAGAGAAGAGAAGGAAGGCAGAACAGAATAAAGTATTTGAAGAAATAATGGCCAGAAATTCCCCAAATTTGATAAAAACTATAAACTCACAGATTCAATAAGTTCAATCAACCCCAATGAAGAAAACTACATCAAAGAACATCATAATCAAATTGTTCAAAATCAATGATAAAGAGAAAATCTTAGAAATGGCCAATGGGAGAATGAATAGAGGAACAAAGACAAGGATGACAGCAAGTTTCCCACTGGGAGAAAAAAAGCAAGCAAGACAGTAGGGAAGCATCTGTAAAGAGGAGGACAGATGTGTGAGGAATGGAAAGTCAGATGACTCTGCGTTCACCCAGGGCCTGACACTATGATGTGCTTGGGCCAATAGGGTATGAGTATTCTGTAAGGGGCAGATACCTAAAGGCAGGAGGAAGTTTGAGGACCCATTTCTACTCCAGTACCTTTAAGGCATCTCTCCATGGAAGGATGCTCCACTCTGAAGTCTCTCTGCTTCAGAGACTTCTCCCCTGATAAGAAGTCCCTCTTTCACAGTGATGCCTCAGGGCACTTGCTAGCTCCTGGGGATCACTAAACCCCTAAAAGGAGTGGGGTTGAGTAGAAGCAAAGATAAAGAAAGGATGTCAGCATTAGATATAAGGGATAGGTAAGCTTATCCTAAAGACAGGAAAATAAGACCCAGAGGGGAAGTCCAAGACAGGTCAGAGTGGACTTGATCACGGGTCAAGGTGAATGGCTCTGGAAAAATGTCATGAACTGTGCAAGAGTGCTCAAGGCTCCACAGTGAGTGGTAGAGGCCGTGTGGAGCAGGGGCCAGGAGGCTTGGTGGTGGCAGGAAGTATAGGTGCATCTTGCCGGAGATGCCAAGGGCTAAATCTCCTGCTAGCTGTTTCTGCCACCAAGGATCCATCATCAGCTGACCTGGATCTTTGAGAAGGTCACTGCCTTTCTAAGGCAGTCATTTGGCCTGGGTCTCAAAGATCTGTAAAACTTCACTTGGAGTATCCAAAGGGTTTGAGAGAGAGAGCAACTATCAGGAAGGCAAGGTTCGAAAAGCCATTGAAGGACTGAGGTTGCTTTAAATGTCATTGAGCACTTGGGAGATAAATGAAAATCATGCATTCTATACGGTAATTTTATTAAAGAGGATCAATATCTACAACTGCAGAATTCAAATTTGTGCAATCTGTGATTTTAGAGGCATCTTCTAAAGCCTTCTTTTAATTAATTTAAGCCCATTAAATTGAATTTCTTACTGTTTCTGGCCCAAACTAAGTTGTCATACTCAGATTAATTTCTCTTAGAAGAGAAGCAAGGCAATTATGAGTGTACCCATGGTGAGTCACTCTTTGCTGGCAGAGGTTTATTGATATTTGAGGGAGTATTGTTTACCTAAAATATCTCGTGATACATGGCTGGGTGATAATATGTAATTAAACCATCGAGTCAACATATAGCTTCATTCTCCATTAAGCAGAGAGCTGCACCTCTAGGCAGTTTCGATCATTGTGGTTTCTCATACCTGCTGGAACTACCCTTGGGAAGGGGACTGGCCTCTTCCCTGGTTCTCTACCTTAACTCCTGCTTGTGTGCCTTGAATCATAGGTCTTGGACACTTGAAAGGGCAGTGAAGTTCATGGAGGAGTCAGGAGGGCATCATTCTGGATAAAAATGATGGAACACAGGAGCGCTAAGCCATCGTCAGATTTACCCAAGCCCACTTTGTCATCCTATTGTACAGAGATGGACGCCCAGGAAGGAGAGATTGTAAGGTCACATGGCAAAATAGTGGCAGAAACCAGATGCTGGTTTTTTGACTCTGAAAATTGTTCAGACCTGCTGCATTGCTAATTTATTATAAAGTCAGAGTTCTTCACAGCTTTGTCATTTTGACACAGGCCGTCCCTGACAATCCTGTCCCTCAGAGTACGGTGACAACAGCAGAAACAGAACAAGAGGAGCAGGTTCCCCCTTTTGGGGGCTTGTCTCTGACTGTCTGCCTTCAGGACAAGGGGAATCTGTGAACACTTGTTTTTTGTCCCATTGAACCTCAGACAGCAAAAATGCTAGGAGACCTCAGAAAGTGAAAGTGAAGTCACTCAGTCGTGTCCAACTCTTTGCCACCCCATGGACTGTAGCCTACCAGGCTTCTCTGTCCACGGGATTTTCCAGGCAAGAGTACCGGACTGGGTTGCCATTTCCTTCTCTGAGGACATCTCGGAAGATGAAGTAAAGACAGGCACAGAGCTGAGCGGTGGTCTCCAGGGACTCCCCCGCATTAACTGGGATCGCAGCTTCCCTTGAGTGACTCCATTGCTATCACCTCTGGAAACAGGCTGCCTGTTATCTACCTACATTCCCTTCAGTTTGCTTGAAGCCTCTAGGCAAGACTGGGCAAACATTTCAGCCTGGTTTCAGAACAACTCTGCCCTCCTGGCCCTGCTAGAATTAGGGGAAAGTTCTGTGCCCATTCCTCAGTGTGAAGCTAAAGGGGAGCAGCCTCGGGCATACCTAAGGGGAGGCAGGACTTGGGGCAGTGAGGGGCAGCCACACTCCCCAGTGTTGAAATTCTTCCCTGGATTACCTTGGAAGGTCTTGGTGGATTTTCTTAGTGCTGAAGAGAACAAGCGGGAATGTGCCTATTCAATGTAGCTGAATAACTTTAACAAATATCTGTTTATTTAACAAATCATCTATTTATTTAACAAATACCTAGGAAGTGCCTATTATGTGCCTGGAATTGCTTATAATATTCTCTCATATGCTATTCAGTTGGCTCAGCCCCTTCACGTAAGTTCAGCTTACCCATTCAACCATGTGATAGGACTTCTTAAAAAAAGATTCTTTATTTAGGCTGTGCTGAGTCTTTGTTGCTGTGCACAGGCTTTCTCTAGTTTTGGTGTGTGGGCTTCTCACTGTGGTGGCTTCTCTTGTTGCAGAGCATGGGCTCTAGAGTGCATGGGCTCAGTGGTCGTGGCGCACAGGCTTAGTTGCCTCTCAGCATGTGGGATCTTCCTGGACCAGGGATCGAACCTGAGTGTCCTGCCCTTGGTAGGTGGGTTCTTAACCGCTGGACCACGAGGGAAGTCCGTGACAGGGCTTTTAATTTGCACCATGGGCATCGGCCATGTCTCTAGCATTGAATAGTCCTGCTCACTCTCCTGCCTTTGGGACTGTGCCCCGCCCACGCCTCACACCCCACTCACACTTCTGGTTCTGTATTGTAGCTCCTTGGATCCTTTAGCCTCTTATTTGTTTTTAAACTTACTGTGCTTTCAGTATTGTTCTAGAATGTGTGTCCCATAGAGGTACACTTTGGCTGTATCTCTGGTGTCTAGATCAGGGGCTAGTACTTCCCATAGTAAGGGCTCAATATGTATTTGTAGAATGTATAAGTAAATATTGAAGCAATTGTAAAAAAAAAAAAAAAAGTATAGGGCAGCACCCCTACTCTCAAAGTCTTTTTAATTAAAAAAGTAATATACCTGGATTTTGGAGCTTAATTACATCCCCTTGAGTGTGGGCTGGACTTAGTGACTTGCCTCCAAAGAATTATATGGAAAGGGAAAAATAGGAGCTTTACAATGTAGAAACCTGGCAGTCACTTCCTTAACCAAGTAATCAAGGTTAACATCATCAGTGAAAAGTTATGTTGATAATATTGACCCTTTGTGATGTGATGAGGAAAGCAATTTACCTCTGTGATATCTTCCCTCTGGAACCTGAAACCACAGTCAAATCATGAGAACGGGGTTTCCCTGGTGGCTCAGTGGTAAAGAATCCACCTGCCAAGCAGGAGACTCAGGTTTGATCCCTGGGTTGGGAAGATACCCTAGAGAAGGAGATGGCAACACACTCCAGCATTCTTGCCTGGGAAATCCCACGGACAGAAGAGATTGACAGGCTACAGTCTATGGGGTTGCAAAGAGTCAGACACAACTAAGGGACTAAACCACAACAATCACGAGAAAGACTTCTAACAAACACAACTTGAGGAGCATTCCACAGAACACTTTAAAACTGTCAGGGTCCTGAAAATCAAAGCAAGACTGAGAAGTTCTCGTAGATTAGAGGAAACTAGGGTACATGACACCCACATGCAACGCAGTGTCTGAGATCAGATCCTCGGACACAAAAAGAACAATAGCGGGGGAAAAACAAAACTAGTGAAACCCAACTAAAGCCCGGAGTTTAGTTAATAGCAATGTGGTAATTTTAGTTTCTTAGTTTTGACAAATATACTATGATTTATACAATATCAACATTAGAGAAGTTGGGCGAAGAGTATATGGGAACTCTGCACTATCTAGCAAATTTCCTATTCATCTAAAACTATTCAAAATAAAAAGTTTATTTAAAGCATAAAAGAGCAATATATTCTTGGAGTGAAAAAATTCAAACAGTTTGGAAATAAAGCAAAAAGTAAAAGCGCCTCAATCTCTCTTCCATTCTAATCCCTTATAAATAATAACTATTGAGAGTTTGGTATCTAATATTCCACATCTTTTTCCATGCCTAAGTAAAGGTTTGTAATTTTGTATATTATACAAACAAATAGTTCTCTTAAAATTAAAAGAAATCTTTTGGTGGGCTTGTTGTATACACATTGTTCTGTACCTTTATTTTTTTCACACTACAATATATCCTGGATATCTTTTCTTGGCTTTACGTATATACTTGGTGTCAGTCTTTTTAAAGGCTGCACAGCGTTTGACGGTGGGAAGGCATAGGGCTAAGTACTTGTTTGGTTGTAAGTGACTGAATGCCAGCTGGAATTAGTTTAAACAAGGAGAATAGAGCATAAGAATAATAACAGGATGTCTCCGGAAACTCGTGAGAAAGAGGGACACCAGAGCCAGAGTGAGTCTCTCTCACCTTCTCTATTTGCAGGTCTTCTCTGTGTTTCAGCTTCATTACTCTGTTTATGGGCTTCCCTGGTGGCTCAGACAGTAAAGAATCTGCCTGCAATGCAGGAGACCAGGTTCAATCCCTGGGTCAGGAAGATCCCCTGGAGAAGGGAATGGTAACCCACTCTAGTATTCTTGCCTGGAGAATTCCATGGATAGAGGAGCCTGGTGAGCTACAGACCATTGGGTCACAAAGAGTCAGACACGACTGAGCAACTAACACACACACACACACACACACACACACACACACACACTCTGTTCATACTTTCTGTGGCCCAGTCAGCTGTATTCGTCCACTTCACGGGGCAGAAATGACGTTTCTGGGAGGACTCCCCAGCTACCCCCTGAAGTTAAGATTTTACATTTTTAGACTAGCTCTCTTTCTTACTTCTAGTTCAAAATTTTCAGAGAAGGGTTCTGATTGGTTTGCCACAGATCAGGTTAGCACCATAAATCAATCAACTGTGGCCAGGATAGCAGACTTGGATCCTCTGGGAAGTACCAGCCCCTGATTTAGACAATAGAAATACAGCAAAGATGTACCTTTATGGAACAGACATTCTAGACCAATACTGAATGCACAGTAGGCTTAAAAACAAACAAGCAAGACTCATGTTTCAGGGGATAGAGAAGCACAGGACATGAGGAAGTGTGATCCCAGAAAAGCAGTCATTCTGGCTAGACAATATTTTGGGAATAGGTGGACCAAAATTAAATAAAATTATTTAATTTTTAAAATAATAAAAATTAATCAATTGATTAAAATAATAAAATTAATTTAAAATTATTTCTTTTATTAATAAATTGATTTTAATTACTTTTAAATAAATTATTACTTTAATTAATTAATTAAAGTTAAATGATTTATTTACAATTCCAATTTTAGATTATTACCCATTTTTTAATCTGTTACAAATAATGTTGCATCAAATACCCACATACATACGTCTTAGTGAAATATGTTAGTATTTTTGCAGAATAGAGTCCTAGAATGGAATTGTTGAGTCAAGGGGCATCATGCATGTTGCCAAATTATTTTCAAAACCTTTCACACCTGCCAGCCATGTATGAGGGTGTGGCCTCCTTGTGTTTCTTCAACCTTTTAATTTTCATCAATGTCATGGATTTAAAATATACCTTTTTTTGACTTGCATTTTTAAAGTTGGTTTATTATCATAATTGAGCATATCTTCTTAGGTTTATTAGGCCTTTGATTTTCTTTGTTGTGCTTTATTTATCCTATGTGTATTTTTTCAAGTAGATTACTTATCTTTTTCTTTCTCATATGTAGGAGCACTTTATGTGTTGTGGGTTTTTAGCCCTTATTTATATATGTTACAAATGTTTTCTCTCAGCCAATGATTTGAATGCTGCCTCTCCTTGTATGAAAGTTTAAATTTTTAAGTAGCCTCATCTTTTAGTCTTTTCCTTTATGTCTCCAGAGCAATTTGTTGGGGTTAGCAAATCCTTTTCCAAACTCAAGATAATAGAGATAGTCTCATATTTCCTTCTAGTATTTTTGTAGTTTCAATTTTCACTTTAGATATTTAATCTATTTTAATTTTTGTGCATGTGGTATATAGGTAAATAATTGTCCCTATACCATTAAATAATTCATCCTTTTTGATTGGCAGTGCCATTCTTATTGTCTTAAATTTCCATTAATTTGTGGTTCTGCTTCTATTCTGCTTATTTGTTCCATTAATCTGCTTTTTCAATTCATGCATCAACACCATATACTAACTAGCTTAGCTTTGTAGTATGTTTTGATCTATGAAGCATTTTTAAAAATTTTCCTGCTTAATTCAGAATCAGTTGGTCAGGTTCTCTCTCCCGTACCTCCACCTGCCCCTGAACCAAATTCTAGAAAAATTGAATTGAATTCTAGATAAATGTAGGGGAAAGATCCATCATTTTAATATTGCCTTTCAAACTGGAAACATGGTCTGTTCTCTTAATTTTCAGTCTATGTCTCATGGTACTCAATAAAGACTTACAGTTTGCTTTTTCTTTATTAAGATTTTGCATTTCCCTGTTATCTACGAGTTATTCGTATTTTTTGTTGTAGTGTGAGTCTTAGGAATTATTTTTTAACATTACATTTTCTAAATGGGAAAGCTTTTCATTTTCTCCCTATATTTGTCTTATATTCAACCAACTTACTGAACCTGTTATTATTCTAATAATACCCTAAATAGTCTAGATTAATAATTATATGCCTGGAATCATGGTAGTTTTGACTCCTTTTATTTAAACTTTCTTTTTCTTGCCTTCAGCCTCACCTTTGAGGTGTCTGGATGTAGTTTCTGTCTTAGACATCTCTTTGGGATGTGACACTTCAACCCCCTTCCAGCTGTGACCCCTGCACCATGGATAGAGCTCTGTTATTAATTATGTGTGGTGCGGGGGGTGGGGGGTGGCATGGGACTCGTGCCATGAGGCAGCCTCTTCTTTCCGGAACATACTCTCCCTGTAAGCATGGCTTTCACCCTTCTCTGTCGTGGGCACTGCAGCCTCACATCATGCACAAAACTAAGAGGCCATTCGAGGGCAAACCTCCGAGGATGACCTGGTGTGCCCTGAATGCCAGTACACAGCTGGACCCCACCACAGCCCCTTTCTCTTCACACTGCCAGCTTTCCCTTTCCTTCTAGCTCGGCCAGAACTGGAAGACTGGGCTAAGTCTGCTGCTTTTGTCTCCCGCTTACCCTACACCCCTTTGCACATGCTCTCATGTCCTGTGCTTTCCTCCACTCTTCTCTAATTGGCCTGGTAGGACCCCAGCTTGTGTCTTCTGTCCTCTGCCACCCCAGACCTTTCCCAGTGATGGGAGGGAGGAGCTAGCGTGCTGTGGCTGGTAAACTGAATGCCTCCTGCACTGGAGGCTGGCTGCAGAACCTGGGGAAATGGGAGGGATGAAGAGGCAAGAACAGAAACCCCTGGTCGGCCTCAAGGAGTCTTCAGCCATGAGGAAACATTGTACTAGAATCACCCGGAGATACCCCAACTGGCCAGGGTCTCCTGAAAAAAGACACGCTCCTGGGTTAGTTGTGTGACCTTAAGCAGGTGTCCCCAACCTCTGGGTCACAGACTGGTACCTCCTGTCAGATCAGCTGATTTATTTCCAATCTGTTTCTATTCTTGCTTTTATGAAAAGTTTATATGCCTCCAGAGGCTGTGATTCCACAGCGCCCTCTGAACAGAGGCCAATGAACACAGACCAGACTTCCCTGACCATCCTCCTAACACTTATCCTTCCCTGCCCTCTGCCCCCATGCCTCACGCCACAGTGCAGCTCCTTGGGGTCACAGCTATGCCCTGACGTGCTGGGCTTTCTAACACCTATGAGAAAATCTTTACTGTTTTCTGTCTGGTGTATCCTTCCTTATCTCAGTTTGTCCAAATTCTACCTATGAGTAAGTAGAATCACCTTTATTGTATGCCTACCGACAATGTTTGGCCTGGATCCAAGCATGAGGATCAAACAAATCCAGCCTTGGGAGTATGTCAATGTCATGAAAAGTCCTCCCCTCCAAAACAGAAAAGGCAGGATACTGTTCTAGATAAAAAAGGAACTGAAGAGACAGATAACTAAATGTAAGTTATGATCCCTTATTAAGGTGGAAAAACTACAAAAGTATAAGGGCATTATTGGGCTAATTGAAGGAATTTGGAGTAATTAATTAATTTAATTAATTAATTAAATCATATTGTTATCAATGTTTAATTTCTTAAATGTATCAGTAGTGTCATGACTGTGTGAGAGAATTGCCTTGTTCTTTTGAGATACATGGTGAAATGTTTGGGAATGATGTGTTATAATGTCTACAACATATTTTAAAATGACTCAGTGAAGTATATATGTGTGTGTACACATACAGTGGGAGGAAGGAAATATGACAAACTGCTAACAATTGGTGTATCTAGATTATGACTATATGAGTGTTCACTATACTCTCCCTTCATCTTTCTTTATGTGTTTAAACTTTTTTCCAAATATAATTTGAAGGAAAAAATATCCCATCTATCTTATAATCTGAAACCCAAGGCAGTCACTTCCTCCATGGAGCCTGTTTTTTGGCCCAAATCTTAGGGAACAGCTCCCGTTTCCATCCTCCCAGAGCCTCCTGGTTTTGCCTGTTACATCATCTGACCCAAGCCACCCTGAAGAAGAGTAAGCTACAGATGTGTCGGTCCACCTCCCTGGGCTATGAGACCCTGGAGGGCAGTGACCGCAGAGACCCCCAGGGATGGAGAGGGTGAAAAAAGTAAGCTTTGTCATGTTCCTCCCTGGCTGGGGACCACCCCTCCTACCTCTGCTTCAGGGCCCTGAGTAAGGGCCCTTCTTGGTTCTGTTGAGTCCTGCCCTCCAGACAGAAAGAGAGACAATCCCAGTGTAGAAGGATCTATTTCAATGCAGTATCAGGGTCCAATCAGGGAAGCAGACCACTCTGAGTGGGTGTAGTGAGGGTTTTCCTGAGAAACAAACCAGGCTGTGTGTGGATGGCAAGAGAGAGAGAAACAAAAAGGGATTGATTTTGAGAAGCTGGCTCACACACTTATAGAGACTTGGCAAGTCCAAAATCTAGGTTAATCTGGCAAAGTAGAGACCTGGGGAAGAGTTGCAGTTCAAGCCCAGAGGTGGTCTGTCCAGAGTTCTTCTCCTTATGAATATGTCTGTCTTTTTCTACTAAGGCCTTCATTTGTTTGGATGGGGCCCACCCACATTGCAGAGGGTAATTTGCTTTACTCAAAGTCCACCAATTTAAATGCTAACCTCATTCAAAAACAATTTCACAGAGACATTCGGGATAATGTTTGACCAAATATATGGGCTCTGTGGTCTAGCCAGATTGCCACATAAAATTAACCATCTCAGTTCACTCCTTGTCAACCTGGCACCCATACATGTCTCCTTAGACCATACTAATTCTCCAAATAAAAACAATAACAAGGTCATAATTCAACCTTCATGATACAACTATGCTGTATACAACTAAAAATGCACTGTTTCCCCAAAACCGTATGCAAAGTCCTTGGGTGATAGTCACTCTTATTGATGTCCCATAACTTAATGATGTGAGGTTAACAATAGTATGATATATAATACAGAATCAAAACCAAAGTCAAAGTCAAACATCTTATATTCCACCAGTGGTCCACAACCTTTTGGGCACCAGGGACCGAAAGGTTTCATGGAAGACAGTTTTTCCACGGATGGGGGTTGGGGGGATGGTTTCAGGATGATTCAAGTGCATTACATATATTGTGCACTTTATTTCTATTATTATTACATCAGTTCCACCTCAGATCATCAGGCATTCGATCCCAAAGGTTAGGGATCCCTGTGTTACATAAGGGGATAGGAGAGAAAAGAAAGATAACACACACATATTCATAACAAAATGAAGAAAGGCTCATAGCCCTTGTTCTGTAACTGGTCACATGGTTGTAGCTGGTATTTTTAATTATCTTTTCCACTGCGCATTCCATATTCCCTTTGCCCTCAGCAGATCTTTACCTGGTGAAGTGAAAAAGTGAAAGTGTTAGTCATTCAGTTGTGTCTGACTCTTTGTGACCCCATGGACTGTGACCTGCCAGGCTCCTCAGTCCATGGAACTCTCCAGGCAAGAGTACTGGAGTGGGAAGCCATTTCCTTCTCCATGGGATCTTCCCAACTCAGGGATGGAACTCAGGTCTCCTGCGTTGTGGGGTGACCCAAACTTTCATTTATGAAGAGTCTAGACCATTAGTAGTGCTGTCTGAATTCAACAGCTGTAATTTTCCATTGACTTTACCACCTGACCTGCCTCTTGAGAAATTTGTATGCAGGTCAGGAAGCAACAGTTAGAACTGGACATGGAACAACAGACTGGTTCCAAATAGGAAAAGGAGTATGTCAAGGCTGTATATTGTCACCCTGTTTATTTAACTAATATGCAGAGTACATCATGAGAAACGCTGGACTGGAAGAAACACAAGCTGGAATCAAGATTGCTGGGAAAAATATCAATAACCTCAGATATGCAGATGACACCACCCTTATGGCAGAAAGTGAAGAGGAACTAAAAAGCCTCCTGATGAAGGTGAAAGTGGAGAGTGAAAAAGTTGGTTTAAAGCTCAACATTCAGAAAATGAAGATCATGGCATCCGGTCCCATCACTTCATGGGAAATAGATGGGGAAACAGTGAAAACAGTGTCAGACTTTATCTTTTTGGGCTCCAAAATCACTGCAGATGGTGACTGCAGCCATGAAATTAAAAGACGCTTACTCCTTGGAAGGAAAGTTATGACCAACCTAGATAACATATTGAAAAGCAGAGACATTACTTTGCCAACAATGGTCTGTCTAGTCAAGACTATGGTTTTTCCTGTGGTCATGTATGGATGTGAGAGTTGGACTGTGAAGAAGGCTGAGCGCCGAAGAATTGATGCTTTTGAACTGTGGTGTTGGAGAAGACTCTTGAGAGTCCCTTGGACTGCAAGGAGATCCAACCAGTCCATTTTGAAGGAGATCAGCCCTGGGATTTCTTTGGAAGGAATGATGCTAAAGCTGAAACTCCAGTACTTTGGCCACCTCATGCGAAGAGTTGACTCATTGGAAAAGACTCTGATGCTGGGAGGGATTGGGGGCAGGAGGAGAAGGGGACGACAGAGAATGAGATGGCTGGATGGCATCACTGACTCGATGGACGTGAGTCTCAGTGAACTCCGGGAGTTGGTGTTGGACAGGGAGGCCTGGTGTGCTGCGATTCATGGGGTCACAAAGAGTCGGACACGACTGAGCGACTGATCTGATCTGATCTGAATACTAAGAGACGCCATGGCGGGATCCTCTATATTGCAGATGTACTTTTCTTCACCTGATTGTGATGTCTAAGAGGTAAGTTTTGGTCTCACCTTCTTGCAGCTGGCCCTGTCCAAAGCCATCTTACAATCTTTCTCAGGTCCTGATTCTGGGCCACACTCAGGGCACTTTCTGGATGTTTCTCATTCTGTTCAGACCAGTTCCTGTGCTCATTCATGCCCACACACCCCTGGTGGGGAGAGCTCACTATGCAGTCAGCTGCAGCTGCCCTTTGGCATCTTTTTTTCTTATTCATCCCTAGGCAGCAGCATCCACCCATGACCCTCCATTTGTCAGAGGGCCAAACTTACAGACATTTTAAGCTTAAAGCAAACAGTTATAAAGATGAAGTTTGGCTTAGTCAATGACAAACACAAACCATATCTCAAATCTGAATATTGTACTTTAGCATTAGTTGGCTTTGCTTATCATACGAGTGTGAGAATTCCCCTTCCCAGTTAAAGATAAGCATTGGAATAATATACCTGGAAGAGGTTTCCAGGGAGTGTTTATTAGACCCTATCAACTGAGAATTAAGAGAATTCCAGGTATATTTGGCTTGTAACTTGCCTGGAGAGGATCCTGCTTGCAGATATGGTTGAGGGAGACTTGCTCCAGTCCGCCAAGGTGAGCAAATGCTGTGTGTGAAAACTAGCAGCAGAAGGAAAACCCAAGTCTTGGGAGGAGCCTGGTGTGAGGGGAGGGGAGGTCGGGGAGGAACAAATAGGCCTTTGGAAAGAGGTGCTGGCAACCCCAAAATGGAAGGCCTCAACTTGGTAATTTAATTTCCCTTTTGAAATGGTAGGCTCTGGCCCAGAAGCAATAAACAGAAAATATAAATAATACACATTCATTGGTGGGGGGATGAAAAGATATTAATAAAATAAGCATATGGTTTTATATTGTGGTTTTAAAAATAATTTGTTATAACATATTAACTATTCTTTAAAAAATAGAATTTGAAGCTCAGAAAATTAAATCAGATTTAAGGGTTGAGAATTTTGTCCCATATTTTTGTCTTTCAAAGTTGATATGATCAGTTAGGACCTATAATTTCTTTTTCTAGTTGAGGGCATCAGATCTTGCCATCTGTATTGTACTTACTGAAAGAAATCTCAGTAGAACAAAGCAATTCCAGTTTCTGTTAAGATTACTCACAAAACAATGCCCAACTGGTTACAAAAACTTCTGTACTCCAAATAGCTTTATAAACTTGGATTTTTATCCTTTTTCAAAGCAAGAAACTTAGAAGAGTTGGTGGTGTGCTAAAAGTCCTTTGAGTAGGACAGACTTGTGTGGGCTCTGTCTCTGACACTTTCTAGCTGTGTTGCTGTGGGCAATTATTTGACCTCTTTGGGCCTCAACTTTCTTGGATGGAAAATGGGAATAATCTTGGGTCACTTTTAGGACTGCTGCAGAGATTATGTGAAATAATGCACACAAAGCACTTGGTATAGTGTTTGGTATCCAGTGATCAGTCATCAGCTGCTAAGTCGTGTTACTGAAGACAAGGACCCCATTACTGTGTTTTTACTATGTTCCCAGCACAAAGCAGGATGCCTGGGATCTAAGGGCTCAGTTGAACTAAGCTGCATGAAGGAAGGAGTTTCAAGTAGTGCTATAGCTTGGGGTGGACAGGCAGAGGTAGAAACACAGTTGTTTTTTATTTCCTCATACTTTTCCCTCTTCAAAGATCCCAATTACCTCAAAATAACTTTGGCTAAATTTCCAAACTGTTCCCCCTCTGCAATACACACACACAAAGAAAAAAAATCTCGCAAACCTGCAGCTTAAACAATCATTTTAATTACATACATTAATTAAATTTTATTTATTTAGTGTCAAGAGACAGAAAGGGAGTGGGGATAGGGATGCCTGATACACCTTTTTTTCCCCATAAGGTCTAAGTCCTTGTTTTACTTACTTACTTGTTCATTCATTGCAGGGAGAAGGGCCTCCAGTTCTCATCCATGGGTAGAATTCAGTGTTATAGTCACGTTAGGATCAGGGCTCTCTTGCACACTAGATTCTGAGCACCACAGCTTTGTTTAGAATAGTACATTGGGTTTTTTCTTTCCTTCACTGTCAATTATAGAAAAAGCTACTCAACACTTCTAAAATTCTGCAGATTAAGGACATGATTTCTAGCCAAAAAGAACTTTTTAAAAAAATGAAAACTCAGTTGTATCAAACAAATGGGAGGCCTCCAGGGTCTGGGAGGGTAAACGGTGTTGTGCTGATTCTCTATTGCCCAGGAGAACTCAGCACAGAGCACTGCCCTCATGATTTCCTGGAGGGCTCCCAGGTGGCCAGCTAAGGGCAGGGTTTAGCCTGCACCATCTGGTGTTGGGGGCTCCTTGTGGCTCAGACGGTAAAGAATCCCTGTGCAATGCCAGAGACCTGGGTTCCATCCCTGGGTCAGGAAGATCCCCTGGAAGAGGGAATGGCTACTCACTCCGGTATTCTTGCCTGGAAAATCTCACAGACAGAGGAGCCTGGTAGGCTACAGTCCATAAGGTCGCAAAGAGTCAGACATGAATAAGCAACTAACACACACACAAACATATGTTTGTTTTTGGACACTTAACACTGAAGGAAGAGAAGAGCAGGGGCATTCAGAGATGGGGCAGGGCCAGGTCTATCAGAGGAGGGCTGGGACTTGGGAGGATGAATGACTAGCCTGAGCTGGGATTTAAGAAACTCCTACTTGTGAACATGGAAGCAATTGGGACCTAATAGAGGGACAGGAGCAAACACTGGGGCTCTCTGGGAAGGGAACCATTAAGCCAATGGTTAATCCAAAAGAAGCATCTCAGCCCACCTTTCAGGGTCATTCTCAGCAGACCTTTCCTGAGTTTGCTAATGAGGAATCCATTAGGAGGGGGGTCTCTTGAGGGGGCTTCATCCTGAGAGTCAGGATGTTACCCTTCTATAGACCCTGTCCTGAAGCCTCACCAGAACACTCAACTACACTTACAAGCCCCTCTTTCAGAAGAGTTACAGGACCTCTAAGGATTCATTTAGCTTACATACATGTCTCATTTCCCTTCTTGAGGGCTGGGACTAAGGGCTGTTTCCTCGCAAACCTAGTTTGGTAATTTGCAACAGCAGTCTCTTGATATTGAAATGAGATGAAGTGTGCTACGTGCCAAAGACCCTGGCCTGAGACCTTATATCTGAGCAGAGGAACTGCTTTCACGGTGGGCGTGGGGCAAAAAGTAGACATAATCTTGGCAACATGCTGCGTTGGGAATGACCTGGGCCCCACCCTGTCTCTGCTTCCATGTTCAACTCCAGAGCTGAAAGTTTCTTCAGTTTGCAGGTCAGCAGTCAGGACCTCCCTTGGAAGGAGGGAAAAGCTGTAAGGTGGGGCTGAGAACCGCTTTGTTCAACCCTAACCTAGACCCCGCCCTTCAGCTGGTCTGTCTTTTGGAAGTCTGAAACTTCCTGCCTGCCTCCAAGAGCTTATTAGTAAAGCCTCTGCCTACAATGCGGGAGACCGGGGTTCAATCCCTGGGTCGGGAAGATCTCCTGGAAAAGGAAATGGCAACCCACTCCAGTATTCTTGCCTGGAAAGTCCCATGGACAGAGAAGCCTGGTGGGCTACAGTTCATGGGGTCGCAAAGAGTCGGACACAACTGAGCTACTTCACTCACTCACTCAGCGGGGAGGGCAACTGGGGAATAAAAAGAACAAAAGCTCAAACAGAACAAATGGATTCTTCATCAGCAGACTTGGGGAAGGTCTGCTGAGAATACCTGGAAAGTTGGGCTGAAATGCCTCTTTTTTTGGTTGCCTGGGTCTTTTGTGTTTTATAAAATGTTATTCAAGTAGAGTTGATTTACAATGTTGTGTTAGTTTCTACTGTACAGCAAAGTGATTCAGCTGTACATATATACATTATTTTTAAAAATATTTCTTTGGCTGCATTGATCTTAGTTGCAACACCTGGGATCTTTGTTGCATCATGTGGGATCTTTTGTTGCTGGGCGTGGACTCTTTAGTTGTGGCACGTGGGCTCAGTAGCTGTGGCACATGGGCTTAGTTGCTCGGTGGCATGTGGGATCTTACCTCCCTGACCAGGGATTGAACCAAGGTCCCGTGCATTGTCAGGTGGATTCTTAACCACCACTGGACCACCAGGGAAGTGGTTACATTCTTTTTCATATTCTTTTCCATTACAGTTTATCACAGGATATTGAATTTAGTTCCCTGTTGAGATGCCTCTTTTGCACTAACCATTGGCTTAATCTGGGATCCACCCCTACTCCCCCGCCCCCACAAAAACAGATTCTGAACAAGAATTTGTATTAGGTAGTTTATTTGGGGGAATGAATCCCAAGGAACAGGACTGGAGGACTGGTAAGAGTCAAACAGTCAAGGCAGGAAAGAAAAAGGCAATCCAAGGGTGGATTACTGAGCTGATTAAGTTGGACACTACCACGGGCAGCCAGGGTTCTGTCATCTTAGGTGCTGTACAAAATGTACCTTGTAACTGCCCACGGAAGAGTGGAACATTTCTCCACCAGCTTCTGTTCGTTTTGGTTAGAGGTTGTCGAAGGACGTGTTAATTCCTTTGTACTTCCAGGTTTATGTCAGAATGGGCTGTGGCTTCTTGCAGGGGTCCAGACTGCAGTGACAGAGAAGCCCTGAGATATCAAGTACAGCTGAAGCAAGGTCCTCTCAGGTTACATCTGTATGTAGCAGGCTGCCACAGCAAAGCTGGAATAAAAAGATGGGCTGGGAAGGTGTGAGGTCAGCCACAAATGGAGTCAGATAGACATAGACACGTCAATTGTCCTGCCTTCCATAAATAGAACTTTATTTCCATAAATTCTCAGTCCAAAGGTAGGAAGGAAGTATGTTTTTCCTGGGTGGAAATATTAACTCTTTAGTCAACTGCTTTTGAAGCAATGCATAACCCTCAAAGTATAATCTGGTGACCCAACATAGCTATCTATGTTATGGCAGTGGCATGCTGTACCAGTGACTATTCTAAAAAACACCACTGAAGCAAGCTTGAGTCTGTCTATGAAATGGGTACAGAAATACAAGAGTAACTACCTTTACGTTTCTCCGGGTCCTCGAAGCTCTACCTGCCAGGAGCTGGAGATAAAGCAAGAAGACAGACTCAGCCCTCAAGAAGCTCACATAACCTGGAGCTGAGAGGTTTCTTTAAAGCCCCACAGGGCCCTCACTTCCTTCCTGTTTTCATCTGCCTGGTCCCTTTCCAATCAGTTCTCCGTAATTTGACCTAAACATAGGTCTGCCACTAATTTGCCAAGACAGCTTCCTTCTCCTCAGTTGGTTTCTCATCCAGGAAACTTGGCAGGGAAGCTTGACTTGTGGAGATCAGCCTCCAGTGTTCCTTTGTTGAAACTCTGGGAAGCTGTGCTATTCTTAAATCTTTTTTTTTTTTTTTTAACCCATTGGAATAACAAAATTTTAAATTAATTTCATCTGATCAAAAGACAAACTTTAAAACCAACCAACCAACCCACCTACCTCAATGAGCTCGAGACAGTAAATAGGCATACGTCCTGGAAGGCGCCTCAATCTCACCAGCTTTCCTCACTTCCTGGGGCGGCATCTTCGCCTTCCTACCCATACATACCCCCGGGGTGGTCTTTCCCCGCTCGCTCCAGAACCAGGATGGCGGTGGAGGAGATCTGAGCGTGGTTTAGGGGTAAAGGACGGTCAGCAAGGGGTTAATCCCGGGCTAGGCGCCTAAAGAATAGAGTTACCCTCCGCGGGATGGGGGCTGTGCCTGGCGCCCCAGGACAAAGAAGGCGGCGCGGCGCGGAGCGCTCCCCGCCCTGGCAACGCCCGCCGTCGGGCTCCGCCCCGCGCAGCCCTACGGCTGAGCCACTGTCTGTAGGCGCACCCCGGCAGCTGAGGGTGGAGGCAGCAGGAGTGAGAGCGGGTAAGGGTCTTCGAGAAGGAAACGGCGGTAGCGCCCCAACTCGGTGGTACGGGACGCGAGCGCGGGTGCCTGCGAAGCTCCAGGTTATCGCGAACGCGCCAGCTGAGCCCTCTGTAACTGGAGCCCCCGCGCCAGTTTGTTTTGGGGTAAGAGGAGGGGTCCGCACCTCTGCAGTTCAGGGGTGATGAGCGGGCGCCCCTAAACCGGCATGATGATTGGCTTGGTTTGGATTTGCTCTGCCCTTAAGCCGGGTCGCGGGGATGCGGGTGGAGAAGGGGCACCACATCCTGTAGGCTGGGCCCTGCGAACAAGGCCGGGGTAAAGGTGTAAAAAGATGTATCGATCCCGTCCAGACCTGCCTCAACCCCAGGTAATCCTCATCCTCCGCCCTCCCGGCCTGAAGGTTATTATTCGGAATAATGTGCTCGGTCGGAGGAGACCCAGGTTGAACATGTGGCGCTGAGTCTCCCAAGTGAAACCCTCAGCACTTATTCTTCTTTGCCGCCGCATTTAACAGAAGGCGAGCGCAGCCACAAGGGAAGAAACCGGTCCAAGGTCACATGGTAGTTGGAGACCGAGCCAGGACCGAAGCCAGTACGACTGCTTTCTGGCCCGAGCCCCCGCATCTCTCCCGGCCTGCCCCGCATCCTCGTCCTCCTTCCACGTCCTCCACCAGGCTCTGTTCTCGGGGACTTGGTGGTGGTGGTAGTGCTTCCTCCCTTCCTGCGGCACCCTCGGGAAGGATGCTGGACAGCAGTCGGGCCGCCGGTCCAGCTTCCTCGAGCACGAGCTGAGCCGGCTGTTGCTGGAGGACCGCACAGGCCGCAGGACCGAGGGAGGAGGAGGACCGAGCAAGGTGGAGGCGCCGCGGGAGCCGGCGGGAGATGCTGGGGTGGTGGTGGGCCCGGGCGGAGCAAGGCCGGGAGCCTCAGTAGCCCGCTGGCGCCGGCATAGCACAGCTGGGTCTGGGCGGTGCCGTCTCAGCCAGTGGGAGCGCGGCTTGGGCCGAGCCCCTCGGCTGCTCGCCTCTGGTAGGCGGGAAGGTGCGGCAGCCCTGCGATTGGCCGAGCTGCCCCGGACGCGCGGCCAGAGCGCGCGCAGCGAGTTGGCGCCTGCGCGTCTCTGGCGTCCCACGCTCTCCCAGCGCGCTGGGGCTTGTCTGAGACAGGGCTCAGGGCGGTCTGTGCGCCTCCGGGCCGCGCCCGGCTGGGGGAGGGTATTCTGCCGCGCGCCACGTTAAGCGCCGTTGATCTCTGCGTGTTTTTTTCCAACCCGTCTGCCAAAGTGTGCCCCAAGTCAGCTGATGTAAAGTCACCTTCTAACCCTGCGAGAGGCTGCAGAGGCAAACATTTAGTTACGGTGGGGGGTGGGCTTCCGACTGCCAGGATCCTTTATGACGCATCAAGTATCTTCCTTTCTACCAGAGCATTGGAGCCCCGCCCTGTACAGGGCATATACCTGTGGCGGGCGAGGAAGCTGACCTTTGAAATGTGTGTAGCTCTAGTATTCTCTCAATACACATTTAAAGAGCGGCTGCTTCCTGTCAGACACCAGAGTAGTCATTTTGGGGGAACCTGAGACCAATCAAACAACACGTAGGTCCTATTTGTGGGGCAGTCACAGTCCAGGTTGAGACTGGTGATCAGATGGGGGCTGTGAATGGTTATAAACAAGATATCTTTAATGCTACCCAGCCTAGGTTAAGTGCAATTTCCGAGACGCATAAGGAAAGAGTGAACTGCAAATATGGATGAGATTGATTTTTGATTTAGGGGATCAGGAAAGGTTTCTTGAAGGAGATTGTTTGAATCAGGGCTTGCTGGATGAAGGAGACCTCAGATTAGGTATAGGATGAGCAAGGCAGGAAAATTGGAAAGTACAGGCTTATTGAGAGATGATGTAGCAAATGGTATGAGTAGATGAGAAAAGCATAGTTGGAGATAGAATTTGGAGGGGCCTAGTGAGGACCAGGGTGTCAGGCTTGTACATTCTGATTTGAAATGTGGTAAGCACTTCTGAATAGGATGCTCCTTAAACTACCAGTTGTACTGATGTCTCTTTTTTTAACATCTGCACGAAAAAATCTTGGAAATATCTTTGATTCTTTCTTCTTTCATACCCTACATTTAATTTGTCAGTAAATTACAGTGGGCTTTCTCTTCAAAACACAGCCAGACTTTGACCTCGTCTAATTGGCTCTGTGGTTTCCACCAGCATGGTTTCCTCCATGGCAGCCCTTTATATATATATCTCCAGGGAGTACCTCTTCACATTTTGCTGAAATTGTGCAGTACACAAACTGCATGGCTGTACATTATGGTCCTGGATTATTGCCATAGCTTCTAAATGATCTCCTTGCTTCTGCCCTTGTCCATCCTCAGTCTATTCTTAACCCAGTGAGAGTTATATTAAAATATAAGCCCAACATGGTATTCCTCTGCTGCAAACTCTCTTAAAGCATTCAAATATTATGTGCCTACTGTGTACTGGTCTGACTTGAATTTGGTAGGCAAGCCCTGTTCTCCTAGGGATGGAATGGCTGCTTAATCTGGTGGTTGTAATTATAGCCATTTTGACAGCTCTGGTAGCACTTTCATTTGGGGAAAGACAGATGTTTCCTTGACAGATGTGAAGAGGGAGAGGCTCATGTTCCTGTTAGGATTACGAGGTCTGCAGTGTGCCATTCTCAGAATATCAGGCAAGCTTAAGAATTGATGATAGTGTCTGCAGAAAGAACCTGCTTTCAGTGTGTTTTCACCAATATTGTTTTGGCTGCAACTGATTTTAAGCATGCTTAACACAGAGAGTAAGGACATCACGTGCCTTACAGAGCTGAAGACGAGGGCAGCCCAGTCTCAAGAGCAGATCTACCCCCAGGAGGCTATGTAAGTTTTTTTTCTCTCTTCACTTCCATCTCTGTTTCTATCTACATGTGTGCCTGACTTTTTTCTCTTTGCAGATTGGCTTTCTCCATCTCTCACTCTCTGGCTTCAGGCTCAATGTCACATAGCTGCCTATCTGCCTTTTCCAGCTCTAGCAGTCAGGTCACATGTCTGTGCCCCACGAGGCTGATTTGCTTGCTTTCACAGTGCCAGGAAACAGAATAATGGGTTCATCTGGGGTCGCGTGTCTCTCCCTGATATAGTCTTCCATGGCCAGAGAGTAGGGGCGGGGGGTGGTCCTCACTGCACAACTACAGCATCAGAGGCCAAACGCTGTATACAATAGGCAAGTCTGGAAGGACAGGGATCAGGTGAGCAAGATGGACACCCAAAATTTGGCCACTGCAGAGAGTGTGATGTATTCTCTGAGAAGAATTGGCCATCACCTAAGTCTAATCGGGTGACTAGAATCTGTTGGACTAATCCAAGTGTCTGTGTTAGGTTTGCCTTTGCTGAACTGAGTTTTAAAGTTAAATCCTTGGCTTTTATTGAAGGTCCCTGTTAAAGGCAGCTATATAAAAGTCACTTCTGCATTTATGATAAAATGATAGGGAGAACATCATCTATAATATCGTTTAGTGTTCCTTCAGGCTTTTGTTTCTGAATAGTTCTCTCTCTAAGGAATAATAGGCATCTTTTTAAAATAAGGGCTTTAAAAGTTCTCATATTTCCTCTTTGCTTCACGTCAAGGAAACCCCCATTAACTGTATAGTTAACATGCATAGCTGAGCTGAGCTGAAATTTTCAGGCAAGATTATACTAAAAGTGATCAGAAGGAAAACACCCAAAGGATAATAGACACCTGTCTGGTGAGATCTCAAACTCTGATTCCCACAGTGGCCAGGCAGTTAACAGAGGTGATATGGGTAGGCTTAAAATAGTAAGTACAAACTTTTTGTATTGAGTTCAGGCATAACATAGCTGCCTTGTTACATTGCCTTTTAAAACATGAGGCTGGCCAAACAAAATAGCCAAATAGAGTATGTTAGAAACTGGCTGCCGGTTGTCAGACCTTGGAGTCTCACACCACTTACTGACTTTGAGTGCCTCAGTGTGGAGTCCTTGCATAGGATGCTTCTTTGCTTAAACCCAGCTTGCCCTCTGCAGTGAAACAGGACCTCCCCCTCCCACTTGTTAGTACCAGGGCCCATGAACTCTGGGTTCTCTTTTCTGCCTAAGTATTGCTTCCTGAATTCCTGTTTGTTGCTGATGCCCTGCCTTTTCTGAGGATGTCAGTACCGGGAATGTTTGCCACTTGCAGGAGACACCTTGACCCTGAGCACCGGAGGGCAACCAGCTGTGTCCTCTGCAAGATCTTCCTGTCAGAATGTAGCAAGTGAGCCTGGCATCAAGACAAGAATGCAGGCAGGTGTTTTTTGTTTTTTTTGAGACAGTATACTTTGTGTGGGTTACACATGGGTTTTCATTGACAGTGGAAAGGAGGTACCCTTGAGAGTAGACCTAAATGTTCTCAGAAAAGTTTCCCCCAGATTCCAGAATACTTGAGCATTTTGATTTTACAGCTGTATTTTATTTTATAAATTTGGTCCCCCTGGAGCAACTAACGAATTCAAAGCTAAAGAGATGGTCTCCACCCCCCACAGGGGCTCTGCCTGTCCCCTTGAAGCACCTGCTTCCTACAACCATTTCTGTTTCCAAACCAAAAGGCAAGTGAGTGGCATCTCAAGTTTGAGAAGCTAGTATTTACAGAAGCTAAAGCCCAGCACAAGACACTAAGATGACAAACCACCCTGAAGAGTGTGCAGCGGTTTCACTGCCTGTAGCATTGTATTTGGAGTGAAAATAGCAACATATTTAAGAAATGTAAAAGTACAGAAGAAAAAAGATCTAAAATTCTGGTATTTTGTATATAAGATGACAGTGTGAATAGTGCATTATTAAAGGGGCTGAGTTTTTATGCACTTTAAGCTATTTTGATGCCAGAACTTTTAGATGTGGCTGACTTGAAGGAAAATAAAGTTGAAAAGCAGCCCTTTATTTGGAGATGACATTGAGGCATTCTCTGCCACAGGCATTGAGCAGAAGGGATGGAAAGGGCTTGAATTATAAACAACTGGATTTAAAATTACCCAGTGGCGGTGACCTCAGACTCCAGTCCTGGCGGGAGGAGGTGGAGATGTGTGTGCTCAGCCAGCTGCTCCGTACTTGGGCAGGGTGGGGGGTAGGGGCACCCCCTTAAAGAATCTGAGCCCAGCATGGGCCTGTGCCTTCCATGAAGGGCTAGTCTGTGGGTGTATAGGGGGTGGGCTTCAAGCCCACAGCTCAGCCCCACTCAGCAGAGACTCGCTGAGTGCCTCCTCCGTGTCGGGTTTCTTCCAGGCACGGGGAGTTCAGTGGTGACCAAGATGGACCAGGTGCCTGGCCTCACTGAGGCTGGAAGGGAGAGATCAAGTAACGAAACAAGAGAATGTTGGATTGAAGAGTGATCTTACGGAGAGCAATCCCTGCGTGCTGCATGGGGGGTTGGGGCAGCCTCTCCGAAGTCAGAAGGGTGAGAAGGACCTAGTCATCCAGTGTGAGGAAAGGCAAAGTCCAGGGCCTCGAGGCGAGAAAGAGCTTGGCGTGTGTTCAGGTCAGCGTGGCAGCAGCACAAGTGCAGGGGAGGGCAATATCGAATAGGAAGGGAGGCAGAGGCAGACTCCAGAAGGCGTGGGAAGGAGGGGGAGGTTTCTAGGCCAGGGAGTCACACAACCTGACTGGTGTTAGAAAGATCATTCTGGCTGCAATGCTGAGACTGCTGTGTGGCAAATAAGGGCAGGAGTGGAAGCAAGAGCCTACTGCACAGTCTGGAAGGATCACACAAGACAAAAAGCCCTATATATTGCTGTCCCAAGGATTAAACAGATGGAACACCTCCACCTGCCTCCTACAGTGAACACTGTGGGGGTTGGCCAGTCAATGAACTTATATCAGACCTAGAACCAGGTGGCTGGTTATCAGATTAGGGTGGCAGCAAGATGGCAGGGGAGGAGCTGCATCTCAGGCAGAGCCTTGTTACTGATAAGGGCAGTCTAACCCAACACGGGCAGGTGTGCCGAGAGACTAGGACAGTTCACCAGGAAAAGGGCAACAGCTCCCCTGAATGTGGCTGCCTGGCCTCAACTCCCTCCCCGCCTCCCTCTCCTTCCCTTAGGCCAGGAGGGGTCACTAGAGGGGAATTAACCAGAGCAGGAGGGCACCTAGTGCACACGCTGATCAACAATTCATAATGCACAACTAGTCACTGTGCTGAGTAGACTAAAGGTGACGCTAGTGATACATGGTCTTGTTGCAACAAGGTTGACTTAACCTGAAAAGGGAGTGGTAGGGTGGTGGGAGAGACTGTGTGTGTGTGTGTGTTTTAATTTAGATTAATTAGAGCATGTCTCATTTTGTAGCTCTAGTCTCCATGCTGTGATGAGTTTTGCGGAGAGAGGTGGAGAGCTAAATCAAATAATACGTGGCCCTGGGCTGGAGAAACTGCATGTGGGGTCACGTGGACAAATTGAGGTGGATGTTTTGCTGGATATGGGGAACACAGACTAGAGAATGGGACTCATGGAGTTGGGCTCGCTGAGGGCTCAGGTCCCCAAGTGCCCCACTGGTTGCTGCACAGTCTGTTTTGAGGGTCGCTGATCTGGCCGGGTGATGATTCATCCAGGGTTGCCCCATGAGTTTGTACATAGCCAGAGCCAGAACCCAGGTTTTTAGATGTTTCAGCTATCTGACTCTTTCTATCAGATGAGGCTGTAGCTTGCGAGGAGGGTGGAAGGCAGGAACTGTCTGGTGCCATAACTGGACCTGGGTAGAACAGAGCCCAATTTGATTTTTACAACCTGGAAGGAACATGGCCACTCCTGCCCAAAGCCCAGAAGGCAACAGGCAATGAGGGTGCTTTTTGTGTTTCAGAACCCACCAGGAGGAGCCTGACCATTCTGCCTTTTGTGGCCACAATGCTAACAGCCCGCCTCTCCAGACCCCTGTCACAGCTTCCAAGGAAAACCCTGAATTTCTCTGATAGAGAAAATGGGACAAGGTAAGACAGTGAAGGGTGGAGATAGCCTTGACGGTACACTTTCTGGGTAAAGCAGAGCTCTTCACGCATAATAAGGTCTGACTCTCAAAGGTGTCTGTCAGTACCCACCGTCTACCAGCAAAGGACATGCAATGGTGTCCTTGGAAGACAGAGACCTTCCCACAAGGTCTATGCCCACAAGGCATAGAAGAATATTTTTCATCAGATTTTTTTTTTTATTTTGAAATAAGTCTACATTTGTAAAAAGTTGCAAAAATAGTACAAAAATATTCCGTATCCCCTTTACCTAACTTTTACCTAACTTTCCCAAATGTTAATGTCTTACAAAACATAGTACATTCATAAAAAACCAGGAAATTACCACTGATATCATACTATTAACTACAGACTTGATTCAGATGTCATCAGATAGCTCACGAATACAGCTTTTCCTAGTCTAGGATACAAGCCAGGGTCCCCATTCCATTTAGTTGTTATGTCCCCTTACTCTCCTCCTGTTGAAAGGTTGCTGCTGCAAGACGTGTGTTATGCCGGAATTCGTGACCTCCAGATGAGAGGATTTTGATCCAGGGTCAGAGAGGAGGCTTGACTACTTGGAGCTTTTTGTGTAGCAAAGTTTTATTAAAGTATAACAGAGATAGGGAAAGCTTCTGACAGACATCAGAAGGGAACAAAAAGAGTGCCCCCTTGCTAGTTTTTAGCAAGGTGTTTTATGTCTGTTAGAAAGCTAGTATCAGGTAAGAGAGACACTTCCACGCTGAGGGAGTTGCACCAGGCCCCTCCCACAATATGCAGTTGTGAGATAGGATCGAACAAGGTGTATCATCCTCCGGCCTTGAATCAATTGACATGAATATTGGTTTGTTGAGCCATTATCAACCCAAGGTTTGAGAAAAGAAAAAAAAGAATAGTCTTAGGCAGAACCGGTTTCCACAACAGAGAAGGGAAAAAAAAAAGTCTGCCACTTGCAGTTCTGGCCTTCCTACCTGTTACCCACTCACTATGGGGGTCAGTTCCTCAGTCTCTGTCATGCATGACCTTGATACCCTGGAAGAAAATGTCTCTCAGTGTGGGTTGTGTGCTGTCCTTATGTTAGGATTCACCTAGAGACCAGTCCTTTTTAAAATCTCACCCGTGAAACCAGTTAACTAAAATGTCGCAAAACTTCACTGAATTGTGTGATTTAGAGAAAGCATTGAGTTGGCCAGAAAAAAAATTATTGCAAACTGACTTGTTGCCAGATTTTCTCTAACCCACTTCCCCATATTCAAATCTATCCACTCAAAGTTGGGGGTTGTATTACACCAGGTATAATGTATATATATTACACCTGGGTGCCTTATACCAGGTGCTACTGCTTGTACCCAGCTGTCTGGGACAAATTTGGGTTTTTCTGTAACAGCTTACGACAAACTCGAACAAACTTTTTGCCAACTCAATACAAATTAAACAAGCAACTCTTCTTTGAGACCTTCTGGAAATTGCCTTTTCCAAGAGTATTCCATGTGCTCTGCTACCTCAGTTTCTTCTTTTGCAGCCAGAGCAAGGGAAAAATAATGCCTTTTTCTTTCTCTTATTTGAGAGGAGTAAAATCAAGTGGCAGGTTAAATTCAGAGTCCCCGCAACTAGAAAATGGATGGTTATTTTCCATGCCAACGTGTGCTCTCTGGCGAAGTAGAAATTTGCCATCGACAGCTAGATGTGAGCAGTAGCACCTGCTGTAATACACCCATATATATGATATATATGACACACCTGGTGTAATGCAACCCCCAGCTGTGAGTGGATAGATTTGAATATGGGGAAGTGGGTTAGAGAAAATCTGGGAACAAGTCAGTTTGAAATAATTTTTTTTCTTGTTGTGATTTTTTGTAACTTTCTAAAATATCAAATAGTGCAAAGGGATGGCAGGGGACAAGCACAGTTCTGCCAGGGACACTTTGTCCTTTTTGTACAGCAAATCCTGGGATTATGGAAATATAGTGATTATTTAGATAAGGTCATTTAATTAATTTTGGGTGTAGTGACCTTACCATTCTACTCACGTGTGACCAGTGTCCTCACCAGAGGCTGTGTCAGAGAAAGCCAAGTAGGGGCCTGGACTTACATTCTACCCCACTAACCCCCGCACCCCCCGACCCCTGTAATAAGGCGCCCTCCCTGCCTGAGGTGGGGGTGGGGGAGTGTCAGAGGACATCTAGTGGAGAAAGAGAATCAGGACTTCCTCCACCTCTCAGGAGTAACCTGTACACCCCCACATACAATGGGGAGCAGCAATGAGACACTGTATCTCCTCACAGTCAGGAAGGTGTTGGTGGAGACCCAGTGGGGAGCCAGAACTCCCATCCATATCCAGTGGTAACTCTTTCCAATTTATTTTATGAAGCTAGTATTACCTTGATTCCAAAACCAGACAAAGACCATAAAAAACAGAGAACTACAGACCAATACCCCTCATGAATGTAGATGCAAAATTCTTAAAATATTAGCCAATAGAATTAAGCAGTATATTAGACAGAGAAGGCAATGGCACCCCACTCCAGTACTCTTGCCTGGTAAATCCCATGGACGGAGGAGCCTGGTAGGCTGCATTCCATGGGGTCGCTACGAGTCAGACATGACTGAGCGACTTCCCTTTCACTTTTCACTTTCATGCATTGGAGAAAGAAATGGCAACCCACTCCAGTGTTCTTGCCTGGAGAATCCCAGGGACGGGGGAGCCTGGTGGGCTGCCGTCTCTGGGATCGCACAGAGTCGGACATGACTGAAGCGACTTAGCAGCAGCGGAAGCAGCAGCAGTAGCAGCAGCAGTATATTAGAAGAATTATAAACCATGAAAAAGTGGATTTGTTTCAGGGATGCAAAGAATGGTTCACACTGAAAATCAATTAATGTAATCCACTAAATTGAAAGTCAAAGAAGAACAATCATATGAATCTATCAATGCAGAAAAAACAAAATTTAATACTCATTTGTGATTAAGAACTCTCAGAAAAATTGGCATAGAAGGAAACTTCCTGAACTTGATAAAGAGCATCTATAAAAACCCTTGCAGCTAGCATTGTATTAATATTTTCTGGTGAAAGATTGAATACTTTCCCCCTAAGATGGGCAGCAAGGTAACCGATTCACCATAGTGCAGTAAGGAAGTACAGTAAAGCAAGAAAAGTAAATAAAAGTCATACAGGTTGTAAAAGAAGAAATAAAACTGTCCCTAATTTGCAGATTATATGATTGACTACATAGAAAATCCCGAGGAATCCACAAAGCACTCCCAGAACTAATAAGTGAGCTCAGCAGGACACAGAATATGTGATAACACACACATATCAGTCTTTTTCTATATCCTAGCAATGAGCTTGTGGATATAGGAATCTAAAACAATACCATTCATAGTTGCTCAAAAAATGAGTTACTTAGATATAAATATAACAAATTACACACGATTTGTACATTGAAAACTACATAATGCTGATGAAAGAAATCAAAGATCTAAATAAATGGAGACCCACACTATGTTTAGAAATTGAAAGGCTCAAAAGAGTAAAGACATTGATTTCCCCCAAACTGATACACAAGTTTGGCATAATTTCTATAAAAATTTCAGTCAGATTTTTATAGATAAAGACAAGATTATTCTAAAACTTATATGAAAAGGCAAAGGAAATAGAATAGTAAAAACCATTTTGAAAAAGAAAAATAAGGTGGGAATGCATGATTCAGTGAAACAGAGAATCCAGAAACAGAGCCACATGGATTTGCTCAACTAGAATTTGACAAAGATCAGTTCAAAGAATTTGCGCAATCAGTTCAATGGAGGAAGGATAACATTTTCAAAAAATGAGACTGGAGCACGGATATTCGTAGGCAGAGCCTTACCAACTTTGACTTAAGTTTCACATTTTATACAAAAGTTAACTCACAGTGGATCATGGGTTTAAATTGTAAAACAAAACTATAAAACTTTTAGAAAAAAAATAGGAGAAAATCTTTAGTTTGGGGCATAGGCACAGAGTTCTGAAACTTGACACCAACCGTTTGGCCTTAAAAGGAAAAATTAAATAATCAGAGTCATCGCAATGAAACACCATTTCTCTACATAAGATCCTGTTAAGAGGATGAAAACACAAGTTATGAGCTAGGAGAAAATATTTGCATATTACATATGCAACAAAGGACTAGCATCTGGAACATATAATGAACTCTCAAAACTCAATAGTAAAAGAACAATCCAGTAAGAATATGCACAAAAGACATAAAAAGACATTTTATCGAAAGGGATATACTGATGGCAGATAAGCACATGAAGAGATGTTCAACATTATTAGCCCTTAGAGAAATACAAATTAAGACCACAGTGGATATCTTTACACAGTTACCAGCATGGTTAAAATGAAAAATAGTGATACTGCGAAATGCTGGTGAGGATATAGAGAAACTGAATCACTCATACATTACTGCTGGGAATGTGGAATGCTATAGCCATTCTGGAAAATAGTTTGAAAGTCTGTTAAAAAACTAAACATGCAACTACTGTATGACCCAGCAATTGCTCTCCTTGGCATTTACCCAAGAGAAAAACAAATTCACACAAAAGCCTATACAGGAATGTTCCTAGAAGCTTTATTTGTAATAGTCCTAAAAACTGGAAGCAACCCGGATGACCTTGGTCCATGGAATACAATTTAGCAATAAAAAGGAACAAATTATTGAAATGTGACAATCGGATGAATCTCTAGAGAATTATACTGGGTGAAAATAACCAACCCCAGGAATGTTAATGCTGTATGATTCCATTCTTGAAATGACAAAATTATAGAGGTGGAGAACAGATGAATGGATTAGTAGTTAGAGGATGTTGGAATGTGTGGCTATAAAAGAATAATGCAAGGGATCCTTGTGATGGAACTGTTCTGTATTTTCACTGCATATGTCAATGTCCTGGCTATGATACCGGACTAGAGTTGTGCAAAATGCTACCAGTAGGGGTAATTGGGTAAAGGGTACAGGACATCTCTCTGTATTATTTCTTAACTTTATGTGAATCTAAAATTATTTCAAAATAAAAAACTATCAGGAAGCCACATAAAATCTAAGGATTAAGACACTGAATTTGTACAAGGCTTTATTAACAAAGGGCTATTGCAGGAAGGCTCTCCCTACACAGTGGCAAAAATGGCCACTATGACTGCTAGCCCACTTTCTCCCAGACTAATAACCCTGGAGGAAACAGGCCCTCCTCAGTGGTATCAGCAGGTAGTCCTCAGGGGTTTGGGGTGGGAATAGTGGAGTGCTCACTGATGCCTGAGGGTCTGCTGAGTTGCTTCTGCTCTAGAACAAGGGCTTCCCTCAGCTCAGTTGGTCAAGAATCCGCCTGTGCAGGAGACCCCAGTTTGATTCCTGGGTCAGGAAGATGCCCTGGAGAAGACCCACTCCAGTATTCTTCAGCTTCCCTGGTGGCTCAGTTGGTAAAGAATCCACCTGCCAATGTGGGAGACCTGGGTTTGATCCCTCGGTTGGGAAGATTCCCCTGGAGAAGGGAAAGGCTACCCATTCCAGTATTCTAGCCTGGAGAATTCCATGGACTCTACAGTCCATGGGGTCGCAAAGAGTCGGACACAACTGAGTGACTTTCACTTTCAGAACAAGGTCTGGTGTGACCGCAGCCTCTGGTCATGGCTTTCTTTCCTCTTTCAGAGGCTCGCTGCTGTTTTACTCTGCGCCCTTTGTCCCTGTTGGCCATCGGACTTACGCTGCTTCAGTGGACCCGGTAAGTGGCATCCTGGCTACCTGGGAACCAGCCAGGTGGTCAGAGGCCTCCTTCTGGGCTCCCAGGCTCTAAGCCACCCTCAGAGCAAGGGCTTCCCTGCTTCCAGGGCACTCAGAGCCATCTGTCACTTGCTGAACAACCCCCAACCCCATCAAATGAAGTTAGGGGTTAAGAGTTTAGATTCTAAAATCTCTCAGGCCCAGTTTCAGTTCTGGCTTTATCACTAATGATGTTGGGTATTTTAAAATGTCTGTATCCTCACTTGAAACACGATGTAATAATCACATTTAGTGTATGGAGATATTGTGAGATTTAAAGTAATGCATGCATAGTGCCTTGCATGATAAGTACTCAATACTTGATGAGGAAGATGTCAGTAATGCTGGTGATGCTGATGATAGTGAATGCAGATGAGGAAACTGAGGTCCAGAAGGGAGGTGACTTTCTCAAGCAATGACACTAGTTGGTAGCAGAGTCTGGGTTAGAACCTGTCTCTTGATTCTGAGTCCAAGCATTTCTACTACACCATGGTGCTTCTCCAAACAGAAAAAACAGGTGGGGAGGACCAGGCCTGGCCCACTCAAGAAGCCCTAATTAATTGTTGCTGCCCAGAGGAGGCCTGGTCATTCAGCCCCCACAATCCTGGATTCCTAACGTGGAGTCTGACCTTTTGAAACAGGTTGGCAGCAAAGCTGTCCTGATCACGGGCTGTGACTCGGGATTTGGGTTCTCCTTGGCCAAGCATCTGCATTCAGAAGGCTTCCTTGTGTTTGCTGGCTGTTTGATGAAGGTAAGAGTTGAGTCATTTTCATCATCATTGTTATTTTTTGTAGGGTTTTAAAATTGTAGTCAAATACACATAGCATAAAATTTACCATCTTAACCATTTTTAAATGTATAGTTCAGTGGTAATAAATATATTCACATTATCGTGCAATCATCACCTCCATCATCCTCATAACACTTTTCATCTTGTGAAACTGAAAGTCTATACCTAATATAAACATTAACTGTCATTTTTCCCTCCCCTCCAGGCCCTGGTAATCACTATTACGGTTTCAGTCTTTATCAATTTGACTACTCTAAGTACCTCATATAAGTGGACTCATGCAATATTTGCCTTTTTGTGACTGGCTTATGTCACTTGGCATAATGTCCTCAAAGTTCATCCATGCTGTAGCATATTACAAAATTTCCTTTTTAAGGCTGGGTAATATTCCATTGTATGTATATATATTTTGCTTATCTGTCCATCTGTTGATGGACACTTGGGTTTCTTCCAACATTTTGGCTATTGTAAATAATGCTGCTATGAACATGGGTGTACAGATATCTCAAGATCCTGCTTTCAATTCTTTGGGGGTATATACCCACAAGTAGAATTACTAGATCATATGAAAAGCAAAATGGCTGTCTGAGGAGGCCTTACAAATAGCTGTGAAAAGAAGAGAAGTGAAAAGCAAAAGAGAAAAGGAAAGATATAAGCATCTGAATGCAGAGTTCCAAAGAATAGCAAGGAGAGATCAGAAAGCCTTCCTCAGCGATCAATGCAAAGAAATAGAGGAAAACAACAGAATGGGAAATGACTAGAGATCTCTTCAAGAAAATTAGAGATACCAAGGGAACATTTCAGGCAAAGATGGGCACAATAAAGGACAGAAATGGTATGGACCTAACAGAAGCAGAAGATATTAAGAAGAGGTGGCAAGAATACACAGAAGAACTGTAAAAAAAGATCTTCACGACCCAGATAATCATGATGGTGTGATCACTCACCTAGAGCCAGACATCCTGGAATGTGAAGTCAAGTGGGCCTTGGAAAGCATCACTACGAACAAAGCTAGTGGAGGTGATGGAATTCCAGTTGAGCTGTTTCAAATCCTGAAAGATGATGCTGTGAAAGTGCTGCACTCAATATGCCAGCAAATTTGGAAAACTCAGCAGTGGCCACAGGACTGGAAAAGGTCAGTTTGCGTTCCAATCCCAAAGAAAGGCAATGCCTAAGAATGCTCAAACTACCACACAATTGCACTCATATCACACGCTAGGAAAGTAATGCTCAAAATTCTCCAAGCCAGGCTTCAGCAATACGTGAACCATGAAATTCCAGATGTTCAAGCTGGTTTTAGACAAGGCAGAGGAACCAGAGATCAAATTGCCAACATCCGCTGCATCATGGAAAAAGCAAGAGAATTCGACAAACATCTATTTCTGCTTTATTGACTACGCCAAAGCCTTTGACTGTGTGGATCACAATAAACTGTGGAAAATTCTGAAAGAGATGGGTATACCAGACCACCTGACCTGCCTCTTGAGAAACCTATATGCAGATCAGGAAGCAAGAGTTAGAACTGGACATGGAACAACAGACTGGTTCCAAATAGGAAAAGGAGTACATCAAGACTGTATATTGTCACCCTGCTTATTTAACTTCTATGCAGAGTACATCATGAGAAACGCTGGGCTGGAAGAAGCAGAAGCTGGAATCATGATTGCCGGGAGAAATATCAGTAATCTAAGATACACAGATGACACCACCCTTATGGCAGAAAGTGAAGAGGAACTAAAAAGCCTCTTGATGAAAGTGAAAGTGGAGAGTGAAAAAGTTGGCTTAAAGCTCAACATTCAGAAAACGAAGATCATGGCATCTGGTCCCATCACTTCATGGGAAATAGATGGGAAACAGTGGAAACAGTGGCTGACTTTATTTTTTTGGGCTCCAAAATCACTACAGATGGTGATTGCAGCCATGAAATTAAAAGACTCTTGCTCCTTGGAAGGAAAGTTATGAGCAACCTAGATAGCATATTAAAAAGCCAGAGACATTACTTTGCCAACAAAGGTCCGTCTAGTCAAGGCTATGGTTTTTCCAGTGGTCATGTATGGATGTGAGAGTTGGACTGTGAAGAAAGCTGAGCGCCGAAGAATTGATTCTTTTGAACTGTGGTGTTGGAGAAGACTCTTGAGAGTCCCTTGGACTGCAAGGAGATCCAACCAGTCCATCCTAAAGGAGATCAGTCCTGGGTGTTCATTGGAAGGACTGATGCTGAAGCTGAAACTCCAATACTCTGACCACCTCATGCAAAGAGTTGACTCATTGGAAAAGACCCTGATGCTGGGAGGGATTGAGGGCAGGAGGAAGGGGACGACAGAGGATGAGATGGCTGGATGGCATCACCAACTCAATGGACATGAGTTTGGGTGAACTCTGGGAATTGGTGATGGACAGGGAGGCCTGGCGTGCTGCTATTCATGGGGTCACAAAGAGTCAGACACAACTGAGCGACTGAACTGAACTGAACTGAACTGAAAGGGTGTGAGGTGATACCTCATCATAGTTTTGGTTTGCGTTTCCCACACAAATTTTGATGTTGAGCATCTTTTGATGTGCTTATTGGCCATTCATGTATCTTCCTTGGAGAAATGTCTATTGAAGTCCTTTTTTAATGGAATATTTTTGTTGTTGTTGTCGTAGGAGTTCTCTATATATTCTGGATATTAAGTCCTTACCAGATATGTGATTTGTAAATATTTTCTCCCACTCTATAGGTTGCCTTTTTATTCTGTGGATACTGTCTTTTGATATACAAAATTTAAAAATTTTTATGAAGTCCAATTTACCTATTTTAAATTTTGTTACCTGCACATTTGGTGTCATATACAAGAAATCATTGCCAGATTCAGTGTCATGAAGTTTTGCTCTATGTTTTCTTCTAAGAGTTTTATTGTTTTGGGTCTTACATACGTGTAGGGTTTTGGTCCATTTTGAATTAATTTTTGTGTATGGTATTAGGTAAGGGTCCAATTTCATTCTTTTACATGTGGATATCTGGTTTTCCCAGCACCATTTGTTGAAAAGACTGTCCTTTCCCCTTTGAGTGGTCAAGGCACCCTTGTCAAAAATCATTTGACCATATGTATTACGGTTTATTTATGGGCTCTCTATTTTATTCCACTGATCCATATGTCTGTCTTTATGCCAATACTAGGCTATTTCGTAGCTTTGTAGTAAGTTTCAAAATCAGTGAGTCTGAGTCCTCCAGTTTTGTTCACTTTTTTTGAGATTGTTTTGGCTATTTGGAATCCCTTGGGATTGCCTATGAATTTTAGGATGGGTTTTTCTATTTCTGTAAAAAACAAAATCACTAAGATTTTGACAGGTATTCGATTAGATCTTAAATTGCTTTGAGTAGTAGATGTTTTAACAATATTAAGTCATCTGATTCATGAACCTAGGATGTGTTTCCATTTATTTCTATTATCTTTCATTTCATTCATAAATGTTTTGTAGTTTTCATAGTGCAAGTCTCTCACCTTCTTGGTTAATTTAATTCCTAAGTATTTTATTCTTTTTTGATGCTATTGTCATGGAGTTGTTTTTGTGATTTCCTTTTTAGGCCGTCATTGTTTATGTATAGAAATGCGCCTGATTTTTGTGTGTTGACTTTTGTCCTGCTACTTTGTTGAATTCATTTTTGAGTTCCAACAGGCTTATATTTTTGTGGAATCTTTAGGGTTTTCTACATGTAAGATCATATCATCTGCAAGCAGATAGTTTTATTTCTTCCTTTCCAGTTTGGATATCTTTATTTTTCTTGCATAATTGCTACAACTTCCAGTAAGGTAGAATAATATTCAGTAATATTGAATAGAAGTGGTTAGATTGCCCAAAATCAACTGCAGTTTACCATCCATTCATTCTCCTGGAAGTTGCAAGCCTTAACAGATTCTAGATTCTAACAGACAAGTTACATCAGACAGAGTCTGCAAGTGCACTGTCTAGGTGAAGAGGCAGATTCCTGGTGCTTCCTAATCTGCCATCTTCCCAGAATCTTACATCAAGCTGTATATTTAATATCAGTTCTGCCCAGAACCTGGGCCAGTGTTTGTGGTTGGTTTCAATTGCTTTGCCAACAACTGGCTCATCTGTTGCTTAAAAACAGCTGATATCTTTTCCATTCTCTTCAGTGTCCCTTATTCTTCATAGCTTCATTCATTCATTCATTTGTCAAATGCTAATGATGTGCCTGACACTTTGTTAGATGCTGAAGAAGAGTGAGACCTGATCCCTGTCCCCAAGGAGCATTGTCCAGTGATGGGACCATCATGCACAGACACAGCTGGAAGAATTAGAGTGGAGAGTGTTCTCAGTGCTGTGCAAAGAATGCTTAATGAGAATACATAGAAGGAAGGGGGCTTCCCACGTGGCACTAGCGGTTAAGAACCTGCCTGCCCATGTAGGAGACGGAGGAGACGCAAGGCAAGGATTAAGTCTGGCATGACAGAAGGGGTGACATTTGTTCTGGGCCATGGAGAATGAATAATTCTGTCATAAATGGAGACTTGAGAGGAAAACCAGTCAGACAGAAGGAATAACCTAACCATATGCTTGGAAGCATGAGGCTCCACTGGGACTCATAAAGTAGAATTTAGGGGGCATGAAAGGAAGCACTGGGACATGAAGTTGCAAAAGTAATTAGGAGACAGTCATGCAACCATTACCACCATCCATTTTTAGAACATTTCCAGCTTTCAAAAATTTCCCTCTTTGATTATGTACATACCTATCCACTCCTCCCTCTAGTCTTAGGTAGCCACTTATTTCTGTCTCTTTAAATTTGCCCTTTTGGACTATTCAAATAAATAGAATCATACTATAAATAGTCTTTTGTGCCAAGTTTATTTTACTTAGCATACTGTGTTTGAGATTCATCCAATTGTAGACTATATCAGTAGTTCATCCCTTTTTACTACTGATTAGTATTTTAATATATGAATATGCTACATTAAGGGCTTATGCTACATTAGCTCACTCTGGTATTCTTGCCTGGAAAACCCAATGGACAGAGAAGCCTGGCAGGCTATAGTCCAAAGGGTCGCAAAGAGTCAGGCACAATTAAACGTGCAGGCACGGCATATGCTAAATTTAAAATTTTACTAATTGATAAATATTTGGATAAAAGTGTTTGGACTTTTGGCCTTTATGAATAATGTTGCTGTGAATATTCACATACATGTCTCCATGTAGATGTATTTTTACCTGGTTCCTTTTAGTGGAATTTGGACACCATCATCTGGGTATTAGATGTGATCGTTGCTAATGGGGCATTGCTTCTCCTTGATCACCTCAGTGGCCAAAGCTGGAATGTGTATATAATCATACACACATTTATATGTTCATATACTGTATCTGTCTCCTACATACATTTCCTATAAATATTACACACACACACACACACAATCCATAAGGTTGTCCTGACTTATTCCAATTCATCACAGTAGCATTCTTCCTGCTTCCCTCATTCCATATTTCTTTCTTCTTTTCCTGTAGTTAGAATGCTGACTCCCAACTATGTGGATATATATTAATCAATTTAATTAATCCTACAATACATACACAAATGCTTCAGAATTGCTACATTCATACACTACAAACAGCAAAGCTACTAAGTTGTTGTGTCCGTTTGTATCCTGTGAGAAGCAGGTGCCAAAACAGGATTAGATGTATTAAGAAATTGATTTAGGAAATGCCTGTAATGGCTAAAGAGAATGGAGGAGGAAGAGTCAGGGAAGTCCTTTAGACTGCAATGCAGGTCTTTGAAAAGAAATTGGAAGGAAGAGGATTAGGTAGGCAGAGCTCAGACTGCAGAACAGTCTGAGAGTCTCAGCTGGGATGATGGAGAGTCCCAAGGCAAAGGTTATTTGTTAGAGGAGACCTGTCTCGGGCAGGAATGGCCCAGTAGCATCCTGTCATGCTTGGTCATTGGCTGAGAGCAGCCTAGGCACACATGGCCATGGCCATGGCATTCCTGCCAAAGTAGATCTGAAGGTGCAGCAGCATGGGACCTTCTCTTAGCTGCTCCCACAGCAGGTTATCCTGAAGGGAAGTCTGCTCTGGTCCCCACAGTGTAGCCTAAGATTTCTGTAAGTGTTTTTTAATCTGTTGATCAAAGGTATACAAAGTACTGTGTTTAAAAGTTACTTGGATTAATTAATATTATTATTAAATTGGAGTAGGAAATGGCAATCCACTCCAGTATTCTTTCCTGGAAAATCCCACAAAGGAGCCTGCCAGACTGCAGTTCATAGGATCACAAAGAGTCAGACACGACTGAGAGACTGAGCATATATACATACATTATTATATTATTTATTTGAAAAAATAGTTTGATTCATTTATTTGTATTTTGTTCCTCCCTATTCTTCTTGATTTATTTAGTTTTAGAAGATGCAAACATTAACAAGGATCTAAAGCTAAAATTATTTAAAAAGGTAAACTCAAAGTAATGTTACTCCACCACCTCCTATTTTTTTCTACTCTATTCTTTCATTTCCACCTTCATAAACATTTGCGTACTGTATGCTCTCATTTTTACCTAAAAAACTTACTGATATATCTTGGAAACCACCCCCATGTGAGTTCACAGAGATCTTTTTCACTTTTTTTAAATAGCATCTCAGTGTTCCATGTGTGGGTGGACCACAGTGGACTCCAACAGGTTCCTATATATTTACTAACATATAGGTTTTTTCCAATATTTTGCAATTATCAATAATGCGACAATGAAGAACTTTGTGAATAGGTATTTTTTTCACGTATTGTTGGAAGTTTATCTTTAGGGTAAATTCCTAGGAGTGAGGTGACTCTTCAGTCAAGGGTTAATGAAATACGTCATCATTTTAAAAGATATCCCCCAATTTCCTATCATAGGGGTTGTGTAATTTTACATTCCCACCAGTAATGTATGAAAATACCTGTTTCTACATACTTTCACTGATAAGAGTATGCTTTAAACTTTTGATTTTTGCCAGTCTGATAAATGAGAACTGTATCTCAGTATAGTTGTAATTTGTATTTCTTTTACTGTGAGTCGGAGAAGGCAATGGCACCCCACTCCAGTACTCTTGCCTGGAAAATCCCATGGATGGAGGAGCCTGGTAGGCTGCAGTCCATGGGGTCGCTAAGAGTTGGACACGACTGAGCGACTTCATGTTCACTTTTCACTTTCATGCACTGGAGAAGGAAATGGCAACCCACTCTAGTGTTCTTGCCTGGAGAATCCCAGGGACGGGGGAGCCTGGTGGGCTGCCGTCTATGGGGTCGCACAGAGTCGGACACGACTGAAGCAACTTAGCAGCAGCAGCAGTTACTATGAGTGCTTCTCTTGCTGGTCTTTGAAGTCATGACCCAGAAGCTGCATTTATGGCACCTGTGCTCTCTCTCTATTGGCCAGAGCTTAGTCACATGGCCTGCCTGCCTGCTAGGGAGGCTGGTAAATGTAGTCGTTATTCCGAAACAATATGTACCCTGCTTGAAGTCGGGTTTTACTGCTATAGAAGAAGGGAAGAATGGGTATTAAGAACAACTCATTGTCTCTGTTCAGTGGGTGAAACATTTTTCTTCATTTTGAAGGCAGTAGGAACCCTGGGAAGGAATTTTTTTCACTAGGTTTAATATCTATAAAACAATATCCATGCAATGTAAAAAATTTCAATAACGTAGCAAGCGCAGGTAATAATTTGCATTGTCATGGTTTGAACATATTTCCAGATCAGAGAAGAGTTTGTCCTTTCAACGTTTATTTCTTTTGAATTTTGAAAGTAGTACATATTCATAATAGACTCAAACAATATAGAAGTGTGTGATATGAAAAAGTAAAGCCTTTGCTTTCAGCTGTCTTGCCCCGCCCGTGTGCGCCTGGGCGTGCAAGCTCAGTCACGTCCGACTCTCTGCAACCCCATGGCAACTGCAGTCCATCTGTGCCCTTTATTTCTCGCTTTTGTCATTACAAACAAAGCCACAGTGAATAGTCTCGTACCTGGCTTTGCAGGCTTTCATTAGTGATTGTTAGAAAAAATTTCTAGATGTGAAAGTGCTAGGTGGAAAGATTTTAGAATTTATTCAAATCTGCCAGATTGCTCCCCATAAAAGCTATACTAGGGCTACTCCCTCTAATGGTGAAGGCAGGGCTCAGAATGCCTCTGATCGGGCTTTTATCAGGGAATGCCAGCAGCCTCTCTCTTGACACATCCATTGGTTACTTCTCAGGCCATTATCAGCAGCTTTGACTAAACAAACCACTCTTGCTTACAACGCTTTGTTTCTTGGTTTCATGGACACCCTGCTCTCTAGGTTTTTCTTCATCCCCTTTGCTGGCTTCTCCTTTGGCTCATTTTGTAATATTACAGTGCCCCAGTCTTGCTCCTCTTGTCTCCATGCTTCTAATATATGTGACAGATGCTCACGGATAACACGTGCCAAGTGTCCTCACCTTCTGCCTTGAGGTGTGCTAGGCTGCCTAACAGTAAAATGCTGAGAAACCATGAAACCTTTCTGCTGGGATTAGCCCCTGACCTGCCTCAGTGTTGTAATAAATTGATACAAAAGAGGTTGGAAGTTTAGAGATGGTAGTTAGAGTATATTTTCCCTCTAGTCTCAAGTAAAATGAGGTGGGCTTCAGGGAGCTTACTTGGAGAGCTTACCTTTTGTGCCTTGGTGATTAGAGGTCACAAAATGATGTGTTAATGTTTACCAAAACAAGTCTAAAAGCCTCCAGATGAGGCCAGAGTGGCTCATCTGGAAGCAGAGCGAACATAGCCCCAATGAGAGAGGGTTGTCCTTCCACCCAACCAGGACACTGCTGCCTGGATGTGGACAGTGGGAGAGTTGCCTGGAGACACCTTAAGGGTATGAGATGCAGTGAGACTCCTGAGAGGCTGTGTGTGATCCCAGACAAAGCGGCGTCCCACTGAAGCCCGGGCTGAGGCAGGAGACACCTCTGTAGAGGAGGGAGTGGTCCTGTGGAGGGATCTGTGTGGAAGTCTCAAAAGTGTCCCAAGAAGGGAGGGCCATCTCTGGTGCGTCTGCTGTCCCAGGGCACCAGGAGCAGACGACGATGGCACCCCCACCCCCCAGAAGACTATGGTCTCGCCCTTTCATTGGCCAGTCCCCGCATCCAAGTCTGAAAGGGTCAGAGATTAAGGAACAGGAGACAAGGACGAGCTCGAAAATAGTGAGACGCACAGCTTCCAGCCCTGCTAGTTGGCACCCCACTCCCACACCCTACCCTGCCAGGCCCAGGTCAAGGCAGGCTCTAAGCTGGATATAAGTTTGAGGGTTTGGGCATTCAAGCCAGGCTGTACTGGAGTTAGTGGATCAGTAGACTGAACCAGACTCTGCCAAAACAAAAAAGTTCTCTGTTAATCTGGGAATGAATGCAAAAGTTACCAGACAAGTCTGGTAAAAAGTTACAAGTCTGCCTGAATGTTCATCCAGGGGTGGAAAAATAGCTTACAGATGTAGTTTAAAGGGATTACATAAGAAATGGGTTTATCAAGAAACTGGTTACAAGGGCACCAACGCTGAAGGACCAAATGCTTGTCCCTAAGCAGCAAGACAGATGTGGACACACACAGAAACCCTGGAGCGAGAAGGTGGAATGATCGGACAGTGCAGCCTGAGCCCTGGGACAGGAGGATCCAGAAGGGGACAGACTGCCAAGGGCTGCGGGCTGTGGGCTGAGGGGGTTGGGAAAAGGCTCCTTTGAACAGCTGAAGGCCAACCGACAGTCAGGGAAGCCAGACGTGGAGGCTGCTCAGGGGCTGATGAGGATGTGGGATGGCGGGGCGGGGGGGCGGAGAGGGGGCGGCTTCTCTCCTGGGGGCCTGAATGCTGAGCTGGAAGCTGTGGTTTTCTCTGTGAGAAGGCTCTTAGCTGTCAAGCAGCCAAACTATGTTCCTGTGGGCACCCTAACCTGGATTGGGGGCCACCCTAACCCTGAGTGGGGTGGGGTTCTCCCCTGGGGGCTGCAGGGGCGTCGGCTTGATGCTAGCAAGAGGCACAGGAGAGGTCTGGAGTGGGGTTCTGAAGTTGTTTGTTGCATGATGGTGGCAGGGTTAACAGAGGTCAGAGGAGGAACAGCACTCAGCGCCTGGTCATCTCAGCTGGAATCGTTCTATTGGAGCAGACATCAGCGGCCCTCGGAGACTTGGGCCGTGCAGACTCTATCCTCAGGGGCTTTTGAGGATCCCTGATACAAAGACTGAATTAAAACAAGATAGGTGTTTTCCTGATACCTGTCTGCTGTCTGTGGGAAAGAGAGGTGTCTGTGGGCAGCCCCTCCAGCCTCTGGACTTGAAGACAGCGTCTGGGCAGTTCTTCTCTGGTGGACCCCTGGGGGACGGCAGTAGGCGCTCACCCCTTTCTGCTCCCCGGAGCTGGAGCACCATGCCGATTAGGAAGACCTGCACATCCAGGGGTTCACAGGGCCAAGTCTTGGGCAAACCAGGCCTCACCCTCGCTGCTCTGTGCAGTGGTGACTCTGATGTATCTGGTGTTCCTGGTGCCAGGCAGGGCAGAGGCTCAGGGAGCCATGCTGCTGAGTCTTCCAGGGCCTCTGGGGAGGCTCCCTAGAGAAGTTGACAGTTTAGGGGTGGAAGAGATATTAGAGGAGGGTCAGCCTGATGTCCTGCCTGATGCCTGAGTTTTCTCTGTACCGTGTTCTCCCATCCCATCCAGATAGACCCCACATCCATCCTCATTGTCTGAACACCTCCAGGGTAGCCCATGCCATCTCCAGACTGTGAGAGTCACTCCTCGTCTTGAGCTGAATTTGACTTCCCTGCCCTGATTCTGTTTTCCGGGCTGCACAGGACAAGTGGGCCCCCATGCCATCCTGTTCTCCCAAGTCCTCTCCAGAGAGATTATCCTCTCCAGTCCTCTCCAGCACTGGTGGACCAACGTGATAGAGAGCCTCCCCATTCTCTCCTCGGTCCCTCTGACATTCATGATGTGGGTTCTTCAGGCCTGGGGTTAGGGGCCTCCTGTTTCAAACCACTGATGGCACTCAGCCCATCTTGTAGAGAACTTTGCTCCACAGCCGTCCTCACGCTCCCTGCTCTGGCCTTGCCAGGGATGTTTGTTCAGTACCAGATGGAGCCCAGGCCAGCCCTCGGCTGAGTGACTTTTCTCAGTGGTCCATGGAACAGGGAGGCATCTCTCCGTCCCTTCGTCTTCTGGCGGCTACTCCTGTCCTCTCCTAAGATGCATCACTGTTCCATGGGCCACTGAGAAAGGCCCACGGATGGGAGGACTAAGGAGATAGTGCATTTCAGACAGCACAGTGTGAAGCACAGTAAACAATAGATGATGTCTGCTTTATTCAGATCCTGCATCTGCTCACCGCTGCCCCCAAGCAGGCCCTTGCCTGACTCTCCAGCCTCACATCCCACCACTTCCTCTACCTCTGCTGTGCCTTCCGTGGCTTGTGGTAGGACCGGAGTCATCCTCTTCAGGAAGTGCTTGGTCCCCGGGCTCCGCTCTGGTTCATGTCCTCGGCTGGCACTGCTTTTTTAGGCCCTTCCCTGCCCGCCCCACTTTCTGTGCAGCCTCCTGCCTCCCACAAGCTTTCACGCAGCATAGTTGCCCAGTCTTGTCTGCTCACACATCTGCCTCCTTCCTTAAAACGTGACTCTTTGAGAACAGAGGCTATTATTTATTTTCACGTCTGTGTTATTAGCACAGTGCTTGAACATGATAGAGGCCCAAGACATGAGCGCTGAGTGAGTGACACTTTTCTCTTGTTTAATAATACTTGAATTTGCATAGTGCTTTGTCATTAGGAAGGTTTTTTTTTTTTAAAAGCGAGTTCCTCATGCCATTAACCCGAGAAGGTCAGTGCAGGTGACGATGCCCTTGGAAATAGCGGTGTCTGGAAAAAATGGGCCCCTCTTAAGGGATGCACCTGAGTGCACAGAGCCTGGTTCGTGACCCAGCTGCAGTTGCAGTCTGGCTCTGGTCAAGCTGGTGTGACTGGCTCTTGGCTTAGAACAGAAGTGACTGGCTGGCAACCTGCTGGTCACATGCAGCTGTGAGTGTGCTTTGGCATGCAGTGGCTTTTTTTTTTTTAAGGGTAATTTTTCTAACACTTGGAACATTAGGAGATCCTAGTTACTAGCTTAAACATCTAAGCGTCTGGCAGCCCTGGGATTGCATACCCACATGGACAACAGCTGGCGGGGTGAGAGGGTGTATGCTCCGTTCCTGAGCCCCACCCTCCCCACTGTCTGATCCCCACATGCCTGGCCCTGGTCCGTACTGGGTTTGTGACCTCTGCTGGGAGACAGCATCCTGCCGGGGGGCTTTGGGGGCTTGTGTCTGAGGCACTTAGTTTGGTATTTGATGTGCCACTGTGCTCAGGGGTTGACTAGAACCATTTACTGGTGGAGCAGGTCCAGGTGGGTCCCCAAAGACCATCCCCTGCGGCTGTTAATAAGCTGTGCACAAGCCCCAGGCTTTGGTTGGGACCGGGGGCAGTTCCCTGCCTTGGCCCTGGTCCTCATCCCGCAGGCTGGGTGGGAAGGAGGCAGGTGCGGCAGCTCCTCTCTTCTCCCCAGGACAAAGGGAGTGATGGGGTCAAAGAGCTGGACAGCATGAAGAGTGATCGCTTAAGAACTGTCCAGCTCAACGTCTGCAAAAGCGAAGAGGTGGATAAAGCGGCGGAGGTCATCCGCTCAAGCCTGGAGGACCCTGAGAAAGGTAAGGGCGCCTTGGGGCAGTGGGGGTGGCTGTTCTGAGGGGACCCTCCCCAAACACCCTCTTCCATATGCTAACATCCTGCCAAAAGACAACTTTGTCTCTTGTTTGGGCTCTTCATCCTGCTGCAGAGTGGAGGAAATAGGTTAAATTTCACACTGCACTGAGGCTATACAGACCAACCCAGCCAATCCTCATTGAGTGCAAGCTCTGGGAGCTGGGCTGATGCTGGGGACACAAAGATGGCCAAGACATAGCCCCTGACCCCAGGGACCTCACAGTTCACTGGGGAGTTGATCCATATCCCCTCTCGGAGTGCAACATGGGACAGAGGGACATAGCCTGGTCTTGGGGTGGGCTGGGGGAGGGTCAGCCAGGGCAGATTGGCAGAGCACAGGACGGGCATTCCAAGTGGGAGGGAGAGCGTGAACAGTGATGGGGAGCATACAGGCTGTGCTGAAGGGCAGCCAATCAGGGTCAGGCTGGCAGTTGTGTTGGCAGCACATGAGATCAGGCAGGGAGGTCGTGCAGGGCTTGGGGCCCAGGTGAAGGAGCGTGGCTGCTCTCTTGAGGGCGAGGGGAGCCGCTGAAGGGGCTTTGCTGTGAGGAATGACCTGCTCAGACTTGTAGTCTGGGGATGGTGGTGGCAGTGTGGAGGGGAGAGCATGAGTGTGAGCCTCCTGAATTAGTACACTAGGTGTTGGAAAAGAGGAGGCACCAGATTCAAGGAGTATTGCGGAGACAGAGCCGGCTGGACTTTGTGTGTCGAGGTGAGGTAGAGGCGAGAGGTCTGTACCCCGGACAGCTGCTGCCCCGCACTGGAGGAGCAGCCAAGGGATGGTAGATGCTGACATGCCTATGCACACACCTCCTTCCCCGAAGTCTGTGGGCTGCAAATCAGGTGTGCATGGTTGGAAGTGAGACTAGGAGTGGAGGAGATGCAAGGAGGAACTCCTGGGGAACAGAAGCAATTTGGGGCCACAGAAGAGAAAGACATCTCTCAGAGAGGTTTGGTACAGTGCCCCAGGAGCTAAGGGAACAGAAAGTTGGGGGCCCATCGCCAACAGGGTCACATGCTGCAGAAAATTCTGTATTGTAAGAACTCAACTGCCCTCCCGGTCCAGGCCACGGAGGACCTTGGTGGGAGAGGCTCTGTCGTATAGCAGAGGGGAGGGGACATGGCTCTTGCAGTGGGACGGTGCTGCATTCTGGTTCTGTCACTTCTTCCAGGACATTTACCTTCGAGCTTCTTGTCAGCCCAGGCGAAAAGGGGGTGCCTTATTCAGCCCTCTGCCACCCTGCAGAGTAGGGTGGGGCAGCTCTCCGAGCCCTTACTTCAGTGGGTGGTAGGGAGCAGGCAAGTGGGGGGTGACCCGGGCCAGTGCTGGCCGCACGCTGAGCATTTATCAGTCAGGCGGAGCTGCTGTCATGCCCCAGCAGGGACCCCAGGGGCTCCCATGCTGGGAGGCTCTCAGAGAAGCTATCACCGATACATCACCTTGTCAGCCCAGGGCCACCCCCACCCCCACAGCAGGCCAGTCCCAGGCCCCTCTGCTCTCTGAGGAGAGGCCCGTGAGTTCCAGAACTCGCTGAACATCTGTTTAGTAATGAACAGGCAGAGCCAGGACTCCTACCCCATTAAGCAAAGGCAGGATGGGTCCCACTGGGATGATTACCAGCTTGGAAGGTACAGCCTGCCTGGCCTCCTCCCCGGTGGTAAATCCTCCTCCTGCCCGCCTTCTCTGGGTTGCCTTCATAAATGATTAGGCTGGAAAACAGCTGCAGTCAGCACCATAAACCGACTTCATCACAGCCTGTGGGTTTGTGGTGATAAAACGGCCATGGAAAGGAAGGGTCAGGGTAGAACTGAGCACAGAACAGGGCCACACTGGGGTCGGGGGCTGCTCAGGACCCTGGTCCTTGTCCTCAGCCACCAAGACGTAACAACTCTATCCCAATACTAGTCTGCCCAGTTAGCCTAACTGGGCAAGTTGGGGAGGACCCCGGGCTCCCCCTTGCCCTTGGATTGGGCTCAAATCCCAGCACCAACCCTGGTGCAGAAACTGTTCCCTGTTCTTTTTTCCACATGACGCATTCCTGCAAGGGCTGTTAAACCACTCACCATCACCTTAATTAACCAGTACTGCATTTTTTGGAAAAAAAGATTTCAAGATTTTTTAGATCTGAAAAACAAAATAAATCTGTCATATATGTGGCTGCCCAGGTCTCTCCCCTTTTCCCTTCCTTCTGCCCCCTCTCCCCTGACCGCCAACCCCTCATGGACGTTTTTTACTGGGCTGTTGTTGTTTATTATTAAGTCACTGAGCTGTGTCAGACTCTTTTGCGACCCCGCCTGGGCTACACCCCACAACTCTAGCCCACCAGGTTCCTCTGTCCGTGGGATTTCCCAAGCAAGAATGCTGGAGTGGGTTGCCATTTCTTTCTCCAGGGGATGTTTCTGACCCCTGGATCTTTCTGACAAGGGCTTAAACCCTCGTCTTCTGCATTGACAGGCAGATTCTTTACCACAGAGCCACCAGGGAAGAAGCGTTTTTCTGGGTTGCTGCTGCTAAGTCGCTTCAGTCGTGTCCGACTCTGTGCGACCCCATAGACGGCAGCCCACCAGGCTCCCCCGTCCCTGGGATTCTCCAGGCAAGAATACTGGAGTGGGTTGCCATTTCCTTCTCCAATGCATGAAAGTGAAAAGTGAATGTGAAGTTGCTCAGTCGTGTCCGACTGTTACACAGTGCAAATTCCCCCCTCCTCCTCAGGCAATACTGTCTTTGACCACCAGAGGGCGCCCTCCCTGAGCTTGCAGACCAGATGCCTTCCCTAAGTCTGTGGCCACTTTTGACTCACTCCACCGATCCACCTTGACTTCCCAGATGGTGCTAGTGGTCAAGAACCCGCCTGCCAATGTAGGAGACATAAAAGACATGGGTTCGATCCCTGGGTTGGGAAGATCCCCTGGAAAAGGAAATGGCAACGCACTCCAGTATTCTTGCCTAGAAAATCCCATGGACAGAGGAGCCTGGCAGGCTACAGTCCATGGGTCTCAAAGAGTCGGACACAACTGAAGTGACTTAGCACACACACGCACACCCATCCACCTCAGCAGGAACCTTCCAGGAGACAGTCCATTCTTCCTCCCCGCCACCCCCAATTCCCCCAGCGTGGAAGGCACATTTTGATGGAGAGTCATCACATTTTGATGACGAGTTTGACGCCCTTCACCCTGGCTCTGTGGAACAGTTGCTGCCAAAGCCAGGAGAGCCAGTGGTGGTGGTGAGATGAAGGGGATTGTCAGGTTAGAGCTGGTGAGCCTTCTGCCACCAGCCCCTTTGCTCCCCCACAGGGACCTGAGGGACCGGCCATCCAGAGCCTGTGACCAGCCCTTCCTCCACCACCATAGGGAGAGGCCAAGCAAGCGGACCAACCTGCAGGCTGTGGGCATGGCCTGATCTTGAAACCACCTCTTACCTTGCATTCAGTAAACATTTATTGAGTGCTTACTGTGTTTGGTAGTGTGCTGAGCACATGAAAGGGTGAGAGCTGGCAGAGGAAGTTTGTAGTTGGGCAAAATGGAAGTCAGTGGCTTCACGGCAAGACCTATGAGGATTGGTTATAACACTGGGGACATTATGCCATGGACAGGGAGGTCCCTACATCTGGGGCGTACTCATCTGGGAGTGAGAAGGCTGCAGTTGCTCTGGGCTTAGCCTCTTACTAGTGTTTTGAGCTTGGGTTTGTACCTTCAACCATGTGGGCCTCAGGGTGCCCATCTGTGAGGCTCACAGCTTGATCCAACCACAGCAGGAGCACTTTAGCAGAAGCTGCTCTCAGGCTGAGGGTCAGAATGGCTGAGTAGAGTTAGGACACCGTGGAGGCAGGAGGGGCCATGATATCAGAGGAGTGGCAGACTGTCCAGGCTCAGAGAGGGCAGAGTCCTTGGCGGGGAGTGGATGACAAGTGTGGGAAAGGAGGCTCGCACATCCCACTCCAGAGGGAAGCAGAGGAGCAGGAAGTGGCTGACTGAGAAGGAGAGCCTGGTGGAGCAGGTTGGATCAGGATGGGGGAAGATAGCGACTGACAGGGAGACCTGGGAGACCTTCTCCAAGAACAGGGACCCAAACTAATGCTGTGGACACTGGAAAGAAGGCAGTGACTCTAGTGACCCAGCAGAGGAAGCCAACAGCAGCACAGGATTAAGGGCGAGAGCTATGTCCTCATGCAGACCTGGGTCCTACGCCATCCTATCCACTGGTTAGCTGGGTGATATTGAACAAGCTGCTTAACCTCTCTGAGCCTCAGTTGCTTCATCTGGACATGGGACAACTCAGTATCTATCAACTGGTTTTAAGGATCAGGTGAATGAATGGATACAACATGCTTAGTTCAGGGCCCAGCAGCCATCCTTTTGCTCCTTTTTGGTAATATTAAAGCACTCATGACTCCTTAGATGCAGGGGAAATGACGGGGCTGGAGCAGTCAAAGATGACAGGGAAACTTAGCGAAAGGAAACTACTAGCAAAGCAGGCTTGAGCACTTGGTGGTTAGTTAGGGTGAGTTGGGGACCTGTGGGACCTTCGGATGAAAATGACCATCAGGAGGAGGCGGTGGGGCTGGGAGAGCCGTGACTCTCGAGGGGTGCGTGGGAAGTTACTCAGAGGGGTGATGGGGCGGTTACAGGAAAGCAGCTGTCACCCAGACCAGCAGGAAGGTTATGAGTCTATTCAGAATATTGACCAAGGACTCCAGGGCTCTCCTGGGTGCACAGACTTGTTACTTATCGCATCATCGGAGCTGAAATCCAGGAGCATTGTGCTTCCACAGGTCAAGGGCAGTTAACCTTTTTTCATATCAGAGTCAGATGTTATTAATTTTTAGGTGGATAAAAGGGTGGTATGTATTTTATGTCATGTATACTGTCCATAGGAATCAAACACAAAGCAGCTGGAAACTTTCATGAGCATAAAGAAGATGAGGCTGCCTAGCATCGTGTGTCACTGCATGGGAGCTGCTCTAGGACAGGATCCTGGAGGACAGGTGGAAGAAGGGGGCCAGGGGAGATGAAGGAGGTGTGTGCAAATCAGTAGTGCTCACACCGGGGGCAGGCTGAGGCCAGAGAAGATGGCAGGGAATGAGGGTGGGAGAGATATCCCTAGCAAGGGGATGCCCTGGACACCCTGGAGCAGTGTGGGGCTGGGACCCAGACTGGCAGGAAAATGGGGAACTGGAGAGTGTAGCTCGTGTTCTCAGAAGCCTGGCCATGGAGGGAAGGAGAGCAGACAGTGGTGTGAGGGAGTAGCACGATTAAGAGAAAGTTCTTTGGGATATGAAACATGGTGTTGATATTTACATTCATTCATTCACCTGACAAACACTTAGTGAGCATCTAACGTGTACACTGTTGAAGGGAGGGAAGCATGGACGGGAGAGGAGTGAAAGTTGCATAAAAAGAAGGGTGGATGGCTCATGATGTGGAATGCAGTGGAGGGTGAAGTGTCGGCCTTGACAATTGGTGAGAGGCCTCCTGCTCCTCCTGGGAAGAGGAGCGGGGCAGTGACTCCCAGGGGAAGGTCTGCAGGGGGTAGAGGGTGGAGGGGAGTGGCTGCGTCACTGTGAGGTCACTCATGAGAGCTGAGTGGGTGGCTTTGGCTTGGTTGCCATGGGGAGTGGAGGTGAGAGCGTCATGAGCACTTTGTTAACCGGCAATTTCCTTTCTCTAATAAATGCTCTTAATTCTCCGTAATTGAAGGAGAAAGCACAAGAGGTCAGTTGCCAAAGCTTTAATTTGGGTAACACGGAAGGAAAGCAGTTGGAGACCAATTACTCTGTCATTTACACAAACTCACTTCTGTGATTAACTGGAGTGAAGCAGGCCTAAATTCCCACAGAAAGGGACAGCCCCCAGGAGGCAGCTCTGCTCGAGGCTACATCTTGGGAAGGAGCACTTTCATGGCCACGGGAGACTAAACCCTGAGGGTTTCCACAAAGAAGGGGCAGGGCCCGGCTGTCCTGAGGTTCCAGCGTGTCCAGTCCTTGTACCTGAAAAAACAGAACTCAGAGGGGGCCCGGCTGCACAAGGCTGCCCCTCACTGTCTTGCCCCTCGCTGTCTGTCTTGCCCCTCACTGTCTCGCCCTTTGCTGTCTCGCCCCTCGCTGTCTTCACCCCTCGCTGTCTTGTCCCCTCGCTGTCTCATCCCCTCGTTGTCTGTCTGGTCCCCTCGCTGTCTGTCTTGTCCCCTTGCTGTCTGTCTTGTCCCCTTGTTGTCTCTTGGCCCTCATTGTCTCATCCCAGTTCAGCTCTGCCCCGGGCTCACTGGTCCCACTGAAGCCAGGCTTCCCTCTCAGGTCCTCTGTCTCCCTACCCATGAGAGTAATTATCAGACTAAGTAGACTCAGATGATCCTTCAAGTTGGTCTTGCAGGAAACAACCCAAGTACACTTGGAGAGTTTGCTCTGATCATGTACTAAGGCCAGTGGGATCACACAAGCCTGAGGGGTCTTTGCTCCCTGCAAAGACCAGGTGTGTTCAGTGTTCATATTGATGACTGATGGCATATTGGTAGCTGACCACATGACATCCAGCCCTTAGTGCGTGGTTCAGAGTGGAGAGCAGAGGATGGAGGAGTTGTTAGCACCTCAGAGTGGAGTCGGACTGGGGCCTGACCTGACTTCAAGGCTTGGCTGAGCCTCTGACTTGCTGTGTGACCTTGGATGCTATGTCCCCTCTCTGGTTCTCCAGAGAGGACTTGGCCTGGAGGACTCCTGAGGTTCCCCTGGTTTCTGGGAAGAGGGAGAAGATCAGCAAAGGCTCAGAGGCAGGAATGAACAAACAGGTGCAGGGTGCAGGATGAGACTGGAGGGTAGAAGTGAGTAAGGTGAGGGGGCGCTCCAGGCTGGGGGCGTCAGCAGGGCTGGGTCGTGATGGATCAGAGTGGCTGCAGGGAGAAGCGAGATGAGAACTGGAAACTGTAGACTGACGGGAGGTCACAGCTGGCACTTTAGACCTCGCCATCTCTGGTTATTCCTGGGTGACTCTAGAACATGTCTTGAAAGCCTTGGACAAGAAGCTGCCAAGGTGTGGGGAAAAGGAATGAAAGTGCCTAGGAGGATGGGCTGCAGGCTGTCGGGTGATGCCTGAGGCTGAGCCCTGTGGTGACCCAGTTCTGTCCCCTCCGGTGCAGGCTTGTGGGGCCTGGTTAACAATGCGGGCATCTCGACATTTGGAGACGTGGAGTTCACCAGCATGGAGACCTACAAGGAGGTGGCGGAAGTGAACCTCTGGGGCACCGTTCGGGTGACGAAAGCCTTCCTCCCCCTCATCAGGAGGGCAAAAGGTAAGGTCCTGTCCCCTAGACCTGCTCTGCCTTTCCATCTTCACTCAGAGTGGTAACAGGTCTCAGAGCACCCACTACCCCCCACCATCACTGGCTGAGCCCATAAGCCCAGGTGACACAGGGCCTGTGGATGTGGCCAGTGGGGGTGCCCTGGGCAGGGGGTGGAAAGGGACATGTGGTTTTCAGACAGTAGAGCAGGTAAGAGGTCAGCATTCTACACCAAAGGCTAAAAGATTATAGCAGTAATCCTAGTCTGAGAACTTAATCTAGACAAATAACCACCCGTGTGCACAGAGCTTTGTGTATACATCATGTACTGACGGAGGTGTGCTTAAGTAAATGTTTGTAGATCCAGCCTATGGGTTACTATACCATAGTTTAAAAATGAGACAGTTGTGGTAGTAGTTGAAAATAATAATAATCAAGATTAGAAATTGGCAAAACAGACAAAATGCCCAAACCATGTTAGGTAGCCACATGTAAGCAAGCCACCTAAGAAGTCCCGGGCTCACATTTTCTCCCTCCAGTAGCAAACAGTATGGCAGAAAAGGGAAGATCCATGCCCTCCGTCCCAGTGACCCAGCAGTGACAGGAGGGACCCAGAGAGCAGCTGTGCGGTTTTTTAAAAAAATGCCCACGTTTCAGCGACTTCCAAGTTGGGGGTTTCTGGAAGGTGTTTCCCCCATACTGCCCTGGTGGGGCCGTGCCTTGACTTACTAGGGGCATACCCAGGGCAAGGGGCTCTGTGGTCTGCCTGGCCTTCTGGGGAAGGCTGGATGGGCTCCTTCTCCACCTACTGCTCCAGGGCAGGCAGAGGCTGTGTCAACTCCTAGCGCCCCCAGGCTGGGCCTGTGGGAGAGCTCTCTAGGTCCCCTCTCCCCTAGCGCCTGAGGCTCCGCTCAGGTTATTGTCTGAGACCTGAAGGCACATTTGGAACCCTGCCTCTGCCTGCTTGGCAACAGAGCCAGGCCAGGTAATAACAGTTTGGAGTTACTGGCAATAGGAGAACGTGGCAGGCAAGACAGAGCGGTTGCCCTTTATGTTGTGCCCTCCTGTTCTGCAAGCCTACTTCTCTTTTCTCCTTCCCTATCCTTCTTGGGCCCACCTGGCTACACAGGAAATACCAAGGATGCTGATGCTGATGCTGATGCTGACCTGAGCTGGCCTCCACTATAAATGAGAAACCCGCCTGACCCTGGATGGTTCAGAAGGCTGAGCCCCAGCCACGCAGGCTGCAAAAGAGGTCTCAGGCCAAGAGGCCGGGTTGTAATCAGGCCTCCTGAAACACGCCAGGCCCAGGGCCCCTGCAGGCAGGGCCCCGTGACCAGGTGTTTGCTGTCTTCCTCCACAGGCCGCGTTGTTAACATCAGCAGCATGATGGGCCGCATGGCCAACGTGGCCCGCTCCCCGTACTGCATCACCAAGTTCGGGGTGGAGGCTTTCTCTGACTGCCTGCGCTACGAGATGCACCCGCTGGGAGTGAAGGTCAGCGTGGTGGAACCCGGCAACTTCATCGCCGCCACCAGCCTCTACGGCGGTACTGAGCGCATCCAGGCCATCGCCAACAAGATGTGGGAGGAGCTGCCTGAGGTGGTGCGCCAGGACTACGGCAGGAAGTACTTCGATGAGAAGGTCGCCAGGATGGAGAGCTACTGCACCAGCGGCTCCACGGACACCTCTCCTGTCATCAAGGCTGTGACGCACGCCCTGACTGCCGCCACTCCCTACACTCGCTACCATCCCATGGACTACTACTGGTGGCTGCGGATGCAGATCATGACCCACTTCCCCGGAGCCATCTCCGACAGGATCTATATTCACTGACAAGTTTCGCCCTGGCCTCTGCTGGGGAGCCCTGGGTGTGGAGGGAGGGCCGGGGAGAGGCTTGAGCCATCACCTCTTGATGTCTCACTGGTGGATTAGGCCCATCCCAGGAGGACCGACCACCAGTCTGAGCATTAACTAGAGCAGGTAGCCCAGCCCAATTTGCATACCCAGTGAATGGCTCAGGCCTTCTCAGTTGGGGTGCAGAGTGGTGGGCAGGGCCCCCAAACCTCAGGGCAAACATGGTGCATCTGTCTTTTTGGAGTTGATTTTATACAAAGATTTTAGGTAGATATCTCTATGTTAACAACAGATTTATTATAAAATAGAATACAAATCCTTTATATTTTAAAGCCAAACACCAATTGAAAAAATATATCTCATTTGCGCCTTAAACCAGCCTCATAAGTTAAAAGGATGGGTTTTCTTTTGTACATGGAGCATTTTTGGCCCAAAGAGGATATGTGAATTGCCTTTTATTGCTAAGTCAATTTTGCTTATATTGATATCTATAAAATACAAAGGTCCAAGGTGTGTGTTCCTGCCACTGCTGCAGAAATGTTTCACGGTTTATGTTCCGGGTGGCTCTTCACATTTTATGTTCCGGGGCGGCTCTTCACGTTTTATGTTCCAGGGCAGCTCTTCACGTTTTATGTTCCGGGGTGGCTCCTCACGTTTTATGTTCCGGGTGGCTCTGGGGCCAGTCACTGGAGGATCCGGGATGAGCTCTGCACCCTCCTTGCCTGACCTGTGCACACCACGTGCCCACCGTGCACCTCTCTGCATGTCCTTGGTGTTGCTGTGTGCAGCCTGCAGCCGGCGATTCAGAGCTGAGTGAAAGGGGTGGCAACATTCTGGAGATTTACATTTGAGATTTCTCCAACCTGTTTTAGGACAAACGTGTGGAGGTGCTCAATGGCTAAGAGGTAGTTTGTTTCTAGTTTGGATCCGCTTGGCTCTGCCCAGGGCGGGATGCATGTTGATGGGGCATCCTTGGCAGGAGCTGTGACAGATAGGATGGGCACTGTGGCATCTTCTCCCCTGGGTGGGTCCAGGTTCCCTGTCTGTCTCATGTGGTGCTTGCACACACACCTGTTCTATGGCACTCCAGCGTGGCCTTCAATGACAGCTCACCTTCCAGCTGTGGCCTTATTTTTAATTAAGCCAGGTCACTGACAAGTAGAGTTTGTGTTATCACTTCTTGAGTTTGGCTTTGAAGGCTAAACTCATAGTATCCCTGAAATTGTCCAGAACCTGCGTGTTTGGACCAGAACCAGGCACCACCCTTCTCTAGGTAGCTGCAGACCTTGAGACAGGGCCCTGAGTTCCAGCCCTGCAAATCAAACCAGCCCTTCTGCCTCGCCCTGAAAGGGCCAGGCCTGCCGCTAGAGGGCGCCCTGCCTCCTTCACAGCCGGAGTGGCCTCAGCTCCCGATTTGGGAGTTTCCACCGAAGCCTGAGGTCTCAAAGGGCTGGTACTTCCCACCTTGGAAGCACTCTAGGCACAAAGATACAAAGCCCCTTTAGAAACAGTGTTCCTGCTCTTCTAGTAGTTTCCTGGATTAAACATGGAATCTGGTTCCATAAGAAGGCAGAACCTGGGCAGCTGGAACCTGCCACAGGGCTCAGGCAAAGCCAAAGAAGAGGGGGTCTCACAGCCTTTGAATTCAGCTTACCTGTTAGGGATTCGTCCCCTCTGTGGTCAGTCAGGGATGCCCTGCCCAGCTCACTGTGTGCAGAGTGAGGCCCAGAGGGCCTGTGTGGGTGACAGGTGGGCAGGGAGGCTGAAACGCTCCAGAAACACTGGGAAGGACACTTGATGGCCATTGCCTTTCCACAACAAGAAGAGCTTTTTGAATCACAGAACTTGCTTTTCAGATTCTCATTTTTTATATCTTTGGAGATTTTGTGTCCATGCCTAATTTTATTTTTTTTCATGCCTAATTTTATTAAGGAAAAATGTATGCAGCAGCTGTTCATGTGCATGGATGCCTGGGAACTGGCAGGGAAGGGAGATGGTCACATTCTGTGGGTCAGGATCAGCAGTAAACCAGACACTGGAGAAGCCACGTCTGCGTCTGGGACCTCCAGGAGTAATTCAGAGCTGCTAGGCTGCCCTGCAGGCCACCCTGATTTTTAATTTTTATCCCAGTGATTGAAAAACCCAGAACAACTTCCCTCCAGATGACCTCAAAGCTAATTAAAACCTGATGGGAAGAACTGACTCATTGGAAAAGACCCTGATGCTGGGAAAGATTGAAGGCAGGAGGAGAAGGGGATGACAGAGGATGAGATGATTGGATGGCATCACTGACTCTGGACATGAGTTTGAGTAAGCTCCAGGAGTTTGTGATGAACAGGGAAGCCTGGTGTGCTTTAGTCCGTGGGGTCGCACAGAGTCAGACATGACTGAGCGACTGAACTGAATTAAAACCTCACAATTACCATTCACCTTCTAGTGGCTGAGTGCCTCCTTGGGGGCAGGTCTAGTTTTGATCCTTTACAAGAGACAACTGAAGTGGGCAGAATAGAGGTCTGTTCCCCTTTTACAAATGACATTAGAGACCCAGAGAAGGAAGTGACTCGCCCAGCATCACAGTGGGTCTGAGCAGATCCAGGGCCAGCACAGAAGTCTCCTGAGCGGTGCTGTTCATCATCACCTCACCCTGTGACCCCAGGGGCCTGGGAACTAGGTAGGCAAGTCAGGGGCACCTGGTACCCAGACCCCTACTGCCTGTCAGCAGATCTGCCCCTTCTTGTGGGGGTGGGAGTGTGGGGCTGCCACCTGCTCCCACTGTCCGGGGCTGCTTAGGACTAATGACATCTGCTGATGCTGCCTTGGATAGGAGCATTGTCTCTGGCACCCTCTTCTTGGAAGGGTTTGCTCAGTCGGTGAGGCCTGAGGACATGTCTCCAGTTGTGTGTTCAGGCCCAAAGCTCTGGGCCTGGTCCTCTTGGAGTATAGTCCCATCTCCCAAGCAGCAGGGACCCACACAGGGCCCTGGGCCAGGAACCAGGCATTCTTGTCTCGTGGGATCTTCCTCAAGGGGTGTGAGGTGAGGGGGAGGGGGTGAGTCCTGCACCCCAATCCCATGGTGTAACCTTGAGCCAGCAGTAGCTCAGGGTCCCAGGCCTTAGTGAGGCCTGAAGCAAGAGGAGGGGAAGCTGCAGACAAAGCCTGGCCCTGGGGAGCAGGGTTCTGGCTGGGCTTGGCCTGCACCCAGGGTTTGGTGCAATAGTACCTCTGTCTGTGGGGACAGGGTCCTGTGCCTTCAACTGCCCCTCCCTTGATGGCTGGAGGCTGGGTGAGGGCTTTCTTGCAAGATGCTCCTGACAGCGCCTTGTTATGGAACATGGGCTGTGCTTAACATTCCACCCAGGGCCAAGGGCTGTGCAAGCAGGTGACAGACCAGCCTGGCCCTGCCTGCCATGAGCTGCTCAGAGTGCCCCTGCTGCCCAGGGAAGGGGGCCTGCTCACTTTGCTCACTTCCTGTATTTCAAGTGGGGCCTGGCTCTGCAAACTTGTACGGAGCTCTTCTGTTGCAGGTGTGGATGCGAGCAAGCAGAGGCTCCCTCAGCTTGGGTAGAGCCAGGCCCGGGCTGTCAGAGCACAAGCTGGCCCATCTGTGTGGTGCTGGGCCCGTGCACAGCCAGCTCAGCCCCTCCCCTCCTCCAATTCTCTCAGCAGCACTGGGAGGTAGGCAGGGTGGGGTTATTATCTCATTTTACACATGAGGAAACAGACTATCCCAAGTCTCTCACCAAGGGAGGGATAGAACCAGGCGGCCAAGTCAGATCTAACCTCCAGCCCGGAGTTAGTGATGCATGGAAAGCAAGGCAGATGGCACCCAGATCTATAATAAGGAGGGGGAAAAATACCTCAATTACGTAACAGTGAGAAAGATCCATAGGCATATGCACGGTACAACCACAAGTGCTGCCCCATGAGCCATCTCCTCCTTCCCTCCCCCATCTTCTTCCCTCTCCCAGGCTCCGGGCACTGCTCTCTGGAAGGGGTTTTGCTGGAGGAGCCCTCAGTGGCCCTCCGAGGGAATCTGCCTGGCCTGGCTCACAGTGGTCCATCCTGGGCCTTTCTGAGGGTGTGCTCCAAGAACACCAACACCTAACCTTGAACAGAAACACATTCAGGAGCTGCCCTCAGAGGGCATGAGGTTGTGTGAGCGCAAGGCTTGAGAACCCTCAGATATGGATCTGCGTCAGGGATGGTTGTGGGACTCCGGTGCTCGGTTGTAGACCAAGCAAACCCGGAGCATCTAGGCCCATCTTGATGTGTGTGGGGACTGGGGAAGGTGGTTGTGACATTTGTGGCTTCAGAAGCCTAGGGTGAGCACCCACTAGGCTGGGCCCACGGCCTGGGCTCAGGAATGGGAAGGCTGCCAGGACCCTTGGAACCTCAGAGAAGGAAAAGAGACTCAGCCATCATCCTGCATGACTCCCAGCCTCCAGGCAGCTGGCCAGGCTTTGACAATTTCAGTGACAAATTTCTCCTTACTTCCTAAGACAGCATTTCATTGGTTAGGGAAAATTTACCTGAAGACCAAGCTGAAATCTACCATCTGTGACATAAGTCCTTTGACACTCGGCCATGACCCAGAACGGCACAAAACACTGGGTTGGAAATGGCCAAGTCAGGTTCAAGAGCCAAGGTCCCTCACTTGACAAGGTTTCCATACTCTTCACTGAGCAGAAGGTTCCAGCTGTGGTTATTCCGTCTCTCATTCTTGATGACGCACAGCAGGCTGAATGGTCACCTAAGTCCCCTCAAGCAGCAAGAAATCTGAGGCAGGTTTTAATACATCTGTTGGGATGCTGACAATTTCTTACACACACGTGCCGCCTCACAACTCATCTCTCCTCTGATCCTCATAAATGGCTTAGGAGTTAGGCAAGGCTATTGTTCCCACTTTACAGATAAGGAAACTGAGCTCAGAGAGGTGGAATGTTTTGCTTAAAATCACAAAGCCCGGAAGTGGGAGAGCCAAGGCAGAAATCCAGGCCTGGCTTCCATCCCTTGGACCCCTTCCTTTATGCCCAGGCTGCCTCAGCTTCTCTATCAAGGCCCTGGAGCTGGGCTGGACCACTCACACAAAGGCTGGTCATATAACCTGTGAAGGAACAATGGGTGGGGAGCATTAAACTCAAGTCTCTCCCAGCCCAGTTTTGAAGATAGCAGTAGGGGGAGGGAGGCCGAGCATTTCCCACATGTCACTGCTAGTGTGTCCATTGAGTCTGGATCTGCCCCTGGTCTGGACTCTCGGAGAGGGCCTGAGGTGGAGAGACCAAGGCCAGGAGGTATTCCCAGGGCTGTGGCTGGGGACCCCCGGACTCAGCACCGATGACATGCATGAGAGGAGAGAGGATGTGTGAATGGGGACTGACCTCTGGGGATGCTGGAGACCAGAAACTCCTTGTGCTGTTCTCTCAGTGAGACTTAATTACTCTATAAAATGTGAGGCTGCTCCCACTTATCAAATTATAAATGAGCTTAATTACAGTTCACTGAGTAACCACACTGGGTGCCTTCAGAAATAGCAGTGGGCTGATTGCCCTTCTTAGCCTCAGCTGTGGTCACCTGGGTTTCAGGAGAAAGTGCCCACTGTTTCCAGATCTCAGTGCTGTTCAGCTCTGCTATCAGCTTTCAGAAGGAACTGTATGCCAGGACAGGTCAGGCATGCTCCTGTCCTGACCACCACCTGGCTGGGCCTGCTTGTGCTCTGCTGGGCCAGCTCTGTTCAACTGCTGAGCTGTTTATTCTGCCAGGGCCCCTCTCTCTCCTACTTATATTGTTTTCTGACTAAATATTTTGGCTCCTAATGTCTGACCCAAAGTGTGCAAAGTAGTGCAGGACAGGCCTTAAGAGACAAGGAAAGAACATGGTACTGGATGAGAAAACTCATGTTATGGAGACTCAAGGGCACCTTCAAGGAAACAAGTAAATAGCAGCAGGCCCCTAGGGATTGGTGAAAGGTCTGTGACATCATGAAGGCGCCATAACCTTCCCTGAGGGCTGGCAGGATTGACGGACTTGTTGCGGTGGAAGAAACCAGTGGAAGGCATGATGTGATTTCAGGGCCTTTGATGGGAATGGATTGAAGGTGGGAGGAGAAGGGGACAACAGAGGATGAGATTGTTGGATGGCATCACCAACTCAATGGACATGAGTTTGGGTAAACTCCGGGATTTGGTGATGGACTGGGAGGCCTGGCGTGCTGCAGTCCGTGGGGTTGGACACAACTGAGCAGCGGAACTGAACTGATGGGAATAGAGGAGCAAGCTGAGGATAAGACGCTTGCCCTTCGAGTTCCCACCTTCAGAGGTGCCCCTGGGACTTGTGTGCTTAATAGCATCTGCTCCCTCTCTGCCACCTTTATTATTTGCGTCTTGTGTCAGGTGCTGCGCTGGGCACAGGGCATTCAGTGGCAGGAAACTCACTGCTCTCCTAGGAAACTTCACTGACAGATACCATAATCTGGGGCAGGAACTAAATGCTGTACAGCAACGAATTACCGTATTGGTCATTTTCAGTCTACACACAACCTAAACTGCCTTCTTCCCTTTACAGCCTCAGCACCCAGGTGACAGCAGATGTGAGGGGGCAGGAATGGGCAGGGGTCTTTTTCTACTTGTGGAGTCACCTGACTTTCTCAGAGGAAAAATAAAAAGTGAGTGTCCCTGGAAGAACACTGCTGGGCCTTGTCCAGATGCCAACAACAGGAAGTGGCCAAGACAACAGTGCTATGACCACTGATCTGGAGGCTGAAGGCAGAAGCAGACCAGATGCTCAGGCTGAGGGCAGACAAGGAGGGGTGGATGCCGCCTCGAGGAACATGATGAATTGGAGTTTTTCGTTTTGGGGGTCGACTTTGTGTGAGGTTAAGTGTACAACAAAAAAATGCAGCAGAATGCTTAAAGATACTCTCAAGGAAGCTCTTGTTTTCGTGAAGCAGAGAAAGAAGGGGCAAATCTGGGGTCCCCGAGTGGCCAGCCTTTGGGGAAGAGAGCCTTTCAGTGATGCCCTGTTAGAGATTCAAAGACCTCAGAGAACCTGCAGCCAGACTGAAGAGCGGAAAGAAACAGTCTTTGCTGAAAATATTCTGTGCAAGATTAGGTAGAAAGTACAGAAGCTCTGGAGTCAGACAGACCTGACTTTGAATCTTGTTCTGCATCCTTCTGATAACACAATGATGTCAAGTAATCCAGTCTCTCCAAGCCTCAGTTTCTATATGTCTAAAATGGGGGTAACAATGAGTCCCTTGCAGGGTTGTTAGGTGTGTAAGGTCCCTAGCATCCAGCACAGGGAAGGGACTCAGGAGCCAGAGCCCACCTCACTGCTCACCCTGCTCCTTCCAGGGACCTGGGACAGAGGAGGTAATTTCCTCCTCCAGGTGCTCCTTTCTGATTACTAAATGCAGAACAAACTCTACAGCCCTACATCACCTCCTCGCCAGAAATCCCTGAAGAGGATGTCAGGTGGGTTAAGGAATTATTGGCCAGAAGGACTTCAGCCCTCAAAGCCTGGATAACAAGTGCATCCCTGGCAAAGAAGGAGGTATTTTCTCCAGTACAAACCTTTGAAACTGTCCAGGGAGATCAGTCCACTCATTCGGCTTTGGGGAGGATGGACTGGTTCCTCCCACCCCCGTCACCCCACTACCTTGGGCTGTCTGCATTGGGAGTGCATCACCATTCCTCCCCAACCCCAGGCTGTCTGTGTTTGGGTTCTGCATTGGGAGTGCAGAATCTTAGCCACTGGACCACCAAGGAAGTCTTCTGATGGCTTGTTTTAGAAGCACCAGGATAGGGAGATGCTGGTGAACTCCTCCTTTTCAGAGACCTTTGTCGGGTGAGGGAAGGAGAAGGAAAGGTATTCCCTGAGCCCTGGCAGAGGCCAGGTGGCCGGCTGGAGTGTTCCTGCTAGGAAGCAAAGGGTGGAAGGCCCAGTGCAGATCTGTCTGTCCAGTTAGGCATCTGGATTGTGGTACTCGTTGGGGGCCCAGCCTCCCCACAATTTTCAGGTGTGTATCCCACCAGGGAAGAGTTCATTAGGCCATGCCCAGCCCACCTTCTGTGTCACTCTGCCCCCTCCGAACCCATGTCGTTCAGTGTCCTCTCTTTGGCCAGGAGGGGGCATCAGCTGCCTCTCCAGTTTTCTTCCTGCCGTTAGAGTTGAGGCCTGGGAGGGCCCAGGAGGTAGTTGAACAGAATAGGACTTTCTCTGAACCACAGCAGGAGGCCTGAGTTCCACATTCTCATTGCAGATTGAGCCACCGGGGAAAGCTGAGGAGAAGCAGCATGCTCCCATTCCTGTTTTTTAGTGCTCTGAGACCTGACTTTAAGCTGCCTAGCTCTCCTGCACAAGCCAGAGGCCTGGGGCAGAGCCTGCTACAGGTTTCTGATATATAGTATACATTCTCCCTTTCTATAGCACTGTACCCATTCTCCCTTTCTATAGCACTGTGTTTAGCTGGACACATGGCTGCCCATTATACAGACTATATGTCCCAACTTCCTTTGCAGCTATAGGTGATCATGTGACTATGTCCTAGCCAATGGCATTTGAGCAGACATAGTAGTACAACAGCTTTCAGGAATCTTTTTTATGAGAGAGCCTACAAGCACCCTTTGGCTCCTTCATTCTGTCTTTCTACTGCCTGGAACTTGGATACTGCCATCTTAGACCATGGGGTCAAGGCGATGTATGGCATTATAACATAATGTCTGAATCCCAGATACAAGGGAACTGTTACTTTCCACACTTCTTCAGCTACTCAAATTTTATGTGAGAAGAAATAAACTTCTGTCTTTTCTACATTACTACTAAATTATGTAGTTTGGGATTATTTCTTTGGAGGCAGACCAAATTCTGACTAATGTAGGCCACAGCTAGACAGAAGATGAGGAAGTCAGTGCGCACATATGGGGGCAGGCAGACACATTTGATGATAATAGTCATGAGCATTTATTGAGCACTTCCTAGTGCCAAGCCCTGGGTTAAGCACTTTATATGCCTTATCCCATTTGATCCTCCTGATGATACTATGAGGCAAGATTTATAATCCCAATTTTATAGATGATTAAACTGAGGCTTAGGTTTAAATCCTTGCCCAGTCAGTCAGAAAGTGACAGGATTCAGAACCAGATTCTCTTTAACTGCTGGGCACAAGCCCCGACTGTTCCTCAGGTTTTAAGCATGGTCCCTCTCAAGCTGGGCTCAGCTTAGATTGAGAGGAGAGACTCATGAATCTGTGACTGAATTGAAATTGACCATAAATCAGGCTGAGACCCTGAGCAACCCAAACTCTAGACTATATTCTCCAAACAAAAGTTGGACTTTAAATTTTTTTGAGGTCTAGTTCCTCCACCTAATGAGGGTGTCCCCTCAAGAGCACCCCCAATGTGATCATCTGCTATAGTCTGAATGTTTGTGTGCCACCAAATTTATATGCTGACATCCTGACCCTGAAGATGATGGTATGTTGGGCAGTGGGGTCTTTGGGAGTTGCTTAAGTCATGAGGGTGGAGTCCTCAGGAATGGCGTCCTCAGCTGGTGAACCAGCTATGAACCAGGGAGAGCGCCCTCCCTTGCTTGACCTTGCTGGCACCTTGATCTTGGACTTCTCAGCCTCCAGAACTGTAAGAAATAAATTTCTGTTGTTTATAAGCCACCCGTCTGTGGTATCTTGCTATAGCAGCAAGAGACAAGACATCTCCTATTCAGTGGCTGAGCTCAGGAGGCTCCAGACACCTCTTCTTCCACCTCCTCCTCTCCCCACCTTTCTCTTTTCTTCCTCCTCTCATCTCCCTCCTTTTCTCTGCACTCCCTCTCCTCCTTTACTTCCCGAGGATCATGGAGATTATGCCTGCTGCTGCTGCATCGCTTCAGTCGTGTCCAACTCTGTGCAACCCCATAGACGGCAGCCCACCAGGCTCCTCCGTCCCTGGGATTCTCCAGGCAAGAACACTGGAGTGGGTTGCCATTTCCTTCTCCAGTGCATGCATGCATGCTAAGTCACTTCAGCCGTGTCCGACTCTGTGCGACCCTATGGACAGCAGCCCACCAGGCTCCTCTGTCCACAGGATTCTCTAGGCAAGAGTACTGGAGTGGGTTGCCATTTTCTTCTCCAGGAGATTGTGCCAGAGGCCGCTTTTACAGTGTGGCCTCCCCCAAATGGACTTTTGTTTACTTTCAAAGATTTCCATGGAGCATCAATCTCAAAAGGTCTAAAACATCAAGAACTCCATCTAGACAGGAAAGCTTAGTACTGCTTCCCACTTTACTACCAAGTTCCTTTGTCACCTGGTCAAGTCCCTTCTCTGTTCTGAGCCTCATTTAAAAAATAATAGTAAGGATAGTAATAATATTAATAGCAACCCCTAAAATACTGTGACCCAGGCAGGACAGGTTATAAGCTGCACTACATGCATTAATTCACTTAATCCTTACAACAACCTTTTTAAGGAGGAAGGAAAGTTATGACCAATCTATACAGCATATTAAAAAGCAGAGACATTACTTTGCCAACAAAGGTTCGTTTAGTCAAGGCTATGGTTTTTCCAGTGGTCATGTATGGATATGAGAGTTGGACTGTGAAGAAAGCTGAGCGCCAAAGAATTGATGCTTTTGAACTGTGGTGTTGGAGAAGACTCTTGAGAGTCCCTTGGACTGCAAGGAGTTCCAACCAGTCCATTCTGAAGGAGATCAGTCCTGGGTGTTCATTGGAAGGACCGATGCTGAAGCTGAAACTCCAATACTTTGCCCACTTCATGCGAAGAGTTGACTCATTGGAAAAGACCCTGATGCTGGGAGGGATTGAGGGCAGGAGGAGAAGGGGACGACAGAAGATGAGATGGCTGGATGGCATCACCGACTCGATGGACATGAATTTAAGTGAACTCCGGGAGTTGGTGATGGACAGGGAGGCCTGGCGTGCTGCAATTCATGGGGTCGCAAAGAGTCGGACACGACTAAGAGACTGAACTGACTGACTGACTATTCTTACTCCTGTTTTACATGTGAGCAACCTGAGACTCAGGTTTTTAAGTTGCCCAAGGTCACGCACAACAAAATAAAAATAAGAGAACAATAGATTTGAAAGAGGGCCTTGAACTTGTGCTTAGTTACACTCTCTCCAAATGGTGTCTCCTGCAGTTTTAATGCAGCAAAAATGAAAGAGGGAGGGGATGGGGGTGCCCTCTAATCTCTCACCCCTACCACCTCCCATGCACTACCCTGGGGTCCTCACTTTCCACCTAGAACAGTGTGCAAACCATACAACTCCAGAGCTCTAGTCTCTAAGGGTCCCTCTCCTTGGAACATTCTGAGTTTCCCTTGACCAGGAGTCACTGGGATTGGGAAGGCAGGGTGCCCTGCTGTCTGCCAGCTGACACTGGGATTAAGGGCTTGATAAACCCTGCCCTGTGATTAACCCCCCAAAAGAGCCTGTTTTTCCAGGTGAGCAAAATCTCCTCCTAGGAAAGATGGGGCCTCCTGCTTAACCTCAGGTCCTTTCAGAAAGCATCTCCGCTTTAAACTAGGGGCGAGACACCCACCCCTAGAACAGAGGAAGGGAGGTAGCCAGGTCCTGCGGGCAGGCCCGGAGCAGCGGCGGTCTGCTGTCTGTGCGGGCGGGGATGTGCGTTCGCCCAGCAGCTCCCAGCCAAGCCGGCACTCGGACTTGCCCGGAGCAAGAGGCGGGGCGTCCGGGTGGCCTCGCCGCGCTGGCCCCGGTGGCCTCCTTGGCTCCCTGCGGCTCCTCCTGTCGCCTAGCGACCCCGTCCTTCCCCGCCTCCCGGCCGGGCAGCTGGCATGCGTTCCGCCCTCCTCCACTGGTGACCCCTGCCGGGGACCTTGGTCGAGTCTCATAAATCTTTTCGTGGTAGAACCGTATGCCTGGTCTTCAGTCCCTGACAGTCCTCTCCCGTCCCTTGCCCCTCCCGTGTGTGGACCACCTGCCCCACAGCAACGTGATGGAGGGATTGGCGTGTCTGATCCCTGCCGGCTCCCTGCGGCAGGAAGGGCCGTCAAAAAGCCACTCTGGCTGATGACAAATGTGGGTGCCCTGTGACCATTGTGGGAGACACCCGGGGCCCTTCTGCGGATGAGTCAGTCCCATGGCCTGGCCGCCAGCCTTCGGGGGAGCGATGGGCTCTGGCAACTGGCAGGAATTTCCATGTGTCCAGAGTTGCCCATCCTGCTCCTGCTTTATTTCAGCAAGGGGCGCAGTGCCTCAGAAACAACCTGCCAAACATTCTTGTTTTCAGAGGAGACCATGAGTCTCCTGCTGTGCGAGAGATTTCTTTATTACAGTGGTGCCAATACAACACCCGCCTATTCACTACTCACACCTCTGTGCTGAGCCTCTTTCCCTCAGGGTATGGAAATGGCTGGAGAAATGAAGGAAACTTTGCATGTTTCTTTGATGCTCTATTGAGCTGGAGACACCTATGCTGGAGGTTAGAGATCTGCTTTCCAGATGGTTTTTGAAATTTGTTTTAACCAACTTACCCTGTGGCGTTGGTCACATTCCACCCCTGCTTTGAGTTGAGTTTCCCTCATCTGCACAGTCAATCAATGGTGCTTCCTAGGGGCTCAGCGACTCTTCAAAAGTAACTGATAAGGAGTTTGCTTTAAGATCTTGTAAAGAGTAGGATGTGCTAAAAAAAAAAAAAAAAAAAAGTTGGGGGAGGGAAAGGGGTTGAAAAGCACTTGCTTGGGTGACCTCACACCTCTGTCAAGGAAGTGACTGCTTAGGTCTTCTCATGGAAAACTTTTCTTTAGGCTTCATCATACAAGGTCCCTGGGTCTGATATGTTTTCTCCTCTTCGAATGACCAGTACCTGCCACCTTGAGACAGCCCCAAGTGGAGACAGGAATGAAATGGTTCCATAGAGCTTTCCTGCTTCTGGGAGCTGAAGGTCATTTCTGTATCCCCCACCCCCGCCACCATCTCGCTCCCTGTCTAAGCTTCCACTGTCTGCTTCTCCTACAAGATTATGACAACAAACCCCTCCAAGACAGTGTTCTCATTTGACACAGCACACCTACAGTGGAGGGAGGGACAGAAATTATTTCCCCCATTTACAGATGAGAAAACAGCTTCAAAGGGGTGAAAGGATTGAGCAAGGTGATAGGCAAGCTTTTGGCAGAATGGTGTAAGAACCTTGGTGTCTTGATAAGGTAAACTGGCACTCCTGCCAGCTAGGGAAATGGTCCTGAGGGGTGTGATGTTGGTGAGAGAGAAAAACATGCTGTGAATAAGCTAACCCACCCTCTTGAGCCTGCTCTACCAACCAGAACAGGCTGTGGTGTGTAAGAGTGGGGTGCGGCTTCTCTTGGACCCCTGGTGTCCTCTGAACACTTCCTAGGGGCTCCGGAGCCAGGACACTTTAAGGAATGGGCAGAGGGTCCTGGCCAGAGACAGGAAGGCCCTGGTCCAGTGACTCCCCTGCCCTCAACGCACACACACCCCTGGGAGGGAGAGGGTGGTCCTCAGCGTTGACAGATTCTGACGCAGAAGTTCTGTGCGAGCAGAGGGTTCTCCTTGCCAGCCAGCTCATAAGGCTCTGAGAGTTTCCCTGGAGCATTGCTGGCAGCCTCTTAACTTCCTCTGCTCTTTCTAAGATAGGCCTGGCATGTCCTCAAGGAGCCCTGAGTGGAAATTGGTATTTCAGTCACATTTCCAGTGTCTGTAATCCCTCTTGCTTGGGTAGCACCTGGGAGTCTACGAAGTACCTTCACACCAGAGGTCCATGAGGTAGGCAGGATAGACAGCAGACTTATCTCCATGTTATAAACTGGTCACAACAGAGACTTGGGGGTGGGAGTGGCTTGTCCAAGGTCACACAGAGCATTGGAAAATCCAGAACTGGAACCTGGGCCTGTGACTGTGTTTGGTTGAGTGAGGGTCTTGACGTATCAATTCCTGGCTTTGCCCACGGTGTTTTCTCCTGCCCACGGCAGCCTCTCTGGCAAAGACAAGAGCAAGGTATCCGTCCTGACTTCCAGCATTTCTCCATGACAAGCTGCTCCTCATACAATCAGAAAAGGGAGGTATGGGACCAAAATCATGCAACCAACCTGGGAAAGAAGCATTTGCCATGCCCTGTACGAGCCAGGGTCAGTCCAGTGGAGTGGGAATCAGGAGGCCTGGGCTTGGGTCCAGGTCAATAACTGATTCTCTGGGGTCCTCGGTCACGTCATTTTGAGTCTCAGCTCCTTTCTCTGTAAGATGGGGTAAAGGACTAGGATTACTATTCTCTACCAACTTGTTAACTGGGAAAGTTTATGCAAAACCCACCCTAGGGCTAGTGGATCAGCTGTGCGCTTGATGAAATCTGTGGGAACCCACATTGTTAAGCTGGTGATTCTGAATGATTCTGAGGCCCGCTGACATCTGAGACCACAGGACTAGTCCCAAGGGCCTTTCCTACACTGACATCCTATTATTTGAGGCATCAGGAAGTGTGGTAAGTGCACTCTGACTTTCTGCTTATTTCCTCCCATGTTTTGTTATTTGAGTAGACCCAGTGTCCTAGAAATGGAAAAATCTTTTGAAATAGATGACCAGAGTACAGTCCCTTCAGTTAAAGTACGACAAGTATGAGAAGGCCCAGGAGGGGCAGGATTTTGCTTTCCCAAGGGACCATGAACCAGTTGTGGGTTCTCTGGGCCTCCACCTATCCAGGTATTTTCCAGACCTCCAGTCCAGGGTGTATTAGGTGACCCACCCCATGGGCATATCCCAATAATAGGATGATTTCTCTAATGTGGCCTCTACCCACAGATTTGTGGGAACCCTGACTCTATCTAAAGGCTCTATCTAGCTCAAAATGGCCAACCTTCCTCCTTATTCCTGAGGAGGCCCTCCTTAGGGGCTCCAGAGCAGTCTTGCTCCCTCCTGGAGTGTCTGCATGCTTGGCAGCCACATGTTTGGCTACATAGAGAAGTCAGATGTCACTGCCCTGCTGGCCCCAGACTATACCAGTCATGGTTTTTGGTTGAAGACAACAGAAACTAATTCTGCCTGACTTAAGCAGAAAAGGAATTTATTCAGGGATATTGGGAAGCATTGGAATTCAGCAGGAAGGCTAGAGAACCAGCCTTGGAAAACAAGTAGAAACAAAGGTGGCGGCCAAAGCTTCATGCCATGGGGGGATTCCCCAAAATTAAAGCCAGATTGGAGACAGCAAAAGTAGATGAAGAGGCCTGTGAGAATTCAGGTGAGAGATGATAGAGTCTTGGGCTACTGAGTAGAGGCTGTAGAATGGAACAGAGGACAGATTCAAGACAAGTTTAGGAAGGGAAATTGACAGGACTTGGTGGTAAGTAGGATATGGGGAGAGGTGGGGATTTCTGAGATCACTCTGAGGCATGTAACTTGTGCAGCCAGGTGGAGGAGGGTATTAGGGGAACACTCATTCCCCACTCCTTAGGTTTCCTGGTGAAGGAACTCTTATTAGAGTAACACTCCTGAGTTCTGTCCCCATGGCTCCCTATACAATTGATTGGTCCATTAGGGAGGAGGAACTGGGCTAGTATGGCTCAGGGCCTTCTGAGTTTTCTATTCACCGTTGCCTGCCACAGATGGGTGTGATCCAGTTTGGTCTCAAGGCCATGGCATGAGCTTAGTGGAGCCAGCTCTGCCCTCCCCACCCCTACTCACACCCCCTGTGTAGAAGCCTACATTCTGCAAGGCACGTTCAGTTCAGGGCAGCCTAACCAGTTCAACCAGCCTCAAATCACAGAAATGGTTCTGACCTGGAAATAGAAGAGAGCTGTCATTTTCTTGGGCCCCCTCCCTTCAAAACCCAACACTTAGACATATTTGTGCACTTAGTGCATCCCCTGAGACAGGGAGCACTTAAGTGAGAGTAGACCTTAAGGGAGAGATCCTGAATTCAACTCTGGATCACTTTCCTGGCCACTTTGATTTCTTACCATTGGCTAAAATGTCCTATTAAATCAGTACACTTGCCCATGCACTTCTTTTTGTTTTGGGGACATTAAGTATGTCAAAATAAAACTTTCTAAAATTTTACTTTGTTTCAGTAGATCAGCCTGAACTTAAAATCTGAGTCAGGTCTCCTCAGACAGGTCAAGAACCTGCACCCCCTCCGGAGGGATAATCATAATAACAGTAACAACTACCACAGTGAGGAACTTTGCTGGGCTCAGACCTTCTTTCTCATTTAATCCTCACGGTACCCTCTGGGAGGAGCACTTTTGCTATTCCCACTTTACAGATGGAGAGACTGAGTCGCAGAGGGGTTACAGGTCAAAGGCAAGGGCACCAGGCTAATGAGAGGTGACTTTCGGATTCCAAAGCTCTTGCTCATAAACAACATGCTGTCCTGGAGGGTGTGCTGGAAGATTTTGTGGGGGTGGGGTTGGGGGGTCTTTGAAATGATTCATTGTTCAACTTGAACACATGTGGGCTCTAGGGACAGGGCAGGTCCAGCCTGGGATCCTGCTGTGCTAGAAGATTTTCAAATTGCTGTGTGAAAGTAAGAAGCAACATGTTTTTTGTGTTCTCCGCTGACAGATTCCAGGACCTGTCAGCCTCTGCTTTTCTCTTTTGGTCTGTGCTGGTCCTGCAAGCCTTTGAATGCACAGCTTCCTCCTCTCTACTCGTCAGGCATTTTCCAGCTGTCCCTCCCCCTCCCCTTGTCACGCAGAGACAACCTGTCTGTTACAGCCTCATAAATACAGCCAGAACCATCTGAAAGAGTTCAGCAGGCGGGCAGGAAGGCCAGCCTGAAACGGAGCGGAGTTAGCCAGGATTCTGCCCAAGGCGCTCACATCTACTATGCAATATAAGCACTGCCTGGTGTGGAAAACTGGTTGCACTGGAGCTGGTCTGTGGTCACTGACTTGTCCTCATTTGCACTGGGAAGTAATGCTGTCCTGAGATTTAGTCTCCTGTAGGTCTGCATTGAAAGTGGGGGAAGTACAGCAACACCCTCCCTACCCCAGAGTCTCAAACCCCCTGCAACCTGGGCCCCCAGCCAGGTGCTTTCACAGCTGTGTGGTGAGCTGCTCTCTGCCTGGTGAGCATTGCTCTGAGGTCTGAGTGCCTGGATCCAATCCTACACCCTGTGCCTTCCAGGGTCTCCTCCAGGCCTCTGTGTAAAATGAGGATAACAGTTGTACCAACCCCATGGTGCACACATGATTTAACACATGTAAAGGCTTCTGCCCATAGTAAGTGTTGCAAAACAGGCTGCTGCCATCACCGTCACCATCAGTACTTGGTTAACCACCTTCATGTTTTGTTCGTTTGTTCTTAAAATCGAAACCAGTACCATACATAATATTATTTATTTAATATTTCAAAAGAGGAGGAGAAGGGGATGGCGAGGATGAGATTGCTGGATGGCATTATCGACTCAATGGACATGAGTTTGAGCAAACTCTGGGAGATAGTGAAGGACAGGGAAGCCTGCCAGGCTGCAGTCCATAGGGTCGCAAAGAGTCGGACATGACTGAGTGCCTGAACAACATATACTTCAAATGAACTTTAAATAAACTCACTTTGAAACACAGCATGCTTCTAAATAAAGTAGCCTTGAAATCACAGATATGATGATGTTACTTATATTTTAAGTGGCTCTTTGCAACAAATGCATGCCTGTTGAAGTACATGTGTTCACCCTGTAGCACCAGGTCATCTTGTTCACAACCGGGGTCCCTTGCCCTGGCTTTGAGGAACACTGCTGTGGGTGAGTGCTGGCATCTATCTCAGTCTTCTCATCTGTAAAACAGGTGCAAGGTGATCCTGCTGCTTCCCGGGACCGTTATCCTATTCTGCAGCATGTTGACTGTGACCACGCTTTGCAAAGTGCCGTTCACTAGTCGCATTGCTATCATGTGGCTTTCTCATCCCTGCCACATTCCAGGTTAGCTCTTATCCCAGGTTTGCAAAAGGAGCTGCTGATGGTAAACTTTCCCAACCCCTATCCCGCCTCTCCTTGGAACTTGTTGGAATTTGCAATCAAGTATATATATTTTTTCTCATGTGTTTCATTTCCTCAGGCTAGAACAGCACCCCAACCTATTTTAATCCTTCATCCTCGTTCAGCATCCCTCCTCCTTATTGAAGGTGTTAAGCCTAGTTGCTAGACTCATGTGATCACACCCCCAGCCCATACCCCTCCAGCGAGGCTCAAGCCTGTCCCAGGGTTCAGGAAGCAGCACCTCCAGGAATTTTATCTCCACTGGCCACAGGCTCTCCTCCTTCTAGCCTGGTCTCCCTAAACTCACAGGTCTGCAAATACCTGTTCTCTGGACCGACCAGCAGAGGCAGCTGCCCCAATTCTACCTTTTCCCACTACGTGATGACTCGGTAGGCATTCCTTCTGACTAGAGGCTCTCCTTTCACTTCACCTGGGCCAACATCTCCACCAGAGGGCTTGGGGTAATTTCAGCTCCAAGGAGAGACGGCTGAGGACTTGGGGTGGGGTGTGGTTTGGTTGGGGAGGGGCTGTTCTGTAGGCAGAGGAGAGGATGGGAATAAATTCCCAGACTGCTGCCTGGGATGCTTTGCATTTCTCTGACCCCGCCCTACCCGCCCATCCTGCAGGGCTTTGCAAAAGTCCATTTAGAAAACTCCACCCTGTTTTTGTGGGGAGGTCTGATGGATGGCCTCCATCAGACACAGGAGAAGCTGAGGAAGCTGAGCACTGATGACCGTGTGATTCCTTTTATTTTATGGAAGGAAGGAGAAACGCCTCTAAAACAAATCCAGAGTTTCTCCCTGAAGAGTGGAAGAGAAAAACAGTTTTTAGTTTCTTAGACAATTTTATTCTTATCTATGTGCTATGGAATCCAATGTGTGCGTGCATGCTCAGTCATGTTTGACTCTTTGCAACCCCATAGATCTGCAGCCCGCCAGGCTCCTCTGTCCATGGAACTCTCCAGGCAAGAATACTGGAGTGGGTTGCCATTTTCCACTCCAGGGGAATCTTCCTGACCCAAGGATCAAACCTGCAGCTCTGGCCTTTCCTGCGTTGGCAGGTGGATTCTTTACCACTGCACCACCAGCGAGTCATGGAATCCAGAAGAATGTACAAAACAGCCTTTCCAGTGTGAGTTGTATCTTCCGAATCAATTGAAAGTGGCTCTTCTCCACTCCAGCTGGGGAATCCCTGGGACCGCCTTAGCCCTAGATCCTTGGAGCTAGGCCACAGGGCCCCTCCCAGTTGACTCTCTCCTTTTAGCAACCCCTACCCCAAATATTGCCCCTTCAGATTTTCTCAGCTCATTACTCTGGCTCCCAGGTCCTGGCTTGCAACACTAAATTCCAATTTTCCTTGGCACCTATTTCATTGTACCAGCAATTATTACCGCTTAATAAATGGTGCTCAATGATAGCTGTTCCAGTTTATAGAACCCTTGGGAAAGAGCTTCCAGAACAGTAATATGTCGTACCTGCCACAAAATTCAGCAAGTTGAAGACATCTGTGAGTGCTAACCCTCCTTAAGAGAGTCTTATCTGGTGGGATAGTTAGTAGGTGACAGAGGGACATTCACAACAGGGATGATATAACAACAGTAATAGCTCTTAAATCGATACCGTTGGGCCCTGTAGTGGATGGAGAGGATTCAGTCACAAACAGGATGTGCTCTCTGTCTTCAAGGGCTCCAAGTCTGGGTTATTTTGACTCAAAAGAATTTGCAGTGCCCCTTTCAGTCCACTCCTCTCTCCAGCAGCCGGGACTCATAGCGATCAGCATACCATCATTTCATCAATGGATGCAGATATGACTGAGGATTAGACACCACACCTTTTATTCCTTCCTGACACTATGGGCTCAGATTTTGTACAACATGGTTCATGTCTGCTTATCTTTTTACATTTTTGTCCACATCAGTGTTGTTTTTTCGCTTCTTAGCTAAACTCCCAAAGATGAGGAGGAAATGTGTTTATTCATTTAAATTGCTTTGCACCAGGATCTGCTTAGCTGAACACCTGGATGGCATTTTGATAATGATGATGCTGATGTTGTCAACTGCTTAGTAATTCGATTTCTATGTAAAAGTGCCCTATTTTAAAAGAAAGCTTGGCTAGAACTTAACTTAAATCATAGACAATTCAGAAGATGTTTCCTTTAAGAAAATGGCAAGAATTTGCTGTATGACACGGGGAGTTCAAATCTGGTGCTCTGTGACAGCCTAGAGGGGTGGGATGGGGCAGGAAGTGTGAGGGAGGTTAAAGAGGGGAGGGACATACCTATGGCTGACTCATGTTGATATATAGCAGAAACCAACACAATATTATAAAGCAATTATCCTCCAGTAAAAAAATAAATTAAAAAAAGAATATGCCATGAGCATCAGGTAAAAACTTAGATGTTAGTTATAAATTATGTATAAATAAATGGTCAAATAATAATTTTAAAAAAGAAAAAGGCAAAAGGTTTTGCAAATGAGGGAAGAGTGGTCCTGGTAGTTGTCTCTGCTTTCGGCACTGTCCAGGTTGCCTCCAGAATGATGCAATGTCCTTGTGAACCTCATCCCATCTGCCTCTGTCTGTCATGGTCCAGGGCCCATCAATCATTAAATGCTATCCTTCCTGCCTCCCAGGCAGGCCTGGGCTCCCTCTGTGAGTCACTCTCTCAGAAGCTGTGACCCATGCAGCACCCCAGAGCATCTCAGCTCAGCACTTCATTGCTAGCCTCTGTGTTCACCCAGCAATTTCAAGAAGAAACTGTGAAGTGTTGCTCTATGCCTAATCAAAAGCTGTTCTGCCAAACCACAGGGCAGTGAAGATAAAGGTTGCTTTCAAAGCTAAATGGAAAGCAAACAAATATAAGACCAAATTATGTTGGTCAAGTTGGTTGCTTCAATCTCAGCCCGTCAGAGGCGGCAGTGGAGGCTTCCTCACCTCTATGTGACAGGGCTGATATTCAGCTGGTGTGCAGAGTAAAGATGGCTCTGTCCCACCAGCTTCCATGTGCCCTCTCATCTCTGGAAGCTCCCAGGGAAGAAGCAAGTATTGCTCCCTCTTGGAAGGAATGGGCAGCATCCACACAGTGATGAAATTCTCAAGATCCATTTTTTATCGCAAGACTTTCAATATTTCCCTAACTACCCCTGAAGTTTGCCTGGCCATACCCCTGTCTCTGGCCTGATGCTCCAGCTGAACAATGCAATAAGAAGTACTCTGGCAGCCCCTGTATATTGGGGTGCCCAACAGGTGTGTGCTCCTGAGCTGGGGAACCAGAACTATCAGCCCACGAGAGCCGGACTGTCTGGGACCACTTTTTCTCTGCAGACTTTGAAGATGTAAGGCAAGGACCTTGAAAACCAAATTCCAGAAGATATCAAGAAGACACAAGTGGAGGAAAACAAAGAAAGAAAAGTGAAGTGATCAATGCTGCTAAGTCACTTCAGTCGTGTCCGACACTGTATGACCCCATAGATGGCAGCCCACCAGGCTCCTCCATCCCTGGGATTCTCCAGGCAAGAACACCGGAGTGAGTTGCCATCTCCTTCTCCAATGCATGAAAGTGAAAAGTGAAAGTGAAGTCGCTCAGTCATGTCTGACTCTTAGCGACCCCATGGACTGCAGCCTACCAGGCTTCTCCGTCCATAGGATTTTCCAGGCAAGAGTACTGGAGTGGGGTGCCATTGACTGCTGCATAAATATAGAATCAGCAGGATACCACTGGCTTCCAAGAGGGGATCATTATTCCACTGGTTTTCACCCCAGGCTGAAGGCCCTCTACTGCAGCAGTCCCCAACCTTTTTGGCACCAGGGACCAGTTTCATGGAAGACAATTTTTCCACAGACCGGGGAGAGGGATGGTTTGGGGATGGTTCAAATGCTTACATTTATTGTGCACTTTATTTCTATTATTCTGACACTACCTCCACCTCAGATCATCAGGCATTAGATCCCAGAGTTTGGGGGCCCCTGCTCCACTGGATTGTGAAGAATTCTTGGGCAGGTCCAATAACCGGGGTGTCTTCTTTGCCCTTTGCTGGGTTTCAACTTGAGAAACAGAGAAGAGGGAGGGTGGTTGCTGTGAGGGTGTGGGTGTGAGAAAGATGGGATGTGAAAATCAGGGTCTCTGCAACTCATAGCTGAGATTTGCCACCAGCCAGAAAAACATTGGTTAAGCACTACCCTAGGCCACCAAGTACACCGTCCTCAGAAATCCAGTGGAACGTTTTCAACCTGAGAGCCCCTTATGCTCCCAGAAAAGAATTTCATATTCCTCAGTTCCTAGCCAAGAAAGGGGAGGATGTGGACCTGGTGGGCCTGCAGGTAGTCTGGACCAATAATCAGAAGGAGCTTTGAGTTTAGTGCTGGGTCCAAAACCAAAATAAAATCTGTCTTTCATCTGATCCCCCTTGGATCCCCTGGATATGCTGGAAATAACCCTTGATAGTTTTAACGGAAGTAGCTGAGACAATGGAAATTTGGAGAGCAAGACCCAGACCACAGCAATCTGTTGGCCACAACAAGCTACACTGCAGACCTCCCTTAATGCAATCCAAGTCATCATTTATTACTAACTCCATGGATGACCTGCTGACTGTGGGCTACCACTTCACCAGACCGGTGGGAACAGATGGTCTAATGTGGTGAGAGCATTGAAGAGTGTCAGGGCTGGAACTCCTTTATTCTACCGATAAGGAAGCTGAGTCCCGGGAGGAAGATATAGTTATTTGTTCACATTTCTCCTTCCGCAATTAGGTTACAAATTTCTTGAGGATCAGGACTATATTTTTTGAAGACTCAGAGCCTTAACAGAGGGCCTGGCCATTGTAAAATGCTCAGAGCATGTTTGTGAAAGGGAAGGAGGGAATATACAAAGAGGCCTTGCTCAAGGTCACACAGATTGCAGAGGCAGAGGTGAACCCCCCACGCACAGGCCTCTGTCCGGAGGCTGGCATGCTGGCCACTCGGGGAGCCACTGATCTCCTCTCAGCACTGCCAGCTCTAGTCGATGCCTCTGCAGGTCAGGCTGGCTCTGTCTATTGCCCAGAAAGTATCACTGCTGTGAGACCCCAAGGCCCTGCTGCTCCACAGCAGGTACAGTAAGCACAGCAGGGCTTACCTGGGCTGTCATATGAACATCGTAAGAGGAGCCAAGCCTTCTCAACTCCCCTGCTGGAGGGACTAGGCCTGGGCTATCATCTTAGGCTGGTGTCTCTGTTGGGGCAGAACCCACAGCTGGAGCCAAAGGAGAGCCAAGAGTGAGGGCCCCAGGGTGCAACCCAGGGTGCAAGCAGGATGGAGCCAAGCAAGGCAAACGGGTGGCAGACTTCTGGAAAAGTCAGGGAGGCAGGGCCTTAGAAACCAAGCTCCAGAGAGCAGAAGCTCAGTCGTGTCTAACTCTGCGACCCCATGGATTGTAGCCCGCCAAGCTCCTCTGTCCATAGGATTCTCTGGGTAAGAACACTGGAGTGGGAAGTCATTTCCTTCTCCAGGGGAATCTTCCTGACTCAGGAATCAAACCAGTGTCTCCTATGTCTCCTGTATTGGCAGGTGGGTTCTTTACCACTCGGGCCACCTGGGAAGCCCCCCAGAGAGCAGAAGGGACCTGCAAAGCTCACCCACTATTGGGGCAGAAATGGATATGAGGCAGAGCTAGTTTCTTCATAGGAGAAAGGTGTTCTCTTCCTCAGAAGAGTGAGGAAGAGAGGGAGTCAGAGCAAGTCCTGGAGGAAATACGGTGCAGTTGCAGTTTCTGTTTACAGGGCCGCAGCAGCCTCGTGCAAAGCATGTCGGGAGTGGGGGTGGGGGTGGGAATGGGGTGGGATGCTATTACAGGAGCTGGGCCGGCTGCATGGCTGTTGTCTCAGACTCACTCCACCTTCTGCCGGCCCTGGGAGTCTACCTTGTGTCTTCCCTTGTGCTGGCTGCACTTTGGCAGTGGGGAGAGGCCCAGAGTTGGACATGACTGTCTTCTAAGCAGACTTCAAGGCCCTGTCAGTGATGTCACCTTCTGCCACGTTCATACACAAGGTCTCCCTTTGAAAGGTTGTTGCTGACCTGCAAATAGAAGCTAGGATTCTTGGCCTCCGGAGGAGAAGAATTCAATCCAGGGCCAGAGACGAGGCTTGATCGCGCAGAGCTTTTGTGTAATAAAGTTTTATTAAAGTATAAAGGAGATAGAGAAAGCTTCTGACATAGGCATCAGAAGCGGGCAGAAAGAGTACCCCCCTGCTAGTCTTCAGCTGGATGTTATATAGTCACTAGCAGTCTGTTAATGAAAGAGAGGAATGTCTTAAAATTCAGAATGGCACCAGGCCCCTCACCCATAAGATGCATTTTGGGATAATCTTGGCACCAGACGATTAATCCCAGGCCATAAAATGATTGACTTGAATCTTGTAGAAGGGCAGATTACCATACAAATAGTTTCGTTTACATAGATTAGGGGAACAATGTCTGAATATAACATATGGTTTGTCAAGTAGGTTCTGAGCCATTAGGCAGAACCAACTTGAACACAGAATCTGGGGTAAATGCATAGTACATTAACATAGCTTAAGACAAACATTTCCAAAAGAAAATTGCATTGGTTAACTCAAGGTTTGAAAATAGTTCACTTCAGGTGAAACCAGGTGTCATTATGGCAACACAGTGTTTTAAGAGAAACCTCCTTTTAAATTTGTATAGAGAAGGAAAAAAAATATTGCTAGTTTGTTTCCTCCTGCCGCTTAAGAGAGATAAAAGTGCCTGACACTTGAAGCCTATTTCCTCCATTTGGAGACCCCTGGCCTTCCTGCCTGTTACCCTCTCACCTTGTGCCCCAGGATGGGCGCTGGACCCAGACCATGGTCCCTGCCCCCAGGGGGCACCTTTGAGACAGCCGGCATGGGGCACTCCGAAGCCAGCGCAGCTCTGGCCACACCTAGTAGGCTCTTCAGAATGAGCAGAGATCCTCGCAGGTAAGTTGGCTTCTTGGAGGAAGTGAGGCTGGAATTGGAGCCTGAGCATTGCATGTTGGGGTGGGGTTTTGAGTAAAGTCACTGCAGCCATATATGAGCTTCTTACTGGGTCGGGGGACAGAAAGTTGTTGGGGTAGCCTTGGAGTCACGGGGTGAGGGTCAATGTTTTTTAAGCATTTTCTATTGTTTAGCAGCAGAATCCTTCACAAAGGAAAACTTACTCAGGTATCAGTGTGCTAAAAGCAGAACTGCTCAGCTTCCCTCTTAGTCCAGAGGTAGCGCCCCAGGAAAGGAATGGAGCTTTACAGCTGGACTAGTTCAAGCTTCCTGTTGGATGGGCAGGGAAACTGAGGCATGGAGAGTAGAAGGACATGCTCGTTGGCTCTCAGGAGTGGAGGCAGACAAGGTTGAGGTCTGTCTCCTATCTCCAGACCAGGGCTTCTGCCAGTAGACCCTACTCCCTCCAGAATGCAGTCAAACTTGGGAGACCTTCCACCAGGCTAAGGAATGTGGGTTCCACAAGATGGAGAATCATGGAGTGTGTGAAGGCAAAGGCATTCTTTCTTACATTCCAGTGTGCAACCTAGCTTGGACTGCAATCTCTTGATGTTTCAACCCCTTGATTAAGGAGGCTAGTGTATTTGAATCACCTGAGATGTCTGGCAGTGCAGTGTAAAGACACGTGGGGATGGTGGTTTGACTAGAGAAGGACAGGTATCACTGGATGAGTTTAGTAAATGGATGTGTTGTCAGTGGATAAGTTCAGTGGAAGGATCAGTGCTTCTTAAACTATAGGAGAAACTGTCCTCCTTCATTGGCCTAATGATGTGGCTTTAATTAGGAATTCAACAATAACAAAAAGTCTTCAGAGAAAGAATAATACTGTGTGGTATCACTTACGTTGACTCAGTGGTAAAGAATCCACCTGCCAATGCAGGAGACACCAGAAATGTGGGTTCAGCCCCTGGGCTGGGACAGAGGTGCCTGGTAGGCTAAAGCGCATGGAGTCACAAAGAGTCAGACATGACTGAGCATGCATGCACGCACACATCACTTCTATGTGGAATTGAAAAAATATAACAAACTGGTGAACATAACAAAAAAAGCAGGCTTACAGATATAGAGAACAAACTAATGGTTACCAGTGGGGAGAGAGAAGAGGTGGGCAATATGGGGTAGGGGATTATGAAGCCCAAACTGTTATGATAAAATAAATTAGCTACAAAGATTTATTGTGCAACTCAGGGAATATAGCCAATATTTTATAACTATAAATGGAGTATAATCTTTAAAAATTGTGAATTACTGTATTATACACCTGTAACTTGTATAGCATTGTACATCAACTATACCTCAATAAAAAAAATACACTTAAAGATCTAAATGAAAAGTAAAATTAAATAAGCCCCATCTTGAGCTCACAAATAGTAAAAAGAAGTGATAAATGTCTTTGGAAGTTAGACAAGACCTCTTGCCTCAGTCCGGAGAAGGCAATGGCACCCCACTCCAGTACTCTTGCCCGGAAAATCCCATGGACAGAGGAGCCTGGTGGGCTGCAGTCCATGGGATTGCTAAGAGTCGGGCACGACTGAGCGACTTCACTTTCACTTTTCACATTCATGCATTGGAGAAGGAAATGGCAACCCACTGCAGTGTTCTTGCCTGAAGACTCCCAGGGACAGAGGAGCCTAGTGGGCTGCTGTCTATGGGGTCACACAGAGTCAGACACAACTGAAGCAACTTAGCAGCAGCAGCAGCCTGCCTCAATCCTCCTTGCAGATTTGTCTTGGCCAAGCCTCCTCCCACTAGGCCTCTATCAGTTTTCATACAAATCTTAGTTTCATGTATCTTGTGACTAAGAAGGCTAACAGGGACTTGGAGCTGAGTGAAACGTCTGAAGTGGGTAGCATGTGCATTTATCTTTTTATTTTTTTCTTATTCTTTCTTATGACTGAGCTGAGAAATACTTGTCAGGGAACATCAGACACTTTCTGAGGTCTCAGAGTCAAACCACCCCTCCACTATCACCCAGGAGAGCTGCTCTCTCAAGTCCTGACTTACCCAGCACCATCTGGTACATAGCACACTTGAAGTGCTTTATAGTTTGTAAAGAGCTGAGTATATTCTCTCGTTGAGCCTCACAAATGTGCCTTGAGGCAGGCCAGCAGGCACTGTCTTGATTTTAGAGAGAGTAAAAGCAAGGGTCACAGGGCAAGTAGACTTGCTAAAGGTGATGTCACTAGTTAGCATTTATTTAACAGATACTCATTGTTTTATTTATACTGCTTTATGGATGATATTTGTTATTACAGCATGAAGCAAGATCTGCTGACTTGCTTCTCAGGACTCTTTCAGCAGCACCAGGCTTTTTCTCCTAAGGATATAAATAAAAATGGATTTTCCACTGGAAACAGGTCAAATGACTTAATACAACCATAGACAATTCAGAGGGAACTGGTAAATCCTAAATGAGTCATGCTTCATTTGAATAGCCAGAGGAACTCTGAAGCCTGCTGCATAAAGAACTAGAATTGTACAGTTGGAGGGAAATCAATTATTGAGAACAGTGGCTTTTAAACATTTTTAAGGCATAAAAACCATTCTTAAAATTCAATCTTAACAGGCATTTCAATAAGAAAGCCTATCAAAGCAGCATCTTTGTAGAATTTGAGTGAAGTGAGTGAGTGAGTGAAGTCGCTCAGTCGTGTCTGACTCTTTGCAACCCCATGAACCATAGACTACCAGGCTCCTCTGTCCATGGGATTTTCCAGGCAATAGTACTGGAGTGGATTGACAGTTCCTTCTCCAGGGGATCTTCCCAACCCAGGGCTCGAACCCAGGTCTCTGGCATTGTAGACAGACACTTTACTGTCTGAGACACCAGAACTTGAGGCTTCACTTAATATCTTTGGAAAACCTTCTTATTTATAGATGAGGAAACAGGCCCAGAGACCCGGGGCCTAGTACCTTGGGGAATCAGTGAGCTGGGGCTGGAACCCCAAACCAGTGGTATTTCATGCAGAATGAACTGATTGACCCAAACTCATTTTTGGGGCTTCCCTGGCAGCTCAGACAATAAAGAATATGCCTGCAATGCAGGAGACCAGGGTTTGATCCCTGAGTCGGGAAGATCCCCTGGAGAAGAGAATGGCAACCCACTCCAGTATCTTTGCCTAGAGAATTTCATGGACAGACCATGGGGTTGCAAAGAGTTGAACATGACTGAGTGACTAAGACACACATTTTTTGGTCATGGGCTTCCGAGGTGGTGCATAAAGAATATGACTGCCAGTGCAGGAGACACAGAGATGCCAGTTAGATCCCTCGGTTGGCAAGATTCCCCTTGAGTAGGAAATGGTGCCCCACTCCAGTACTCTTGCCTGGAAAATTCCATGGGCAGAGGAGCCTGGTGGGCTACAGTGCATGGGGCTCCTAAGAATCAGGCACGAATGAGCCCAGCACACATGTTTTGGTCATAATCCCCCACTGGTGCTCATGTTACTAACACACCCAGTCTTTTCTAGTCACCTTTGCTCAAGCTAGTCTCTCTTTTCAGAATGGATTTCTGCCTGTGAAACTTGTATTTCTTTCCCTCCAGACCTGGATCAAAGGCATCTCCCCTCCCCTAGGAAGTTTCTTCCAAGGTCATAGTGGGAGAGCCATAGTCTCACTTCTGAGTCCCTTTGGTGACACTCTTAGGATGCTCTGCTTTGGTCTTAGAGTCACTGGAGGCTTAATCCCACTCCTGAGATTTCATCCTTTTTGAGGATAAGGGCCTCTTCCTAGAACCTAATGCTGTCTCTTTCTTCTAGCTCTAAAATACTATGAAGCTACAATCTCAAAAGATGTTACTCTGGAGTCTTATTTTTTTTTCTTTTCCCAAATAGAATTATACAGAATCAGCCTCAGTTTTGAATACCTAAGTCTTGGCTATTTAGAGTCTTTTAAAGCTGAGCAAAGTTCCTTGCATCTTGTCATCTATAAGAACACTGACTGGCTTTGACCACAGCCTGTGAAACACACACAGTGACTGCCTTCAGGGGCACTGGCCAAGGCGTCGGAATGGCCCAAGCCCCATCCGGGCCCTGCCATTTCTTTAGCAAGCCCCGCCCTCCCTCAGAGCCCCTGCCCCTTCAGCACCACACAGGTCCACTCCTCCGTGAGGAGCTGAAGACAGGTACATGTAGAGGCATTTGTAAATGGCAGGCTGCCTTGTTGGTCAGTCTACTGAAATCAATGGGGAAAAATTAGTCAGTCTAAGATTTCAAAAAACTGTGTAATACCAAATAACCAATTTATCTGCCTATTCTCTTTCTAGTGGGTTGCTGTGCATTATAGAGCTATAGGGTTCCTACCACTTATGGTTCAGCCCTATGGCCCTTGTATTTGCTGCTCTGGAAATCAGTTTACTGTAATCTGCTGACTCCAGTTGAAAACATTCATTCCCAAAATATTTTTTGAGCATCTACTATGCCAGGGTGTTATAGGTTGAATTGTGCCTCAAACAAGATAGGCTAGGGACTTCCCTGGAAGTCCAGTGATTAAACCTCTGTCTTCCATTGCGGGGAAAGGGGGGCGGGTACCAGTGTGATCCCTCGTCAGGGAACTAAGATCCCACATGCCTTATGGCCCAAAAACCAAAACATAAAACAGAAGCAATATTGTAACAAATTCAATGAAAGACTTTCAAAATGGTCACATCAAAAAAAAATTTTTTTTCTTAAAAGAAGATACACTGAAGTCCTAATCCCTGATATCTGTTAACGTGAACTTATTTGGAAATAGAGTCTTGGCAAATACAATCAAGTTAAGAAGAGGTCTTACCAGAGTAGGGTGAGCCCTACTCCATTGTGACTGATGTCCTTATAATAAGAGACAATGAGATACAGATGCAGATCCAGAGAGAAGTCTCCCATGTGAAAACGGAGGCAGAGATTGGAGTCATGCTGCCACAGCCAGGGAAGGCTTAGAGCTACTTGAAGCTAGAGGAGACAAGAAAGGATTGTCCCCTAGGGGGTTTGCGGGGATCATGGTCCTACCAAGACCCTGATTCAGATGTCCAGCCTCCAAAACTGTGAGAGATTACATTTCTGCTGTTTTAAGGCACTCACTTAGTAGTACTTTGTTATGGCAGCCTTAGGAAACTAATACATTGGCAAACTGGGCATCTAACGGAGAATAAGACACAGAGCTCACATTTTGGAGAAGGCAGCATGACAATAAACATAGATGAATAAATACGAAAATGGGCGATTCAGGTACTAAAAGGGAGAGTCGTGTGATATTTTAATTCTTACTTGAAGGAAGAGAAGCCCTTTGCATAGAAGGTGGGCTGGAACCAGATCACATAAAGCCTTGGGATGATGTATGGGAAAAAGGATTGTCATGGAGCCATGGTGGCTATGGACAAACCCAGCTGGTTTCTTCAAATGGATAATGGTGGCCTGGAAGAGATCAGTGGCAATGGAGGTGAAGTCAAATGGACAGATTTGAGATACTTCACGATGACCAAACCAAAAGATCTTGCTGATGGATTGGCTGTAGAGATGTGAAAAGAGGAATCAAGAATGGATCTAGATGTTTGGCTTAAGCCAAAATAATTTATTTTGGAGTAGATGGTGGGGAAAATTAGAGGACTAATGTGTTAGGGGGTGAGTGGGACAGCATCAAGAGTTCTGCTAGTTTTCTAAAAAATTATTATTATTAGTTGGCTGCACTGCATCTTCCTTACTGCATATGGGTTTTCTGTAGTCATGGTGTTTAGGCTTTTCATTACCATAGCTTCTTTTGTTGTGGGCTGTAGAGCATGTGGGCTTCCATAGTTGCAGCTCATGGGCTCCAGAGCATGGGCTCAGTAGTTGTGACACAGGGTTTAGTTGCCCTGTGGCATGGTATCTTCCCCAACCAGGGATCAAACCTGTGTCCCCTGCATTGGCAGGTGGATTCTTAACCACTGGACCACCAGGGAAGCCCAAGAGCACTGTTAGGTTTGAGATGCCTGTTAAACATCTTTGTGGAGATGCAGGCCAGTCATTGGCTGTGTGAATTCAGTGGCAAGAAGGTCCTCAAGTCCAGGGTTCTTCTCCTTGTCTAAGAAGAGATTTTTCCAGATCCCAAGGCCTTCAGTGAGGCTGGAGTTTCTTTTTTTCCTATTGGAAACTTTCTCTTTGTCCAGGGTTATAGCTGGGTGTATGCCTCCTGGGTGGCCCTGAATAACTGCTAACGCTAATAAATTTGCCAAGTAGCATGCAAGTTTTCAAACTCTTTCACAAAGGATTCTGTGCTTCCTGCAGCATCTTCAGAGCTGTGTCTAGCTTCATCTGCAGAGTCAGGTCTCTTGGGGCTTCTGGGATAACCTGGGTAGAAGGGTGGGGCGAAGCTCTAAGTGACCCTGGACAGTATTCCCAGGACTCCAGGCTCCAAGTGGCTTGGCTAATTAAGAGAGCAGAAGAAACCTTTTGCTTTACACAGACTCACTTCCTGCACAAAGAACTTGGGGGGTGGGGGTAGGGAAGAACCCAGAAATGCCTGCACTCTGGGCAGGCCGAGCCTCACTCAAGGTGTTGACTCAGAAACAGCAGCTGCTTGCCCTGGGAGCTGGCACAGCCAAAGATCAATTAAAACATGACATTCTGGTTTGCTCTCCCCACCCTAATCCCTCCAGGGCACTTCCTCTCACTTTTAGCTTCCTCCATAGACTCCTTTGCTGCCTAATTAGCTTATAGTCCAGTGGCTGTAGGAGAGGGGAGTGTTGTACCAGGAACTAGGACCTGGGGCTTGCTTGGGCTCCCCCAGTACCACTGCTGGGACTGTTGGTGAGTCACTGAGCTCCCTAGGCCTCTGATTCCCCAACCAGGAAGCAGACAGTGATCACCACCTTCCAGTCCTGAACTTCCAGGGTTAACCTGAGGGTGAAGAGAGAGTGCATATGGCCATGTTCTGTAAGCTGTAAACCCCTCTCCAAGTTTAGTGGGTTTTGTAACATATAGCATATATAATATGACAAAGCATGTATTGTTAACCCATCTTAAAGGTAACACTAAGAGAGAAAAATGGAATTGTTCTTTTCTAGTTGCAAAATAGTTTAGCGGGCAAGAAATCAATAATCCAGAAACTCCTGACTTTTTTCCTGAAGTTGACATCTCCCTGGCCCCAGGGACTCAAAAGAGGGGGCTGTAATTGGGTGCCAGAGAATGGCTGCAATACAGGGTTCCAGGAGCCCCCCAGGGAGGGTTGCCAGATCAACAAATAAAAATACAGGATATCTAGGTAAATTGGAATTTTAGATAAACAACACATAATCTTTAGTATAAGTATGTTCCAAATATTGCATGGGATATATTTACACTAAAAATTATTCATTGTTTATATGAAATTCCAGTTTAACTGGCCATCTTATATTTTACCCAGCAGCTATACGGGATGCCTGGGCTGTATCAGGCAGAGGGCTCAGCAGGTGTACAAAGCCATGTGGATGACCAATATGCCTCCCCTGTGACCCCAGGATTGCACCCTGTCTTCAGGGTGGGGTCTCCTTGCCCTTGAAGCAGTTTGGATTAAGGAAATGGTCTGTCTTTACTAACTCAGTACATATGTTTGAGGGCTTCCTGTGTGCAGAAGGGCATTGTCTAAATGTGCAAGACAATAAATCCAGTCACCATGGACTTAGAGCTTGGGGAGTTTTAGAGGAAGGAGAGGAGACCAGACTCAAAGGATACGCCAAGGTGAAAGCTGAGAAGAGCATTAGCCAGGGAGGAGGACTGAGGAGAAAGCAACTGACAGGGCCTTCCCGTGCCCCAGCACAGCCTCTTCTCCACGGACTGGGCACCTGGGACCCATGTCTGTCATGTCCTTACGCACCTCCTCCCAGTAAGTCCACACACTGGAGTCACTAGTGGGCTTTGCACGCAGGCTTTTCAGTGAGGTGAAGGGATGCAGTGAGTTACCTCAGACAACGCCTCTCCTGGGGAAGCAAAGTTGAGATTTTCTGCTGAAGCTTGTCATTAGCAACACTTGACATGCACAAAAAGGAGAAGGCAAAGGAAACTGGCCACTGACCCGGCTATATTCCCGCCTCAGGAGGTACTTGTCCGGGCCCATAGAGTCTCTCCTCCCCTCCCTTCCTTCCTGCCTTCCTCATTATTTCCTGACCAACTACTCACATAGGAGAATTAGTCAGAGTCCCACTAACATGCTGCTTACAATTACAAGTAAGAAGGGAAAAGGACTGAGGCCTGAGAGCAATCATATCCAACTGGGAAATCCAGGAAGGCTTCCTGGAGGAGCTAACATTTTGCTGTGAGTCCTGAAGAACACACAGGATTTGGACACATAGAGACAGAGTGGAAAGAGGTCACACACAAACAGGAAAGAGGGTGAGGCAAATAACAGAGCTGGAGAAACCAGAATTCAAGAAGAAAGTGCTGATTGGGAAGATTTCAAAGCCTTCTGAGCTTGATCTCAGGGTTCAAACCAGGGGCTCAAGGGAAAACAAAGTTTGCATTGTCCTGGGATGCTCAGAGAAACATTCTGACCTACTTGTTTACCTGTTTTTCTCTTTCCCCTCACTTGAGCACATCTTTCTCTGTTGGAGGATCATTTATAATTCAGGCAACCTCCTTCAGAGGGAGCAGGTGTTTCTCTGGGATGAAGCACCTTGGGAAGCAGAATGTACAAATGGAAAAAAAGCTTGTCACAGCAAAGCCAGGCAAAGAGAAGCCTGGGTCGAGGCAAGGGCAGAAGGAGGGGGAGGCTTACTGACATGTAGAGACAAGGCAGCAAAAGAGAGCATCATTCTCTTTCCTCCCCATTTCTGAAAATCCGGATTGACTTTATTCTCCTTCAGCTCCACTGTCCGTGATCCCATCACTAGAATGCCTTTCTTTGAGTCTCAACTCCTCCTTCAAGATTGCTCTTTAAAATTGCTCACATGTTTATCAAGAACTGTCTACCCTGGGTTCCTCAGACAGCAGAGCCTGAGGTAATGCTTAAGTATTTGCTTTCTTAGGGCATGCAACCCCAAGGAGCAGAAATATGGGCAAAGGGGAGTGGGGCTGGGGTGGGGCAATCAACAGGCATGTTTTCAAGCCAGTCACGACTTGCATAAACCACAACTGCTGTTTCCACGAGACCTTCTTCTGAGAGGGCACCTGACAACCATATACAACGTGCCTTCTCGGTCAAGAGAGGAAGAGAGAAGAGTGTATCTGCCAGCTTCTACCTCCTGTGGAGACATTTGGCCCACAGACATGAGTTCCTCCACTCTTCTATTGCACATATATGAGCACCATGCAGGTCATGAAGCACTTTATGTGTCAGGTCAAGAGGGAAGCTCCATTCCCATGATGGTGGTGAGTGGCGGGCCTTGAAGGGAAGCACTGTGGGGGTCAGGCCTGGGTGAAAGTTGCTGGGGCCCACACCAAACTAGTCTGCAGTGGACACTGGGGCAGAAACCAGTGGCCTTCGGAGAGGCCAAAGAGATTCTGGAGATGCCTGTGCGGTATCTGGTTTAGGGAATGTCCTTCATCTTATTATTAGCAGCTGTCACCTGAGTTACCAGTTAGCTCTTTATCTGACGCCTGCCTGCTGGTGACTGCTGAGAGCAGGAGTCAGACACGGATTGGACATAGCCATAGATGGAGGTGCTGGGGGCAAGGTGGGTGTCTGGCAAGCTCACTTCCCCACCCTCCAGCCTAGGTTGGGGTGTGATGTGATGTGAATCACTCAGTAAGCCCATTTCAGGGTGCTCACCTGTGGCTGGGAGGCAGGCCCCCAGAGGGCCTCAGCAAGCAAATACAACCCCGCACAGGGACAAGACATTAAAGGGACTCCTGAGGACCCAGCATTATTAATGGCCTATTCAATCAGAGGAAATCAATAACTGTTTAGAAAGGGCTTTGGGGAAGAAACTAGTTTCGATAAAGAAAAAAAGGAAAGACAAATACTTGCTCTCTTTGAGGCTGAGAGGATGAGTCAGGATTTCCTCCAGATTGACAGTGTTTCTATAAACTTTTGACTGACACCTGCCAAGAAGGAGGGGTTGTGTGTGTGAGTAGAAATGAACCACTAGATTGATTTCTTAATAAGATTTTCCCTCACCCATCCAGAGTTTCCAAATTCCAGAAGATAGAATTATTCAATGCATAGTTTTCTAAAACGCATTAGTACCTTCTTTCCCACAGCATTCAGGAAAATGAAAAAGGCTCTTAAAACTCTAGAGCATGTATCTGAAATGCTGTGTACTTCTACCTTGGCAGTGAGAGTGAAAACAAGCCCAGATTCCATTTGAACGGTACAGTGTTTAATAATTTTCTCCAGGAGCTCCAGGCTCTGCTGGATGTAAACACTGTCTTCTTTCTCCTAAGGGAATTAGGTGGTCAGCATTATCAGCCCAGTTTGGCAGCTAATGAAGCAGAGCATGTGATAGGAAAGTGATTTGTCCAAAAGAACACAGCGACAGCATTAGGCGTAACTGTTCTCCACTTTGTCTTCTTGATTAAGTTACTGTTTCAGACTCGAAATCCATGGTTTAACCCTGGATTAAGCACCTCATTGTAAACAGGGGGAAAGAGGGGCACCAGAGGTCACAGAGGGCCATTTCTTCAGGTCTGGGTATTTGTTTTTGTTCTCAATCTAAAGGTGAAGTCTCATCGGTGGCTGACAGGCCAGCACTCCCTCCACTAATCCAGCCAGGGCACTCCTGGGCCTCCCAGGAACTTTATCCAGGATCACAGTGCTGGCCTTCATCCCAGGGACCTAGTGTGGCTTGCGTCATGACCTAGCGGTACCTGAGTTCAGTTCCTCTTTGTTAAAGGCCTTCTGTGTGCTGTGCTGAGCAGAGCACTGAGTCACCATGTGAGTCTGTACTTGGCAGAGGCAGAAGAGAGGACCGTTTGGTGCTGACTCTGGTGACCATGGCCCTGAGGTATGGTAGTCCTGCAGGGAAGACACAAGGCCCATAGGATTCTGTTACCAGTGGCTGGGGCCTGGAGAAGATATCACCATACTGTGGACAGCTGTCCTAGCTCTAGTTCAAACTCCAGTGCCGTCACTTATAGTTGGTGGTCTTGGGGAAGTGAGTCTTTTAACTTCGCTGCACTTGGGCCTTCTCATCTATTAAATGAAGGTAATGATCTCTACCTCAGAGTGAGGAGACTGAACTGTATAATATACGTAAATTCCTGGCACACAGGAGGCCCTCAGTGATTCCTGTTATGGTCGTGACTGGCTTAGTCCCAGTGTCTCTAGGTGATCATATTTTGTTAAATTGGAAGCCGTGCTGCCCTGGTTCCTTAGGTCACTCCCATTTAGGCATGTCTCTGTCCAGGGAGGGCCACAGGTGAAAAGTTGCAGGCATTCTGTGGCTTGCCTCAAATCACAGTCATTGTTCCCACAGGAAAACCAGGAAGCTTCCAGAGTGGAGGGCCCCGGTTCCCCATCTGCACAGTGGGGTGGAGTGATGTTTGAACACACTTGTTTTTCTTTGCAGATTTTTTCAGAAATCTGAAAGGGCAGAGTCAATTGCTAATGAGACAGTGTTTTCCATCTCTGTCTTCCCTATCAGATGTTGTCTGTCACTGGGCTTGGAGGTACATGAGGGGGTCAGATCTCCAGGGATTCAGGATCTGCTCCCAGATTTCCTAACTGGCTAGGAAGAATTACTTTAAAAAATGTTGGGAAAGGAGACAAACATGGTTCCTGGAAAAGCTGCACGGCTACCCTCCCTCCTTCTCCACTTTCCCACTGCTCCAGCAGTTTAGATGCTGGCACAGCTGACCTTGACATTGACAGACAAGCCCCACTTCCTCTCCCACAACCCATTCCCACTGGGGCTGCTTTAACTGAAAAGTACGGCCACATGCCGCCCCAGGAGAAACACACAATACAAACGTGTGCTGTTTGTGCAGGAGAGCGTGAGTCTTTGTCTTTTGTTGGTGTTGTGGAAAATTATCAATAGGCTTTTGGTTTTTTCAAAGGTTACAAGAGATATGGAATGTCCTCTTCTTCATATAGGCTGTCCCCTGCACCCCAATTCATATGTTGAAATCCTAATCCCCAGTACCCAAGAATATGACTGTATTTGGAGATAACACCTTTAAAGAGGTAATTAAGGTGAAATGAGGTTATATGGCAGGGCTTCTCTGGTGGCTCAGATGGTAAAGAATCTGCCTGAAGTGCGGGAGACCTGGGTTCAATCCCTGGGTCAGGAAGATTTTCTGGAGAAAGGAATAGCAACCCAGTCTAGTATTCTTGCCTGGAGAATCCCATGGACAGAGGAGCCCGGATGGGCCCTCATCCAACATGACTGATGTCCTTATAAGAAGAGGAAATTTGGGCACAGACAGATATGAATGAGAAAAGACCATGTGAAGATACAGGGAGAAGATAGCCATCCACAACGAGAGAAGCTTCAGGAGAAACCAACTCTGCTGACAACTTGATCTTGGACTTCTAGCCTCCAGAACTGTGAAGAAATAAATTTCCATTGTTTAAGCCACCCAGTCTATGCTACTTTGCTATGACAGCCCTAACAAAGTGTACTCCCCATTTATGTACTCTCAAGTTTTGTGGTCTGTTGTTTTAATTTCTTCTTCTCCTCAAGTTTGAAGGACAGATTCAAAGGGAGTTTGTTCTATTGATGAGTAAGATTTGTTAGAAATCATCTTGTGAAACTCTTTGGCAGATTGAGAAAAGAGAAAGCCCAAGCCCATGCTCACTGAAGTTGGTGTATTTGCACCACATATCCTAAACTATAGAGAAAATCAGAGGAGATGGATCTATTTGTACTGACACAAAAATTTGTGGGTTTATGAGATTTGTCCTGCCAAGTGGTGCCAGGAGAAATGAGCAATTATGATAGCAAGTTCTTCGTCTTAAAAATTTATTTATAAACATCATTAGAGAACTTGATAAATGTTTTACTTAAAAGGGTTCTTTTTTATTTAAGAAGAAATATGTTTCTGCCAGTTATAATTCCAGTTAACCTAATACAATATATTCTGGGCTTCAGTTTTTCCTTCAGTTGTTGATAATTCAATAAACCTTTATTACATTTGTAGTTCTTTCTAGGGCCAGGAGATTCTAGAATTTTTTTTTTTATAAAAATAACTTTCTTTTGAATAGCAGTTTCAAAGACGTCTCAAAACAACCCTGTGAGGCAGTACATATACTGTTACTAACAACTAGCATTTGTATAGTGTTTGATCTCTTACATTATACCATCTTGTTTATTTGCCAGAGAAGTTAAATGAATTGGTTGAAGATAAACAGCAATCTTTAATGTTGAGGTGGGATTAGAATTCAAGCCAAAGCTTTTTTCATGACACCATCTTTTTTTCTTTATAGATAGTCTTAGAGTTTGGCCTTTGATGGTCTAAAAGTCCTGGAACTAATTTCTATCCACCCTTCCAGATCCAGCTCAGATGCCACCTCTTCTGTGCAGTATTCCCAGATACTCACAACACAAAGCTAATCGCTCCTTCATCTGCAGCCTTGTAGCATATTCTTGGGCCCTTCTTTGCTGCTCTCACACTCTCTTGCTTTTATTTTGGTTTTCTATATACCCATCTTATCCCAATAGACTGAGCTCTGTGAGGCTAAGAGGAAGACTTCCCCACCCCAACCAGCCCAATGCTCAACCAACAATACTTAGCATGTGGTCAGGATGTGAAGATGAATTGCATTCACGTGTCCCAAATGTCAATTCAGGGGTGCTCCTTGGCAAAACGAGTTCATTGCTTCTCTGAGTGTATAGGAGCATAGGTACCTCATCTATAAGAACTGGATACATTTTTCCTGATGCAAGGGTGGCTAATTCATACCACTCCATGCCTAAACTACTGCCATCTTCTTGCTACTCCCCAACTGCTTCTTTACTTTGGTTTTTTCATTCTTTTGTATTTTCCTTGGATCGATTTCTAACCACTCACCCTACCTCCTGTGCTCCTCTGCCCCCAGCCCTGGTCCACAAAGCTGGAGTGAACTCCAAAAACAAAGTGACATTCAACATGTAGACCCACCAACCTTCAAATTCCAACCTGGAACCACTGAGGAAACAGGGGCAGTAAAACTTGATGGGTTTGGGAACCTGTTAAAGAAACTTACCACTCCATTAATATGTTAGAAATGTTACTACCAATAGGATATTCTTTAGAAAAATTTTCAGATGGTAATTTTTCAAGATGGTGGAAGATAACTCATGATTAACCATTTTAACTGATAAAGATTGCTTATCTATATAAATATTTTCCATCACTGGTTTTTCTGTAGTCTATGGGTTCTCAAAAGGTGTTCAGTTCAGTTCAGTTGCTCAGTCGTGTCTGACTCCTTGCAACCGCATGAACCGCAGCACACCAGGCCTCCCTGTCCATCACCAACTCCCGGAGCTTACTCAAACTCATGTCCATTGAGTTGGTGATGCCATTCAGCCATCTCATCCTCTGTTGTCCCCTTCTCCTCCTGCCTTCAATCTTTCCCAGCATCACTGTCTTTTCTAATGAGTCAGCTCTTCGCATCAGGTGGCCAAAGTATTGGAGTTTCAGCTTAAACATCAGTCCTTCCAATGAGCACTCAGGACTGATCTCCTTTAGAATGGACTGGTTGGATCTCCTTGCAGTCCAAGGGGCTCTCAAGAGTCTTCTCCAACACCACAGTTCAAAAGCATCAATTCTTCAGCGCTCAGCTTTCTTCACAGTCCAACTCTCGCATCCATACATGACTACTGGAAAAACCATAGCATTGACTAGATGGACCTTTGTTGACAAAGTAATGTCTCTGCTTCTTAATATACTGTCTAGGTTGGTCATAAATAGCAAACACCCTCTTCCAACAACACAAGAGAAGACTCCACACATGGATATCACCAGATGGTCAACACCAAAATCAGATTGATTATATTCTTTGCAGCCAAAGATGGAGAAGCTTTATACAGTCAGCAAAAACAAGACCAGGAGCTGACTGTGGCTCAGATCATGAACTCCTTATTGCCAAATTCAGACTTAAATTGAAGAAAGTGGGGAAAACCACTAGACCATTCAGGTATGACCTAAATCAAATCCCTTATGATTATATAGTGGAAGTGAGAAATACATTTAAGGGACTAGATCTGAGAGACAGAGTGCCTGATGAACTATGGACGGAGGTTCGTGACATTGTACCGGAGACAGGGATCAAGACCATCCCCATGGAAAAGAAATGCCAAAAAGCAAAATGGCTGTCTGAGGAGGCCTTACAAATACCTTGAAAAGAAGAGAAGCAAAAAGCAAAGGAGAAAAGAAAAGATATACCCATTTGAATGCAGAGTTCCAAAGAATAGCAAGGAGAGGTAAGAAAGCCTTCCTCAGCGATCAATGCAAAGAAATAGAGGAAAACAATAGAATGGGAAAGACTAGAGCTCTCTTTAAGAAAATTAGAGATACAAAGGGAACATTTCATGCAAAGATGGGCTCAATAAAGGACAGAAATGGTATGGACCTAACAGAAGCAGAAGATATTAAGAAGAGGTGGCAAGAATACACAGAAGAACTGTACAAAAAAGATCTTCATGACCCAGATAATCATGATGGTGTGATCATTCACCTAGAGCCAGTCATCCTGGAATGTGAAGTCAAGTGGGCCTTGGAAAGCATCACTACGAACAAAGCTAGTGGAGGTGATGGAATTTCAGTTGAGGTATTTCAAATCCTAAAAGATGATGCTGTGAAAATACTGCATTCAATATACCAGCAAATTTGGAAAACTCAGCAGTGGCCACAGGACTGGAAAAGGTCAATTTTCATTCCAATCCCAAAGAAAGGCAATGCCAAAGAATGCTCAAACTACCACCTAATTGGACTCATCTCACACGCTAGGAAAGTAATGCTCAAAATTCTCCAAATCAGGCTTCAGCAATACATGAACCATGAACTTCCAGATGTTCAAGCTGGTTTTAGACAAGGCAGAGGAACCAGAGATGAAATTGCCAATATCCATTGGATCATCAAAAAAGGAAGAGAGTTCCAGAAAAACATCTATTTCTGCTTTATCGACTATGCCAAAGCCTTTGACTGTGTGGATCACAATAAACTGTGGAAAATTCTGAAAGAGATGGGAATACCAGACCACCTGACCTGCCTCTTGAGAAACCTATATGCAGGTCAGGAAGCAACAGTTAGAACTGGACATGGAACAACAGACTGGTTCCAAATAGGAAAAGGAGTACGTCAAGGCTGTATATTGTCACCCTGCTTATTTAACCCATATGCAGAGTACATCATGAGAAACGCTGGGCTGGAGGAAGCACAAGCTGGAATCAAGATTGCGGGGAGAAATATCAATAACCTCAGATATGCAGATGACACCACCCTTATGGCAGAAAGTGAAGAAGAACTAGAGAGCCTCTTGATGAAAGTGAAAGAGGAGAGTGAAAATGTTGGCTTAAAGCTCAACATTCAGAAAACTAAGATCATGGCAAAAGGTGTTAGACAAACAGTGATAATGAAACATGCTCTAAACACTACCACTCTCAGGACCTAGTCTTCAACCCAGATCTGACCCTGAAGTCCCTCTTTCTCCTCACCCACGCTTCAGCTCCCCAAAACTGTTCTGCCTGGGGAAAGGTTTTCTTAAAACTGCAGGTCGAGTGCCAGTTCCTGACACAGGCAGACAGCAGGCTGTGCACAGCTCTTCCTGGGCAATTCACTTAGAGCAAAGAGGGATCTTTTTTGAGGCTTAAGAATATCAGTATGCGGCTGCTTTGCTAAAATGCTCTCTGTCTCTCACAGTCAAAGAAATCTGCTTGCCTTGAGCTTGCCTCCAGTTTCTTGTTAAGAGCTAATTTTAGAGCTAATTTGGGTTCCATTAGTATATGGTTCTGTTGCAAATCTGACATTAACATCGGCGGCTTGATGAGTAACAAAGGGAGGAAAAGCCTTTTACCCTAACTGCTGCAATGCGGGCACATATGGTGTCATTTTTCAAGGAACAGATTTTTGTCTTTCTTGCCATTTCAGAGCTGCTTCCCTCTGAAATTACCAGCTCTAATTTAATGCAGAACATGTCTGGATGTCACTGCAGAGATCTAGTTAAACTGAGAGAGCTGGCAGGTCCCACAAATTTGCAAAAACAGTGTTCATTTGCACAGTATGATGTCTTCCAAGTCCATGCTTACAGACTGGGAATCAGTCACCAGTGATGTGGGCTCTGCCCATAGAATTAGAGCCCTTCATGATTCTATGTCTGAGGTTGGGACACTAGTTTTACAAACTCTTGTGAGGGGAGGTTGGAGTGTTTCCCATTTCACCCCATGACCAGCAGCCCATGTGCTGGGGCCCACATAGCTTTAACTTATATCCATGAGTCCAACTAGGGCAACAGCAGGGCACATTTGAGACCTGTCTGCTAATCTGAATTCTGCCTGTAGCTGGCTGGATAACCCTGTTCCTGGAGGCTCAGCCCCTCACTTCTAAAATGAGGGAATTCTGGGACTCTTTGATAGCTAAGCTCAACAGCCTCTAATAGTAACTTACATTTATCTGACTCTTTTACATTCTTCTGAGAACTCTCATGTTTGTTATGTCCTGTGATCACCACAAAATCCTGTGAGGCAGGCATTCCTGTCTTGCCCTTGGGAAATTCTGACTCAGAGAGGCAAGGAAATTTGCCCAAGGTCACACAGCTGGTAAGAGGGAGAGTTGGGACTCCAACCCTGTTGGCCTCACTCCCAGTTCAAGGCTCTCAGAAGTCAACAGACTGAATCAAAAAATAAGCTTTAAATACCACAACTCATCACTAGTGGCCATCTTAGCAGAGAACCGTGCCCAACAGGCCTACATTGTTCAGATGTTTCCTTGCCCAGCAGGCCTACATTATTAACTTGAGAAATTATATTCTTGCTTTGGGACATGAAGTATCATGAACGAGCAACCCAGAAGGGGCTGAAAGGCAATAGGAAAGTACCAGAATTGGCTCCAGTGTTGGCTTTGTCTCTGTCACAACACTTGTTTCTGTGTGACTTAAACAAGTACCTTGGCCTCTCTGAAACTTATTTCCCAAATGAGGCAGGTGGGTAAGATGCTCTCCAAGGAAACTTCCCTTTGGATCAGTCTATGGTTCTATGGCCAAGGTTCAATGCCAAACCCAAAGAGCATAGCGACAAGATGTAAGACCTTTGGTCAGGGAGGACCCTCTATGCCCAAAACATCCAGATTCTATAAAAACAAAATGCTCCAGGAAGTTAAAAAGTGAAGCTGCTATAAAGAGTGAACAAAGCAGTTACTCCTGAAAGTGACCAGGCAAATGTGAAAACAGAGGTTAGAAACTGCTACAGAAGCCAACCAAGTTAATAACAAGAGAGGCAGGCACAGGACAGGACAATAGAGAGCGGTGGGAACTGCAGCAAAGCGGTAAGCACTGCCTGACTAAGGGAGCAGTGACCACTCAGCGCCAACCAAGCTTGCCAGGCGCGAATGTAGATGTGGTGCAAACAATATTCCAGTCTCTTAAGAGGATTGGAGATCTGAATATTCATGTGAAATATCCTAATTTTTAAACATTGGACACAAACCCAAAGACTTAAAACCCTTTTATGCCAAATAAAATGTCTGCTTGTCATATGCTGCCCAAAACACCAGTTTGTTAATTCTGCGCTAACATCTAAGTTGTCTGTGTCTATCTTTGCATTAAACATTTCCAGACAGCCTGTTTCCTGGCCTTCTTGGGAGCATGCTGCAGTAGTGACCTGCCATTTCAAGTCAACATGTTGACCGTTTCAAGTCAACAATGCTTTTCATCACAGAGATCCCATTTTCCTGTTCACAGCCTTTGAGGGTGGACCTCCAACAGGGGCCAGCATGCATGTCCAGTTCCTGCTCTGCCTGCCCGAAAATAACCTTCTCCAGAGAGACAAACAACAGTGGGAAGGGAAAAGTATGATTTGGCCTTGCTAGGACACGACTGAGTGACTTCACTTTCACTTTTCACTTTCATGCATTGGAGAAGGAAATGGCAACCCACTCCAGTGTTCTTGCCTGGAGAATCCCAGGGATGGGGGAGCCTGTTGGTCTGCCGTCTATGGGGTTGCACAGAGTGGGACACGACTGAAGTGACTTAGCAGCAGTAGAATAAAACAGACACTATTTTTTTTTCCTGCCACCATTTCTACTTTATTGGATCACATAACCATTTTTATTGTTAATTTAGGTACAAATTAATTGCTATTCAAATGAATGAAAACAAAAACAAATGCTCTCACCATTACTTGCTACTTAAATGGCAATTACTTGTCTTTGTAATCCAATATAGTGAATATCAGTGCATTCAGGCTGCATTCTTTGGCCCAAGGCACTGCTAATGAGAAGAATGTATGTCCCTGGAGATTCTCTAACAACCTGAGCAAACCTGGGAGGAAGGTGGTTGACTCCAGAGCATTTGTGTCTGCCATTCTCTTCTTTCCAACTATAATTGAATAAAGGCATAGGAGGATTTGATAGTATTTTCATGTCCCTTGTTTTTCCTCTGAGAGATTTCTTATCACACCTGCGATTCTGTATGCATTTTTCTCTTTAGAGTCACAGGTGAAATATCTGTTCTGGAAAGCATGTTGGGGCCTCTTTTCCAGGCAGCACCCATAGGCCCCCAACCTGAGTGTGAGGGTCCTCCTTTGTATGCCTGTAATCTCAGTACTGACCTCATTAGGGCCCTGATCACACTGGGCTAGAACTGTCCACTTATTCAGCTGAGCTTCCCTCAAGTAGACTACAAGCATCTTGAAAGTAGGGACAGCATCTTACTCATCTTTGTAACCCTGCTCAAAGCATGGTGCCCAGTACTGGTGTGGCAGTGATGCTCAGAAATGAAGACAAAAAAAAAACTTGGTGAGCCCCTCACTTTATCTGCCCGCAGCACCTTCTCAGTGTATCCTCTCTACAGGGTACCACACAAGTAATTTCCTCCTTTGTGTCACAGACTTTTAGAATTTCCTGCCTAATTTTGTCATCTTTCATATAACAGTGAAAGGAAGAACATCCACCTAGAAATATCTCCTTGATTTCCATTTGCCAAATCAATCTCATCTCCCCCTACCAAATAAAATGTAGTTACTCTTTGATCAAATGAAAAGGTATTGCATAAATAATGGAATTATACTATATAAAAGTTTTTTATGACAGTAAGGAAATCCCATAGTGTACAACAGTCAATACCAGACTCTAGATTAGGTCTAACAAATATTCTTTTTCTCACCCTCAAGAAAGTTGCACTGGAACTCGTTTTGAAGTTTTTATGATGAAACTGTAGATTCTTATCACAAAGAACTGAAGGTAAAGAGTTCCATGACTAGTTTTCTCTGAACACTTTTGTCATTTGAGAGCCTGTTTAGAGTACAGAGAATTTCTGAGTCACTTGCAGGAAATTTTCTTTGTCTGCATATTCTGCATTCCAATAGAAGAGCCCTTAACTTTTCATCAAAAGTGGTTTAAAGCATCAATTGTAAGTCAAATATAATGACTTTTTTGTAAATGTTCTTGATTTCCTTACAGAGGTTAGCAGCACAGATTTGTGTTCAATGGACTGTTTCTGTATTCAAGTCTGTACTCTGTACAGAGCTTAGCATAGTACCTTATGCTTGATCAATGTCTGTTAATGACTAGATGGTTGAATGATTAAATGGATGCCTCTTACACAGAGGTAACAAAACATTCATTTTTATCCTGGATAGTTTTTCCTTTGATGATGCTAATAGAACTCATAGATTGAGACTAATAGAATGTCAGTGATAAAATCTGACAGTGATAAAAATAAATCTAGTTCAGTATTTTTTTCACTTTTCAGATTTCAAAAGTGAGGTTCAAAGAACCCCAAGATCACTTGGAACCCTCTAGGGGAATTTCAAGAAATTGTACCAAATACGAGCCTTAAGGTACGCATGGGTTTCCATGTCAACTGAACACGTGCTATTTCATTACTTTCTGTTCTCTCTACCTTTGTGCAATTCTCATAAGCTAGCTAGGATTCAGAAGTGTGTGAAAGACTCATTCATCAAAGCTCTTAAATACTGATTGGATCTCTTTATCGACTAGTCATTAATACTGTGGAGTGGAGTTCAGTATTCAGTGGATGAGAACCCACCAAGAGGTCTATTATCAGTGCATGGGGAATGAAAAGAGCTCTGGGCCCCAAGTCAGAGGATGGGGTCCAGGCTCCAGCTCTACCTGCTGTAGCAAATGGAAATCAAAGAGATAGTTCTAGATGGATGTTTTTACTTTTCACTGTTCCCTAAGGAAAGTGGTACTTAGAAGAGCCAATTTATATAACAGATGTAAACACATTGTAGCATTTATAGCATGCAAATGCAAAGGGTTAAAACTGTTCTCAATGTGTCCCTAGGGACCCAGTAACCAAGCAGATCCTTTGGGACATGGGGATGGAGGGCAACCCTGGGGTATTGAGCCTCCCTGCTCAAAACCAATAAATATAGAAAATTAACCTTCTGAGAATCAAACAGTGGTTTCCAGCTTTTTCCAGTATAAGCCTTCCTTTGTTATCATCAAAATCTTCCCCAGAGTCCCTTCCACATGATGTTTGTATTTAACAGCATTTGTTGATTAAGAAAACACATATTGATGAAAAGTTATTATGAATTATGACCACCGTTTGCATTTTATAATATTTTGTTCATTGTTACATTGTGTTAATAATTTTGACAAATACTGGGACTAGATTAGAGCAAACTATGTTAGTTATTCAACCACCAGGCACTCACAGATTAGCTGGCTTCTCAGAAGAATTCCCTCTGCTCTCAGATCAGGGAAATCCTGCATTAAACTGTGATAAGGAAACATAATGAATGGGTCAGCCAAGTAATACAATCATCTTAAGTGGACTCTGGCCCCAGGTTGAAGTCAGACTTTATGGATGACATTAACGTATCCAAAGAGACAAGATATTGGTTACAAGAAGACCTGCTGCCAGTGGAAGCCAGAGGAGGTAGCTCCATCCTGATGAGCGCTGCGGCATCCTACCAGCCCTGCCCAGGGAAGACATGCATTGACCTAGAGTCTCAGTCTCAGGTCCTGGTGGAACAACTCATGTTCCACTCCAGGCTCAAGTGAGTATCCTTGCTGCCAGCAGAGAATAGTCAGACATCCTGACTGTTTTATCAAAGATGAAAGTCTTGGTTGTAGATCAGACAACCATCCTAAAATCTTGGGTAAGGTGAGACCAGTCCCAAGCAATGGTTGACAGGACTGATCTGGCCCTGAGGCCTGTGAGTAGTCTCGGGGTAGCCACACTATTGTCCCTCACTAGGAATATATCTTCTTTTTCCATTACCTTGAGCCATGATTTCTCAGGTTCAGGACTATTGACATTTTGGGTCCAATACTGCTTTGTTGTGAAGGGTTGATTTGTGCATCGTGGTATGTTGAGCAGCATCTCTGGCTGCTCCTTACTGTATAGCAGTAGCATCCTGACCCACTTGCACTCCCCCAGTTATGACAACCAAAGCTGTCTGCAGACATTGCCAAATATTCCTGGGCCAGGGGAATGCTATCCCTGTCCCCCCAGGTGAGAACCACTAGCATGAATTATTCTAGTTAAGTGTCTACAGGATGCAACCACATGGGTTTCTTCTCAAAGACTAGCTTATTCCCAAATCACAGTACATTCAATTTATATGCAATGTTGCCTTTATCCAAAAGATGTTAGAATTCTCGAAAAATCAATTTCAAGGAGCTTGTGTTAATTTAGAAATACGGTCAAGCTCCACTTCACTATAATGCAAAGGAAACAGTTATTCTGGCAGCTGAGTGAACTGAAACTTCTCTTTGATGCCCTGGTGATTCAAGGGTCATCCTTCTGAAAAGCAATTGCTCCTTTTTTAAAGTGCAATAGGGATGGATTGTGCTGACTAGGGGAGTCACTTGGAGGTTTGATATTCTGTTGATTTAAAGAATAAACACTTGATTTGTTTTTGATTTCTTATTATTTACCTCTTCTTCCTAAAAACAGTACCAAAAAAAAAAAAAAGATATTCCAATTATTTGAGAAATTAAATTAGTTTTGTGTGGCTAAATTGAAGATTTTTGCTAAAATGATTCCACCTTTTTCTGGATAATTTTTCCACTGGAAATTTCTTCTTTTGAGAAGAGCATTCCCACCACAGTCAAACCACTTAAGTGCATAGAGTTCATCAACGCTCGTACTTACAGAGAAATTTCCACCTGATTCCATTCAGGAGTGAACTTTTCCCTCTTGGCCCCATCCCTACTTCTGGTCCCCAAGGCCACCATTTGCTGTTTGAGGCCTTATAAGCACCAAGAGCTGGTGACTGGTGAGAGTCCATACTGACCCCACAGGCTCCCTTGTTTCCCTGCCCCTCCCCTCTTTCAAGGACTCAGGCATTTTCATCCTTCCTTTCCCGGCCCAGCTGCCTCTTCCTGCTTCCCAAGTTCAGTTCTGTCTAGTCTCTGGGAGAAGAAAATCTGGTTCTTCAAGCATTCACTAAACTTTTGTGTCTAAACCCAGGCTCTGCAGTTTCTGTGAGCATTTTTTTTTCAGTTTTATATATATATATACTTCCCTGTGTTACACAGTAAATAATATACTTCCCTGTGTTATACAGTAAATCATTATTTCTTATCTATTTCATGTATAATACTGTGTATCTTAATCTCAAACTCCTAATTTACCCCTCCACAAACTTGCTTTTCTCTTTGGTAACCATAAATTTTGTTTTCTATGTCTGTGGGTTTGTTTCTGTATTGTACATACATTTTTTTGGTATTATTTTTTAGATTCCACATATAAGTGGTATCGTATTTGTCTTTCTCTGCCTAATTTACTTCACTTAGTGTGATATTCCCTAGGCCCATCTATTTTGCTGCAAATGGCAATATTTCATTTTATTATGGCTGAGTAATTCTCTATTGTATATATACCACATCTTCTTAAACCAATCACCCGTTGATGAGCACTTGGGTTGTTTCTATGTCTTGGCTACTGTAAACAGTATTGCTTTGAACACTGGGGTGTATGTACCTCTTCAAATTAGATTTTCATCTTTTCTGGATATATGTCTAGGAGTGGCATTGTTGGATCATATGGCAGCTGTATTTTTAGTTTTTTTATGGGCTCTCCATACTGTTTTCCATAGTGGTTCCACCAATCACACTCCCAGGGATGTAGGAGGGTTCCCTTTTCTCTACTCCCTCTCCACCATTTATCATTTGGAGACTTTTTGATGATGGTCATTCTGACTGGTGTGAGGCAATACCTCGTTGTTATCTTGATTTACATTTCTCTAGTAATTAGTGATGTCGAGCACTTTTTTTGTGCCTATAGGCCATCTGTATGTCTTCTTTGGAGAAATGCCTATTTAGATCTTTCACCCTTTCTTTAATTGGGTTGCATTTTTGATATTGAGTTGCATGAGCTGGTGAGTGTGTGTTTCTGTCAGTGCCCACTGGAGTGCCCTTGGATACCAGTGAGAAGCAGAGCAGAAGGATAGGTTAGCTCTTGGAGATGTAACCCTGTCATGTGTCTTGCCAGCTATCTGAGACAGAAATGAAGATGAAAAGGGGCAATAATCAAGGCAGCTCTGCACAGGAAGCCCCTTCCTATTGGAGCCGCATAGAGTTTCAGGATGGCTGGGGCCTTGAACTCCATCTTTTAGTCTTTTTCTGTTGGGGAAAAGGGTGGGGGGGGAACTGCTTGGGTAAAGAGAGTCTCTTTGGGGGCCCTGGGATATAAAAGTAATGGTTCTGAGTTTGAGACCCTGCAAATCACCCTCTTGAGATGCCTGCTGAGAGGAGGAGTGCTTTTTAAGAGCCCGAGTGCAAGCAGACTGCCCCCACCACACACACACCTAAGGAGGCCCCTCTAATGGGAGTCGAGGAGCTCATCGCACTGGCAGCTGCTCTCCACCTGGCCAAGGCCTCCCATGACAAGCGGAAGAGGGGAACCTGGTCTAACTGTGAGGCAGGGGGTGATATAAAGGCTAGCCTTTCAAGTGCCATTCTCTCTTTCTCCAGCAGGGTGGGCTGGGTGCCAGAATAGACACTGAGGGGCTGCTGCTTGCCTAAGTTCCTTTGTGCAGGAGAGACACTGTCTTCATGTAGAAAAGCCCCAGCCAGGATACCGGACACTGAAAGTAAAGGACCCGTGGTATCTCAGCCTTGGCTCATCTGCCCAGCTGGGTGTCTTCAGACTAGCCCAAACTGCACGATGCTCCTGCTGTGGCCCTGCTTACCCGTCAGAAAGGGACCAAATTTATGAAACCTACTGGGTGCCAGACACCACACACACACACACACACACACACACACGCGTGCGCTCGCGCGATCTCATTTAATCACCTCAACCATCTTGTGAAGTAAGCATTCTTATCCGTTTTACAGATGAGGTAACTAGCTTAAGCAACTTGCCTAAAGTCACTCAGCTAGACTTTTTTGAGTCTTCACAGAAGGGGACTGATTTGGAGACTCTGAAGAGCCTGCTGGTTCCCACTCCTCTCCTTGGAAAATTGTGGATGAGCAGTAACCCAGGCAATGAAGGAAGAATCACTGCTAAGGACATAAAGGATTTCACTTGCCTCCACAGGCAGGCACGCAAGAAAGGTCTTTGTCTGGCGAAGGTCTATTAGGGCAGTTGTCAAAGTCAGGCAGAGCCAGCAAACTACTATCTCCTGAGAAAAATCACTGCATCTTCAGAAATGCAAATTTGAGACAAAAAAAAATCTTATCTGTAATTTTATAATGACCATCCTAATTCCCAGTTGACATCTGCAGCAACTAAATACCTGGAAGGCCAGTTAGGGGCATCAAGGGGTGGGGGGCGGGCGGGAAAGCTGGGGAATTCCTCCTCCTCCAAATCAAGTGTGGGATTGAAAGGAATCCCAAGAGGGAGGAGCGGCGGTAGCAGCTGAAAAGACCATGCTCCCTGCGTCTCTAGGAGGAAAGGGACCCCGATGGAGAGCAAAAGTTGGGTGGTGGTGGGGGAGGCCCCTGCCTCAGGCCCGTAAGGGCTGAGTGTTAAGAGCTGCGCTGAGCCCCGCATCCGGTCGGAAGTACGAGTCTGGCGCTCCTGGCTCGGGATGCTGCAGCTGTTCTGGGGATCTGCACAATTAGAATTCTCCTAGCGCTAAGAGCCTGCAGGAATCCAGTCACGTGGTGGACGCTGTGCTTGGAGCTGGGGTCAATGAGAGCTCAGTCTGAGGTGGGGAAAAAAGCGTTCCTTCCCGTCTGAGACATATCCTTCTTCGCGGTGCACTGCTGGGCTTTTCCTCAGAGGAAACCTCACCACCTGAGGGAAAAGGCTCCTGTCAGTGACCCAAGCCGGGTGGCGCCCTCGCCCGCCCTCCCCCCACACTCCCTCCCACCTAATGGCGTGGAAGCTCTCAGGCGCATGCGTGGTGTGCAGGGGCGCAGAGAGACGCTCTCCCATCTGAGTAGGGTTGTTCTGTCAGAGGCGCATACCTCCACATCCTTTCATTCCTGTTCCTCTCTACCACAAGACTGGCTTCGCACCAAGTTAGAATATGGTTCCTGAATAGCTATAGGGCTACAGCTTTACAGAGATCATTTCTTTCCTATCCTACCCACTTTGCCAAGAATCTGTAATTAATTAAGGGGGCAAAAGCTTTCACTAGAATTTCCTGAGTCAGAACCAAGGCTTTGTTATTTCTGCTTTGGAGGGGGGAGGCGTTGAAGATTTCCAGATTTCCCTCTCTTTCTCTGGGTCTCTTGATGGGAATGCATTTCCCACTTCTTTATGTTCACAACTGTGATGTAAGTCTCCCAGATACTCTCCCTTCAGCCTACTCAGTCTCCCATCCACCAAATGAAATGCTGGACCCAAGCTCTTGACCAATTTGAGCCTTCCCATATCCAGCTTGTTCTTATTACTGATGAACCTCCCTCCATCCACCCTCAGGAAGTGTTAGTCGATCAGTCGCGTCTCTTTGTGACCCAATGGACTGTAGCCTGCCAGGCTGCTCAACCCATGGGATTTTCCAGGCAAGAATACTGGAATGGGTACCCATTCCGTCCTCCAGGGGATCTTCCTGACCCAGAGATCAAATCCAGGTCTTTTGCATTGCAGGCAGACTCTTTACCGTCTGAGCGACCAGGGAAGCCCTCACACTCAGGACCAACAGCTATTTCCAGAAAGCCCTCATCCTCATTCCTGTCAAAGACCTGTCAGAAATCACTACTCTTCTCTGTAATGGGCATTAATGTCCTGTCAGAAATCCGTGTTCTCCTATCAGTAATCACTGTCTCTTGTCAGAAATAACTGTTGTGTCAGGAATCACCCCTCTTCTTTTTAAAAATCACTGTTCTGAGAAGAATCACCACCTCAGAAATCCTTGTTCTCTTGTTAGAAATCCACTAATATCTTGTCAGAAGTCAACATTTTCTGTCAGAAATCCTTGATTTCCTGTTATAAATCATTGCTCTCCTGTCAAAAAAATCCCTGCTCTCCTGTCAGAAATTCCTGCTCTCCTGACAGAGATCACTGTTTCTTGTCAGAAGTCACTACTTGCCCATTGGAAATAGTTGCTCTTCACCTGATCCTTCTCTCCACGGGATATTCAGAGTTGTTTGTCACATTTTGACATTGATAGCTTCTCTGTGACTTCCATCCTGCTGGCTGTTTGCACCTGTTTTGCTGCATCTATTGAAGCTTCAATGCTGGGTCTGAAAGCAGCCTGGGCAAGTGGGCATTGTACTGGGGGCATCCACAATCTCATGTGCTCCTCTTGGTTGATCACAGACAGGTCGTTTGTGCTTGCTGGACCTTTTCCTCATCTCTTTGTTAGGGATGATAATATTTTGCTCAGCCTGCTTCACAAGGTTATTTAATTTAGATCATTGACGGTTCTGACTTTTAGAAAGCTGTTACCTTATTCAAGCCAATATCTCTCTTCCTATAATTTTTACTCACAGAGCAAGTCTAATACTTCTATGCTGTGGTAGAAGGAACACTTTATCAATTTACCTCTAAATCTTCTCTAACCCAGTGGACATTCCTGAAGTTCTCTAACATCTAGATTAAACCTACTCAGTTCCTGATATGACATGGTTTTCAGACCTGTTGCCAGCCTGGCCACATATAGTCCCTCCCCTTGCACCTCCCCAAGATGTGTTCTAGTTTGTTTCAGTTTCCCTAAGAGTATGGTCTGAATGACTCAGGGGAAGCAGGATTACCACCTCCTTCCTTCTAAAGCTGAGTATTAATGTGGCCCAAGATTGCATTAGTTTTTGTATCATTTTCCAAATAGAATCTTCCTAGCCAAAAGCTCTATTTGTTCAGTACGTCTTTTTTTCCTTCTCATTAGAGGTTTATAATTTTCTTTGAATAGATTTTTGCATGTTCTATTAGGACAAATGCAAAATATTTAATGTTTTAGATTCTTCAGGGAATGAATACTCTTTCTTTTTTCCATTTTATTTTTTTCTAGTCTTCATCACTAGAATCTAGAAATGGTATTGATTTAATTTTAATCTTATGATCTGCAATGTTGCTGAACAGATTTGTCATTCTACTAATATTTCTAGGATACTCTATATCTTCATGGAGGGCTTACTCATTCTCGTTTATAATGTTGAAAGCTTTATTTATGGCAAGACATAGCAGTACTCCAAGCTGTAGCATTTTTTTTCCTAGGAAACGCTCAAAATGGGTGACAGCACCCTCTTTTGCAGAAATGTTGCTGGCTATACCTAAAAGGGTATATCAGAATACAAGGAAATGAGGATGACATTATTATATGGGTAAAAGTGAAAGTCACTCAGTCATGTCTAACTCTTTGCAACGGCCTGGACTGTAGCCTGCCATACTCCTCTGTCCTTGGAATTCTCCAGGCCAGAATATTGGAGTGGGTAGGCAGTTCCCTTCTCCAGGGGATCTTCCCAACCCAGGTCTCCTGCATTGCAAGTGGATTCTTGTTGTCTGAGCCACCAGGGAAGCCCAAGAATACTGGAGTGGGTAGCCTATCCCTTCTCCAGTGGATCTTCCCAACCCAGGAATCAAACTGGTGTCTCCTGCATTGCAGGTGGATTCTTTACTAGCTGAGCTACCTGGGAATGGGTAATCTTTAATTAATTGATTTCTATCTTTAAAAGTAAATCATTCAATAGCTTTTGATAATTCAACCATTAATAGCAACAAATTACTTACCACATACTTCACAGCTAAGAACTGGTAACACCAAAGCCGGGATAATGATTAAAACAGGTTTTCACTGAATTGTACACTTTTAAAATGAATTTTAAAGTATGATTTTTTAAAAAAGGAAAAATCTAAAACATAGGCTGTGGAGACAGATATTTTGAATTCATTATGTCCCATCTCTGCCTCTAAGAGGCCCTGTGGTCTTGGGTAATTGCTTGATTTCTATAAGTCTCAGTTTCAACCAATGTAAAATGGGATTGTGAATCTCCCCTCCTCTATTCCACTGTAAAAGACCCTCTACCCTCCCCACCCCCGCCACCATATCGAGATATGGAATGGCCAACATTTATCATTTTACTAGATTTGGTGATTGGTACAGATGTGCCCACATAACCCAAAATGCATCAGTTGAGGTCTTGAGGAGGGCTGATGCAGATGTTAGGTTAGAATAGGGCTCTTTCCTTCTGAAATTATAAGCTGTAAGGCTCATGGGAGTCAGAGCTCTAGAGCTCATCTTTTTCATCACATGGAAAGAATATACTAGAGAATGAAGCTTACACAGAGGAGATAGAAAGGGAAATCTTTGATAATGTTGTTTGAGCACATGGATCCAGCCTACCCAGAAACTAGACAACTCCTGGTGTTTTCATTTATATGTGCCAATAATTCCCTTTTCTCTTAAGCTTGTATTGGTTGGGTTTCTGTCATGAGCAACCCAAAAAGGCCTAATATAGAAATCTATTTTATATGGATGCTATGATAATTATTTGTGGTAATACACGTAAAGCACCCAATGTTTCTGTAGAAAAAGTACTCAAAAATTGAAACTTACTATTATCATCATGATTATCACTGTGCAATAGAGAAAGACAATTTTGTGTCTACTTTGTCCCCCGTAGTAGCTAAGACAGCACAAGTATAAAGAGTTCAATAAACTTATCCTTTAGCAAGAAATTTATATTTTCCCTTAATATGGAACTTAAGCATGAATAAATCAGAATTTTTCTCTGCTTTCTATTCTTATGAGATAGAGACAAATCAACGAAATGGAAAGAGTGTTGAATTGGGGGCCAAGAGACCAAGGTTCCAGTTCTGACATTGCTTTTCACATATTGAATGCCCTTCCCCTCTCTGGGCCTTGGTTTCTCCACTTATTAGATTAGGCTTATAAGCTCTAAACCTGAGGCTTAAGGAAAAAGATCAAGGAATTCTTTTAATATCCCATGATTTCTTGGGGTTAAAACAAATCCAGTTTCATATACCCTTGAGGAACCAGAGATCAAATTGCCAACATCCACTGGATCATCGAAAAAGCAAGAGAGTTCTAGAAAAACATTTATTTCTGCTTTACTGACTATGCCAAAGCCTTTGACTGTATGGATCACAATAAACTGTGGAAAATTCTGAAAGAGATGGGCATACCAGACCACCTGACCTGCCTCTTGAGAAACCTGTATGCAGGTCAGGAAGCAACAGTTAGAACTGGACATGGAACAACAGACTGGTTCCAAATAGGAAAAGGAGTACATCAAGGTTGTATATTGTGACCCTGCTTATTTAACTTCTATGCAGAGTACATCATGAGAAACACTGGGCTGGAAGAAGCACAAGCTGGAATCAAGATTGCCGGGAGAAATATCAATAACCACAGATATCCAGATGACACCATCCTTATGGCAGAAAGTGAAGAGGAACTAAAGAGCCTCTTGATGAAAGTGAAAGAGAAGAGTGAAAAAGTTGGCCTAAAGCTCAATATTCAGAAAACGAAGATCATGGCATCCGGTCCCATCACTTCATGGGAAATAGATGGGGAAACAGTGGAAACAGTGTCAGACTTTATCTTTTTGGGCTCCAAAATCACTGCAGATGATGATTGCAGCCATGAAATTAAAAGACGCTTGCTCCTTGGAAGGAATGTTATGACCAACCTAGATAGCATATTCAAAAGCAGAGACATTACTTTGCCAACAAAGGTCTGTCTAGTCAAGGCTATGGTTTTTCCAGTGGTCATATATGGATGTGAGAGTTGGACTGTGAAGAACTCTGAGTGCTGAAGAATTAATGCTTTTGAACTGTGGTCTTGGAGAAGACCCTTGAGAGTCCCTTGGACTGCAAGGAGATCCAACCAGTCCATTCTAAAGGAGATCAGTCCTGGGTGTTCATTGGAAGGACTGATGCTAAGGCTGAAACTCCAATACTTTGGCCACCTTATGCGAAGAGTTGACTCATTGGAAAAGACCCTGATGCTGGGAGGGATTAGGGGTAGGAGGAGAAGGGGACGACAGAGGATGAGATGGCTGGATGGCATCACTGACTTGATGGACATGAATTTGAGTGAACTCCGGGAGCTGGTGATGGACAGGGAGGCCTGGCGTGCTGAGATTCACGGGGTCGCAAAGAGTCGGACATGACTGAGCAATTGAACTGAACTGAACTGAACTACAATGACACGTGATCAAGGAAGTTGGCGTACTTGCTGATGAGCATTTTCAAGATTCTATGTTTCCATAGGATGATGTAAGGAAGTTCAGGACTCTTCATTTGCTAATGTAGAAATGTTGCAAAATGCATTTCAGAATGATTTTTAGCCACAGGGCCTGAAATATAATTTAATATCCAGAAAAAAAATCAATGGAAACAATATTTTTCATTCATCAAGCATTCATTTAGAGCCTTCTAGACACATACTGTGCCAAGCACCAGGGAAGCATCAGGACTAAGACCCGTTTTCTGAGGTCAAGGAGAGCAAATCTTGCCAGGCTATTTCCTGATTGTCTTGTTCATCAAGATTTCACTGGCGTTCAGATACAAATAGAGATTTTTGATGACCTTCCTGGGTGTCCACTGTGTGCTAGGCCCTGGTTAGACTAGTTTGTGCACATTGTCTGTCACTGGGTTATATATAACTTGCCTGTACTCCCACCTCCCAAAAACACTGCTCTGGCTGAGGCCAGAGACAAGCACCTTGGTAACTGATCCTCCCTTCACAAGCAGGCCCTGACCCTCACAGCCTCATCCTCTCTCATCCTGGCTTTCTGATCAGAAGTGGAGCTTCGCTTTGTCGTGAAGCCTGGAGCTATGGTGCTTGTGCTTAGTCTGACTCTTTGCAACCCCATGGAATGTAGCCCGCCAGGCTCCTCTGCCATAGAATTCTCCAGGCAAAAATACTAAAATGGGTTGCCATGCCCTCCTCCAGGGGATCTTCGCAACCCAGGGATTGAACCAAGGTCTCTCACATTGCAGGTAGATTCTTTACCATATGAGCCACCTGAGAAGCCCATGAATACTCCCACATTACAGGCAGATTCTTTACTGTATGAGCCACCTGGGAAGCCCATGAATACTGGACTGGGTAGTCTATCCCTTCTCCAGGGGATCTTCCCAACTCCAGAGTTGAACCCAGGTCTCCTGCATTGCAGGCAGACTCTTTACCAGCTGAGCTACAAGGGAAGCTCCAGAAGCTGTGGTATGTACAGGCATCTGAAGCACCTACTTTGTAGAAGATGTGAGGCATTGATTTTTACTCAAGTGTTGGTGAGACGGGGGATAATTTTTATGTTCAAATAAGTATTGATAGATCATGGAGTAAAGTTTGAAATTTGAACAAATTTAAGATTCATTCATTTTTTTCAAAAAACTACTGAATGCCTGCTGTGTGCTAGACATTATCCTAAGCCCTGAGGATTATAAGGTAAATATACAGGAGGAAAAAAAAAAAATCTCTGCCGTCATGGGGCTCACACTCTAGTAGAAGGATAGACCAAAAAAAGGAAAAAAAGAAAACCCATAACATTTCAGATGCAGACAAGGTCTACGGAGAAAAAGAGAGCAGGGAAGCAGATTTCAAAGCCATGTGCAACTTGCAGAGGACTGCTTCAGGCTTCACCATCTGATTCCTTGGAGCTCTTCCTTTCCTCTGTAGCAAGGTTACCTGGGCAAGGAGGGATGGTGGGAGATAACCAGAAGATAAACTGGTCTAAGAGGTGCATCTGGAGCCCATAGACCCAAGGGGAGTTGATTCAGAGGGAAGGGAGGCACCCAGTGATACCTCATGGCCCAGAACCCACACTCTGTGGGGCCCCAAACAGGGCTTGAGCAGGCTTCTATTGCCATATTTCTACCTCCTCACTCAGCACGATCCCTGCTTGAGTTTCTCAGGTGCAGATGGCTGTCCTGGGGGAACTTCTTTCACTGTTCCCTCAATTTCACTCATCAAATTTCATCAGTAATTCCTCAGACTCTACCCAAAACCCTTGCCCTTTTGGCCAAATGCAGCCCTGCTCTGTTACCATCCCACCTCCTATGGTTAGAGAGCTTTCCTAGCCACACACAGTGGTGGTTTCTTATGCCTCACCCTTGCAGGGCAGAGAGGAGAAGGCAAATCAGAGAACAGAGCTTGATGAACACTAGGGTACAGGAGCGGTCCTGCCAAATAGGACAGACATTGCAAGCCATTGGTTCTCAACCTTTACGATGTTTCAAAGTCATGAGTGGGCTTGTTAAAACAGATTTCTGGGCCCCCTTCTCCAAAGTTTCTGATTCAGTAGGTTTGGAATGGAGCTCCTGAAACTGTGTCTGACAGGATCCAGGTGGCAGCGGTGCTACTGATGCTGAGCCCACACTGAGATCCAGGGCTCTAGGCCAGCCAGTGAGGCAGGATGAGTCTGCCTCTGCACCCCAGCCTCCTTTCGGGCCCTTCTCCACCTCTAATTTGTGAACACTTCCCCCCTCCACTTTCTTCCCTTCTTTAACCATCTGATTTTCTCTCTTACTCTAAAAATTGCCTTTGGAGTATGGTCTGAAAAACAATTCTACTAAGTTGCAAATAGTGGTCATAACTATCATCCCTTCCAGGAATATCTGAATTTTGACAGCCAAATACATGCCAAAGCTAAATAAATAAAACTCTGATGGTGGACTTCAGGGGTCAACTAGTGAGTGGTGGCTATGTCTGGGGGCTCAGGGCCTCTGCAACTGTGTAGGTGGCCACTTATCTTACCTCCTGTCGGGGGATGGCTCCCACTCAGTCTGGCTAAGAATTGAAATTCTACATCCCTCTTCTCCAGAAACAGTGAGGCAAAGATGCCACTGCTGAAGAGGAGAACAACTAATGGCAATAATTAAATCCCCCAAGGAGACAGGATTCTCAGTGTCTTTTGTGTTCTGGGAGTGTCTCTTGCTTTGGTGGAAAGAAAGAAAATCCATCGTGACAGGCTCTGGTTTTCCTGTGCTTGGAGCCCCCTGCATGGTTATAGCAGGGTCCGGTTCTTTTCTTTGAAAAATAAAGTGACCAGAATTTTAAAAATTAAGGTCATGGTTCCCACCCCAGGTTTAGAGAGAAAGAGTGGGCGGGTATAAAATGTGTGGGGAGGGGTTCCTAATGAAGAGGCTGGAAAAGAAGGTGCATGGAAGGAGGTCAGCCGTGGCCCAACTGCTCATCTATGCAGAATCTCAGCCCTGAGCACTTGCCTTCCAATCCAAGAGGCATCTCTTGCTCTCACCCAGAGAGAATGAGATTGCTGACAGAGAGGGAGGAGCAGGGTTTTGGGGTGGGCTGAAGGGAGCTGTCCCCTGAAGCTGACCTGATAAGGCCAGCACTGTGGCAGATAGGCAAGCAGCAGCCTGGGAGCCAGGGGTTTAAGTTCTTATTCTTACATGGTGTGGCACAAGTGACTGTGCTCTCCACCACCTACAGAGGAGTTAGCTGAGATGATGTTTAACATCCCTCAGACCCTGAAATTCCGCTACTTCTTCTCCCATCATCTGCCATCAGAGATACTCGGAGTTAGTGTTAGTAAGTGTTAGTGCGTGAGGACCAACTAGAGAGTTCACAGATGACAGTCCTTTTTTTCATCTCTTCTCTTGGCCTCAGGTGAATTACACATGAGGATTACACACAAGGAGATGTCTACTGTAAAGCATGTCTCTGTTCTGCCTTCAGTGGCTATTTCTGGAGTCACATTACACACTGGGAAACCTCCCCATACCCTCCCCTCTGCTCCACCTCCTACCCTGGGCCAAAGGGTCTCATTCCCCAAAGCTGACTCTTGCCATTCTTGTTGGTTTTGCACAAGGAACTCTGCAATGATCCCAGCTGGCTTTGTCTACCCCCTGAGAAATGCCATTCCATGGTGCCCTTGAGGGCTCAGATTGGAAGAAGCAACCAGAGTATGAATTCGTTTTATGACATATAACTTTAGTAACATGCCTATGTAAGTGTGTGTGTGTGTATGCAACATAAAGATTTGCGCTGGAGGTATTATAACATGGCAGTGAGCCATGGAGTCACAGACATCAAGATTTAAATGCTATCTCTGCCACTTATTAGTTATATGACCTCAAAAAAAGTGCCTTCTTTCTAAGCCTCAGTTTACTTATGTGCAAGGTGATCATTATATGCACCCCAAGAATTTTCTGGGAGCCATGTCCTCCCTTCTCAGACTATAAAATTTATTTCAGAGCTAATCAGAAGGTTCCATCTGTGTTGTGAGCATGCATCCTTTCTGGTGGATAGTAGCACTTCTTTCTACTGCTGCTGTCTCATTGGGGATCACCCTCCTGTACCCCCTAACACACATGGGTAGCCAAAGTCCCGCAGATAGGCTGTGGCATCCAAGAGGCCCCTCTTCTCCTGGACCACTGGCCCTTCAGCCTCCATAAGATCACATACCAGGCACAGGCTGATTTCTTTCCTGAAGGATTAAGCCTCCTTCAGGAGAAGGAACTGGAGAAGGAAATGGCAACCCACACCAGTACTCTTGCCTGGAGAATCCCAGGGCCGGGGGAGCCTGGTGGGCTGCCATCTATGGGGTCGCACAGAGTCAGACACGACTGAAGCGACTTAGCAGCAGCAGCAGCAGCAACAGGAGAAGGAACAGAACCTAGAGCACTAGTTTATTTGGACTTTTTCTTGAAACTCACTAGGAAAAACTTTGCTCTTCTTAAGGAGGGTCCTCAGATACCCCCATTCCCATGGATCTCAAGACACTCTGTCCTCTTTGGTCTGTACAAGGCCCTGCTCTACGTTCATTCCCTGTTTTCTTCCATGTACCCCTCTCATTCTCCTTCCCCTACAGGCAATCATGGATTTAATCTATATCTTTTTGTGTATTTCCTGTGATATATATATATTTTTTCATGTAAACTGTGCTGTGTCATATGGACATTCTCTTTTCCCTTCTTCCTCCAGCACTGAGCTTTTTAAATCTTTGTGTATTGCTGTGTGCACTTCAGTCGGTTTTCCCCTCTTCTCTTCCCATAACGGACTCTGGGTGACCTTCAGCTTCCTCGCCACAGATAACCACACTGCCCTGAACTTCCTCTGACAGCATGGGTGCCCTCTCCTAATGTGACTCACCTGCTCTCAGGTTTGTCAGCGCTATCTCTGAATCCAAAACACATAAACTGTGCACGCTCTGGATCCTTGTTACCAGGAGGACCCGAGAACACTCAGGTGGCAGAGACATGAGCATTGCTATTTGCGCCCCCTTGTCTCACAGGGCCTTGGGGGAAGGGACTCTAGACCTGTAATCCTGGATAATAGGAGCCTCTTTAGATGTTTTCCTCTCAGGCCTAGTTGTTCCTTCAACTGGTTAACAGTTTAAAAAAGCCTGGAAACAATGGAGTCTAAACCGCTAAAGAGTATATCCCTCATTAGAAATGCATTTATCCTGTCCTGGATGTCATACTGAGGAGAGTTTGGTTTCTTTAGGGGGACGTAAGGGTTTGGAGGAGAAGGCAATGGCAACCCACTCCAGTATTCTTGCCTGGAAAATCCCATGGGCAGAGAAGCCTGGTAGTCTGCAGTCCATGGGGTCACTAAGAGTCGGACACGACTGAGCAACTTCACTTTCACTTTTCACTTTCATGCATTGGAGAAGGAAATGGCAACCCACTCCAGTGTTCTTGCCTGGAGAATCCCAGAGACGGGGGAGCCTGGTGGGCTGCCGTTTATGGGGTCGCACAGAGTCGGACATGACTGAAGTGACTTAGCAGCAGCAGCAGCAGCAAGCATTTAGAGAGGCATAGGGAGTCTTGCTGGCATCTCAGAAGAGCTACCTTTGATGTTCATGGCTGCTCTGGGATCCTCTGGGGAAGGGCATTGGCCTCAATTAAATTCTCTCATCAGTAATTCCCTTCTAGTCAAGAAAGGCTCAGTGATTTGCCAGTACCTTCCAAAGCTTTAATAGGATTAAATACTGTTCATTGAAAGGTATCTATTATTATTGAGCAAATTTCATAGACTTCCTGACTTTTTAAAAAATCCTTTCATCCTTCTTCTTTGGCTATTTCCTCTGTCAAATTGCCTCTTTTTGGGGGGTCCAGAGGTGTTGCATGAGACTCAAGGGGCACCATACAGGAGCCTTGACTGCCCAGACCTGCATTCATATCCCTGAGCTATTGGCGTGTGCAACTCTGATACTAGCCTGACTTCTCATGGCCTTAGTGTTCTTGTTGAAAAAAATAGGAAGGTGTCAGAGAGTTGAGGCTTTCTGGCTCTTTCTGTTTCTGATTTTACAAAGGTCTCTGATTCCTTGGCATTTCCAAGATGTAGCAACTTCTGCCTTCTTCCTCCCCACATCAACAATGACTGCCAACCATCAAACTGCTGTGACCACAGCCCTTGTGACCCCAATGCTCCATCATTCACTCCTGCTCTCTAGCCCCCTTCCTTTTCTGAGGCCCCTCTCTATTTCTCACCTCTTTCCCCCTGCTCACTGTTACATCCCTTTGCTCAAGGAATTCCCATCCCTCTCTAGTCTAGTCTAGTCTCCCTCATTGAAATAACAGTTGAAAGCATGCAGGGTCTCTCTCTTTCCCCCCCAACTTTCCCTGTGATCCCACAATTCCCCCAAGGGTTCTTGTCTATTAAGTGGAAGCTGAGTGTACTTTGAAGGCCCTAGAATTTTTGCTTTAGAATCACCCCATATTCTTGAGTATCTTGATAAGGAATAATCTGGGCTACCCTAGAGCTCTCACGATCATGCCAAGATCTCCCAAGCTACCCCAAGATCCTCTATGGCTTCCTCATTAGGTGAGAAGACAGAGACCAACAAATCTCCCCTATAGAAGACTGATATGCTCCTTGACTTTTCTCCAGTCATGTCAAGCTTTGGGGGATTTACTGTCTTCTAAGAGCTGGGCCCTTGTAGCTCAGCTGTAAAGAATCCACCTGCAATGCAAGAGACCCCAGTTCAATTTCTGGGTCAGCAGATCCCCTGGAGAAGGGATAGGCTACCCACTCCAGTATTCTTGGGCTTCCCTGGTGGCTCAGACAGTAAAGAATCTGCCTGCAATGTAGGAGACCTGGGTTCGATCACTGGGTTGGGAAGATCCCCTGGAGGAGGGCATGGCAACCTACTCCATTATTCTTGCTTAGAGAACCCCATGGACAGAGGAGCCTGGTGGGCTACAGTCCATAAGGTCACAAAGAATCAGACATGACTGAGCAACTAAGGACAGCACAAGAGCTGGACAACAAGCTCTGCTTCAGACTCTTTCATGCACCTTTCATTCATCTGACACTGGGAGATAACTCAAGGCTGCCAAGATGAATACACTGAAGAACCCTGACCTTCCAGAACTCACAGTCAGTGGGGACACACAGATGGCCAGAGACCCACAGACAGGCTCTACCCCCTTCTACAGTTCATAGTTTTTTCTCCTGGATTCTGGGGACCAGACAGGTTGGGACTGGGAAGAATTTGACTGAAGCTGTAATTTACCTAAGTTATCATCACTCAACTGCAAAGTTGCTCACAAGTACATTCATTCTAGATATAGTGGCATACACAGCAGAGCAAGAAAATCAATAGGATAAAAAAAGGCAGAGGATTGTGTAGTGATAAATAGGCATGTTTCTCAACTTGCCCTTCTATTGGAGTTTTGTCCTTGCCTTCCTGTCCTCTAAATTTCTCTGCAGTTCACAGGGGATGGTAGGAGTCTGGAAGACAGCCCTGAGAATACTCATCTTAGTACATGTGGGGACCCTACTACGGCTTTGTGTGAACCAAGCAGGAGGATGGCTTTTGTCCTAATGATACCAACTGATATGCTCTTTCAAACTTGGTGTTATCTTGGAACCACATTCATTCATTAGAAATCAATTTTTTAAAGAGTTCTAAAGACTTTCACATTTTTGGTGTCACTAGTAGTCATAACACTAGGCCATACTTTTATGAAGCTTCAGATAAAGAGTAGATACTCAATAATATGGGTAGTACAATTGCCAGTCTATACACAACTACTCAGACATGAGGAGAAAATGTGGGTTTTTTCCTATGACTGACCAAATCTTTCTCATGAATCCTGTCCCTGTTTTACAGTAAAGGGAGTAAAGATAATAGTAACTTACCAATCAATAGTAGCTCAGTCTGTCCCTGTTTTGAGAGACTCAAAGGGCTAGCTGCTTAGAAGTTCTGATGTCTTTCCCCTCCTCCATTCCACCCTAAGATGGTGGCAGTGGCCCTGGAGGTCTTGTCTATCATGTGCTGGCCTCTGGGCCCTGTGTGCTCCTATTGCCGGCGGGGTGTCTGACCAGTTCTGGTTTCCACAGGAAATTTTATGATTCAGTCAGGGCGTGGGGTACCTTGTTGGCTCACACCCTCTGAGTCTCAGTCACTTTCCCCATCGGCCCTAAGGCCTCTGATGTGGTTTCACTCTGCCTTGCTCCACAGAGACCCCTGATAGGCCCACTCGCTTGTGCCTCAGCTACCATCTCTATTTCCCAAGGGGTATCTGGGGATTTAGGGTCCTTGCATGGCACATGATCCTGGAGTGGGGCCTGAAAGCACTGAGGCTGGCCATTTTTTGAAGTGGCCATTTTCAGTTCGTAAAGTGACCTCCTGTTAGTAATGGGGAACAAGCTGATTCCCTCACAGGGGGCCACCATGGAGTGGAAGTTTCCTAAAAAAGCCATCTAGCATCTTCACCCATCTGGATTTCAAACTTGGGGTGGGGGGAGCGGTGAGGTAAACTATAAACTTCCAACCTGATTATTTCCTTCCACAATTTTCATCTCTTTTCCTTCTCCCAGTGCCCACTGGAGCAGGATGGGGAGGATCCCCTCCTCCTCACCTTGTATTATATCCTCCGACTCCCACTGGGCAGCTCTCTCATAGCCTGGCCCTCATAAGGAAAATAGGGCTCTTCTCTCTAAACTATGAAAGTAGTTAGGAGGTAAGTGCCCTCCCCCAGACCCCGGCTTGGCCTTTGATATGGGAGCTACCCGACAACCAGGAACTAAGGATAAAAATATGCTGTTTTACTATTCCCTACACTTCTCCATTACATTTTATATTTATGTATGAGCCCCAGTTCTTCCCTAGATTAGCATGTTGCTTACGAAAACATAAAGATTAGGCTGATATTTTTTTTAATTATTGAAAGTCATGCTGAGGAAGAGGGAGGCAAATGACAAGACATGACCTCTGATCCCAAGGATTGGTTACAAATGTAAACAAGTAACTGACCTGAAACAGGAAATTGCCAGGAGAAATATCAATAACCTCAGATATGCAGATGACACCACACTTATGGCAGAAAGCAAAGAAGAACTAAAGAGCCTCTTGATGAAAGTGAAAGAGGACAGTGAAAAAGTTGGCTTAAAGCTCAACATTCAGAAAACTAAGATCATGGTATCTGGTCCCATCACTTCATGGCAAATAGATGGGAAACAATGGAAACAGTGACAGACTTTATTTTGGGGGGCTCGAAAATCACTACAGATGGTGACTGCAGCCATGAAATTAAAAGACGCTTGCTCCTTGGAAGAAAACTTATGACCAACCTAGATAGCATATTAAAAGCAGAGACATTACTTTGCCAACAAAGGTTCGTCTAGTCAAAGCTGTGGTTTTTCCAGTAGTCATGTATGGATGTGAGAGTTGGACTATAAAGAAAGCTGAGCTCTGAAGAATTGATGCTTTTGAACTGTGGTGTTGGAGAAGGCTCTTGAGAGTCCCTTGGAATGTAAGGAGATCCAACCAGTCCATCCTAAAGGAAATCAGTCCTTAATATTCATTGAAAGGACTGATGCTGAAGCTGAAACTCCAATACTTTGGCCACCTGATGTGAAAAACTGACTCGTTGGAAAAGACTGATGCTGGGAAAGATTGAAGGCAGGAGGAGAAGGGGACGCCAGAGGATGAGATGGTTGGATGGTATCACCAACTCAATGTACATAAGTTTGAGTAAACTCCGGGAGTTGGTGATGGACAGGGAGGCCTGGCATGCTGCAGTCCATGGGGTCACAGAGTTGGACACAACTGAGCAACTGAACTGAACTGAACTGAGGGGTGTGGAGCAACAGCCTATGCAAGAGGGTTTGCAAAGGACTTGGTATGCTTCAGATGTGAGGCAAGTAGAGACAGCATTAAAGTCACAGAGGACTAAGATCACAAGCCTGGATTCAGGAATATGAGGTTTTTGAGGAGTATCTGGTTCCATTTGGTACTTTCTGATGCTAGAACTACAGTTCCAATTGCTCAGTACACATCAGGCCTGGTTTCTAGGTGCTTCCTGGAGTTCAGTGCACTTCATGGGCTGCTGCATGGGTTTGCACTCTATACACCTCACTGGTTTCTAATCAGAAACTAAGTTTATAGAAAAACTTGGCTTTTTCAGAGTTTGCCTTTTGAAAATGGGGCTAAGGAAAAAATGCCTTTTGAAAATTGGGGTAGCCTATGGAATGTCTCTGGAAGTTACCTCTCCTTTCCCCCAGCAAATGGATCCCTTACCCATCCTCACCATTGCCAGCAGGAGCAATAGCTATAGTGTCTACTATTGTGGGTTATGGAGAGCCAACAGGGTTCCATGTCAAGGAGAGTCCAGGAAGAGAGATGATACACTCTCTAGGAGCTGATCGTGAGGCTGGAAGGCCCCAGGTACTCGGGGGGCATGTTAATGCAGAAAATATTTATTAGGTGCCCAGGGACGGGGGAGCCTGGTGGGCTGCTGTCTATGGGGTCGCACAGAGTCGGACAAGACTGAAGTGACGCAGCAGCAGCAGCAGCCCTCTATAAACTGAGCTTTGTTCTAAGCATTGAGAAGAGTGGTGAGAGAGACACAGGAAAGGGCTCTGCTCTTCATTACATTCATAGAGAATGTAAACAATAAAAAGTAAGAACTATAAGAACTGTAAAAATATAAGAGACTAGTAAGTGCAACACAAAATATCACTTTAGAGTGATAGGGTGAAGAGAAGCAGAGCGGCCTCTTTGGAGGAGCTAGTCAGAAAAGTTCAGCAACTGTTTCTTGTGGGTATCTGAATTGAACACCAACAGCCCTTTAATTGTTACTGGAGTAAATTGTGTTCATTGTTTCCACATGCCCTGGAGCATTTATATGTATTATTTTTGACATCCACAGTTTATTAAGTATAGCAATAATTTAATAGCAGGCCACACATCTTGTTTTCTTCTAAGCTTTATTAGATTGGATTACGATAGCTTTGTCTACTTCTAGTTGAAGTGGATAGAGTGAAAGCGGTTGCTTCTTTGGCTCAAACTGCAAACCAGCCTGACAACCTTGCCTAGAGAGCAATTTCTATGAAGGAAAAAAATGAGGGAAGCAATCAATTCATTAAAGGATGACTCAGAGGAAAGGAAATGGGGGTATTGGATACAGGGAATATAGACCATAAGTTGTGAGCAATCTTCTCATTTATAGTTGATGGGAACATTATGCCTCCTTTCAAGTCAGTCATTTTACAGAGCTAATGATCAGTCATGGGTCATTTCCCCCCTAAAAAGCTCTTTCTGTGTCTCACAGGGTCCTCAAGAATGCACAATGCTCAGACACTAAGAAAGAAAGTCTAATGGTAACACCCAAAAACAATAAGAATATCAGCCATTGTAAGATTTCTGAGACTTTAGAGAAAGAATCACCAATAAAAGAGTAAGAAAGCCCAGGGGAAAGGTCAGCTCGTGTCAATCAGAGGATGGCCTGGCACTGAGTAGACAGGTGCAGCCATTTTTTTTTCCCAGGAAGGACCACCAGTCAGCTCTGCTCCGTAACTTAAGCACCATTGACTTGTCCATGACATTCAAGTATTTCTGAAGATTGCATTAAGATTTTGAAATAAGCAGCTTCAGAGCATTTTACCCCAACTGACCAAATCCAATGGCGATCAGAATGTTATATAGAAATAAAAGGAGATAAACAATATTTCTTAAACCTCATTATCCTTTTGATAAATCAACTCCTTTCTGCTCAACATTTTGTTGAATTTTCTTTTTATCTATGGTGAGATCAATAATTTTAAGTATTATTTCTTAAAGTTTTCATTACCAGCAAGAGCCTCAACAAGTAAATAGTCACCCCATGCTTAATAGCTCAAACTCACAATACCAGATGAGAAGGATCTGATGCTTCCTTTTTGTTCTCTCTGAGAGAGGGAAGGTTCACTATGATGCCAAAGGGGGAAATCCAGGTGAGGATTTGTAAAATCTATCTTCTAGTAGGAAGAGACCCTTGTATTGTGGTATTTTAGAGGACTAGAGTCATTAAAGCCAAGCAGAAGGAGGAGAGCTACTTTTGTGGGAGAGCTGGGAGAGAGGACAGAAGTGTTGGCTGGAAGAAGCCACTTTCTTCATGCTATTGGAGTCAGTCAATAATAGGAACAGCCCCTGTTCAGCAGGGGCTCAGAGAGCTAAGGCTCCAAGTGCCAGAGCTGCCATGTTGGAAATGGAATTGACTACACATGTTGGAGTAGTGGCACACAAGCCCTCTCCTAGGACCAACACTATCCCCTTCTCAGACAATCTACTCCACCTGTCCCTACTAAGACCTCTCGTCACCCACTCCCTTACCCTCTGCCATAGCTAATAGGACCATGAGAAGACAGGTGACCCCAGTTGGACCAATCCGATGCTTGCTCCTGGGAACAGGGAGGTGGGTCTCAGAAACAGCAGATTTCTGCCAGCAGCTTGAACTCTAAGTTGGATATGAAACTGGGATTGGGGCACCCGTGTTTGGACATAGGTCTGAATAAGGTGAGCTGGGAAAGATAATAATGAAAGCCAAACTTGCAAAGTACCAGACACTGTTTAAAGAACTTTATTTATGTGAGTCACTTAATCTCACAACAATCCTACAAGGTAATTACAATTAGTTTCTTCATCCCCACTTTATAAATGAGAAAACTGAAGAACAGAAGCTTAAGGAACTTGTTCAAGGTCATGAGCAATTAAATGGTGGAGCTAGTATTTGAATCTAGTCATCTTGACTTCAGAGAGTGTCCTTAACAATATGCTCTCTGGAGGGAGGGGGTGTGGGAGGAGGAGAAAGAGAGATGAGAAATGTGCCCTAAAGAGTTAGATATAAGAGGCAATAGAGGTCTAGAATGGAGAAGGAAATGGCAACCCACTCCAGTGTTCTTGCCTGGAGAATCCCAGGGACAGAAGGGCCTGGTGGGCTGCCGTTTTTGGGGTCGCACAGAGTCAGACACGACTGAAGCGACTTAGGAGCAGCAGCAGAAGCAGAGCTCTAAAAGACAAAGACTTGAAGAGCCAAACCAATCTGGCTCTCATCAACTGTGCCATTTCTGGCATCATTCTTATGAAGCCTGGCCTCACTTCTGCTTTTGGTTCCACCAGATCCCTCTATTTCTAATCATATTTCTTTTTTACTTAAGCCAGTTTGAATAGGTTCTGTTCATTGCAACCACACAATCTCTGACTCAATAAATTAAAATAGGAGGGAACATTTTCCAACAGGGGGTCTGAAATTAGATAGAATTGTGTGTTATGTTAGTCAGCTAGAGAAGTATGTGAGAAATGTTTTAATTTTGCTCTTTCTTAAATTCACACAGTATACTAAGCAGGGATGATCTAACTGCTTTAATAACCAAGATTAAATGTCATACAAAAGTATGATTTAGAAAAGGAAGGACAGGCAATTCCCTGGTGATCCAGTGGTTAGGACTCTGCTCTTTCACTGCTGAGGGCATGGGTTCAATCCCTGGTTTGGGAACTAAGATCCTAGAAGCTGCGCAGCTGCAGCCAAAAAAAAAAAAAAAGAAAAGGGAGTACAGTCTCTGCCCAATGACTGGATTAGTATTGATTCAATCATGGCTTCACTTCCACCTTTGGAATTTAAATTACAGGGATAGCTTTTTGGAATGGCAGTAAACCAAGTACCAACCAGTCAGAAAAATGGGTATAGATGATGGATTCTTAATCAGTCTTAATTTTTGTTTCTTAATGTGTTCTCCATTGCTGCATTACGAATCATCTCCCAAGACTCAGTGGCTTAAGAAACTACCATGTATGTATTCTCTCTCATAGTTTCTGTGGATCAGGAATTCAGACAGGACAAAGCAGGGATGGCTTGTCTTTGGGCTACCTTCTCTAGGACTTCAGTTGGGAAGATGTGAAGTCTGGGAGGTTCTAACCATCTGAGCTCATAAGCTTTTCCACTCATAAGTCTGGCCATTGTTGCTGGTTATTGGCTGGGCCTTCCCCCAGGCTGTCTTCCAAAATACCTACATGTGACTTCTCCACATGGTTTCTCCACCTGACCTAGTTTGATTTTCCTCACAGCATGGCTGCTCAATTCCAGGAATGAGCATCCCTGGAGAGAACCAGGTGGAAGCTATATCACATGTTATGATATTGCTTTGGAAGTTACACAGCATCCTTTCTGCCATGGTCACAAGACTGCTATGTTTAAGAGGTGGAGATACAGACCCCACCTATTGAGGGGAGAAATGTCAAAGTCACATAGTAATAAGATTAACTGGGATGGGAGATATTGTTGTACACATATTTTGAAAACTAGCACAGAGATAAAACATAATGACAAATGTTGATTTTTAAAATGGACATGTAGTAGAAGTCTATAAGTCCCCAACTTTTTTGAAAAGCAGGATATTAAGTAAATTCCTAAGTGGCTTGATTGAAAATTTCATCACTTGAAAGGAACAGGTGACAAGGGAAAGTGATTATACAGACTGGATTCTGCCAGCAAAGAACTGTTAGTGATGCAAAACTCAGAGGAGTTTTGAAGAGAGTGCTCATCCCATTCAAGCAGAACAAGTCACATGCATGTCTTCAGACTTACAGACGAAGAAAGCAGACTTCAAAAAGTTCAAAACAGATGATCTCATGGTGAGAATCTCTGAAAGGGAGTATGGCTAAAAAAAGGATGGTTCTAAAAACAAAATTCAGAGCCTAAAATTGTGAATGATCCTGATGAGGAAGAAAAAAAAGACATCCAAAGGAAACAGCATTTCTGCTGATGAGTTCTGATTTTAAGAGGGCACACACACAAAGATGGGAGGAGGGTAACAAAATCAAGGATGTGTATAGAATGACACAAAATTTTAAGAATGTCAGAGGCAAGAAAAAGCACACAAAAAAGTTGAGGTTTTGAAGGTTGGGCAAGCTAAATAACCAAGAAGATTCTTCTATGTGTAGAACAACAGGGAAAGAGCGAGCATAATCTGTTTCTAAGCCCACTGTGTGGTCTGCTAAAACATCTAGAGTTACCCTACTAGTTAACACAATGCACACTTAGAAAATACAAATTTGTAAAACTTCCTTCAGTTGACAGAAAGAAAGCAGAATGCCTTTACTGCTATTTTGCTTTCTCCTTCACCATTATGGACTTTCAAATTTAGGATAACCATGTCCTGCACTGCTTAGGACAGGCCCAGTTGTACCTGTGGCCAGAAGGGATTACTAATAGTGTTCTATGTCATTCTCAGAAATGTTTGTATTTGAATACTGGACAAGATAGGACAGAGATGGCAATATATTTTACTAGCCCCAGAGCAAAATTATAATGTGGAACCCCTTGTTCAAAGAGCAGGAAAAAAGGTACTGTTAAAGGTACTATAATATAAAACTTTTTCCTTTCTTCTACAGTTTCTCTTGATTGTGTTTTTTATTTTACATTGTTCTAATTAAAATTTTTATTAATATGAAATTTACCTTTTATATTTATATTGTATAATGCCCATTTAAATGCAATATAAGAGCATTTGACCAGTGTTTGGAACCACCAAAATTATACTATTCACATTTTTTAGTTTGTGTGTAAATGTTTATCCTATTCTTAATAGAGGAAATACTGCAAAAAAAAAAAAAAAAAAAAAAACAGGCTTAACTGTTTTTATTTAACCTTTTGACACTCACACATTCTACCAGCACTCTTTACCTTCAGCTTATTGATGAGAAAGAATGGATGGAAAGGAAAAGGAGCAATGGATTGTCCTCACTGCCCCTTTTCTTCTGTGTCAGGATATTCAGCGCAAGTGATTGGCTACAGGGACGTACCTTGAGTAAGAAAGGATATGCTAGAATTCCTTGGTCATTTGTATTTCTTAAATTACCTTCTTGGGCATACAAAGAAAGTTCTGGTTCTAAAGGAGAACGTGGCTTCTCAGATCTATTATCAGCCTGCTTATTCAGTCATAGATGTAACACGCTTACATCTCACCCTGAGCCTGGATGAATTCCATACATCATGGATCCAGTAGCATTCTGTACTCACAGGCTTCATGAGCCTGCACTTGGAAAACACAAGCTCAAAGATAAAATCAAGAATTGCAAGACAGCGATAAGGTACCTTAAACCATGGTCATATGCCCCTGAAGCCCCTGGGTAAGACAAGGATTGTGTATAGTTTCTTGAACTTGAGCATGCATCAGAATCCTGTGGAGGGCTTGTTAAAGCACAGATTGTTGGGTACCACCCCAGAGTGTCTGATTCAGTAGGCCTGAGGTGGGGCTCAAGAATTTGCATGTTTAACATAGTCCCAGGTGATGCTGATGCTGTTGGTCCTAGGATCACACTAGAAGCACCCTAGTTGAGACCAGTGTGTCTCTCATTTGATTATGTGTATCAGTCACCAGGATATCTTGTTAAAATGCAGCTCTTATTAAGCAGCTTGGGGTTGGGGCTGGTACTGCAGGTCTCTGGTCCCACTTTGAGTGGCAAGTGTCTAGAGTAGGTTCTGAGTACTGCTCCAGGAGGAAGACGGGCTGGGACTTGAAATGGGTTTTAAAGCGTGGATGCGTGTGTGCTCAGTCGCTAAGCAGCGTCTGACTCCTTGCCACCTCGTGGATTATAGCCTGCCAGGCTCCTCTGTCCATAGGATTTCCCAGACAAGAATATTGGAGTGGGTTACCATTTCCTTCTCCAGTAGGAAATGCTTAAATGAAGACAGGGGCAGGACAAAGGGGACTGTGCAGAGAGAGGAAACAAGAGCAATGAGTAGAGGAATTTGGCAGGAGCAGAGGCAATTATTGGAAATAGGGAACTGAAGTTGGAAGACTGCAGAGGAAAGGCCAGAATGCAGAGGGTCCTCAGGGTTGAATGTCCCCCTAGGAGTGGTAGTTCTGGAGAATATGCCTCCACCAATATCCCCAAACAATTCTCCATACCCATTGTCATTAAACCCTAATCAGCCAGTCAAACTAGCAGTCCCCAAGGGACCAAACACTTCAAAATTTAATTCCTTTAGGGGCATCTTATGTTGAGCTCTAAGGTAGCAGAAGCCCGAGTAAGAATATCTGGTTTCAGGATCTATCTTGGGTTTGGTGACTCTGGGTGAACTCTGGGTGAATCGGGTATATCCGGATTCTCTGTAGTTTCTCTGTAGGGGTAGTCTTAGATGATCTCTCAAGTCCCTTTAAACAAAAAGATTATGTAATTTTGGGAAACTGTGTTCCACCCCTCTCAACACCCCTACCATGGACCCCTACCATGAGGGTCCACCCTAATGAAACCCCAGTGTGCAGGGTCAGGACTAAATAGAAGTGGGGAAAGTAGGTTGGTGCTTCCAGAGGAAGAGGAGCTTCATGGTCCTCCTGTTTCCAATCATAGTGTCTCTTTACAGGATTAGGCACTGAATCCCCAGGGATGGAGGCATGTCCTGCCCTCAAAGGAGCATTCTTAAGAAGTTTACCTTGACTGTTAAGACCTAAAGAAGATCCAGGTGTGACCAGGAAAAGGTAGGGGGTAGCACTGAAAACAAACCACTAAACAGATGAAGCTCTGAACTAAAGTGATGAAACACGCCGTGCAGCTACTTCCCACCTCCTGCTCTGCTCACTGCTACCCAGACTCAGGTTTTCAGGGGACCTTCCAGTGGCCTGGGAGGGCACTGCTGCTTGAGTTTACTATGGGTGGGAGGGAAAGGAAGGTCAATGACCAATAAATAAACCTGATTCTAGCAATTTGTAGATATTAACTAAAACTATGCACAAAAGATCAAAAAATTTCAATTGGAAGGCTGGAAGATGGACTAAGTTTATCTCCTCCTCTGCAAGAACAGAGACAGGGCACCCCTGCTTTTGTTTGGCTCAGTTCCTATCATCAAGAAAAGGCTCCAGGTCTTGTCCCCACCCCCCAGGGAGGTGGGTAAGCCCACTTCTCTGAGGTTTTTAATTCCTGGATAATCCTTTCCTTCCGTGCCAGGTGGGGGGTAGGGAGACCCTCACATCCAAATCTTTGATCTGGGTTGCAGAAAAAGAGAAACACTTCTATAAAACTGTCAGGAAGATGGGACGGGGCCTTGAAAGAGGAGTTGTAAATGGGTAGTTCACCTTTGATCAGTCGCCTAGATTTTTTTATAGCCTAGGATTATGGGTTTAGAAGAGCCTTTCGTGTGTCCCCATAGGAACCATGTGACTTAAGAACAATTAGATTATTCTAAAAGTTTAGAGACATTGTGCACAAAGGACTTTCATTTCCATTAAAGAAAAACAGAAAACATCAGCCAAACCATGAAGTTGATCCCAGAGCTAGTAATAAACTAGAAACCCAGCCTGTTTTGTTTTTCCCTGTAATAAGATACTCTGGTCTAGCAATTCCACTAAAATCTATTCACTGACAAGGGCAGGAGATATATTTTTATTCCCCACTCCCCACCCCCCAGATAAAAGAAACAAAGCATTTGCTGTTTCTCATCGTTAAATTTTTATTTCAAGCTATATAAAATATCAGAAAAGCAGAAACTTAACAGTAGACTTTTTTAACTTGAGTACAAACAGATAATAGGGCTGACTGCTGATTTCCAGTTAATTCATGTGTGTGGTCAAATACTTCATAGAAAGACTAATTCATTATAGCTATGTCAGTCTGTATGTTTCTATGAGTGTCTCTCTCTCCTCCCACCCCAATACCACATGAAGAGGAAGACAGTTTACAATCTGTCTTCAAATCCGGTCAGCAAGAGATCTCATCTTGGCTAGGAAATATAAACAGCTTCATGTCAGTGCTTAGGGAAAGTTTGCGATTTGGGGGAAGGAAGAGACTTTTCAGATGTTCTCAGCCCTTTAGCCAGCACCCTCCTGCTTGCTTCCTGAGCTGTCCTCTCCCAGGCAACGTGACTGTGAGCCCCCCAACTACATTGGTGGCTGCACCTCAGAAATGTCCCATTTCCTGAGGCAGCCCTGGCTTCCTCTGCTTGCGCATCAGCCCGGAGTCAAAAGCCCTGTCTCTCCGGAGCTGGCAGGTTTGCCTGGCATTCACTGCACCTAAGCTGCTACCCAGACCTAGCGCAAGCCCAGTACAGTCACCGGGAACAATCTCTTCCCCTCTAGCCTTTGTTATACAGCTCTAGCTGCCCACCTCCCTTTCCAGGACCCTTGACTCCTTAGGATGGAAGCAGAATCCGCTAGTCCATTGGCTGGCACTGAGCCACGACACTGAGAAAGGGCTTCCACCTCTTCTGCAGGAGATCTAGCCCTAACTATAGAATTACCAGTATATTGTCATCCCTGAGAGGGGATAGCAGGCAACTGGTAGACAGGACAGTCTTCCTGACAGTGAGAGAGCTGTCAGTGTTAGAAGCCGTCGTCATTGCTAAACAAGGCTCTGGTGTCTGCACGGGAGGCCCCAGAGCTGGAGAAGCGGACACCAACTACAACCTCAGGGCAGAGCCCTGAACTGATTGGTGGCTGATGTTAATGGCAAGGGATGGGGTCGTCTTCACGGGAGCTGATCAGGGAGGTCCTCATAAAGAGAAATATTTAAAACTTGAGATTTTCCATTTTTGAATGATTTTTCTCTTCTTCCCTGTCCTCAGCTACCCATGCACACAGACACATACACCACAATTTCTTCTTCCCCTCATGATTATCAACAAGCACCAGTGATTTTTTTCTTGCTTTTTCTGCTCAATAGTGCATAGTTTTCAAGGGTGCAAATAAGGAATTATGTGAGTTCCAGATGTTTTCATATGTATTGAAATATTCAGCACCTGTGTCCTTATGACCCCAAAATATCTCCTCAGAGTAGTTAAAACCTCAGACAGTTTGAGACAAGTCCATCTAACATATTTATTTGTTAATCCAACAAGTAAGTACTGAGTGCCTTGCATGTGGAAAACAGGAACTATCCAGGGAGAAGAGAACAAGACATGGACAGCTGTTTGGTGATACGAAGAGGAGCCCTTGGTGGGGATTCATCAGATTCTCACATTCTTGCCATTGCTTCAGCTCTTTAAAGAGCCTCCATGGGTTCTCACTTTGGCCTCAGCTCTCAGGCTGTCAGCGCATATCTGGTAGACACTTGGTTTGGGCTTGTAGGCTGGAGATTGGGCATCATTTCTGCTCACTCTCATCACAAGAGGATCTACGTGCATGTCGTAATTTTACATCCTTTCTGCTGGAGGTTATTGGTTATCTTAAGCCTGTGGCTGGGAGAGTGGGTTCCAAGATGGCAGGCTCTCCAAGGGTCAGTAATGATGGACAGTGAGAAGGACAGAGTGTCCAGTCCTGTGGGGAAGAGAGTAGTAGTGTACACTAGAAAAAGTGAGTGCTTTTTAGAGACTATTGTTCCTGTTGTGTCCAGACTCCCCTGTGCTTAACAGAAGTGGAAACTGGAGCCCTGCTAGGTCTGCCATAGGAGAAGGTATTCTGCCAGACATCTATGACAGGATGGAGGGGTGGGGAAAGGGATAAGCACTGAGCCCCATTCCAAGGGGACTTGCCGAGTGCAGGGGACAAAGCTGAGCATAAACTGGAGGGAAAGGCTGCTCCAAGGGACAGAAGCAAAGGCCTTCTATCCAAGGTCTTTCTCAAGCCTGGGGGCCCAGTGGGATCAGCCTCTCAGATTCTCACCCAAGAACATCTTAAAGGCCCTGAGCCACCGTTGGCAGTTTCTCAGTCTCGCTGACTTGGAATCCTTACCCAGGGATCTTTTCACAGCTTTCTGCTATTAGCTATCCCTCAGATATGTGTACTCTCTGCAACTGACAGAATGCCAGCCCCTGGAGGAGCTGGGAACCCAAAGAGATTCAAGGATGCCTCATTGTTATCCAAGGCAAACTTTAATGTGTAGATTCCAACTTGATAGGTAAATCAAGAGAAAAACTGACAGTATTCACAAAACATTGGTAAATTCTTATGATGTATGCATTCCATTTTTATTGGGGGGGGTCAAGAAATACTTGCTGAGCACCTGCTTAATGAACTCATTCTCCTCCTCCTTCCCTCAGCCCTCCACTTCTGAGTGAAGCCTTCCTCGCTCCTTCCTAATCCTTAATATTTACTGTCTCCCCATCACAGCCCCTCACTGCCCTGGAAACTTGGAAACCTCGTTTTTCTCCTCCACTGCACTGTTAGCTTTCTGGTGACTTGTCCTTCTTTCCTGTCTCTCTCTGCCTAGTGCTTCAACCAACACAGAGCAAGGGTCTATATTAAATGCTTGTCAGGCCAGCGAATGAATGAGGGGATGGATGAAGGCATATAAAGCTGCATATGCTAGTGATGTCAGGTGACTGGGCAGACACTGATGACCAGTCTGGCATCAATGCGCCAGGTGCCCCCTTTGTGCTGGGAGGACATCACCACTGGTCGTTCACCTCCCTCCCAGCCAGAAAGTCTTCTTTGTCCCTTGGGCTTGCCCTTGGTGGTTGTGGGTCCTCCTACATGTTCAGGGCTTTGCCAAGCACAAAATGAATGCTGCTTCAGATGGCACCCTCATCAGTTTATGTTCAAATTGCCTTCTCCCCCAAAACTCAAATTGTCTTTTCTTCTTCCTGAGGTATAATAATCCCCGCAACAGATTGTTTCCTGTTCTATAAAATGACTCCCTTCTGCTCGCCACATCCCCACCATGGCATTATACCTTCTCTCCTGTTTCTTTTGCAAATAAGCTTTCTTGTACCTGAGCACAGCCACTAGCTGACCCTGGAGCCCCTTGCCTGGCAACTCAGCATCCATTGGCTTTGTAGACAGATGATAAAAGAGGAAGGTCGACCCTATCTCGTCACGTGCAGTCCACTCGCTCCCTGCTGCCTTCCAGGGACCTCTGCTCCCGGACTGTTTAGCCTGGGTAGTCTCTTCATCTAATTTCCTAGCAAACTTGAACTAGACAATTAAAAATTCAATTAGAGAATTGGGAGGGCTGCACGCTGTCCCAGGAGGATTCACTTCATTCTGAACCTCTTAGCCTAGGAAGATCACCCTTTCCCAGACCGCGCTCTTGGTGGAGTACCTATATCTGGGAGGGCACCAGTCACTTGTGATCATCCACTGAGGAGAAACAGTACTGAAGTGGGGATGGGTGGGTGACTCATGTTGGACAAGGAAAGAAAGAAGACTCTGGGGTGGGTGGGAACCAGGGCAGGATTCAAAGGAACCAGCCCACCAGAGGGTCTCACCTGTGCAAAGCCACACGCATGTAGGCTCTGGGTGTTCCTACTCAGGGTTAATATTGAAGGAAGCATGTTCTAGGAGGGATGGAGATTATAATACCTACACATTTGCAGTACATACATGCCTGTGTACACACACACAGCATCAAACAGTACCCCAGGCTAGAAACCCAAATGGGATTAAGGTGTTTGGGCTGCGTATCCTGTAGACTGCCCCTGCTCAGTAGTGTAGGCGTTAGGAGGAGATGCTGGTGACATTGGGAAGGAAATCGGGTTAACAGGCTATGTATGACCTAGGGCAATGCCATGTGAGGAAAGTGTCAGATAGCAAACTGTTGGCTACATTCACCTTCCCCTGTCTCCACTCTGCTTTCTGCACTGAGAGAGGACCACAGCCACAGGGGTTCCATGTCCTCTGGCTTCTGATTGCTTTTAGCCAATGGACAACCTCAGAGTTAGAGGGAAGGAGGAGAGAGAAATGAGGTATTTATTTCCCCGGCTCCATCCTGTGACATGGCCTCAATCTGGCGCTTTCCTTCCTTTCAGAGCATCCCAGCTCTGTACAGCTCTCTCTTCTGGTTTTGAGGCCCTCTCCCTCTCCTTATCTCGTCAGACTCAGGGATGGCAGCAGCTCTGCTCTGCTAGCCCTGGGTTTCTAAACTGTCCTTTGTGATTGTCCCATACTCCACCCTGTCTTTGCTAATTAGCCCCTTTATAAATAAAACCTCCTTGAATTATCCTAATTTGACTGTCTCCTGTAGGAATCCTGACCGATATAGACAGAAAATCATATTTCAGTAAGATCCCCATTTTGTTTAAAACAGAAATACTGTCAGGAGCTCAGCTGAGCTGGAAGAGCAAGCCGAGCTGTCAGGTGTCAGAACAGCTGATTGAAGCAACAATGAGCCAAAATGAAAGTAACAGTGAAGCCTTTAATCACTTGCCGTGATAGTATAAGCAGGAGGCTGAACCCGAGAAGGCGCTAACTTCCTCCTGTTTCATTTTCCCCATGAAATGACACCTTGGTAGAGGCCCAGGTGGATCAGCACTGATGTGGGCTGATCTCAGTGTTGAAGGGGTCCTGAAAAAGAGGCTCTGGCAGCTTTACAGACCCTAGAGTGGGGGAGGGGAGAACTGAGAGTGGATGTGTACCGAGTCCTGAGTCCCCGTGGGGAGAAGTGGCAAGGCCCCCACTCCACACAGAGGTCTCAGCTGAGGTGCCTGGAAGACCTCCGCCCAAGACGTCAGGGAAGGAGACCTGGGCATGAAGACACCAGGGTTAGGGATGTAAATAAATGAAGGGCTTGACTGGCCAAGAGGCCTGAGACTAGGCTGCGACTCTCTCTACAGAGACTGGGATGCCCGAGCTGCGTGCGGAGCCTGGGGCCAGGACCACAGCTTTCCTGGTGTGGCTGCCAGGGAAAGCCTTGCCTGGGGATCAGGCCTGAAAAATCACACATGGGTTTGTAACTAGGAGCTGGACTTCTCAACTGCAGACACACACAATGGGGGAAATACATCAAAATATTAGCAGCGTTTTCTCTAGACCTAGCAGTCAAATAGAAATGTAATGTGAGTCACACATGTCATTTTAAGGTTTTTAGTAACTGCATTAAAAAACAGGTGAAATTAATTTTAATGATATATTTTGTTTAATATGTCCAAAATATAATTTTAAGCAAAATATTTTTAAAGTTATTAATGATAGATTTTATACTTCTTTTGTACAAAATCTTCGAAATCCAGGGTGTATATTATACCAACAGCGCATCTCGTTCAGATTTTCACATTTCAAGTGCTCATGGCAATGTGATAGTTACACAGCCAAATTAGATGGCGCTGTGCTGATGGGCTTGCAGATTCTTAAAAAGTATTTTGCAAGTTTTCTACTACAAAGGTGTTTTAAATTTTACTTTATAAATCTCTAATCCATAAATGTTATCATTTCTGGTATTTCTTTCAATTCTATTTTAGTAAATGTTTCCTCTTAAAATGGATTATTTCTACCAAGGGGATCATTTCCTACTATATGGCAGCAAATTTAAGAAGAACAGATCGTACTATTTCTGGACAGCAGTAAGATGAACAGCAAAGAACTTGCAAGAGATATCTGTGAATAAGTAATTCAAAAAATGTTTTTAAATTTTATTTTATTTTTAAATTTTACATAATTGTATTAGTTTTGCCAAATATCAAAATGAATCTGCCACAGGTATACATGTGTTCCCCATCCTGAACCCTCCTCCCTCCTCCCTCCCCATACCATCCCTCTGGGTCATCCCAGTGCACCAGCCCCAAGCATCCAGTATCGTGCATCGAACCTGGATTGGCAACTTGTTTCAAAATGTTTTCTTAAATCACTTTATGGTGCAAGCATTTGTAAACGTAAAAGTGTTGCCCAGCCTTGCCCAGAGACCAAAGAAAAAGCCCAGAGACATCAACGGCTTATTGGACAGGGGTCTTACAAAAGTGTCCTGGAGCTACACCCCACTATGTGCAGCATGTGATAGGCAGGACATGGCAGCAGTCTTCACTAATCAGGGGAGAAGGAGCTACCATTTATAGGGTGGAATTGCTGTCAGGTGGGCTCATTAGTTACCAGGGACAAAGTAAGTCCTATATAATTAAGAAGATTGGATAGTCATGTGAGCAAAGCAGGGCTTGGTCAAGCAGCAGGTGAACAGAGACCAATAGCCATCTTGAATGGCCTGACCATACATACACATATGTATAAATGTCTATGTTATCTGTTATATTAAATATTTAATGTATTTACATGGGTAAAAATTCAATCCTTGTCTATGGTGGCCTAAGAAGGAAAAGAGTTATTGCTATCTGGAGGGAGCGAACCTGAAGAGCGTTAGCTGGGCAAGGGCTGCACTTGGTCCAGCCTTGAAACCGCAGGAAGAGCGGGTGTGGCTTCAGCAGACAGAGAGGGCTGAGCAGGGCGGGCAGCTGGGTTTGCACCTGTGCTGGCTTGGACCTCCTCTCTGCTGGTGTTGCTCCCTGCGTGTTTGGAGCATCACCTAGACCTAAGCCATCCTGCCCCAGAATTGGGATCTGACCCACTCAAAAATATACAATTCTGTCCAACTAACTCTAGATGTTTTTCATGGAAAAAGTGGAACTCTAAGTTCCAGAGAGCAAAGGAAGACTCACCCATGCAGGCCACGTCTGCTCTGTGCCAAAAGGTGAGTGTTACTATTGCACTTTGGGACAGTAAAGACATAATCTGTCACAGAGTTCATAGTCCTAGGCTCATAGGAAGCATGTACAGGTTGCTTACTTGATTGGCAGGTTGGTTGGTTTGGAAACAGCTGCATGAGAAGGAAGCAGAGAAATTGGCCCTGTGGCTGGAGGCAATGTGAAAATGGAAAGAACTTGAAGTAGGCATCAGGACTCTTCCCCTTGACCTGTCTATGTAACCTTGAGTAAGACATTTCCCTACCTGGGACATTGTATTTCTCCACAGACAGGGGATTAAATTAGGGTCATGAGATGATCTCTAAAACCCATTCTAGTGAAAGCATTTTGCGATTTTTGCCTCTGGAGGAAGCATTTAAAAGGCAGTCTAAAGATAAATTTGAAAATGACTTCCAAGTCTGATTTTTGAGACAGCTGGGGCCAGAAGAGGTGAGAGCCTGCATTTATCATTAGGACCAGTGTCGGGTGGAAAAGAACTGCCCTAAAGCCAAGGGCCTGAGTAAGCAGGATTTGCTGAGAACTGCCTGGGCTGACCGCATTAGCACACATAATACGCCTGCTGATTTTTTTTCCATTGGAAACGTCCTTTTTGTCTGAGGCAATGTTTTCCACAGTTCCAGGGGGCTGTGGTCATTTCCTAACAAGAATTTTCCTATTTTGAGCAGCTGTGGTCTGGCATGTGTGACACTGAGTCTTTTGAAGCTGAACCTCACTTGGGTCCTAGAGGGCTGAGGGCTGGTGGGTAAATGCAGGCCTGGTGCACTCTGTGCTGTGTCCTCAGGCTCTCAAACCATGGTAAAGTGCTTCCTCCAATACCTTGGAGGAATAAAATAATACAATAAAGAAGTTGCAGTATATATATATATATACACACACACACACACACAGACAAAATGGAATCTTATGAGTCATAAGAATTACCTTAGGATTATGGTGCTAGATGTATAAGATTACAAAATGACAGAAGTGTAAGGACCTTGGGAGGTCATCTGGAATAATCTTCTCATTCCATGAGAGGGGACTTGCCCCAGGTCAGAGAGTCAGACAAAAGACAGCTTCCCTGACTCTTCCTCAAGGTCCCTGGACACTCAGCCATAAACCTGTCCACTGAACCTCCTTCTTTGCAGATGTCGTGGGTAGAGAAAGAGAAGTTAACTTTCTGTGAATGGTTCAATAATATGTTTCAACCCTATACTTCTACTTTATTATTATCAGATACCTCTTTCTCTTTTTCCCAATTACTCCATCTTTGTCCTTTGGCTTTCAGTGTTTATTAGAAATGATAGATGGAATACATGAACGCAGAGGTTCATTCAACAGACACTCACCGAGAGCCTTCTACTGCTGAGGATGCTGGATAAGTAAGATACCGGTCCATCAGAGCCTGGGAGATTCACTTTCCCTGTCAACCACAGTCTCAGGCAACAAGCTCAGTAACACCCACTGAGGCACTGCTTAGGGAGCACAGAGGAGAGGTGGTTTGCCCTGTCTGGGGCCGGGCAGGGATTGTAGAAGGAGATAAGCTGGCAGGTAGAGATCTACCTGCATATAACAAATGCTGATATTTTGATTATTTGGTAAAGAAGTTGAATTCCGCCTCCAGTGTAGGTTAGGTGTTTATATTTAATCCACAACCATCAGGCAAGGGCCATGAGAAACAGGATCTCCCTAGGATTCAGTCTCCTAAATTTCTTCTTCAATCCACAATTAGGCAGCCTCCTCCTCCTTTATCTTTTTGCTGTCGTTTACATTGCCAATCAGATGCACTTAGCTTCAGTTCAGTCGCTCAGTCATGTCCGACTCTTTGCAACCCCACGGACTGCAGCACTCCAGGCCTCCCTGTCCATCACCAACTCCCAGAGTTTACTCAAACTCATGTCCATTGAGTTGGTGATGCCATCCAACCATCTCATCCTCTGTTGTCCCCTTCTCCTTCTGCCTTCGATCTTTCCCAGCAACAGGGTCTTTTCAAATGAGTCAGTTCTTCACATCAGGTGGCCAAAGTATTGGAGTTTCAGCTTCAACATCAGTCCTACCAATGAATATTCAGGACTGATCTCCTTTAGAATGGACTGGTTGGATCTCCTTTTGTCCAAGGGACTCGCAAGAGTCTTCTCCAACACCACAGTTCAAAAGCTTCAATTCTTCGGCGCTCAGCTTTCTTTTTAGTCCAACTCTTACATCCATAAATGACTACTGGAAAAACCATAGCCTTGACTAGACAGAACTTTGTTGGCAAAGTAATGTCTCTGGTTTTTAATATGCTTATAGGCAGCCTAAAAACCTCGATCAAAATCTTTCTGATCCCACACAGACCTGGAGAAGGGGAAGACATAGAGCTAGGGAAGGGACAGCAGGCTAAGTCATGGGCTGACTGAGCATCATTCAGGCACCACAATGGTCCTGAGGATTCCCTTTCCACCAGGAGGTTGGCAGAGAGCTTGATGGGAGTGAAAGGTAATCTGGGGTTCTTCCAATACAAAATCAGCTAGAAAATGTCAAACACCTGGCTAGTTAGTCCTCTCTCCAGGTAGTTACTTACTTATAAAAGGTAGCACCGTTTAAGCCTGAAATGTCACCTTCTTGCCTCTGCAAACATGGAATCAGGTGACCCCCTGAGTACTTCAGCCTGTACTCTTACATGCAGTATCCCCGACACCAGTTGGGGGCAGCCAGATACCCTGTCCAGGCATCAGCAATCCCCCCACCCACCACCCCTGCCCAGAGGATGGTGCCAGGTACTGTAGCTTCAGGGGGTTTGGTCCCTGATAAGTTTAATGCGTCTCCTTCCTGAGGGCAGTTCCTAACTTTACCCTCACATTGATAACTCTTTTAAAACACACTGAGAGCTGAATTTTAATTCCCAAGCTTGGGTCTCTACCTGGCAGCTCCTCCTGTATCTAGCCCAAACTGCTCTCAACAGCCTTCTCTTTTATGAGCTAATCCCTCTCTTGGCTCCTGCTTGCTAATGGTTTTCCCCATCCCCCCATACCCCAGACACCATATGTTTAATGATATCCTACAAAGAGGGTAAATTTCCCTTAGCCATCCTCTAACTTTTGGAATGTACTGTCCCCTCAGTAGTGGCAGGGGGAAAAAACAACAAATTAAGCTCTAAGACAGCAGGAGAGCTAATGGACCTGTCTTTCTCAGAGAAGGGAAAACAAAGATTCCAACCATTTGGGACCCCTGAATCATCCCGCTGAGAGGTGATCAGTCCCAGTCTGCTAACGAGCTCAAATTCATTTATTCAGTGATTTGTCTTTGTTCAGTTCTCTTCTACCTGAATTGTTTTCCCAACTCCACCTTCAGACACACTGCCCGAAAGTTCATCTGAGGGGCAAGAGATGGTGATTTGGGCCTCTGGTCATTGTAAATCACCAGTGATGTCTTGAAATTCAAAGCAATATAAATCTGTGCCATTTGGCTCATTATGAACTGGTATTACCAGAAACATTTTCAGTGCAGATTATTTTAAATATAATTATTTATTATCTCCTATCCATTCAGAACAAGGAAGGAGTATTACTGAATATTAAGGGACTCTATTCACAGAACATGAGTTTCCCGCCCAATATTTCCAAAGTGTTGGTTCTAGATGAAATAAACATACAGTAATAAGTCAATTTTAGGAGAAGTGGCTTACCCTCCAAACCTTACATAACTGCACTGTAATCTTGGCTTTGTTCCTATCCAGATACTGGGCTGAATACTGACAAAACAAGCCAGTTAATTCAAGCTTAGATCTCATTTGACTGTTTTCCCTCTCCCAACTAAATTAGCACTTTTCTCAGGCATCATTCAGAACAATGTTTCACAATCCTGGCTGCAATTAGAATCATCTGGGGACCTTTAAAAAAATCAATGCCCATGCCCCACTTCAAATCAATTAAAATAGATTTTTTTTCTGGAGGTGGGCCTGAGGCATGGGGATTTTTATAAAGTTTCCCTGGTTATATCAATGTGCAGCCATGGATGTGAATCACTGTTTTAAATGTAAGCAAAATTAATGAGTGAAAAATTCTCTTGTATAATGACTGACAATTAAATATTTGTATAAAACTTAACATAGTCACAGTTTAAGTCAAATAAAGTCAACAAGAAGCTATATCTATATAGTGATAAGTAGACTGTTCCAGTGCTACATAGATTAGCCAGATTTGGGAGGTCATGAAACAATTAACATAAACAAATCTGGCCAAATACACTTCAGCAATCAGCTTCACATCCATCATGTTTCTAGCAGAGCCAGGGCTGTTTGTGTGAGGTAGTCATGATTCACTCTGCATTCTCTCCATTGAGGGAGCCTGGATGAAAGCCAATGGTCTAACTGTAGTACTCGGCCAGGGTGGGGGGTGGGGGTAACAACTGAGATCAGACCCAGGACACAACCTCGTCATGCTGACATTGGGACCACACTGTGGCATCTTCTCGAGAAGTCCATGACAACCTGAAGCACCCATCTTAAAGATGTTTTCCTATTCCACCACACCCACTCTTCCCCAACTTCCTGCTCCCCAAACAGACACCCTGGGCCAATCCTGAAGGCCACTCTGCTTACTGGGCACAACCACACTCCAGAAAAGACATCCTGGCTGCTGCAGGTCTGCAACTTCCCTGCTGAGGCAGAGCCTACTTTCCTGAATCTGTCTGCCAAGTTCACGTGTCCCCAAATGGTCCTTCTCACAAAGAGGTCTGATCTGCAAGCCTTATAGCATCTCCATGGCTTTAAAGAATGCAAGAAAGGTCTGTTTCTAATTACCACATTTACAGCTCCCTCTTCCCTCCTCTGGAAAACAGACCCAGCTCCTTTTTGAAAACTTTCAAATATATCGCGTTTGTTTGGAGAGCAGTTTTCTTTCCAGGTTTTTGGAAAGCTGAAGTCACTGACACAGTGCTGCTGAGTGATATTGTTGCCTAGTACAAACATCACTTGTTCTAAGCACAGCCAAACCTACCTTTTAGGCCACACTTCAGGCAGGGAGGGGTGAGCCTGGTGTGGAACAGTCCCGGGGCTGCTGGGAATGGTGCTTCTGTTGGCAGAGACCTCAGCGAGACAGGGCTTATGATGGTCTGTCTTGAACCTTGCCCCCACCCCATCCTGACCCTGACCCAGGCACCAGTTGATTCTAGTTCAGACCTCTACTCAACATGAGACTATAGAAAAACCTGGTGCCCTTCTGGAGAATAAGAATGGAATGGTATGGATCCCAGGATATCAGGCATCTGGTCTGTTCATTCTGAGCCTGGGGTCAGTTACCACTGGTCTCCATTAATCCGTTAGATCCTTCTCTACGAAGAGCACAGATATAGCAAGATCTAGTCTGGAGTACAGAGAAGGCAATGGCACCCCACTCCAGTACTCTTGCCTGGAAAGTCCCATGGACAGAGGAGCCTGGTGGGCTGCAGTCCATGGGGTCACGAAGAGTCGGACATGACTGAGCGACTTCCCTTTCACTTTTCTCTTTCATGCATTGGAGAAGGAAATGGCAACCCACTCCAGTGTTCTTGCCTGGAGAATCCCAGGGACGGGGGAGCCTGGTGGGCTGCCGTCTATGGGGTCACACAGAGTCGGACATGACTGAAGCGACTTAGCAGCAGCAGCAGCAGCAGTCTGGAGTAACTAGCTGTTAAGGCCAGGTGCTTCAGGATCCTCTCCTGATTATAATTACCTTAGACCCCCAGGTCAAGTCTTGCTCTGTGCATATTCATGATGATCAAGTGTCATGTGAATTGCAAGATTATTTATTATAGATGCTAGAATATTAGCACTAGAAGGAACCTCTTATATTACAGAGGTGTCTGTAAGGCTCAGCCAAGTGAAATGACTTTCTCAAGGCCACCCTAGCTAATGGCAGAAGTAGGAGGAGAACCCAGAAATCCCAACTCCCATACAAAATTCCACCACCCTTCACTATCAAATTTTAATGTGAACCATACTATGTGTATAAGTTGATGAATATATTCTCTTCCCAGAAGATAAGACTGCTTGGGGAAATAACTTTATTAATAGAATGTTACTTGGAGTTTCAGAGGCCCAGTCCAGGGTTTGGGCTGGATAGAAATGTGTGAATCCAAGAGTCAGGGATGCAAGATGCCACGCTGTAAAGGTGAGTGACAGACACTCCCCATGGTGGGTGCAGAGAAACTTTCTGTAGCTCTATGGACAGTCAGTAAAGAACCGGGAAAGAAGCAGGGTTCCAAGAGAAACCTTAATCCCTGAATTAAAAATGGAATTATTCTAAGGAGAGAGAAACCAACAGAGGGAAAAGTTAATCCCTTCTTAACTACTCTTTGTTCCCTCAAACAAGCTGAAGCAAGTAGGAGGAATTTCCAGCCCAGAACCCCCAGAGAGAAAAGTCTGGTCAGTTGATTTATTTAACCTACAGCCTGTCCAAGAGAGGAGACTGGCAGGGACTAAAAGGGACACAGCCATTTTATGGGGGAAAAAACCCAGCTACTGGAATGAAACTGCAGTCCTGTCTGTTCCCAGCTCAACCCAGGGCCACAGTCTGGAGGGAAAAGATTCCCCTGATGCCAGCCATGGGGGGAGGGGCAGCCGAGTTCCTAGGGGCGGCTGGCAGGATATGGCTGCTCTCTCCAAGCTCTCTGGAAAAATACAAACAGGGAAATTTGAACTTGGCTCTTGAATAAGCTCATTTTATGTATCAGTGTAATGTGAGCACCCAGCAACTCCTAGGGCTTGGTGTCTGGTGACTTTCCCCTCAGTGGCTCCAGAGACTGCCAAAAAGGGCTGGTCACTCAGAGCTCAGGCCTGGTCATCCTCTAGTTCCAATCAAAGGAAGACACAGAGGACGAAGAGAATGTGTCAGGGGATTTGGAGAGCAGTCCTGGGGCGGGCCTCCCCTCTACATGGGAACCAGAGTCATATTTCCTGGGATCCCTAAAGAAATCTTGGTAACAGAGAAAATGAGCAAAGAAGAGAGAGATTTCTTAAAAAATGATGAGGTTTACGTCAAATCAGGTGTGAGCTGGAGGGTACTAACGTGGAGACCCAAGAAGCTGCACAAGGACTGAACTGTGGGTTCGTGCGGTCCAGACTGTGGGGGGCCATTTTTCCCCATAGGGGTGCAGGCCGACTACCCCAGGATGTCCTCTCTAAGGTCCCCTCCCCTCCTCGCAGTATAGGCTTCAGGCTGGGAGCTGTATTGTGGAGACTGGGAATGAAAAACCAAGTCTCCACCTGCATCCTCCATTCTGGCCACTGTGCTGGGGAAAGCTCTTCCCCAACCTGTTCACTCTCAGATCTGAAAGACAGAGCTGCAGAGCCAGTGTTCATCATGACTCAGTTGCCCACCCAAGGGCCCTGATGAGGAATGGGCACACTACTAAAGACCAACACAAGGTGAGGACTAAGGGGTGAAAAGAAAAGTCCTTAGGGCAACGACTTGCCGCCCCCCTTACCCCTTGCCTGGGAAGCAGCAGGAGGTACCAGTTTTACTCCAAGCAAATCCTGGGTTGGAGAGCACTGGTGGCTCAAAGCTACAGAGTGCCACCCCAAGGACATCCCAAGGTCATGTGGTGACAGACCCCCTTAGTGCAGATGTGTCTCGAGTCCACTCTGGGGCCAGCTCTGGGGACGGCAGGGAGGAAGAACGACACAGCCCACACTCCTGGAGGTTACATTCCAGACAGAAAAACTGACAGCAAGCCAAAATGATGTAAGGGAGCAAAGAGAGGGGCAGCTAAGTATCCTGGCCTCCCTAGGGAAGTGACATAAATGCAAGATCTGGGAGTTAGACAAAGTGAGGATGGCAGGGACTGCAAATTGCCCCTTAATATCTATCTCCTCTGCTTCTGTAATCACAGAATTTTCTGTTGAGTCTGTGACTTCCCAGGAAACAATTACACTTCCTAGCCCCTCTTAGAGCCAGATGATACTCTGGCCACCTGATGTGAAGAACTGACTCGCTGGAAAAGACCCTGATGCTGGGAAAGATTGAAGACAGGAGGAGAAGGGGGTGACAGAGGATGGATGGCGTCACCAACTCAATGGACATGAGTTTGAGCAAGTTCCGGGAGTTGGTGATAGATAGGGAAGCCTATTGTGCTGTAGTCTATGGGGTTGCAAAGAGTCAGACATGACTGAGAGACTGAACTGATCTGTGACTATGTGACCATGTTCTGGGCAGTGGGAAATGAGAAGAGGTGGTGTATAAAGTCCTGGCCTTGGGAAAGGGGCTGGCCCTCCTTTGCCCCTTTGCCCTTCTGCTACTGGTGGTGTGGCAGTGGCAGGGAGCTTTCTCGGAGTAAGGAAAGAACGATGACACCCTTGGTGGTCAGATAGAAGGTATCTGGGCCTCTGATGACCTCTCAGACCAGAGCGTCCACAGTAGTTTGGAATTTTATATGAGAGAAATTAACTCCTATCTTATTAAGCCATTGTTATTTTGGTCTCTCTGTTAGAACAACCAAAGTAATATCCCAACTAATACACAATGTGAGGGACAGCAAGGAGTTTCTGCTTATATTCATTTGATCTTCTTAAGAACCCAGTAAGCAGGGGATTATGTGTTTTGGTGTTACAGAATCTGAGGCTGAGAAAGGGAACTGTCTCATCCAAGGTCACATTGTGGTAGAGACAAGGACTCAAAACTCAGGTCTTTACCCTTCCTAGACCAGTGAGCGTGCGCTGCCTCCCTCTCTCTAGAATGGGTTCTGGTGCTTTCTCCCTTTGTGAGATCAACTGTCACCAAACCATTCACACTCCATCTTCATCCCCCTCCCCTAGGTCAGTGCAGACAAGTCCATGGTCTTGATAGCCCAGGCCTTGCCCAGCCCCAGCAGTAGGTTTAAGTGCCTACATGACATGGCGATTTGGGGAGCTCTTACATTTTATTTTAAAAAGGGAATACTTGGAAGAATCCTCTGTCTCCCAGCTTAACCTGTACTCCCTTGTGCAAAGGACCCAGGAGTCCTTGAAGACACCAGCCCTTGGAGAGCCCAGGGGACCCTCTGCTCCTTCATAAGGGCAGGCCGCTTCTCTCCTTACTATGATAGTCTAGGCTTCTTAGCAGGGGCAGCCCAGCTCCTCGGGGCGCTCCTCAGTAAGAACAATTCTGTTATTTAATCTTTTGTCAGCCCTCTGACTGATAGCATGGGAAATTGTGGGCTCAGCCACGTTCATGCAAGCTCTCCATCGCTGTTCTCCTACTGAGGCGCTCTAGAGGTTATGAATCACCTCTGGGGTATGGCATCTGAATAATTCAGATTTTAAAATATTGATTTTTATTCCTCACAGCTAGGAAGCAGCTTTATACAGGCATGTGGCTTGATCAGGCAATCATGTGTCTCAGATGCCTGTATCTTGCAAAGATTTCAAGGCTGAAGCAGCCAGGGAGGCAAGGCTGCAGTTTCCTCGGAAGCCCACTCCTTACTGTTGGACCTGGGAGTGGGGACGGGGGTGCAGGTCAGGCCCCGGGCATCATTTCAGATAAGCAAAGCACCGTTCATCCGGATGCCTTCCTCTCTTTTCATGAAGCTCCTTCCGTGTCATTTTGTTGCTATCCACAAAGGACATCTGAAAACCAGGCTCCTCGCTCACTACTGTTGCTTTTCTGTAATTGCTTTCTTCATGCATTTCTGTATTTGCTTTGAGACACAGTAATAACTCTGAGGCACCTAGAGGATTCTTTAAAATGTTTGGAAATCTACACAAAAGATTATGGAGACTCTCAGATAACTGTTTTCTCCCCCCACCCCATCCCTCTCCCTGGGTGATTGGCACACTCCTGCTCTTTCATCCTCTGCCTGTGCCCTCTAGAGCCTCCTCCGGTTGGTATCATGGCCAGTTCCCTTCCTTGAGCTCCTGACTCACATGTTCATCTTCCTTGAGGATCGGCCTAGATGACCCCAGGCCCTCAGTCTCCCCTCTGAGCTCATTGTCTTTACTCCCAAGCCTGCTTCTCAGCCTGTTTGCCCCCTTGGGTGATGGCGTCTCTACCAAGTGACCATGTGACCATGTTCTGGGCAGTGGGAAATGAGAAGAGGTGGTGTATAAAGTCCTGGCCTTGGGAAAGGGGCTGGCCCTCCTTTGCCCCTTTGCCCTTCTGCTACTGGTGGTGTGGCAGTGGCAGGGAGCTTTCTCGGAGTAAGGAAAGAACGAAAGGTCATCCAAACCTGAAGCCGGAAAGCCAGTGTGCACGTGAGGTGACTGAGTTCTGGCAGCTACTCTTTAATGTCTTTGATGTCTATTCTGTCCATCTGCTTTCCGAGTATATTCTAAATAGTCTCCTAACTCATCTCTCTTATAGCAGTCCTGTTCCTCCAATCCATTTTCTACACCGCCAAAACAGTAATGTTCTACTATGCCACTCTGATCATCGGGGTATTTTAGGATTCTTTCACGGGCTTTTTCAGGGGCTCCCTCATGCCCTCAAGGTAAAATCTCAATTCCTTAGCAGGACTTTGTCTCCATCTCTATTACTCCCTTCCACTCCCCAAGCAGAATACTCCCGAACTCCTGTGCCCTCACGCCTCTGGGCTTCTGCCTGGGCATCCTTCTGTCTAGGGCCTTCTCTCTCCTGACCTGACCCCTCTCTCCTGATGCCTTCAGTCCAGGCAGCCTCCCTCTCAGGAATCCTTCCTGCTCCCGCCCCCAGCCCCTCACAGCAGCCTCTGTACATCGTCAGAGCACTCATCACCAGCTACTCTGGGAGCTCCTGAAAGGTAGGAATTGTGTCTTGTCTATCTTGTCCTAGAGCCTGGCAGTGTATCTATCTCAGAGGAGGTGCTCATTAAATATTTGCTGCCAAATAAGACGTTGGAGAACCCGAGGATGACATGGTCACTTCCTCCCAAGATTTCTGTCACTTCTACATCAATTTTTTGTGTTGGTGAAACTTTAACACCAGTTTAGGCCAATAAAATCAGTTCCCTTAATTTTTTTCCTCTGGGAATATTACTGTATTTCATTTATCCATTATTAGTATTAATCACTAATTAATTAATATTAGCCATTAGTAGTAGTAATTCATTTAGCCATCCATTAATCAGTCACTTCATTGAGCAAATATGCAAAACCTCCTCTATGCCAGCCCCTGTGTTAAGCATTAGGGATACAAAGCTAAGTGAGGTGGGGCATAGCCTCTGTCCTCAAGGAGTTAACAGTCCAGTGGTGAAGACAGATGTGCAGACATAGCATGACAATAGCTCTGAGTCATGTGGATCTTAGTCTCCCCACCAGGGATTGAACCTGCATCCTTGGCATTGCAAGACAGATTCTTAACCTATGGACCACCAGGAAAGTCCCAGAAGTCTTTAAACAGCAAGATCCATCTTACTCTGAACTTTCCTGAATTAAAACTTAAAGCAGACACGGAAGTTTACTTTCTGGGCCTAGAAAAAGAACATGATAAAAATGATACCCACACCAACTCTCTTGCCATGTATCCTGGGATTCTCATGTTGCCTAGGGATCCTATTGCAGAGCCTTGTTTGTGAACACAAGGCCAGTAGATGGAAGAGACCTTTTCTGTAGTGCTAACTGAGAAAAGCATGCCCTGGGCAAGGAAGAGTTAACCTGGGAGCCAGGGCCTAGTGGTGGAAAGGTTCAGAGCCGGGCTTAGGGCCACCTTTACATTCTGGTTCTACCTTTTGAGCCTGAGAGGCAGGGCTTCTCTCACACTTCCCAGCTCAGCTCTCCTTTGCATCCCTGAATCTTAATCTCTGTGTTCCTCCCTTTGGACTGGTAACCTGAACTTGTTCTCCAATCACTTGTGGGATATAGAGTTAGGGACTTCAGGGACAGCAACTGGGGTTTGGAATAGCCACCATGGGGAAGGGGACCCAAGACCAACTGATAAGCCTCATTATTCTTCTGTTTCTCTCAGGATCTCCAGTTTTTCTGGGACTGACAGGTCATGCAGGGTAGATTTCACAAGGGGAGCTCACACCTCACCCATTCCACATGAGTAGAGAGGGCTTGCCAGACGAGTAGGCCAAAGCGAGTCCATTTCCCAGTGGGACATCATCTCTCTGTTCGGGGCCCTCTCAGAGGTGGGCAAGATCTAAGACAACACTCCAAACTGGTTGTGTTTCCTCTATCTTTCATACCAGTCCTGATCAAAGTGGGGCAGTGGCTGTTTTGCCTATTGCATTTCAGTTAAGGTGATGACTTTGATTGGAATCACAGGTGGGAAAGTTCAAGGTTTAGACAATGAAAAGCATCCTCTGAGCAAAGATTCCTTCTGCCTGGGAGATGCGTGAACCTTTATCCAGGTGCCAACCTTTTCATCCCGCTGAAGATAGGAGGTGGCTGTCATTTCATTTGCAGGTAAGAGCGGAGAGCAGTGTGTAGCAGGCCCTTCGGTTTTCCAGTGACTCAGCCTGTGACCTTTTAGGAGAGATCTCAGAGAAAGCGGAGGCGGAGAACAGGAGCTTACTTTTCCAGGGCTCAAGTAGTGGTTGCTGCTGCCGCTTGTTTTAAAAAGCAAGTGTACAGAGTTGAATTAATCTGACTCTTGTTTCATGGAGGTGTGGACCAGCCTAGATCATGGGTCCTGGGAAGACCCCTCTCTAGAATTCACTTCCTTGTTCCTTTTACTCCCCATCCCACAATCCCATTCCCCTCTGTCACCCGTGGTGATTCTTATGTATTTAGTATGTATCCTTTTGTTTGCTTTCATACAAACAGTATTTGCTTGCAGTATTTAGGTTTTTTTTTTTAAGTACAGTTGATTTACAATATTGTGTTAGTTTCTGGTGTACAGCAAAGTGATTCAGTTACACACACACACACACACACACATATTCTTTTTCTGATTCTCTTCCATTATAGTTTATTACAAGATATTGGGTATAGTTCCCTGTGTTTGCAATATTTTTAATTTACGTTAATATTCCTTCATTATATCTCTTTTCTTTGTTCCTCCCCTACCCCATTCTTTTCATTGTTCTCCAGATCCATCCATGTTTCTGTGTGTATATCTGATCATTTGCTACAATCTTATGGTATAGAATTCCCAGGTATGTACTCACTGTATTTGATTTCTCAACTCAGTGGTAAAAAGTCAGGTAGCCCCCAACTCCCACCACAAATAACCTTGCAGAAAACACAAGTCTCCTAATGCAATTATGTAAGAATTTCTTGGGATATATAACTAGGGGAGGAATTGTTAGTATGCAACACTGAATTTGACTCATAATGCCAGAATATTCCCGAGAATGTTTGCTGATGCATTTTTCTGATGTTCATCTTCTCACCAGCAGTCCATAAGAGCTGTCACGCCCCATATCCCTGCCAACACTTGGCACTACACTTCCTTCTAAATTTTGCTAAGGAATGCAGTGATAGCTCTTGGATGTTTTAATTTGCATTTTTCATATTACTAATGTTTTTGAGTCTTCCTTGATATCTGCTATCGTGGATATATAGTATACTGTTAAGATTCCTGTCCTAAGACCAAGGCCCTTGTTAACCCAGCTGCTGGAAGTGCTGGCTGCTGATGGCTCACACATGAACCCTCCCCAGCAGTTATCCTCAGCCAGAGAAAGCGCTTCACCTTGGGCTATGAACTCTCCTTGAGGATGGCATCCGTTCAATGGCTAGTCATTGAAGAGAGAGAAAGCCTGGTCCCTTTGCTAAGTCCAAGACCACTCTGAAGAGAGACCCTAGTTTCCACATTCCCCTGTGGGGTCAGTCTAATCTGAATTGCAACACAGTTCAGATTCTTGGTTCCACCCACTGCTGTTTACTTCATTCCCTCACCACTTCCAAACAAACCTGCTCAAAACTCTCCATCTCAGATTCTGCTTCCAGGAAGACTGACCTACACCAACTTACTAATTCTTTTGAGTTTCATCTTCTGTACAATGTCTGTTTATATCCTTTCCCCATTTTCTATTGCAGTCATAAATGTTCAAGATCTTTGCATGTTCTTTGTATCAATTCCCCATTGGTTTTAGATGTTACACATATCTTCTTTTTTTTTAATTAGTGTCTTAGCTTTGTTCATGGAATCTTTTGCTGATTAGAAATCCTTAATTGTGATGTAATCAAATTCATAAAATTTTGCCTATGGCTATGCTTTTGAAGGAGAAGGCAATGGCACCCGTACTCTTGCCTGGAAAATCCCATGGACGGAGGAGCCTGGTGGGCTGCAGTCCATGGGGTCGCGAAGAGTTGGACACGACTGAGTGTCTTCACTTTCACTTTTCACTTTCATGCATTGGGGAAGGAAATGGCAACCTACTCCAGTGTTCTTGCCTGGAGAATCCCAGGGACAGAGGAGCCTGGTGGGCTGCTGTCTATGGGATCGCATAGAGTCGGACACGACTGAAGCGACTTAGCAGCAGCAGCAGCAGCAGCATGCTTTTAAAATTTCATCTTAAAAGAGCCCTCCTGAATCACAAAGATATTTTCCTGCACTTAATCCTACTAATTTTTCCTACTAGTTTTCTTTAACTTTTTACATGTATGTCTTTATACCACCCAGAGCCCTCTTTTGTATGTGGCATTAAGTAGAGACTCAGATTTCTTTTTCTCCATATAGTAAGCCACTTCCCCAAATGGCATTTACTAAACAATCTATCCTTTCCCCAATTTGTGGTAGCACCTTCATCCTATATTAAATTCTGACCTATATGTGAGTCTGTGTCTGAGCTCTCTATTCTGTTTTGTTGGCCTATTTGTACATTTTTAATTACTGTTCTTATCATGATGGCTTTACAACGTGTCTTGATGTCAGAGAAAGTAAGAGCACTCTTCAGTCTGCTTTTTAAAAGTTGGCTTAGCTGTGATTCTGTGACTAATTGGAGTGTTAACATATACCTGCATAATTTTGAACAAGTTTAGCTTAAGTGTTTTGGACTTTATATGTTGTTTAGATTAGATTAGATTGCTTCGATTAGAAGCCCGTAGTTCATCCGGCAGCAGTGGGTCTGCTAGCCAGCAGGCTGGAATGAGGATGTGCATCATCAGTGGTGCACATACAGAAGCACAGGGGAGAAACGTTAGGAAGAAGTCAAGCCAAGAGATGCTATCTGGCCTGCACTGGGTGCTAGAAAGCCCTGACAATTCTCTGCAAAGTGAAATCCAATCTGATCCAAGAGAAACATTCAAAGGCTCAGCGATCTTAATGAGCCTGGGAACTTAATCAGAAGCAGTAATGATTGATATTAACAATACTATCCTGCCAGAGAAAGCCCTATCTGGATGCTGGGTTGCTTGGCCTGTGCTCCTGAGCATTGCAAGAGTCTGTCAAAACGTTAGTTCATTGCTGCCTTGTCTCTCTGCTGCTCCTGCAGCTCTTCAAACCCACTGTTACCCAAAGCTCAGCTTTGAGGCACATAACGTTTTTGTTTTGTGATAATGAGGAGACTGTGAACAGGCTGTAGTTAGTCATCCTTGGTGTGAAGATGACGTGTGCTCCAGTGCTGGAAGTGCTTACAGGTTCAGACACGTCAGGGCTGATGGGGGATGAGATGACTCACAGCTGAAACCTTGAAAACCAAGTTCAAGGAGAGGGCCAAGGCTTTCCAAATGTAGACATGCTCTTTAATGGAGCTGAGGGTACGCTGTGAACTTCTGTTTCCTCCTTGCCAAGAACTTTAAGGCCGAGAGTATCACCTCTGTTGGGTCCAGTGTGTCCACCTGCTTCGCGTGGACCAAATTCTGCTGGGTGTTTGCATCTTTCCTTTCTCCTTCATGCTGTTTTCGTCATCTGCTGCTGTATGAGGCTCAGGCCCCTTCCTGTTTGTCAAGGTCTTACTTCTAAGTTCAGAGTCTTTGAGAACAGGCATTTTCTTTTTTTTTTAATTTATTTATTTTAGTTGGAGGCTAATTACTTTACAATATTGTAGTGGTTTTTGCCATACATTGATATAAATCAGCCATGGGTGTACACATGTTCCCCATCCTGAACCCCTCTCCCACTTTCCTCCCCATACCATCCCTCTGGGTCATCCCAGTGCACCAGCCCTGAGCACCTGTCTCATGCATCGAACCTGGACTGCCAATCTGTTTCACATATGATAGTATACATGTTTCAGTGCTATTCTCTCAGATCATCCCCCCTCACCTTCTACAGAGTCCAAAAGACTGTTCTATACATCTGTGTCTCTTTTGCTGTCTTGCATATAGGGTTATCGTTACCATCTTTCTAAATTCCATATATATGTGTTAATATACTGTATTGGTGCTTTTCTTTCTGGCTTACTTCACTCTGTATAATCAGCTCCAGTTTCATCCACCTCATTAGAACTGATTCAAGTGTATTCTTTTTAATGGCTGAGTAATACTCCATTGTGTATATGCACCACAGCTTTCTTATCCATTCATCTGCTGTTGGACATCTAGGTTGCTTCCATGTCCTGGCTATTATAAACAGTGCTGCGATGAACACTGGGGTACACGTGTCTCTTTGCCTTCTGGTTTCCTCGGTGTGTATGCCCAGCAGTGGGATTTCTGGGTCATATGACAGTTCTATTTCCAGTTTTTAAAGGAATCTCCACACTGTTCTCCATAGTGGCTGTACTAGTTTGCATTCCTACCAACAGTGTAAGAGGGTTCCCTTTTCTCCATGCTCTCTCCAGCATTTATTGCTTGTAGATTTTTGGATAGCAGCCATTCTGACTGGCGTGAAATGGTACCTCATTGTGGTTTTGATTTGCATTTCTCTGAAAATGAGTGACGTTTCATGTGTTTGTTAGCCATCTATATGTCTTCTTTGGAGAAATGTCTGTTTAGTTCTTTGGCCCATTTTCTGATTGGGTCAGAGAACAGGCATTTTCAACTGATCTGTATGGATTGTGTTTTTCCCCGCAGGGGCTCTACAAAATCCTGGTTTGGGGCTACACATGCTTAGCTCAAGAATGGCCCACAAGTCTGATTGCTTGGCCCAGTAGCTCTCTCTACCTAACCTGAGTGTGTCTACCTCTCCTGGACACATGCAAGATCTTGTACTGTGACAGGGGTGGTCTACATCACCTGCTCCCTTTGGATAAGGGTCAAATCCTGATTGGGGCCCAAGAAGGCCTAGAAAGTGCCCTCATTTGACCCATGTAGCTTTGCTGAACCCCAGAAGGCTGGAATTTAATGGCCTTACTGTTTTGCTCCTCTGTACGTAGGGAACAGGAATGTGTAGGGCCACTCTGGGGAGAAGGCCTTAATCTCTCCTCTTCATTCCCTTTTCTTTCTTTTGTTCTGGGTATATTATGGGAGCTCAAGGAAGCTCATTAACTAGCCTCCTATTTCCTTTAGGTCTTCTTTAAATGTAATGGCCAATACTTGGAGCCTCTATTAGCTGCTTCAGAGACCAACTTCTGTGTCTTGAACAAAGACAACTTGGCTGAAGGCCTTTTAATGTACTTTTGGGGTCCTTGCAATGAGGGATATCAGAGGGCTTTATCCAGTGTTAGCCTGCCTGGAGTGCTAGGAACTAGGAAAGGGACTGGGGATGGCTTTTTTTTTTTTTTCCCCAGAATCAGTGAGGCAAGGGAGGAGACTGTGCCACCTTTTAAGATTCTCAGTGCAGTTATCTAGGAAGCATCTATTGACTCAGCTCATAGGTAGATAAATATTCACAGAAGGAGATACCTCAGTGGTAGAGATCACGTTGTTGACTATCCCAGTGGAAAATGAGATGATCCATTCTGTACCGCCATCCTCTTACCCCATCAATTCTAAACTTTTAGAAAGAAAGGAGTCCAGCCCAGCCCACAGGTAGCCCACTGGCGAGGATACTGTGCCGACTGTGCTCACACAGTCTACCCTGGCGCCAGTCAGGTGCTGACCAGGCCTAGCAGGACGGCAATGACGTCGTTCAGGGCTATTGAGGATCTTACTGGAGTGGTAGCCTTCCCCCTCTCCAAGGGATCTTCCCAATCCAGGAATCGAACCAGGGTCTCCTAAATTACTGCTGCTGCTGCTGCTAAGTTGCTTCAGTCATGTCTGACTCTGTGCGACCCCACAGATGGCAGCCCACCAGGCCCCCCTGTCCCTGGGATTCTCCAGGCAAAAACACTGGAGTGGGTTGCCATTTCCTTCTCCAATGCATGAAAGTGAAAAGTGAAAGTGAAGTCGCTCAGTCGTGTCTGACTCTTAGCGACCCCATGGACTGCAGCCTACCAGGCTCCTGCATCCATGGGATTTTTCAGGCAAGAGTACTGGAGTGGGGTGCCATTGCCTTCTCCACTCCTGTGTTGCAGGCTAATTCTTTACCAACTGAGCTATCAGGGAAGCCCCTCTGTACCTCTTAAAGCCTCTGCTTGTCAACATGTCTAATTAGGACTAGAAAATACATAGCCCAACTCTAAAGGGCTACTGCTGCTGCTAAGTCTCTTCAGTCGTGTCCAACTCTGTGTGACCCCATAGACGGCAGCCCACTACGAGTTCACCAAATCTTTAGGCAAAGATGCTTCTTACAAAAAATGAGCAGTTGCATCCCACAAACTGACTTTCCTATGTTTGGTTTCTCCCAAGAATATTAGATATAACTTTTCACATGTAGTAAGCTTCAGAGCAGATCATGTGGTCAACAGACTTCTTGGTTTGGGCTCAAAAGTTGGCCTACCTGTCCCTGAGGGGACCTCTGAATATTAGGCTGTATGAAACCACTCTAAAAAATGTTGCATGTGGGTGAGCAAAAGCAGAGATGGGCCCAAGGAGCTGGACCACCATCTGTGCTCCCTGAGCACCCCCTTTCTCCTTGGAGCTTCTGAGGAGGTCCATTCAGTTATCATCATCTTGACTAAATCCAACACAGCCAGGAAGAGCCATTTCTCAGGAATGACTCTTGGCAGCCACACCAGTGTGCATTCTTGTGAGCCAGGGGGCCCAGGGCGAGGAAAAGCCAGTGCAGAAAGTTTCTTATGCTCCGTTATGATCCAAGGGCTCTGAGTTTTGCTGGTGAAAGTAGGAAAAAACTCCTCATGACAAGGAATCAAAGATAACGCACAGAAGGAGTGTAGATAGTAAACTATCCACAAAAATATGCACAGCCTGGCTGAAAAAAGAGAAGGAAATGCAAAGATGCAAACAGGTTTAATGCTCCACCACACATTTTTTTAACTGGGGTACACCCTAACTATGAATTTTCAACCCAGATCAGCCTACCACAAACCCAGGGACAAGTGGCTGTAACAAATAACCCTCATTCACTTCATCCTACTTGGAATATTTGTTATAGCTTCTGCCCAATTCCATTTCTTGGCTTCATCTCACAAATCCTCTCCCTTGATTCATATCCTGTATTCCTCACTGTTTAGTTTTCCCAATTTGACATGGGAAACAATGAACAGAAATGACAAAACTCAATGATAGCCCAGTTTTGTGCTAAGAGAAATGGCACATTTAAATGAAGCTGAAGGCCCTACAAATGGATTGCATCTTTCTAGAGAGTAATCTGGCAATAGCAAGAGCTAAGCCCTTGCCATGATCCAATCATTCTTGCCAGGAAAGCATATTCCAAATAAATAAACCCAAAGGGATAAAAAATTGTTCCTACAGAAATAACCATGTTGGTATTATTAACACTAATGAGTGAGAAATGACACAAATATTCAACCTGAGGCAAACTGGAAAGCAAATTATGATGCACCCACATAATGTACACAGTATTATAATTATAATTGACAAACATGAGGACTCTATTGACTCAAAAAACCTGAATGTGAAATAACATTAGAGAAAAAACGTCCTGAGAGGTACATCCTTGCAGTGATGGTACAATGTGAAAACCTGACAAGCATCAGAAGGGAATTAACAGAAACACAGACATTTAATATACAACGGAGTTATCCTTTGGAAGAAGTGTGTAAGTTCATAAGAAAAGTGTTTCCTAAATAAAGTAGAAAGGTGGGAGGACAAAGCATTCTCCTCTGGTAGGTGTTCCTATGCTGGCTTGGGTAAGATGCTTGGCTCCTTTTGCTTTCAGTTTTGTTTCTGTCCTGTAGATGTTCTCAGCTTAAGGAGAGGATGGGATAAGAGCTCTCATCTTGGCAGCACCCTCCACCCTCTGCTTCTGCCACCCAACAGTTTGGTCTGTAGAGAATCCTTGGCTTCCTTTCACTTCTCCTAACTCATTTTTCAAAAACCAACCAAAGCCTGTATCTGCCAGCAGCAACAGTAGCTGAGACAGCACCAGCCTGAAAGTCCAAGGCCATGGTTCTAGCCCTGGCTTTGCCACCATCTTGCTGGATAACCTTGGACAAGTCACTTCCAGACTTGGGCAAGTCTGGGCCTCAGTTTCCTCATCTATAAAATGGCAGTGTTGGACCAGGTGATTTCTAAAGTCCTTCAAGTCTTTATGTTTCTATGGCTTGATCTTTATTGGCCCAGGACTAGGGAATGAGTCTTAAAATGGAATTCCCATCACTCTGAGGCTGACAATCAATTCTGTCACCTACAGTCAGCTGCCTACATGTCTTGAAGGCTGGGGTAGCACCATGACCTGATCCCTCTTACTATAAGTTGCTGGGGCTCACCAAGGGTTGATAAAGAGAAAAGAAAGCAGCCTGCATGTTTTGGGCCCTTATCATTGGACAATTAATAATTACAGTTCAATGTTTCCTGAGAGGGTTAAGAGCCAGAAAGTTCCAGCAAGAAGCAGATCTCCTTTAGAAGAGTGGGCTAGTCCCACTTGACCTCAAGTTCCCAGAATGAGGCCCTCTGAAAAGCTCTGCAGCAGCTTCTAGGATGGCAATCACCAGGCTCCTGTGTCAAAACAACTCCCCACATTGAGACTTCCCAGAGAACAAAGCTAGCAGAACAGAAGTAGAGTCACAGAAGTTTCACCCAACTGGAGGAAGAGCATTTGAAGCAAGTCAGAATTCTTTCAGATGCACTGTGATCAAGAAGAAAAAGATTGGAGAGAGAAAAATGGAAACTGTTCAAGGAGAAGTAGTTGGCTGTGGTATGCAGAAGGGGCCCTTAGGGCCACTTCAGCCTCTAATGAGTGCATTTCTCTTTGCACTGTGAGAAATGCATGGTGGCAGAAGGACAAAGGGATGGGAAGTGGGGAGAGCTTTTGTCTGCTTTTGGCAGGGAGAATGAAAGCCTCTTGGCTGTTCAGTGGCCACACTGCAGTAAAAGAGTAAGTGAAGCTCTTCTCACTAAAATTAAGGGCACTGGGAGGGCACGGAAGGTCCTGCCTGCAGTGAAGATCTTAGAGAAACAATGAACATAGCAGCCTTTATGGGGAACTGTATGAATTAGTTTGCACTGAGTAACAAATCATCCCCAGCCTCAGCTTAAATCATCCCCAAACCTTGTGGCTTAAAGCAACAGTGACTTACTGAGATGATTGCTCTGCAGGCTGGCCGGGCTGTTCTTCTGCTTTGGGCCAGCTTGGCTGGGCTCCGCTGGGCCACATGTCTGCCATCAGTCGGCGAATCAGCTGGCAGTTGAATGTCTGAGGATGGCCTCACTCACAGGTCTGGTGGCCAGCACACTGTTAGCAAGAGTTATGAGGCGACCAGGCTGCATGTCTCACGTCATCTGACCGTCTAGCTTGGGTTTGTTTATGAGACTGTGAATCTTCAGGAGCGGCACAGGAGGAAGCAGCCAAGCCCCTTGAGGCCTGGACTGAAAGCTGTACACTGTCACTTCCAATGTACTCTATAGATCAAAGGCCAGCCAGAGTGACCAACTGTCCTGGTGTGCCCAGCACTGAAAGGTTTCCCAGGACACAGGACTTTCAGAGCAAAAACTGGGAGCGTTCTGAACAAGCTGGGATGGTTAGTCCTTCTAATGGCCAACCCAGTTCCCCATTCTTGGCTTTCTTTCTAGTGCCAAGAATGGGGAACTTGACATTTCTCCAAAGAAGATATAAGATGGCCAATAAACACATGAAAAGGTGTGTAACATTTCACTAATTAGTGTAATGATTTCACTAATCATTAGGAAAATGCAAATCAATGAGATGCCATTTCACACCCATAAGGATGGCTATTATCCACAAAAATAGAAAATAGTAAGTGTTGGACAGGATGTGGAAAAACTGGAACATTTGTGTATTGCTGATGGGAATGTAAAATGGTACAGCCACTATGAGAAACAGAATGGTGAGTGCTCAAAAAAAATTAAACACAAAATTACCATATGATCCAGCAATTCCAATTTTGGGTATATACCCAAAAGAATTGAAAGCAGGGACTTCTACAGAGATTTGTACACCTATGTACATAGCAGCTTTATTCACAATAGCCAAATGGTGTCTGTCTAATGGATAATGCAAATGTGAATGGACGAACAATATGTGACATATGAATACAAGGAATTATTTTTCAACCTTTAAAAAGCAAGTAAATCCTGTCACTTGCTACAACATGGATGAACCTTGAAGACATTATGCTAATTGAAATAAGCTAGTCAAAAAGAAAAATACTGTGTGAGTCCACAACATATGAACTTCCTCAGTTCAGTTCAGTTCAGTCGCTCAGTTGTATCCTACTCTTTGCAACCCCATGAATCGCAGCACGGCAGGCCTCCCTGTCCATCACCAACTCCTGGAGTTTACCCAAACTCATGTCCATTGAGTTGGTGATGCCATCCAGCCATCTCATCCTCTGTCGTCCCCTTCTCCTCCTGCCCCCAATCCCTCCTAGGCTCAGAGTCTTTTTCAATGAATCAACTCTTCGCATTGGGTGGCCAAAGTATTGGAGTTTCAGCTTCAGCATCAGTCCTTCCAATGAACACCCAGGACTGATCTCCTTTAGGATGGACTGGTTGGATCTCCTTGCAGTCCAAGGGACTCTCAAGAGTCTTCTCCAACACCACACTTCAAAAGCATCAATTCTTCAGCACTCAGCTTTCTTCACAGTCCAACTCTCACATCCATACATGACCACTGGAAAAGCCATAGCCTTGACTAGACAGACCTTTGTCGGCAAAGTAATGTCTCTGCTTTTGAATATGCTATCTAGATTGGTCATAACTTTCCTTCCAAGGAGTAAGCGTCTTTTAATTTCATGGCTGCAATCACCATCTGCAGTGATTTTGGAGCCCCAAAATTAATAGAAACAGAAAGTAGAATAGTGGTTGCCAGGAGCTAGAGAGAGGAGGGAATTGGGAGTTAGTGTTTTAAAGGATGTAGCGTTTCAGTTGAAGATGAGAAAGTTCTGGAGATGGATGGTGGTAAAGATTGCACAACAATGTGAATGTACTTAATTGCCACAGAATTGTACATTTTAAAATGGTCGAAACAGTAAGTTTTATGTTTATATGTATTTTACCACAAAAAAAAAAAAAAGAGTAGGGAAATTGCCTCCCCTATTAAGGAGAGGAGCTATAAACTATTGTGGCCATTAATTTATGGCCACAAATAGCTATACATTATTTTTGCCATCTGCTGCACGGGGAACGGAAATTTAATTGAATAAGGCCAAGCTGTTACAGTAGAACATAGTTTTTGAGAAAGAGAGACAATGAGCAAGACCCAAATATGACTATTTTGGTACACTAGAGAGTGAAGGGGAGAAGGCAATGGCACCCCACTCCAGTACTTTTGCCTGGAATATCCCATGGATGGAGGAGCCTGGTGTGCTGCAGTTCATGGGGTCGCTAGGAGTCAGACACAACTGAGCGACTTCACTTTCACTTTTCACTTTCATGCATGGAGAAGGAAATGGCAACTCACTCCAGTGTTCTTGCCTGGATAATCCCAGGGACGGGGGAGCCTGGTGGGCTGCCGTCTATGGGGTCACACAGAGTCGGACATGACTGAAGCGACTTAGCAGCAGTAGCAGCAGCAGAGAATGAAGAGAAACTAAAGAGCCTCTTGACAAAGGTGAAAGAGGAGAGTGAAAAAGTTGGCTCAAAACTCAACATTCAAAAAGCTAAAATCCTGGCATCTAGTCCCATCACTTTATGGCAAATAGAAGGGGAAAAAGTGGAAGCAGTGACAGATTTTATTTTCTTGGGCTTCAAAATCACTGTGGATGGAGATTGCAGCCATGAAATTAAAAAGACGCTTGCTCCTTGGAAGGAAAGGTATGACCAACCTAGACAATGTATTAAAAAGCAGACATCACTTTGATGACAAAGGTCCATATAGTCAAGGCTATGGTTTTTCCAGTAGTCATGTATGGATGTGAGAGTTGGACCATAAAGAAGGCCAAGCACCAAAGAATTGATTCTTTTGAATTGTGATGTTGGAGAAGACTCTTGAGAGTCCTTTGGACAGCATGGATCAAACCAGTCAATGCTAAAGGAAATCAACCCTGAATATTCATTGGAAGGACTGATGCTGAAGCTGAAGTTCCAATACTTTGGCCACTTGAAGTGAAGAGCTGACTCATTGGAAAAGACCCTGATGCTGGGAAAGATTGAAGTCAGGAGGAGAACAGGGGTGTGAGCAGAGGATAAGATGGTTAGATAGCATCACTGATTCAATGGACATGAATTTGAGCAAACTCTGAGAGATAGTGGAGTCCAGGAGAGCCTGGTGTGCTGCAGTCCATGGGGTCGCAAAGAGTCAAACATGACTTGGCGACTGAACAAGAAGAAAACCTTTGGGAGCCAGTTGTAGCTTATTGTTAGGGAAAAAGAGAGACTTGAAAGAAGGTACATATTGGTGAGTGAATGAGGTGATGAGCAGTGTGGCAAGACTTTGGAACTGGCTGGAAAAGTAAAAATAAAACTAAGCCAGAGCGCTAAAGAAATCACTGACACGTAAGAACGGCTCCAAGGCGTCCCCCTGGCTGTGCCAGAGCAGGCAGTCAGTAACTAAACACCTGAGTCACCCAAGGAGTTGGGTGCACTGCCTCCCCTCCTAGGCCCTCTCTGTTTGGTGTTCACAGGAGTCTGTGTTTGTGGAAAACCTGGATTGTGCCTGTTTCTTTAGTCCAGTGTCACAAGGAGCAGACAGCAGGGAGGGGTGAGGAAAGCCGTGAGTGTGCATGGGTGGCCAGGTGGAGTGGTGGCAGACAGGGGCTGAAGGAAGCTATTAATATGAAGCAGATGACCAGCAGAACAAACAATTCCTAGGACGCGGTGACAGGGAGGGATTTGGAGAGCATCTTGTCCACTCTTCCTATCAGAGGATGTGAGTCCAGAAAGCTTTGGGCACTTGTTCAGGATCAGTCACTGGGGGAAGCAGGAAGTGGCAGAGCTGGTACCTAGGACAGTGTTCTCATTCCTAAGCTGGAGCTCTGTCTTCTACAACCAACGTTGTCCAGCTTCCCCACAGAACCTTCTCCACACAGTCAGTGAGAGTGAGCATGGCAAAGCAGCGCGCCTCCTTTCCCCCGGAAAGGAGGACTAATCCTCGGGGACTCGGTGCTCTAATCCTCGGGGACTCAGTGCTCTTGGCACACAGGACTGTGTCTATTCACTCCCTCAACCCTGGAAAGTCTGGTACAGAAGGTGTGGTGTCATCAGCTACTTAATTAAGGGGTTCTACTGTATTTCCCAGTCATTTTCCCCACTCAGGCCTGTGGGAAGAAGTTATTTTTAGGTATTATGGGAAGTACAGTACAGACCAATCCTTTCTTCTCAATTCAGTGACTAAAATTTAGCCTGCTCTGGGTTTGTGGCTTAACACTTAAAGGTCAACAGTCAGGGAGCATAGCTTGTCTCAGGAGGACGAAGTACTAGGGTGGTAGAGTCAGGCTGAACCCTCTCTTTCATTGTGTGGAGAGGAGAACTTCTGGGAAGAACCCCAACTGAGAAGCAGTTGGTGAATGGATTTATTGATCCTTGTCTCTTCCAGCTGGGAAGGCTTCAATAACTGGGCAAAGCTAGTAACAGGCGTACAGTTGTCTGCACTGTCCAGGGCTCAGTGTGCTGCTCTAGGAATCCTATGATGAGAATCCACACATTGGTATGGGCCTGCTAAGGACAAGTTATTAGAGGATCTTTCAAGAGGAGGCAGGTCCAATGCCTGCCCTTGGGGAACTCACAGTCTTGTCCAACATGATTCACTACCACATTCTCATTCCAACCAATGGAAAGGGAAATGGAGCCATGGGGGTGCAGGGGAGCATCCTTCTCTTTAAAGGTTGAGGGATTGCTCAAGCTTTGTACTCCCATCCTGCTGACCAGGGGAATAAGGCAAGGACTGAAATCAAAGGTGCATGGAAAAGGTAGGGGCTCAGGAGGCACTAAGTGCCTGTGTCTGACACCTACATAGCTGAGGCTAGAACCAGAGAGCAAACAGAATCTAAAAACTCCAGCTTGGCCCTAACCACACTTTCCCCTATGTTGCCTGTCAGGACAGATGCCAGAGAAAGGATCCAAAGCTACTTTGAGAGGTCAGGTTAGGCCAAGTGGGGAGGGACAAGCCAAAAGCTGGCAGGGAGTCAAAGAGGCAGCGAGAGGGCAGAAGCAGAATAGAAAGCCAAGAGTTAAGTGGAGTGGGACACTATGGTGCTCAGTCACTCAGTCATGTCTGACTCTTTGCGACCCCCTGGACTGTAACCCACCAGGCTCCTCTGTCCACAGGATTTCCAGGCAAGAATACTGGAGTGAGTAGCCATCTCCTTCTCCAGGGGATCCTCCCGACCCAGGGATTGAACCCACGTCTCTTGCATTTCCTGCATTGGCAGGTGAATTCTCTACCACTGAGCCATCTGGGAAGCATTAGTTAGGAGTCAGGTTTAGCAGCATGGGACAGAGACCCAGAGTAACTATGGTTTAAACAAGACAGAAGTGTATTTCTCAAGTAAAGTCTGAGCTAGTAAAATGGTTCTGCTCAAGGAATCATCAGAGGTAGAGGCTTCTTTTCTTGATCCATCAATCATCTCTCATTCATTGTCCTCATTTGCATGGTCCAATATGACTCACCACCACATTCACATTCCAACTAAGGGAAAGGGTGATGGAGCCATGGTGTGTGTGTTGGGCAGGAGTGGAGAGAATCCTTCTCTTTAAAGGTTGAGAGATTGCTCAACCTTTGGACTCCCATCCCATTGACCAGAACTTGGTCACATGGCAATGACTAGCTACAAAGAAGAATGAGGATTGTTGTCTTTATTCTGGGCGACCATGTGCCCTGCTGAACTGTCTACTGCTGTGGAAGAAGGGAAAAGTGGGTATTGGGGGACAACAAGCAGTCATTGCCACAGGCACAGGCTAGATGGAAAGAAGACAAGACAGGGCCCATCCAAGGTCAGTCTGGCACAGTCTATCAAGCACAGCAGCTCTTCTGTGCCAGGACTGTGTCCTCTTGGACACTGAGAAAAGTACAGAGCAGAGTGCGATTACCGTCCTTGACGGAACTAAGGAAGTCTTCATGTAAGTGTGCATTTCAGTGGCGACCCATCTATCTGACAATAGATGGAGAGGAAGGACACTTGAAGAAGACGTGTCAGTTGTGTGAGGAAAGCGGTAGAGATGGGATCCAAGATAGCAGGAGCCGCTGAAGGTGTCTGAACAGGGGGAGAGACAGGGACTTGCTTCCCCTGGCTTCTCAGTGGCCACTGCAACAGTGTTTGATGCCAAGACAGGTGAAGGAAGAGAATGCAGGATAAACTGATGCTTTGGGGCACTGGGCTCTAGACTGCTTTTGTATCTCCCCAGAAGAATTGGACCTCGCTGAATTTACATAAGCAGGTGCTCTGTCCCACCTTGCACTAAAGAGCCTGGAAGCCTTGCCTTCTCTTCTCATTTTGTTAGGGATGAGATGGCTCTGCCCTCTAATGCCCCACAGAGGCATCCTCCCTGTCTCCCTGAGCTGCAGGCACAGATGCTTGACACTGAGCCTTCACTCGATGTTCTGGTTCCCAGTTGGTGTCTCTATGGGGATGGGGAATGAGGATGGCTGGCTTCACTCCTCATGCGTAACACAGCCGGAAGAGTTGTGAAACCCAGGAGGTTCTGCTAGGCTGTTCTGCAGTAAATACTTGTTATAAAAATAAACCTATCTTGCCATCCAGCAATAATGAGCAATACCCCAGATTGCCAATGCTGGAAGTACTCAGACATCTCTGGGCACACTGCAGCAAGCAGACCAATCTGCGGCAGCATGTCAAGTGCACATATCCTCTTACTACCAGTCACCCACATCCCACCCAAGACTTGGACCCACTTCAAGTTGTCAACTAAAAAGCAGCCAGGTATAGAGAAATGTAAAGTTCTACTTTTGAGTCAAAACCAAATTGCCAATGTTGGTGATAGGGAGTATGACTATAGCTGGTGTAACAGAAAAATTAAGGGGTTATTGTGGACTCTACATTTAATCTGAGCCAATGGCATGCAGTTAGCATAGGGATGCTCATGTAGTCTTTAACTGCTTTGGAGCCAATGGGATATCCAGAACAAAGGAGGCTGTTAATCCTATTTCAGATTAGAGTAACATATGAGGTACAATCAGAGAAAAGGTTCCAGAGTGGTATGAGAACTCAAAACATGGAGGTAAGTTAAGAGAACAGAAACCCTGCAGCCTAGAGGAGGCTCAGGTGAACATAACAACCAGCTTCACATCCCTGGAGGATTGTCATGGGGATAAGAAAGCAGCTTCTTCTGTGTGAGCTCCAAGGGGAAGATATAGCCTGGCCTGTTAGTTTCAGAATAGCTCTGGAATTATCTGAAAATGGAATGCTCTTCTCCATGAAATAGTGAATTCTCCATTGCTGCAGTTTAAGAGGCTGATTAGGTAAAGGCAGGACTAGAGGACCTCTTGAGTTTCTTGCATCTTTCAGGTCTTATGATTCTGTGTGCTTTATTTTTAATTACAGTTTTTATTTGGACATAAGTGTAGATGCCTATGCTGTTATAGGGCTTCCCAGGAGGCACTAGTTGTAAAGAATCTGCCTACCAATGCAGGAGACATAGGAGATGCCAGTTCAATCCTGGGTCAGGAAGATCCCCTGAGGAGGGAATGGTAACCCACTCCAGTATTCTTGCCTGGAGGATCCCATGGACAGAGGAGCCTACCCTCAGGCTACAGCCCAGGGTCTCAGAGTCAGACATGACTGGAGCGACTGAGCATGCATGCACACATGCTGTTGTAAGATACAAGACAGAGAGATCTGGTGAGCCGGTTACTCAGTTTCCCTCGATGGTAAGATTTACAAGACTCTAATAAAATCTCACAATCAGAATATTTACCACTCCAACAAAGTCTGTCCTTCCTGTGTCTCAGAAGTCCCTGCTTTTGAGGAGCTACCAGTCTAAAGGAGAATAAGACACATACAGAATCAAAAATAGTGCAAGTTTGAGTATAAGACTAGGTGGGACCAACCAAATGCCATGGATCATCGAAAACAAAGAGATCACATCTGCCTAGGGACACCAGGAAAGGTTTTCCGCGGTGATGGCATGGAATCAGGCCTTGAAGGAAGAATAGGAACTTGACAGAGTTGGGAGAAGCATTGGTGATATAGTGGTTAGCATAGCTAACTATCGGAGAAGGCGATGGCACCCCACTCCAGTACTCTTGCCTGGAAAATCCCATGGATGCAGGAGCCTGGTAGGCTGCAGTCCATGGGGTCGCTAAGAGTCAGACACGACTGAGCGACTTCACTTTCACTTTTTCACTTTCCTGCATTGGAGAAGGAAATGGCAACCCACTCCAGTGTTCTTGCCTGGAGAATCCCAGGGACGGGGGAGCCTGGTGGGCTGCTGTCTATGGGGTCACACAGAGACAGACATGACTGAAGTGACTTAGCACATAGCTAACTATAGCCTTCCCCAGATAGAGGTAGGCATTCTTAGTTAAGGACTTGTGACCATCCAGGCTCATTAAGAAGTAGAAGATAAGTCTCCTTGTGAATGACTTCCTCTTGTTACAGATTCACTACATAATCTGAAATTGCCAAGGATATGAACGTAGGTGCTCAAAGAACCATTGACAGTCTCTGGGTTGGCTTCATCCATTTCCTACTTCCTCCCTAGGGCCTCATGTATTACAGGGGATTAGGATCTGTTGAATACATGCCCGAGTGAAGGTATGAATGAATACAGCACTGCCCCTGTTGCCCCAGTTCTGCTTTTCTTCCTTCATAGAAGAAGAGCATGCAATACCATGGAAGGCAATAGCATTGGTTTGAGTAATCGCCTAAAACCCATGTGGTTTTCTAGTGTTGTAGGCAGGAAAGCATGAGATGCTGATTAAGGCTGAGGTCACAGGCACCCCACAAACCCTCCCGGAAGCCAGTTAATTTTTTTTTCTCTTCTGTGGCTACAGGCTCTGCACCACATCCGAGGTGTTTCACTGTTCAAAGAAATCTCATAATCCACAACTGGTTATCTTTTCCTTAAACATTTTGATAATCAAGCCTGCAGAGCACGTTTCTGGACCTAGTTACCTTTGCCCTTGCTTTACCTTCCTCACCTCTGGGTTTGTGGTGTGAGAAAGGAATGTGTTTCCTAGAAGCAAAGAACGGCAGAGCTTAGGTGGTTGGGGAAGGGGGGACTTCGAAATTTAGAAATCGTCTGACATTATCCCTTATTTTAAGACTAGAAAGTGGTGGTCAGGAGAGGGCACATCCTGTCCAGTGTCATCTCGTGAGCCACTGGCCTCACAGAGCGCCGGCCTCTTGGCTTCTCTTGTGATGTTCACTTCAAGGCAACCAGCTATTTCCTTCTCCAACAAAGCCAGCCCCTATCGAGCCTCCTACCCGTGGCCGTGTGCCAAGAGTTTCTAATGCTTATGACAACACGGCATAGGAATTAGGTGTACTTGGTTTTCCTTATGTACAGAAGCATAAAAAAGATCAAAGCATTTACAGTTTGATGATGTTCCCAAATGCAAGTTCAAATTGCTGAATTAAACAGCCAGCAATTTTTTAGAGGACTTTCCGGAGTAATTACTCAAGATGGAATTAAACTACATTTGCCTTTGGCTTCTTCTCATCCCCTCCCACTGCCTGGAAGGAGGAGGAATGGGGAACCAACAAAGAAAATCTTAAGACACTATTGCCAATTACACATTTTTACCTGCCTCATATTCTTTTGCTTTGCACATTAATTAAATCAAGCCCAGGTGTCTTGCAGATGGGTTAGCTGCTGGTGATTGGAAGAGATTAATAGATCCTAGCAAATAGGTAAGGGAAAACTCTCAAGTTTTATGGGTCATTGATGCTGCTTCTCTCAGCAGAAATCAAGATTGAGAAAGAAAGACATGGCCTAGTTCATTAGGAAGCCTCAGTGGCTCCTCACATGTTAACCATCTCGAGTCCTGAAAGCAGGCAGATCCCCTCTGCTGGCAGATCTGGCTGAGCCCGGAGATCTGAAGCAAGTCAGACTTCAAACTCTCATTCTAAAGGAAACTGGTTCAGGATTGAAGGTTTGTGACCTGGGACCAGAGACTGCTGTAAGGGCCCTGGGTGGCAATTAGGAGTCAGCCGTATGATGGGGAAGTCAGTCTCTGGCTTCCTTACTCTGCCTCTGCTGACTTTGACATCTCTCCCCTACTGTCAAAACTGAGAAAAAGAAGATAACTGAACTGGGTTTTAAACGGTGCTCAAACATGGGTCAAAACACAGCTCTGCTCCTAAAGCCCAGGGCCCTTGTCCCTACCCACTGTAAGAACAGCTTCGGGTTAAAACACAGAATGACACCCATCCCCCTGTACGGAGGCTCAGGGTGCCCAACTCCATCGTCAAGGCCAGGTCAGGTTTCCTTCTGGATCACCCGGGATCTGGGCTGAGGCCAGGATGAGGCAGGGAGGTGGGGGGCAGGGCAGAGGGAAACAAAGGTCACTTATTACTGACAAAGAAGGCATTTGTCCCAGCGTGTAAAGCCCGGGGTTTCACACAGTGCTGGGCCATTCACTACAGCCCTGAGCTCACACTAACCAACTAATTAGTTCCAAATGCTCCTCAGAAGTCTGCCTTCCACGGTGCCGATTTCTGATTCATTGCCACGGGGACGGATTTCTGGGTGAGACAAATGATGAGCAACCAAGAGCCAGGCAGGTTCCCTGGAACTCTCCCACATACTGTTGGAGGCAGGCACACCCACTTTGTCTCAGAACATGAACATACTTTGGTTTGTGCAACTTGAATCCCTTTCTGAAGAATCCTGGGTCTTGTCCACCCTCCCCCATAGTGAGTTAAACCAAAATGTCCTGGCTTCAGAGGCCTGGTGGAAATGACTAAGCTGTATCTTGCAGCCAGTGGTCATGTCGGGTCATTCTCATCCCAGAAACTGGCAAAGCCTTTAGGTAATGATTTAGTCTGTCCATTCTTTGGTTTTCTGCCCACTGTCTTCCCCAGCCCATTCCCCAGAGGTCTCTTGGCCCCATGACATTTTCATTTGCAATTTTCCTGTGCCTTCTGAAGGGAAGAGACTGGATAACCTCTTCAAATTGGACCAGGGAAGGAGCTTACCTGGACAGGAAGTGGAGCAGGTCTAGGTGAGGTAGGGTAGCACCTGGGAAACACATGGAAGGAGGTACTCTCAGGCGCCTACCCTGCACTTACATGGCCTTGACAATGAGCATCTCTTTAAATTGTTCATTCTTGGTGCTTCACTTGCCTCACCCTACTCCTAACCTAGGTGTGGAGGTTATTTCTAACCCTGAAGGAAACAGTTCACTTCCCTGGTCACAAGCCCAGGATGCTTTTGTTTTTATTAGAGTATAGTTGATTTACAATGTGTTAGTTTCAGGTGTATAGCACAGTGATTCAGTTTCATATATATATACACACACATACATGCATGTATATATACACATATACACTTGCACACATATATGCACATACACATACACACACATATATGGTCTTACCTGGTGGCTCAGTGATAAAGAATCCTCCTGCCATTGCAAAAGAGGCAGGTTCAATCCCTGGGTTGGGAAGATCCCCTGGAGAAGAAAATAGCAACCCACTCCAGTATTTTTGCTTGGGAAATCTCATGGACAGAGGAGCCTGGCAGGCTACAGTCCTTGGGGCTGTAAAGAGTCAGACATGACTTAGTGAGTAAACAGTAACAACAACACACACCCATATATATATACATATTCTTTTAAAGATTCTTTTCCCTTATAGATTATTATGAAACAATGAGTATTGAGTACAGTTGCCCATGCTATATAGTAAATCCTTGTTGTTTATCTGTTTTACATCTAGTAGTATGTATATGGATGTGAGAGTTGGACTGTGAAGAAAGCTGAGCTCCGAAGAATTGATGCTTTTGAGCTGTGGTGTTGGAGAAGACTCTTGAGAGTCCCTTGGACAAAAGGAGATCCAACCAGTCCATCCTAAAGGAGATCAGTCCTGGGTGTTCTTTGGAAGGACTGATGCTAAAGCTGAAACTCCAGTACTTTGGCCACCTCATGCGAAGAGTTGATTCATTGGAAAAGACTCTGATGCTGGGAGGGATTGGGGGCAGGAGGAGAAGGGGACAACAGAGGATGAGATAGCTGGATGGCATCACTGACTCGATAGACATGAGTTTGAGTGAACTCCGGGAGTTGGTGATGGACAGGGAGGCCTGGCGTGCTGCGATTCATGGGGTCGCAAAGAGTCGGACACGACTGAGTGACTGAACTGAACTGAACTGAGTATATATATGTTAATTCCAAATTCCTAATTTATCCCTCCCTGACACTTCCCCCTTTAGTAACCATAGTTTGTTTTCTATGCTATGAGCCTATTTCTGTTTCATAAATAATTTTATTTCTATCTTCCCCTTCCCGCTCCCAGATTCCACATGTAAGCAATATCATATATTTGTCTTTGTCTGACTTACTTCACTTAATATAATAATCTCTAAATCCATCCATGTTGCTCCAAATGGCACTGTTTCATTCTTTTTATGATATATATCATGTGTATGTGTGTGTGTATATATACTACAACTTATTTATCCATTCATCTATTGATGGACATTTAGTTTGCTTCCATGTCTTGGCTGTTGTAAATAGTGATGCTATGAACACTGAGCTGGGTGCATGTTTTCAAATTAGTTTTCTCTGGAGATATGCCCAGTAGTGAGACCGCTTGATCATAGAGTAACTCTATTTTTAGTTTTTTAAGATACCTCTATAGTCGGACACGACTGAAGTGACTTAGCAGCATACTGTTCTCCACAGTAGCCACACCAATTTACACCAACAGTATAGGAGGGTTCCCTTTTTTCCATACCCTCTTCAGAATTCATTATTTGTAGACTTTTTGATGATGGCCCTTCTGACCACAGTGAGGTGATATCTCATTGTAGTTTTGATTTGCTTTTCTCTAATAACTAGCAATGCTGAACATTTTTTCATGTGCCTGTTGGCCATTTGTATGTCTTCTTTGGAGAAATGTCTATTTAGATCTTCTACCTATTGTTTGATTGGGTTGCTTTTGTTTTTCAATATTGAGCTGTATGTATTGTTTGTATATTTTGGAAATTAATGCCTTGTCAGTCTCATTATTTGCAAATATTTTCTCCCATTCTGTAGGTTGTCTTTTCATTTTGTTTATGGTTTCTTTTGCTGTGCAAAAGCTTTCCAGGCTGCTTTTAAAACAAAAAACACTGATGCTTCACCACAAACTAAATTAAATCAGAACTTTTGAGTGTGGACCCTGGACTCACTCGTTGGAGTTGAGTCTGTTGAGCAGCCACGGTTCAGAGTTGCTGATCCAAGGGCTCACATGAGCCCCAGGTAAGGGATGGATATCTGCTGATATCTGCTTCAGTTTGGCCAGGGCTCAGTTGTCTCTCTGATACTTGACTCCTTCAGGACTTTGGATCCTACCAGGCCTTGCTGGACTTCCAGGCAGACTTACAAAGGCAGTCTGATCTTGGCTACAGTGCCAAGGACTCCCACTCCTACTCCCCAGTCAAACTTTCAGCAAAGTTTCTATCAGCCTCTAGGAGCCACAGAGATTCCCATGCTGTGCTCATCTCCTTTAATGTGGCCACAGATACCGATGTTGGTGCAGGGAATGTGTGTGGTTGTCCCTGCAGGCTGAAAAGAAGACAAAGTGTTCTCCTCAACTTAGCAAACATGTCTCTCCCAAGACTGGAACCTGGGGTAAGGAGATGGAGACGCAAAGCTATCTGAACCCCTCTGTCACCCTTTTCCTAAGATCTGTTAGAAGGATGGGCTGCCTCCTCCACTTTCCTCTTCCCTCCTTGGAGGGACAGATCAAATTCCATGACCAGATCCTCCAGGCCTTTAGGAAATCCTCTCCCTAGCACTTGATTTTCAAGCCTTATTATCATTATTGGGACTCTGGAAAATCTGATTTGACAATGAATCCTCAACTAAGGCAGAGACTGCCCTTCCCTGAGGCATCGACATTCCCTGCTTTAGGGACTGGGAGGCTCCAGAGCAACAAGATGTACAGGTTATAGAAACACTTCTAAAAATATTTCAAAACAACATTATCTTTACATTTGTGTGCCAAGATTCAGCATTCACTTAGTCTTGGGAGTCATGGGTTTCCTAGGTGGTGCAGTGGCAAAGAATCTGCCTCCCAAAGCAGAAGATGCAAGAAACTGGATCTCTTGTGAGTTTGATTCCTAGGTTGGAAAGATCCCTTTGAGAAGGGAATGGCTAGCCACTCCAGTATTCTTGCCTGGACAGAGGAGCTTGGTGGGCTACAGTCCATAGGGTCACCAAGAGCGGACATGACTGAGCGACTGAGCATGCACGTCGGAAGTCATGGGCCTCTTTCTGGATCTCCTGTCAGCATTGTTGGAACATCTGAAGCGGTGGGGGGCATTTTCCTTTCCATCTTATATTTTCACAGTGAGAGAAGAAAATTAAGTGAATACTAGGGCCCTCGATGGGGTGGGATAGAGGGGCGAGAAGGAAAGAAACAAAAGCTCTGAAGTGGGTCTTGAATTTCAGTTAATGTCCTTTTCAGGATCCTTAAACCTCTGAGCAGGACTAATATATTTTATCAAGAAGCTTAAAGTCTTTGACTCAGCTATGAAAACTGAAAAATGCATAACCCACCTCTACCTAACCCTGGGTGTATGTGTACCCAACTTTCCCCCACTTCCACCCTGCCCCCACATTCTGTCTCCCTGTCAGTGCCTCTGTAAACACTCCTGTCACGGGCTAGCGCAGGCTCTCGCCTCTCTTTCCAAACACCTCACCCTCCCTCTCACTGCTCTCTCCCACCCCAGCCTGCTCCCCTGCCCTCATGTGCGTGGCCAGGCAGGGCTACATGCCAGCCCACAGGCCCCATTTCTGTAGTTGCACAAACACCACTAAGCCCTCTAGGCTTCTAGGAGCTGGGCCTGCCCTCTGCAGGAGATTAAGAGCCCACGGTGAGTCAGCCGCACAGCTGGGCCCAAAGCCCCAGACTCCTGGCTCAGCCTCTGTCAGCGGACATTCCCTGTAGCCTCCTCCTTCCTCCCCATGAACACCCTTCTCATTCCCCTCAAGCCCTAGGTAGATGTCTGCCCCCATTTGGCTGAGTCCCATCATGTCTCCTTCCCTACCCCGTCCCAGCCCTGGAGCTGTGCTGCCAAACGCTCTCGGCCTGGACGGCTGGCCATGTCTATAAGGCAGAGAAGCCCTTGTCTTAGTGGTGACGGTGGCATTCCGGATGACCGGGGGGTGAGGTGTGCCTGCGTCCCCTCCGTGGCTGTGACCCTATGGGTTCTAGTAGGGAAGCTGAACAGCTGCCACGATTCACCCACAGGCCTTCGGTGCCCACACGCTCTGTGAACACAGCTACTGTACACTACTGTGCTGAGTCACCACCAGGAATCTGGGGAAACAATATTGGCCTATTTTTAAAAGATCTGCTCATGTACTCAGGCTGTTACAAAAGGCTGGATAATTATTGCCAAAAATAGGTGTTGGTTCAGGGTCTCCGGGGCTGTTGCAGGCAGGTCCTTTGACAAGGGGCTCTGACACCACGTGTGCAGCCTGGTTGTCACCGTGGGAGAGGCTAGATTTCCGTGAGCACAGTACCTCCAGCCGCCACATGGGGAATATCATGGACTCTTGATACCCTTTGCTTCTTGAAGGAATGAATAGGAGCTGCAGGAGAGGCCCCAGCACCAACTTCAAAGAACAGAGATTTCATATTTGTGCTGACTCCTCTCTGAGTCACCTAATGTCATTGCCATTCATGGGAAGAGAGAAATCTGGTACAAGCGACTAACCAGTTTGAATTTCCAACTTCTCGGCAATCCAGGAACTTTTAGGCCTCTGTGAATAAGTCTCCAAAGCTCTCCCTCTTCTGTTGGGGTTGGGGGTGGGGGAAGCCTCTTCACAACCTTCTCATCATTCAGTGAGCCCTATGGACTGAGTCTCAGAATAACATGCTCCCTAGAGATCATCTCCTCCAATTTGCTTACTGAAGAGTAAATCAAGTTTCAGAGTAGGGACTGGGTTTGTCCAGGTCATAGAGATGAAAACCAGTGGCCAGCCCTAGAGTTAGCCCTGTGGTGGGGACGATGGATAAGACACAGCCTCTGCCCTCAAGGATCCAAGATTCTCAAGGGGAAGCAGTCATTAGTGCAGAGAGCAATAATACATGGTAGTATGTAATTAGATCCAGAAAAAGTTGACATGAAGTATCTTGGGTGAGCAAAGATGCAAAATCACTCCTGCATAAGGAATCAGGGATGATATCATAAGGATCAGTATTAGAGTTGACCTTCCAGAGGTGGGCTGGATTTGGACACTTGGGAATAGAAGAATGGGGACAGGGGTATGCAGATGAAGGAAATAGCTTGGGATGAGACCTGGAGATGGGATGCCCAAGGAATATATAGGCCAGTTTGGCTGTTGTATCAGATACTGAAACCAAACAACGAGGGTGGGGAGGGGAGTAGATCAGGGGAAGGTCAGAAGATAGAAAGTCTGGAATGCCAGGGTACAGGATTTGAACTTTATTACCACTGTTAACATCTCAAAGTACCAGGTGGCAACATGCCAAGCATTTTACAAAGCAATATTACTCATGTAGTGCAGAGTCTGCACTTTCTAGGAGCTTGGAATTCAAGACAGAGAATGAAATTATGGACAGATATTGAAGGCATAGATTATACATATACATAAATCAAAAACTATTTAACACATAAGTCTTTAAGTGCAAGTCAAAGAGTAAGTACATTTAATGAACACATGAAAGAAGAAGGCATCTGGAGACGTGTTCTGAAAAGTCTCCCTCTGTCTGCGGCCTCCCCTGTGCTCTACGGCTCTGAAAAAGGACTAGAAGAGTCAGCATCAGTTTTAATATTAGACTTCGGCTTCATGTGGCTTTGTCTTCCAGATGGCTGATTTCTGACATGGAACTCTTCCTTGCGTTTCCCACTCGTCCTCACTAATTGATCTAGTACTCTTCTACATCCAGTCCTGAGCTCATAACACACAGGAGACGCAGCTTAAAGGAGGGAGAGGATAGGGATCAGGGTACGGTGGTGCATGTTAACCACAGCACAAGAGAGAACTCTTCCCTTGTCAAATCAAAAGACTGTGGGTGATGTGTCCTCCTGGAGCAGGGAGTGCCTTTTGCTAACCCACACAAATGTGTTTTATGGGCTTGTGGCTCTGAGGGGGATGTGGCCAAACAGCTTTTCTAGCTAATAATCCTCTCCAGCCTTACCTCCCATCTCGGGACCTGAAAACACTTCCAGCCCAATGCTGTGGGCCAGGTGCCAGCATGGAGTTGACTTTCAGCCTCCCAGTTCACTGCACTGAACTCCTGGCTCATCTGCTTCCTGATGAGGCTGGAGATCTGAGAAAGGGCAGAAGGAAATCTTTGCTTAAACTTACTACTACTTCTACTAAGTCACTTCAGTCGTGTCCGACTCTGTGTGACCCCACAGACGGCAGGCCCACCAGGCTCCCCCATCCCTGGGATTCTCCAGGCAAGAACACTGCAGTGGGTTGCCATTTCCTTCTCCAATGCATGAAAGTGAAAAGAGAAAGTGAAGTCGCTCAGTCATGTCCGACTCTTAGCGACCCCATGGACCGCAGTCTACCAGGCTCCTCCATCCATGGGATTTTTCAGGCAAGAGTACTGGAGTGGGGTGCCATTGCCTTCTCCATGCTTAAACTTAACAAAGACCAAAAAGTATCCATATACATGCTCTAAACACCTTCTGAATCAAACCCTGTCCTCAAACTGTTAAACAGACCCCTGCCTATCCTGGTGTACTTGGCAAATACAGCACTTGACACTTCATACACTGTAAGAGTTGGAAGCTCCTCAGAGTCCCTAGTCAGCAGAAATCACTTACCACTCCCTATTCCCCATACACACACCCTCCCTAACAGAGGCCACCCAGCCTTTCTCTGAGCATTTGAAATGACTTAGAGCTCTCCAGCCCCAGATGGCCCCTCTCACTGGGAGTGAGCTCTGGCTGTGTTAACTGTCTCCTCTTTTTGTTCTGCTGCAATTTGACCCCTGTAACTTCCACTGTTAGTTCTGGTTCTCTCTCTCAAATCTATATATGCCATATAGATTTGTAGGTAGGAAGAAAAGAAAAAAATGACATCCCTCCACAAAACAAACAAAAAATTCCCTTTTAACCCTTTACTCACATGTTCCTGCAACAGGAAATCAAACCTCCTATGAAGCAGCCCTCAGTACTTCCAGCCAAACATTGTCCCTTGTCCATGTAATGTACCATTCTTTGTCCTGTTCCTGTTCTTGGTTCCTGACTCCTGGGCTGGTTTCCTGGTTATCGGCTGGCAAGAGTCACTTGGACCTCACCCAGCTTAAGCATCAGTTCCTGGCTTCTCCCCCACCACGTTGATTTTGCTTTTCTTGGTAGCTTACGGTATATAGCTTACCCAGATCAGCACCAAGGCCTCCATGAACAGTCGCACAGGTTGCACACTGCTCTGCTGCACATCACCCTCTGGACCCTATCTAAAGGCTACGAGCCTCATATGGCTATTGAGCACTTGAAATGAAGCTAGTACAACTAGGCTAGTAATTTTATTTAAATTTAACTAAATATAAATAGCCACACATGGCCAGTAGTACTGTTTTGGATAGCATAGATCTATTCCAACCTCAATTCACACATGAGGAAACCAACAAAGTGACTTTCTCAGCAAAATTACGTTCTCTAAAGTGTGAACCAATTTTCTTATAACTTTCATTTTCATGTAATTTTTTGTATAATTGAACCCAGGTGTGCATAATAGAAATCCTGACATGGTTAGAATAAGGCCTGACTAATGAGAAAGATCTTTTGAAGAATGGAGGATTTTGCTAAACTTTCACACTGATTTTTAATGTTAGGGTCAACTGGATTATTTTTTAGTAACTTGAATGCTCATTGCTACTAATACTAATGAAACTGATAACCTTAATTGAGCATTGACTATAGGCTAGGAACTTGCACTAATTTTCTATTGCTGTGTAACAAAACATTGCCAAACTCAGCAGCTTAAGACAATGAGCATTTATTGTGTTACATGGTTTCTGAGGATTAGCAATCAGGGAGTGATTTGGCTGTGTGGTCCTGGCTCAGGGTCTCTGAGGTTGCCGTGGACATGACAGCTGGAGCTGCTGTCTCTGAAGGCTTGACTGGGCTGCAGGATCTATTCCTAACACGGCTTACACACATGTTGGCAGCAGGCTTCACCTCCATACCCCGTGGGCCTCTCACAACACGTGATCCTCCCTCAAGAACAAGTGACCCCGAAGGAGAGTGACGAAGCAGGAAACCTCAATGCTCTTTTATGACCCTGGCTTAGACGTGACACACCAACACCTCTACTGTATTCTGCTGGTCACACAGACCACTTCTAATGCTACACAGGAGGAGATGACATATGGTGTCAGTATCAGGAGGCAGAGATTATCTGGGGCATCTTGGAGACAGGCCATCTCAGTACTTCACACATATCACCTCGCTTCAGCTTTATAAAACAAGCAGGTGGAGACTATTATTATCCCCCTTTACAGATGAGGTGATTGGTTCCGAGAGGTTAAGTGACATCCCAAGTGTCTCAGGTGACAAGCAGCAGAGCCCTGTCTCTCCAGGTCTTCTTGGCAAAGACTGTCAGATCTCTTCGGTTGCTCTGCCAACCTTGACATGCTCCAACAGGCATTCTTCTTGATCCAGTCCTTTGGCTTAAGTCATTTTGCATCTGTTAAATCTTTATCTAGCTTCCCAGGTGGCACTAGTGGTAAAGAACCTGCCTGCCAACGCAGGAGACTCAAGAGATGAGGGTTTGATTCCTGGGTTGGGAAGATCCTCTGGAGAAGGGCATGGCAACCCACTCCAGTATTCTTGCCTGGGGAATCCCATGGACAAAGGTGTCTAGCAGGCTATAGTCCAAGGGGCTGTAGAGAGTCAGACACAACTGAGCAACTAAGCACACACACAGATCTTTACTGGAAAATTTAACACTCACTCCTGACCTGTTAAAAACTTTTTTATTTTTTGGAGCTAGGAATAGAAAAGTACTTCCTCAACACAATCAATTGCAACTCATGCAACTCATGACAGTAGCAACACAATACTTCACGGAAAAGCATTAGACATAATCTTATTAAAATCAAGAACGAAGATCTCTGCAATTGTTGCTGTTCTTTAATACTTGGAAATTCTGATTAGTGAAATAAAATAGAAATAAGTAGAATTATTGGAAACAAGAAAATTGTCATTAGAAACTCCCAGAGAATCATCTGAAGCCCTCACCAGTATTAATGAGATTTCCACAAAAGACTGGATCTGAGATGTATGCCTCAGAGCAGTAGCTTTCCCGTAGTTCAGCAGTAACTAGCAACAAGGCGCAACAAATCTCATCCCCCATCCCGCTTGTGTCACCCTGGAGCCAGAGGCCTGTGCTTATTTTGCAGCCAAGCATTTGTGCCTTTTTCTGGTCCACATGCAGGGTGCCTGAAAATACGGGGGGCGGGGGGAGGACTGCGAAGCAGACAGCTGCAAAAGGAGCCCTCAAGCTGGAAGTTTTCTGCGTGAGTCTGGGACTGTCTAACACCCTGAGGATTGACAGACAAGCCTTCTCCTGCCACTTTGGCTTTTCCTTTGCAGAGAAAAATAAAGGACAGGAGACAGGATGCTGGCAGGGCCGGATAGTGCTTACCATATCAGCGGCCAGAGTGGAAAGTGCCCTGGTTTTTGAATCCTGAAGATCCAGTTTGGTTCATGGCACAGACATTATTCATTTGAAGAAGCTATGCATGTCTGCACCCCCACTTTTTTCTCTGTGGGGCAAAAAGGGGATTGCCTACCACCTAGGAATTGTGGGGAGAATGCAATCTGATAGTGAGCAGGAAAGTACTTTGCCAACTAAAGTACAATGGAAACAGAAAGTACGACTGCTTGTATTGATGAGGGCCCCGAGCCAGCCTGGTGACAAAACCGCATGCTGTGCCGGCTCTCTGGCTGGTCCGAGTCCCCAGGGTGCATTTGACCCAGCTGTGACACTACCCCAAAGTCCCACACAGGCCTCCAGCTTGGTGAACTGACCACACTGGCTACTTCATATGCCCTAAGGACAGGCACAGGAATGCAGTTATCTTGCATGTTTGCCTGGGCCGAGTTTCTTAGTCCATAGACAGGTATGATTTCTCTGATGAACTTGTTTGTATTGCAACTTCTACTTTGAGGAGCCAGGGTCAAAGGGTGTCAACTTCCTTTCTGACAAGGAGATGGTAGCATGTCTCCTGGAGCCTCAGGACAAGGCCTCATGATCCCATCGAGGTTTGGGTCTGGCCAGCAAGACACACACAATAGGGTCCCAAGGACAAAGACAAGCCCCCAAAGAGTCTGTACAATAGGAGTGGGCAAACACTATGAGGCTGGGAGAGCAAGAGTGGAGGAAGAGTAGTCTCAGTGGTCCTCAGAGCACAAAGAGGAACGGGCAGGTATTAGAGGAACACAGGACAGGTCAGGGAGTGAGAACTGGGAAGGAGCGAGAGAGAGGCTCTGGGAATGGCCCCAAAATGATCTCTTAGCATCTTAGGTGTCTGAGGGTGACTCCCCTGCCTAGAGCCTTTACTTTTGGGGGCCGCCCCAGGTGGTCCCATGCTAAAATCAGCCAAGATTTCTTAGGTGAAGCACGTTGCCCCATTTTGTTGGGAAATGGGGGAAATTTTGCAGTGACTGACTTCAATTACTAAATTCTCTCTGCTTTAAAGGAGTCCTTTCCCCAGTAGACTGGAAAGTGTTTATGTCTACCTGGGCATGCACATGCCAGAGGGGATGCGGTTTGCTTAGGAAGTGGACTGATTGCTCCTCTCATTCCTGAGATAACCGCAGAGGCCCACACCAGCAGCCAGGGCCCCAGGGTCGGGCCAGCCGCTGTGGGGTGCAGGCTCCTGACTGCTGGACACCCGGGGGTGCAGGAGGCCACTCCTTTCCCTCAGTTCAGTCAGCCCTGGCCGCAGGTCTATGTCATGCTCCCATGGGGAGTCATGGGGAGAATCTGCCCTGAGCAACTAGATGGCCTGTGGCCCCAGCCCGTGGAGTAAAGCGCTGGTGACTATAAACCGCAACTGAAGGTCAACTATCCCTGTACGTCCACCCAGCCCCCTTCAGCATACCCTCTGAACATGACATACCCTCTGAACTCAGCTGGCTGCTGAGAACTAAGAACCCACTTCAAGATGAAGACTCCTGGGTGCAAAGTACACAGTCTCCCCAGGAGCCCCAACTGGTCCTGCTAACCTGCAACCCCAGCTTCCCTCATCTCCCTGGAAACTGTGTTTCTCTTCCTCTCCCTCTGAGGGTCTCTTTCTCTGTCTGTCGCTCTCTCTCTACTGTTCTATCTGTCTCCACCCCTCTGCGTGTGTCTGTGAGTTTCTCCCTGTTTCACTGTGTTTCTCTGCTCTCTCTATGCCTCTCCTATCCTTTGTCTGTGTCTCTCTGTGTCTCCCATTCAGTCTTTGTCTCTTTGATCCTCGGTGTCGCTCAGCCTCTCTCTGATCAGCTCTCGTATCTGTCTCTCTCTCTCATCTTTGAATAAAGCTGCCCACGCAGCACCTCCAGCAGGACCGAGGTCCTCCCAAGGTCCCCACAGAACAGAGCAAGGTGGACACTGAGCCAGGCCCACATGTCAGGTCAACACAAAGGTTTTGCTGAAGCCTGCCCTCTGGCCACGTGAAGCCAGTCCGTGGTGCCAGGGTGTTCTGGGCATACATAGCAGGCTGCATGGGTGCTCACCTCTTAAGCAGCAGTACCAGGTGGCTCATCTCCCCCTGGGAGACTCAGAGAGACGATTACACGCTGTGTCAGCAAATCTGTGAAGCTCTGTGTCTCCCTCCCAAGAGTCAGCATTCTCATTCTTTGTATTCTTTGGTCCTTCCTAGTAGCAGGAAAGACCTTTAGAAGCCAGTGTCTATACAAAACTCCAGCTGGAAAACCACAGGTTTCTGCTTCCTCTAAGTGAGTGGGAGGGAGTGGAGCTGGGGCTAAAGCATGGATAAAGAATTAATAAGGATATAATAGGTATAGCCATGTAGAGCCCCATAACTTGAAAGACTTGAAAGGTTCAGGGCCACACTTGTGGCCAAGTCACCACCCACCACCCCTCTGCCCCCTGTCCTGCCCCACCTCAAAAAAATTGCCACCCAGCAACCAATATATGAATCAGAGTAATAGTAACCGCCATTTCTCTTGGGTCAGGGGTACTATCAGCCACTTGCTGTATTAGTATCTTGGTCATTCCTACAAAAAAAACCTAGGTAAGTAGTCATCTTTCCATTTTACAGGTGGAGAAACTAAGGCTCAGAAAGTTTAAGTAATTTGCCTGAAGTTATACAACTAGGAGTAAAAGATCTAAGGTTATTAATAGAACCCAGGACTGTCAGCCTCCAAGCTGCACACTTGCTCCATTGTCACATGGAAGGAAAACTTTTGGTCAAATGGAGATGTTTCATTTCACATCTGAGTGTCCTTTCTATGAATGGATCAGAACGTAGAAATACTTGGAAGCAATTAAGCATCACGTCAAGCCAACCTCTCCTCCCTGCCTTCCAGGCAGCAGGTGGTGGCTTCTGAGCACATCCAGGAGTAGTGCCATTCCAATCAGCTCAGGTAGCAAAGGCCTGCGGTGATGTCCGCGAAGCTTCAGGTAATATTCCATTTGCTGCGTTTTACCAGTGGTCAAAACACAAAACCAGATATTAAAGGCTTAAAAATGTATGGAAGAAAAATTTGCAGTTTATAAAATTCTAGCATTTTTTTTTCCTTTGAATTGAGCTAAAACTGACATTATTCTCATTATTGAAGTAGAATACATTTTCCACTAGATTTCACTCAAAGGTCTAAGAAGGGAAAGGAAGGGCTCCCTGGGGACCTCCTCCCAAATGTAGCTCCTCCTCTGATCGGCAGTGATTAGGAGGCCTGCATGTGCCTTACCGTTCTCAGGTCAGAGAGAACTTGAGAAACAAAAAGGTTTGAAAAAAAGACATCTGGTCCATCTATCTGTAAACTCTTCCTTACTCCTTGCAGTGGAGAAAAGAGTTCTGTTCACAGCCATTGTTGCTGAAACAAGAGGGGAGAAAAGGGTGGCTTGAAAGTCAGCCAGGCAGCGTAACGCCACACCCACTCAGGGATATTTAAACCTGCTGAGCCTCTTGGAGTTAATGTCTCCCTGCAGTGACCTCATGGAGACAAGATACGCGTTTCTGGTGCCAGGAGGAGACTGTGGCTTCACACACAAAAAAGTTTATGAGGTTTAAAAGAATTCATTACTCTAATAATACAGTAAGTAGTGACCCAGAGTATACACACCCAAAGTGGATTTGGGCCCAATTGCCAATTTGGCGGTCTTCATTTGACATAAACTTGATTCCATTCCATTCCACAAATATTTCCTGAGTTCCTACTGTGTGCCAGTGCTTTGACCCAAAGAGCTTATTCACCCTAGGAAGGGAGAGCAAAAAGGTACTCAAAGGTGGAGGGGTCATTGAACAGTCAACAAATGGCTTTTGAGGGCCTACTAAAGGCCAGGTGTTCAGAATGAGGGATTCTAGAAAAAAAAAGCTTTTTGGAGGAAGTCTGAAGGCAAATTTGATACTCTTTTTTGATCAAATAAACCACAGTCAGTTTAATTTCATGGGCAAGTCCCTATTATTTAAGGACTTTAAAAAAATGTTAATGCTTTTTCATGTTAATTTTTACAGGAGGGAGAAAGCCCCTCCTTTTTCTTGCTGTCTCTACCAGAGTCTGGAAAGCTAAAATAACTGTTCTAGTCACTCCAGTTGGTTTATTTTACTTGTGTCTGAGCACAAGCCTAATAAATAATATAAAATAAGCACTAGTGACCACTTTCCACGAGCTGGAGGCTTTGTATTCATCAGCCACCACGTTGCGAGGCACAGATAGCTAACTTTTATGGAGCAGTCACTTTGTGCTAGGAACTATTCTGAAGTATTTACGTGTATCTCCTCTCCACTCCTCACTTACTATCACTTCCATTCTACAGATGAAGAAGCAGATTTGGCGGGGCCTTGGAGCTTGCCCATGTCTGGTAAAGGGCAGAGCTGCTAGCTGAACGTGTCATCAGTCACTTATGATATCTCCTCCCAGTCTTCTTAATGAAGTCATTCTTAAAGGATGGCCCCAGACCTGCAGCAACAACATCCCCTGGGAGCTTGTTAGACTTGGAAATTCTCAATGCTCACCCCAGACCTACAGAATCAGAGTCTAGGGGGTGGGGCCAGCATGCTATGTTTCAACAAGCTCTAAAGGGGATTCCAATGTGTGTTAAAGCTTGAGGGACCCCTCTTTAGAATACGTGAGGAGCCTCTGTTGTCCTCTTCTGGACATTCCTGTGGGGGACTCCTCTTTGAGTTCTAAATCTTGGAATTCTTTTTTGATTCTGGGTCTTGGTTGATCTTTGCAGTTGCCTTAATGCAGTAAGAAGAGGGATTCTTTGATGTTCTGGCCCCAAGTCCACTTTGGGCTTTAGGTTCACAGCTACCTAAACTGAGTGGTGCTCTAAGACCCACTGTGCAATGTCAGGAACAAGTCTTTCTAACCCAGGCTGGAGTGACTTATTTGCTTTTCCAGGCTTTCCAGGGTCTTTTCAATACATGCCAAAGCACCTCCCAAATTCTACCTTGGGAAGCCCTATCTGGAGCTCCCACTTCCCTCCCAGCTCCGTCTTTGACTCAGGTGGCCTCTAATGGTCTCTGGAGTTAGGGCCCAGAGCCATAGAGGTCCATCTGATTTCCAGAGCAGGTGACTTTTTTCTTAGACTCAGAGCTAGAAGAGGCCTTTGGGACCACCCAGTTCAACTCCCTGATTTTATCAACAAACAGAGGCTGAGGGAGTAGAAGTGATCAGTCCATATTTACCAGACAGACACTGGAAAGATGGGATAAAACCAATTGGAGAAGTGGTGGGGGCATGTCCTGAGTCCATAGTGCAGGATACTGCCTCTGTGACACTCAAGAGAAGCTTTATGTCACCAGCTCAGGACACATGCCTACTGACTAAGCTACAAACAGGCTCCAGGTGCTTCAGCTCCTGTTGGACAACGTTCATAGCAAACTCTGGGTTGACCCAAACTTTCTAATCCTCCTCTTGAGAATGGAGAGAAATCTCAGATCAGCAGAGTAGAAAAGAGGACAGACAGGGCTACTGGCCTGAGAGAAGAAGCCAAAAGGTTTTTCTTCTTGCAGTGATTTCCTTTGGATGAAATCTAGCCCAGGTTTGAGCTGTCCAAGGGATTGTTAAGGAAATATTTATGATGTTGATGGGATTAGAAAGAATACTGGGGACCATCAGTAAAGGGACCTTTAAAGGAGGATGAGAATGATTGTGTTTGTTTTCTCCAAGACCAGTTGGAAGATAAATTCAGGCCATTCCAGAATGACTACTACTAATGCTTCCTTAGCACAAGTTTTTATTTCCCAAGGGAACAAAGGCAAGGGGCCACCCCATCTCTGAGGTGAGTCCCAGCAGAGAGCCTCTGTGTGCTCTTGAGGATGGCTCAACAGAGGCCAAATTAATTTACTTAAATTGTGCCATACTCAGGTGCTCAGTGTAATTTTAAAGTGATATGAGCATCAGAACTCTTGTTTCTGAGTAGTTTATCTAGTGACGCCTCTTGGCATTCACAGGCAGCCAATTTCTTCCTGAGGAATTTCCACTAATCTCTTCTCCAGGAATAGACCTTGGCTCCCAAGGCAGTGTCAGTGAGTTCAAGGCATAGCTTGAATTCAGCCCTAGCACTGCCAAAGCAAAATGCCCTGACTGTAGGCAAATGGACAGAGATCTGTAGAGCCTTTTCTGGGGTCCCTAGAGTTAGGCTGGTTGCAGTGGCCTGTGAGCTTTGGAGTCTTTCCTGCTTCTGGGAAAGGGGACCAGAGGTTTGAGGGGAAGGAGGTGACAGTAGGGAGGGGAGAGCAGAAACTCATGGACATACAGAAAGCCTTCGCCACTCTCTGACCTTCTTCTCCTTCCTCACCTACCATTTCTATGACAACTTTCCCACCTCATCTGCACTTCATCTTTATGTCAAACAGATTCAAGCTAATTGGGATGAAATAGTGTTGATTTCCAGACTCTAATTCTTCGTGGTTAAAGATCACTCTCCCTGGGAGTGATCTTTAACCAAATAGAAAATACAATTTGTAAAGTACCGTATTTGGATTTGCTTGGAAGTAATATGGATGGAGAGAGTGGTAGGGTTATAGATGAAATAGGATTGCCTCCAAGTTGATCATTGTTGAAGATGGGTGATGGCATTATTCACAAGAGCCAACAGGTGGGAATAACTCTAGTGCCCATGAACAGAGGAAAGGATAAACAACATGTGCTATATGTTTATAATGGACTATCATTCAGCTTTGGAAAGGAAGGCAATCCTGACACATGCAACAACACGGATGAACTTTGAGGATACTATGCTAGGTGAAATAAGGAGTGGTGGCTCAGCTGGTAAAGAATATACCTGCAATGCAGGAGACCTGGGTTCTATTCTTGGGTTGGGCAGATCCCCTGGAAAATGGAACGGCTACCCACTTCAGTATCTGGCCTGAAGAATTCCATGGACTACAGTACATAGGGTCACAAAGACTTGGACACAACTGAGTGACTTTCACTTCACTTCAAAAGTCAAATACTGTATAATTCCACTTGGAAGAGCCACCTCTGGTAGTCATATTCACAGAGAAAAAAATAGAATAGTGGTTGCCACGAGGTGAAGGCAGAAAGGGGATGGAATCGCCTGTCCACTCTGTTCAATGGAAACAGGGTTTCAGTTTTGCAAGATGAAAAGAGTTTTTGAGATTGGTTGTAGAACAGTGTGAATGGTCTTGCTACTAAATGTACAATTAAAGTGGTTAAGATGGTAAATTTTATGTTATGTGTATTTTACCACAATTTAAAATTTTTAAAAAAGTTTAAGGTGAGTGATGGTTATTGGAGTATTTATATACTATTCCATCTATTTCAACATTTGGTATTTACTATATTAAAAAGCAGAGACATTACTTTGCCAACAAAGGCCCATCTAGTCAAGGCTATGGTTTTTCCAGTAGTCATGTCTGGATGTGAGAGTTAGACTATAAAGAAAGCTGAGTGCTGAAGAATTGATGCTTTTTAACTGTGGTATTGGAGAAGACTCTTGAGAGTCCCTTGGACAAAAGGAGATCCAACCAGTCCATCCTAAAGGAGATCAGTCCTGGGTGTTCATTGGAAGGACTGATGTTGAAGCTGAAACTCCAATACTTTGGCCACCTGATGCAAAGAGCTGACTCATTAGAAAAGACCCTGATGCTGGGAAAGATTGGGGGCGGGAGGAGAAGGGGACTACGGAGGATGAGATGATTGGATGGCATCACCGACTCAATGGACATGAGTTTGGGTAAACTGCAGGAGGTGGTGATGGACAGGGAGGCCTGGCGTGCCGAGGTTCATGGGGTTGCAAAGAGTCGGACACGACTGAGCTACTGAACTGAACTGAAAATAAAAAACTAAGCATGTTCAATGTACAGTAGCAATGGAAGCTATCAAAAACATCTAGTAATACCCTTTAAAAGAATTGCACAAAGTCTACTTTTAAAAATACATTTAAAATACCATAGAACTTTACTAAAGGACATAGAAGAGGTCTTGAATAAACAGTTATCTTGCTCCTGCTTGGGACGATGTTATTTGGAGGGATGTGCAACCTGTCCATATTTATCTGTAAGCTGACCTCAATCCTTTCCAAAAAAACAACAAAGAGCTGTTCTAAGGAACAATAAGCTGATTCTAATATTCCTCAGGAAGAGGAAATGCATAAGAAGAGCCAAGGAAAATTTGAAAAAGAGAAAAAAAGAAGACATGCCTTACCAAGGAGCAAATTTTACTTTAATGTCATGATAATTAAAACTCTGCAGCTATGGCAAAGGAATAGACAAGATCAGAAAAACAGACAAAGGGAAGAGACAGGGGATTCTGGGATGACAGAAGCTTAATGTGTCCACTTTCCCGACATATGATGTTAGCTCCTACCCACCCATCACTTCTGAGTGAAGCAGCTGGCAGACAAGGGTCTGGAGGGAAAAGGCTGGATAGCTGATATGGGACTTTCTCCCTATAAAGAGCCCAGGATGAGATTCTGAAGGAAGCATGACTCCAGCCTGCTGTACATGTTCCAGACTCCCTGACCTCCCTCCCTAAAGCTAAGGAGGAATAGGGCAGGGGACACGAGAGTCTTCCTGTGAGACCCAGAGCAGAGGTTCCTCCTGCTGCCTCAGCAGGGGACTGACCTGTCTGTCTGCTCTTACACAACCTGGTCAGTTGTTCAGCCACTGAGCCATAGGGATCAGGGAAAGACAGGAAACAACACACTCAAGAAAGTGGAGGTGGGATGATTTGAGAGAATAGCATTGAAACATGTATATTACCATATGTGAAACAGATCGCCTGTCGAGGTTTGATGCATGAGACAGGTGCTCAGGTCTGGTGCACTGGGATGACCCAGAGGGATGGAATGGGGAGGGAGGTGGGAGGGGGGTTCAGGATGGGGAACACGTGTACACCCGTGGTGGATTCATGTCAATGTATGGCAAAAACCACTACAATATTGTAAAGTAATTAACCTCCAATTAAAAAAAAAAAAAAAAAAAAAGAACATGGAGGCCACAAGGAGAGGAATACCCAGAACAGGTTTCCAAAAAGCCACCAGAGGAGACAGAGGACAACTTCAACAACAAAAACAGCAACAAAAAGAGCCCAGTGAAGTTGCCCAGTAACAGAAATCACGCTTTTTTAATGACAAATGATTTACGGAATCATTTAAATGAATGATTTAAGGGAAAAGACAGATTTGAGACTCAATTAATGTCCTGAAATAAAATGTGTGAGAAATATTACAAACCACAGGGGATAATACAAAGAAATTGAAATCATGGAGGAAAATATGAGATTTTGAGGGCAGGTCTAGGAGAGATTCAGTTCAGTTCACTTCAGTTGTTCAGTCGTGTCCGACTCCTTGCAACCCCATGAATTGCAGCATGCCAGGCCTCCCTGTCCATCACCAACTCCCGGAGTTCACTCAAACTCATGTCCACTGAGTCAGTGATGCCATCCAATCATCTCATCCTCTGTTGTCCCCTTCTCCTCCTGTCTTCAATCTTTACTAGCATCAGGGTCTTTTCTAATGAGTCAGCTCTTTGCATCAGGTGGCCAAAGTACTGGAGTTTCAGCTTCAGCATCAGTCCTTCCAATGAACATTCAGGACTGATTTCCTTTAGGATGGACTGGTTGGATCTCCTTTTGTCCAAGGGACTCTCAAGAGTCTTCTCCAACGCCACAGTCAACAGCATCAATTCTTTGGCGCTCAGCTTTCTTTATAGTCTAACTCTCACATCCAGACATGACTACTGGAAAAACCATAGCCTTGACTAGATGGACCTTTGTTGGCAAAGTAATGTTCTGCCTTTGAATATGCTGTCTAGGTTGGTCATAACTTTCCTTCCAAGGAGTAAGCGTCTTTTAATTTCATGGCCGCAATCACCATCTGCAGTGATTTTGGAGCCCAGAAAAATAAAGTCAGCCACTGTTTCCACTGTTTCCCTATCTATTTGCCATGAAGTGATGGGACCAGATGCCATGATCTTCATTTTCTGAATGTTGAGCTTTAAGCCAACTTTTTCACTCTCCTCTTTCACTTTCATCAAGCGGCTTTTTAGTTCCTCTTCACTTTCTACCATAAGGGTGGTGTCATCTGCATATCTGAGGTCATTGATATTTCTCCCAGCAATCTTGATTCCAGCTTGTGCTTCTTCCAGCCCAGTGTTTCTCATGATGTACTCTGCATAGAAGTTAAATAAGCAGGGTGACAATATACAGCCTTGACATACTCCTTTTCCTATTTGGAACCAGTCTGTTGTTCCATGTCCAGTTCTAACTGTGGGTTCCTGACCTGCATACAGGTTTCTCAAGAGGCATGTCAGGTGGTCTGGTATTCCCATCTCTTTCAGAATTTTCCACAGTTTATTGTGATCCACACAAAGGCTTTGAGCTTACATGGGACTAATTAAGTTCAAGTCCCAGATGACAAAAAGGATAGAATGAGATGATGGACCATCTACAGAGTTCTGGGGTCAAGGACAGCAGTCCAACAGTCCTATACCTAACCAAGATATCAATCACCCACAGAAGTTAATATATATATATATATATATATACACACACATATATCTATATACATATGTATATTTAAAAATATGCAAGTATTCAAGAATTATAGCATTCACTGAAGAAAATAGTTTCATAGAGACTCCAACCAAAATCAAACAAGTTACAGAAGAGAAGAAACAGGGGTGAGCAACAAATCATGTTTCCTTATATATTTTAATACACACACACACATATACGTATGTGTATGCATGCTAAGTGGCTTCAGTCATGTCCGACTCTTTGCAACCCCATGGACTGTAGCCCGCCAGGCTCCTCTGTCCATGAGATTCTCAAGGCTAGACTACTGGAGTGGGTTGCCATGCCCTCTTCCAAGGGATCTTCCCGACCCAGGAATCAAACCCACGTCTCTTATGTCTCCTGCGTTGGCAGCAGCTAGTGCCACTTGTTTGCTCATATATATATACACATGCTTACACACACACACTTGTGTGTATATGTGTATGTGTATTGATTTATATACACATATAGTTCAGTATTGGAGAAGGCAATGGCAACCCACTCCAGTACTCTTGCCTAGAAAATCCCATGGACGGAGGAGCCTGGTAGGCTTCAGTCCATGAAGAGTCAGACACGACTGAGCGACTTCCCTTTCACTTTTCACTTTCATGCATTGGAGAAGGAAATGGCAACCCACTCCAGTGTTCTTGCCTGGAGAATCCCAGGGATGGCAGAGCCTGGTGGGCTGCCGTCTATGGGGTCGCACAGAGTCAGACACGACTGAAGTGACTTAGCAGCAGTAGCAGCATACTTCAGTATAAATGGATAACAAGAGCCTGGAACTGTGTAATGCTGAAAGGATTCTTAAAATAGAGGTGAAATGCTGCAAGGATAATTCTAATAAGATCTAGAAAGAAAAGTGCTGTGCTATTTCAGCAGAACCTAGGTGTTGGAGGCAGAGCATGCAGAATGAAAGCATTCCAGAGGCTCTTGGGATAAGGAGAAGAAAATGGGGAAAGTAGAAATATTCTAAATATCTAAGTGGCAGAATGAAGAAGCATCTAAGTGGGAAAAATAGTAGGGGGGTAGAGTATCTAAGTGTGTGAAATAATATCTCATTTTCTAATAATAATAAAAGAGTTTGATATTGAACACCAGAGAAGGAAAGAAAGGGAGATAACCATTAATGAGATGGAAAGATTGCAGGGAACTCCTGTTTTAACAAGAGTAGAGAGGAAAAGCAATTTGAGCAAGCTAGTAAAATTAAGGAGAAAGAAAAATCATAACAAACTTAAGGTAAGTCAGAAGAAATTAAATCAGGTTTCATAGTTGTTACACTAAGCGTGAATGAACTGAATTCTCTCTTTACAAAATATAATCTATACACTGGGCTATAAAGGAAAACAAAACAAAAACCCAAACTCTATCTTAACACTGCTTGTAAGAAACATACCTTAAACAAAATGATAAAAAAAAAAAAAGTTAAAAGTCCAGGAATAGGTCTACATAGATTTTTCTATAGAGGAAAATTTTATGTAGAGGAAAATAGTTATGTGGAGGAAATTTTTCTATTTGATAAAAGTGGTGTTTCACATCATCAAAGAATAGATGGATTTCATAAAGAGTGTTGTGACAATTAGATACATATTTGGAAAATTCAAATTTGCCTCAAAAAGAAAGTATAGCAAATTAGACACTCTCAAGACAAAAGATAAACAGCAGATTCAGAGAAAATATTTACAACATATACATTATTCATAGTAGACAAAGAATTACTATTCAGAATTTGTCAAGATATCCTGATTTTGGAAGAAAAAGATAAACTACTCAATGCAACAACAGGCAAAGGATATGTACATTTTACAGAAGAAGAGAGCCAAATGGTCAATAAACCCATAAAGTAGTGCTCAGTCTTCTTTGGGCAAATGTGGAGATGCACATTAATATAATACAATGTTCTTTTTCTCTCATCAGATTGGCCAAAGTGTTAAAGATTTATAACATCAAGCGATGGCAAGGGTTTGGAGAATATAAATGCAGTCTCCTGGGAAATCTATTTGACATCTAATACAATTTTTTTCTTTTACTTGAATCAAATACAATATTAAAAGTGTGTTTCTTTTGACTTACAAATTCTTCATCTATATTCTAGAAGTCTTATGTGTGTAAGGAGACATGTATATAGCAAAATATTGGAAATAATGTAGATGACCATCAATAAAGGGAATGTTTAAATAAGCTATGGCACATCCAAGCTATGGAATCTTGCAGCTGTTAGAATGAGTTACCATGTATCTAGTGTTATAGAAAGATGAGAAGATACTTTTGACATACTGTAAAGTAAAAGAAGCAGGCTGAAAAATAATATATAGTATACCTCTGTTTTTTTAAAAAAAATCCCTCAAAACTAAATTATATCTTCACTGCATAGCTATATAAATGAGGAGGGGACTGCGACTAGAGATAAGCAAAAGGAAGTTGAGTTTTATTAATATTTTTGAGTGTTTTACAATAGGAATGTAATCATGAATTACATCTGTGTAATTTGAATATATATTTAACCATAATAAGAAGAAAGACCTTCATGCTTTGAAGGGCAGATGTGTCCATTAATCCATTCATAAATGCCCACTGTAAGCCACTGTTGCTGGAGAGAAAAAATGACTCATACACAGCTGAGTGTTGGAGGAATTCTCTGTCTGGTAGAGGAGATAAAATGTGTAAACCAATAAGATAAATAGGTCAGCAAAATATGATGCAAGCCATGGGAGGCACATGAATAAATACTAAGGGAGTTCTAAGAGGAGATTAATTCCTGGAGAGAGAAGCATTAGTCGCTCAGTCCTGTCAGACTCTTTGTGACCCCATGGGCTGTAGCCCCCAGGCTTCTCTGTCCATGGGATTTTCCAGGCAAGAGTACTGGAGTGGGTTGCCATTTCCTACAGGAGAGAGAAGAGGGGGGGAGAAAGAAGCAAGAAAACTTTCATGGAGAAAGTAGCCATGTTTGTGTATGTGTGTGTGTGAATGTATGTGAAAGTGTGTGTGTGTGTGTACACAAGTGCCAAACACTCATACATTGACAGAGGTTGGAAGGAATGGCTCGGAAAGAAGACCCCCAGTGGAGAGCCGATGTGGGCAGGAGACAAGGTAGAACAGGAAGCATATGAGTTTGACTAGCCTGGGGAAAGGAGGAGAAGCAGGGGCAAGTAGAAAGTTATACAGCTAGAAAGGGAAAACAATGCAAAAATGTTCATTTATTTAGCCAGCGAATTTCCTTGCCTAATGGGGGGAGTGGGGAGAGGTTGCCTGGAGCAAGCAATAAATGCATGATTGCATGTTTAAAAATAACTGCAATGTCACATGCATGCTTGTTTACAGAATAAAGATGACCAGGTAGAAAGATATGGACTCAGTTTATAAAGTCCGGGGGAGCCACAGAAGGTTTTTGAGAAGAGAAGTGACACCATCAAGTTTTAGAATTTCTCCATGGCACTTTGTGTGGGCAGATTATGACAGGTGGTTCCAATGGTTTGGACCAGAGGTAACTGGAGCCCACGTAAGGGAGTGACAGGGAGAAAAAGGAGGAAAGGACAGATCTGAGCAATATTACAAAGGAAGAATTGTCAGGATATAGTGAGTTTGATTTTGGATATATTGCCTCTGAAGTATCTGGGGACACTCAAGCAGAGGTATGTTAGATAAAAGAAAAAAATGGATAAAAGAATTTGAAAATTAATAGATACGTGTATATATATAACTGAATCACTTTGCTGTACACCTGAAACTAACAACATTGTTAATCAACTATGCTCAAAAAAAAAAGAAAGACGTTGGGAAGCCTGCTGCCTGGAGAGAGCAGACTTGAGTCCTTGTTTCTGGATGGAGGACGAAGCAAGGGAAGGATCAGTCGAGGAGAGCACTTGGTGTGTGCAGGAAAGGAGAGGGTCATTATGGAGTCTCCTGGGATCTCAGCAAAACAGGGAAAGAGGCCAGGACTTCTGTTACCCAGGAAGGTCAAGAAAGAGCCAGCAGAAGAACTGGGTTCCGGCATTTACATCTCAAACTTGTGCTCCTATCATCCAATGGTGACAACCCATCTGATTCTGTGTGTGCAGCTGGCATTGGCTCTGCCAAGCTGCAGCTGGGAGCTGACTGGATGAGACAGTGACAAGACGAGAGGGCCTCACTTACAGCATGTGGGAAGGAGGGGTATAAATTGGACATTCAGGCTTTAAGGGCTGCTAACAGTGAAAGGAGTAACTACAGCCTCTGTTTAGGGGGTCATATCCAAGGTGATGTTGCGCCACCCTTCGCTTTCATAGTGTTCCCCACTGGCTCCTCCCTCATGACTTGCTTGGTAGCCCACACTCCCCAGGCCACAAAGACGAGAAAAGGAGCACGCAGTTAAGGACTCCTTAGTGGGTTACTAGTGAGTGGTGAGTGGCAGGCATGTTTTACAACCCCAGATTAAAGGCTCCTTCCATTTATGTTTATGTTTTATGTCACTCAGATTTCGTTTTTCTGTGAGTAAAATGCAAGTTGAGTTTGGCAATCAAGGTCACCATAACCATATTACTTAGCTGTGGCTGGTGTCTTCAATATATGCCACCCTTCTCCACCCTGCTCCCTGCCACAGGGCCTCTGACTTCTGTTGGGTTCAGCTACTGGGGAGCTCCAGAGGGATATCTGAGTGAGGGGAGTATGATGACAGGGTGTTTATTCCTTTGGGTCTAAGCGTGATTCTGACTTTATGAGACTGAAGCTTGCAATTCTATTGGTCCACAAATATCAGAGATACAACTGTTTTCAACAGTATATTCTTTAACTCTTTATGTCACAACTTTGTAAATAAAATTTTTTAGAAAAAGAAGGGAAATATAATCCATTCTTTCCTCTAGTGGGTTTGATTGGAATTTGAATATTTTTATATTAGCAATGTAGAACAAATTCAGTTTTATAACTCATCATTTGTAATATGTCAAAATTTGAGATTGCTGTTCCATTTGGGAAGATTTCTATTTTTTCTTCCATATTTTCCTTCACATATAACTAAGATCTAGAGCATTTCAAATTTTCTTGTGCAGAAACTAATCTTAATACTCTGAATCACTGACTTATAAACCAGCTTGGGCTTCCCCTGTGGCTCAGATGGTAAAGAATCTGCCTGCAATGCAGGAGACCCAGGTTCTATCCCTGGGTTAGGAAAATCTCCTGGAGAAGAGAATGGATACCCACTCCAATATTCCTGCCCAGAGAATCCCATGGACAGAGAAGCCTGGTGGGCTACAGTCCATGGGGTTGCAAAGAGTCAGACACAACTGAGTGACTTTAACACACACATGCACAAACCAGCTTGTCTTGGGCCCCATTATAGTGGCAGCAAACCATAAGTTTTATGTTATCTCTTATAGAGGGTGCTGTGTGGTTTTGCCTGGATTCCCTCATGGGGCAGCCATCCCTCAACTGCTAGAATATAGGATCTGCTGAGGCCACATGTTTGTCGTCTCTTCCCAGTCCCACCATCCACATTTCCTTACAAGTGTATCTCCTGAGAGCTCTCCACAGTAAAAGAATTGAATGCAACTATCCAGTTCATAGACCATTTCCAAGGAACCCCTCTAGAGCATCTTCATAGATGTCAGGATTTTGTATCAAAGCAGCAAGAAAAGTTAATATTTTCCCAGTGAGTTCATATGCTTCACTCTTCTTCATCAATAGTTTTCAGTTCAGTTCAGTCGCTCAGTTGTGTTCGATTCTTTGCGACCCCGTGGACTGCAGCATGCCAGGCTTCCCTGTCCATCACCAACTCCCGCAGCTCTCTCAAACTCATGTCCATTGAGTCAGTGATGCCATCCAACCATCTCATCCTCTGTCATCCCCTTCTCCTCCTGCCCCCAATCCCTCCCAGCATCAGGGTCTTTTCCAATGAGTCAGTTCTTCGCATCAGGTGGCCTAAGTATTGGAGTTTCTTCATCAATAAGATTACCGAATAATCCAAAATCCTTGACTTCTATTTGCATTTTATTTCTTCTTCTTAATAAATTGCTAATTTTGATATGATCTGAAATTTTTTATACCTACCTATAAATGCAGGAATCTGAGAACTAACAAATGGAATTCCATTTAAAAAGAAATAGGATGGTGCGTTTATAGTTGCATGTGCTGCATTATATTTCTGACAATGAGAACTGAATTCTAGACCTAAAATTTTAGGTCTGAGTATGGGCCACAGATCAGTTTCTGGTTCCTCACACCAGTCTCTGTTCTCTTCACTACCTGCATACATCCATGCTGGGCACCAAAGGACACACTCTTATTACAATGTGACCTTTCTGGACCTTTAAGTCATGACATAAGATGAGTTGGTGGTAAGAGTATTCCTGGAAGCCATTCCTACATGAGGACAGTTTGCGGTGAATTAAATATATACAGAGTGACTGTGAGCAACTTAAATATATCTCATCCAACCCAAACTCATCTTCTCCTCAACCAGATCCTAAAAATGCCCACGACGCCTCCAAAGCCACCCAACATAGGATGTATGTGGTAGAAAGAAACTAGGATCAAAAATATCCTACTTTTATAAAATTTACCAAAAAATTATAAAAGCATGGGACATATGAACACCTTGCTAGGGTTACTCCCCAGACCTGGGATGGGACCTGTACCACTGTGAACGCTACAGCGTAAACTTGACCAGTTTCATTGTGAATTCTCCTCTAGCTGGACTTCTCCCGGCAGGGCTGCCTCAAGCTGACTGCGTCCTTGACCAAAGCCTCTGTTCTTCTAAGGCAGCTATTCGATGTGACACTCTCTCTGTACCTAGAGGTGCAATGCCTTGGCTCTTACTGAGCCTTGGTTTAGTGTGCTATTCTTTATGGTTCTCCTACATCCCCACCTTTGCAAATAAATCCTCTTCTAATTATCCTATGTTGGATGTGCCCTCTGCTTTCTGTTGGGACCCTGACTAGTCATCACTCCCTCTTCCCCAACAAGACCTCAGTTTCCCTCAAGTTGCTCCCTAACTCTCCCTTCCTCACCCACCCTGGGTCATTCATTCTCCCAGACCTTGGCTTACCCTATCTCCTTGCCTGAATATCCTCAGCAAATCCTGCCAGCTCTTCCAGGCCCAGCTCCACTCCTCCCTTCTCCCCAGTCCGAGTGGTGCTGAGGAAGCACTGCAGGGTGGATGGATGTTTGGATGTTATCTGAGAAGCATATGCTTTGCGGAAACTCCCAGGGAAGGGGAGGGACTCCTGAAGATATTGATTTCACAATTAACCCTCAGAGAAGGAGTCTCTTTACAACCTCTTTCCTGGAGACTAGACTCACTGTTGATGGCATCACTTACAGAAGCCCTGTCAAAGTGAGGAAGGCTCCTTCCATCCCCCAGGTGAGCAGGGTGGGATTCCCTGTGCCTGTGAGGATGTGACTGATTAAAAGGGAAGCTGGCTGAATTCCCTGCTAAATCTTTTCCAGCCACAGTGCCTGAGGGACTCCGCTGGAATGCAGGGCAGGAATGCAAATGGATCCTTGCTGGGCCTGTCTTGGAGGAAAAAGTCACGTCAGACCCAGAGAAATGGCCTTTTGGGAGAAGAGATGAGAGAATGGCACTACTGCCAGAGGGAGCAGAGATCTGACTTCCTTCTCTCAGGCTCCCTGAGAAATCCCCCATTGCAAGAAGTGATGGGAAACAGCCCCTGCCGGGGTTCATGAGCAAGTCATGGCTCCTTCCTAGAAAAACAAGGCCAGAAAAGAGGTGGGCTCCAGGCTTTTTGTTCCACAGAGTGAAACAGCCTGGAATGCTTACTGGTTGCCTCTGCAGAAGATGGCTGTGGGGCCATACACATTCCTGGCATGAGAAAATAGAGCAGGATTTTGGCCAGAGAGGAGGTTCTTGTCACTGAGAGTGTAGGAAATCTGTTTAGCATTTGGGGAACTTCGTGGAAAATGAACTGGAGCACGAGAGCCAACTCTCTGCTTTGGCTTTCTAAGACTCATGGAGGAAAATGCAGGGGCTTTCAAACCAGAAAAGTACCAGATGTCTGGGGAATTGCTTTCAATGGTTGATTTGAAATTAGGATACATTTTTATCTCCTTCATAGAATTGGAAAGGTATGCTTGTCTAAATGGAAGGTGTGATTGATGACCTCCTAACTCACCACATGTAAATGTGTGGGGCGGTTAATAATCTGTGGAACATATTATTCAGCATTAGTGGGAAAAGTACAAACCACAGACAGTGGATCTATGGCCTGGACCAAGTTCCACCACTAAGTGTTGTGACCTTGGACAAGTCGATTTCCTACTCTGAACCTCAATGTTCTCATCTATAAAATGAATTAATTGGGTGAAATGATCTTTACTGTCTTCTCTACCTGTAAAAATCCTATGATTCTCATAAAACCAGCCACAGGCCATTGGGAGTGTACGCTGTTTTCTAGTCCTCTGATGAGGTGAGTTTATTCTCCTGTGGGCGGCACAGGATCACAGTCTTTAGGCTCTCATCGCAACTCTCCCTACTCCCATCTGTATGTGCTTAGTCAGCCTATCTCCCTGAACCCGTCACTTCCCCAGGGTTCACAAGGTCAGATCTGGTCTCTCGTTCCCCAGAGAGAAGACTCATGGTACAACACCAAAACCGTCCTGGGTCTCGCTGTGCTGGTTCCAGCTGAGGAGACACACAAATGTGTCAAGCCTTCTCAAATAAACATGAGTCTATCATATCTTAAGTCTGACCTAAGAGTCACCTCAAACGGTAATCCCTTAGGACTTGAATGGTGCATAAATACCCAGAAGATATAAGTACCTTGGGTCTCCCTCCTTTAGGCTCCCAATACTTTCTTAAGGCATCCCTGACAGTGTTCTTGGGTGGGTCAAGATTGCCAGGGCATTCATGGGGCTATTTGGAGGAGGAGACCTATCTCCTTCTGGCAGTTTTCCATGACCCTGAGTCCTGGAATCAAATAAATCTCCCCATTGGGCCCCATTTCCTTACACAGCTTCCAGCTCACCTGCCTGCTAATTTATTGGTGAGGACTTCCTTAAACACAGGAGCTGGAAAGCATGCTACTTTCCCAAGGAAACAGGTATAACAGGTAAGGCCTGAAGGCCTTGTCTTGTAGCACTAATTTTGGATCAGGCAAGGCCAGATTTTATTCTGAGTGGATTATTTCTAGCTGTGTGATCTCAGGTAAGTTACTTAACCTCTCTAAACCTTAGTGTTCTCCTGTGTGAATACCTACCTTTCAGCACAGTCATGATGTTTAGAGATACTATTCAAAGAACAATGGTCTCAGTGTATTGGCTCACTTGTATCTGGAGCTCAATACATTTTACAGTTCCTTCTCCTTCTTTGTGTGAAACATTATGAGAAAGTGAAAAGTTGATGACTATTAGCTTATTACCATTGTGGATCCATTATATCATGCCTATACCCAGCTCTCCAGCCTATCTTTCCTCCAACTTTTCATCCTCCCTGAACTGGTTACACAGAATCACCCACCCATCTCAACACACATCCTCGTGCCCTCCCTAGACTGCCCTCCCCAGTGTTTACTTGCCTAAGTATTTCTCATTCTTAAAGGTCTGGTTCAAACTCCATGTTATGCAGGAAGCATTCCCTGACTTCTAACCAGAAATCAACACTGCCTCCCCTGAATTCCTGCAGTGCATTTGCTATCCCCTCATCATTTTTCCCTTCTATGATAAAGATGTAAAAATACTGCCCCTCCCCTGTCAACCAGCAGAACATGAATGATAAATACTGTACATGCATCATCTCAGAAACCCTCAGAAGAGTGGTCTGCATGAAGCTGAAACTCAGAAAACAGTTTTGATTGAATAAATGAATAGAGATGTATTTATTGGAGGTAGAAGACGAGATGAAATAAATGATAGCTCTTGAAAAAAGGAAACTCAAGAGAAAGAGAAAGCCATGCTTTTTGCATACCGATTGTGCAAGATGGATATTGCAATCCCAGTTTACAGTGGTAGAAGAGGAAGCTCCTGAAAGTTAAGGGATAATGTTTATAACCATTAACAGGCACAACCATGTGCTGAGGACTGTACCCAGCATTTCACGTGCATCATTTCATTTAATACCCCCAACAACCCTTATGAAGTAGTATTATTCCCATTTCATAGCTGAGGCCCAAAGAAGTTAAGATAACCCAAGTTGACAAAGTTCCTCTAGAGAAGGGGTTTACTGTAAATTTATACGCTCTACCTCAAGTGTGCATAATTGGTAGAGTCCTTTATTTTTCATAACTGATAATTTTGACCTCTAGATCCTCAAATCCCACTGAGGAGCAGGAAAGAAATATCAAAATGTGTCAAGTCAAAGATCTCCAGGTGGTTTTCTTTTTTTTTTTTTGAAGAATGGTAGTAAAAGAGTTTTTTGTGTTTACTTTTTTCCAGTTTTCTCAGTTTCTTTTGAACAAGTATTTAAATAACTGAAGGTTCGACCTTCTTCTGAGGCTATTTCTCCCTCTTTAGGTCTTGCTCCTCCCCTCCACCTCCCAAGAAGGTGCGTCCTTGTTCTCTTCCGTATGTTCTCAGCATCCTAAGTCCTTACTGTGTTCACATACAGGGCCCTATTCACACCTGTAGCCGAAGTCCACTCTGCACAAGCATGTGGCCTGTTCTCTCGGCTCCCTCTTCCTCCCTGCTGCTGGCTCTGTAGCATCCTCGCTACTCTCACCAGTACAGTAGACGTGGGTCTCAGTCCATCCCTTGGGGTGTGGGTGGTTCTCCTCCCAGTCTCTGTTTTGGGTCACCTCCCCTTGTGGGGGACCTTCTGCATTTCCCCACTGGGGGCTGCCAGGAGCTTCTAGCTCGAGGAGCACCAAGCTGGGAGGCAGTCCTGCCTCAGGCCTCCTCTCTGCTCCATGAGCCCCCTCAGGTCAGCATGGGGTCCCCTAAGGCCGTTTCCTCCCAGAGTCTCTTAGGCAGGGAGAGGAGCACAGACCTTGGTTCTGAAATCTTCCTCAACTGAACCGACGGTTTCTAATCGTCCCCTTCTGGGCACGTCCTCCTTCCCCCTTTTGCCTCCTTTCCTCATCCCTTTGTGGAAAAGGCTGCCCTCCCCTCCAACTGTTTAACAGGGAGGGTCCCTGTATTGTATCCTCCTCCTTGTGGTGCTGTTCATCTTATCCTGTTTCTTAGAGCCATAAAGGCAGAATGACTGTAAGAACATATGAGGAAGGTATTTTGAAAAGTGTTATTTATCTCATCCCACTAGAAATTAAATCCAAACATATCAACACTAAAGCTTAGCTCTCAGCATCATCCCAATATTACAACACTAAGGAGGGAGGCCTGGCGTGCTGTAGTCCATGGGGTCGGATACGACTGAGCGACTGAACTGAACTGAAGGAGGGTAGGTCTGGATTGAACTCAGATCTAATCCAACCTCAAAAATCCAAATTTTTGCATGAAACCATTTTTCTTTTTTGTTCAACTGACATAAAGCACCCCCAGACCCTGCCCCTCCAGACATATTCTGGGGCCTCCCTTCTGTATCATAGCCGGTGCAGAGCCCCAGGGCCCTTTCTTCAGCACCAGGGTCTCCTCCCTTTCTCCCAAGCAGAGTCCAGGGCATCTCCAGGGTTGACTCAAGAGTGTGTTAGGAGCAGAAACGCGAAAGACCTGTCTTCAGAAGCAATTTTGCATTTGCTTGCATATTTTGGATCACTTAAGACAGGCCTGAGTGGGCCTTTGATAGGTTTGTTTTGTGGTTGGTTTATTCCTCCAACAGGGTCATGGATTTCACTCAGCTGCATAAAGGTGGGAAGGCAGTGTGTGACCACGGGGTGCAGTGACCATCAGCTGGAGCTGATGGTGGTGGTGGTTTATTCGCTAAGTTGTATCTGACTCTTGCAATCCCATGGACTGTAGCCCACCAGGCTTCTCTGTCCATGGGATTCTCCAGGCAATAATACTAGAGTGGTTTGCCATTTCCTTCTCCAAGGGATCTTCCCCACCCAGGAATCGTCTCCCGCATTGCTGGCAGATGATTTACCAACTGAGCTATGAAGGAAGCTCCAGCTGAAGGAGGCTGGAATTTCCCGCGGGCCTCAAAAATCCTCTTGAGAAACTTAGTCTGCTAGTTTAGTTCAAGTTTTGTTTTGTTTTGTTTTCCCCTCAGCCAGGTATTCAGAATCTGTCTCACTCACCTGGAAAGTTGCATCATCTTGACAAGCACAAGGCAATTAAGAGGTTCCCAGCTGCTCCTGCTGCTACTGTGTATTTGCAGGGAGAGAGGGAGGGTGACTGGCCTCTCAGACGTGCTTTTGCTGGAAAGCGTGATAGAAATGGAGAGCTGAGGCGATTGCTCAGACCATTCTGATCAACATGAATGGTATTTGCCCAAAATACGTTGGGTCATAATTTTCAGCTAGAGGCAAAAGTAAGGCATTTCTGGGATTATCTTAGTTCTTTACTAAGTGGAGAAACCAATCTAAGGATTTTCTTTAACAACCACTTCTTGAGTTTCTGATGCACAAGAGAAAGGGTCTGGGCTGGGTAGGTCAGCACTTTGATACAAAAACAGATAATCATGGTATTGAACTTTGTGGTTTCTGGCTGGTGGGGGGTGACTGAAAACAATGCAACATATAGTGTCTACTCCCCCTTAGGAAGATTCTCTGTGTCTTAACCCTGCCCTGACCCTATTGCTTCACAGCCTGAATTCTGGAAAGATTGGTTCACATGCACTGCCTCCAAGTCCTCTCCTGCTCCTACTCCCCACCACCCTCTGAGCTGGCTTTAACTACCATATTGGCATGCACGTTTTAATCTTTATCTGACTAGTGTTGCCGTATTTAACAAATAAAAGGAGATTTACTTACAAATATAGAAACTAATACAAACAATACCTGTGTTCTAGTTTTCCAAGATTGACCACTTAATATTAAAATAATAAATAATATTATTTATCCATTATTATCCCTCTGATCCTCCTCTCATCCCATCAAATGCAAAACTGGAAGCAACAGAACCAGACAAAGGGATCCCAAAAGTGTTTAAGAAGTGCTGGGGTGGGGTGGGGCATAATCTGGGAGAAGTAGAAAATCAGTGCTCAGTCAAGGCATTCTTGTAATGGGCTTCAAAACAGCAGAAATCCATCTTTTTCTTAAAAATGCCGTTTTCCCAAAGACTGATGATCCACTTGAGCTGTATAAAATGAAGTGAGTGAAGGTTGCTCAGTCGAGTCCAACTCTTTGCAACACTCCATGGAATTCTCCAGGCCAGAACACTGCAGTGGGTAGCCTTTCCCTTCTCCAGGTGCTCTTTCCAACCCGGGGATCCAACCCAGGTCTCCTGCATTGCTGGCAGATTCTTTATCAGCTGAGCCAAAGGGAAGCCCTGGAACACTGGAATGGGTAGCCTATCCCTTCTCCAGAGGATCTTCCCAACCCAGGAATCGAACAGGAATTGAACCCAGGTCTCCTGCATTGCAGGTAGATTCTTTACCAACTGAGGTCTGAGGGAAGCTTGAGCTGTATACTGGTGGCAAACTGAAAACATTAAATGAAAAAAAAATCTTACTTTATGTGGTTTTGGCGTTAAAAAAAAAAAGACTTTGAATAACATGGCGACACTTAAAGCCCTGGTGAAGCTTATTTGGTTTCCGAGCTTGTTCACTCTTGCAACCATCTGAAAAGACTATGAATCAAAATATTAATTGTGAGTATCTTTGGGTGGGAAATTAGAGGCAATCTTTTGTTTGCCAAAATGCATTTTTTTAGAGCAGTGAAGAAAAGGGAGACTGCTTTAAAAACTGCATCCAAGGGAAATTAAATAGATAAATTTTTCATGAGACATATAGGATTCGAAGAGCTAGAGATTATATGCTGATAGCCTAGAATTTGAAGCTTGAACTTTAATGAGATTTCTCCCTGTCAGAATTATGGATTGATTGTACCACCCAGGGAACAAACAGCTGACCTCAAATCACATGCCAATATATTCACAATTAAACAATCATTCAAGAAGCTATAAAGCACACAAAATGCATAGTGGCTAAAAATAATAAACAAATGAAGCTTCTGTGTTTTCTTGCCTGAGAACAAGGGGCCTGTTCTTTTAGTATTTATAGTGAATAGTGAGACTGTGGAAAAAAATGCAGCAGTTGGGAAGTGTTCTAAGTGAGGCATTGCAAACATGTCAGAGAAGCTGGGTGCTTCTAACTTCACCTGTGGTTGGCTAAGGACAACGGAGGGGCAGGTGGCCAGTGGGCCCCTAGATTACCAATTCGACACAGAAAATGACCATTCTGAAATCTCATTCTTTTCCTTTTTAATTTTTTCCTTTCTGGATTTTAAAACAAGGAAAGTATTTAGTAATGAGAAAGTGATTTATTGAGCATTTTCCTGCATATGCTACTCAAGTGAGATGTGCTTTTTTCCCCTAAAGGTGACCTCTCTACTCCAGGACAGATTACAGTTGATAAAAACAGTTTAGAAAGTCTTGCAAGATTTGGAAGCATTTGGAAAGTGGCAAAAACACACCGTTTTCTCCACATATTCAGTCTTATGCGTTTGGCATAGAAAGAAAAACAAAACGAAGTGCCTGGTTTGATTTCTTTTAATTAGATCCTCACCTGGGTTTAGATGTTTTGTTTCCCTTGCTTCTTGAGTGAGGAGAGTTGTGCTAATAATGTTTGCTATTTGCACACGCAAAGGATAGGGGTAGCTTTTGGCAGCCTCTGCACTTACCAGTCCTGAAATACCTTTTTAGCATGGGGTCAGACAGCCACATTTCCCTGAGGGTCACTTGCCAGGACGCCACGGGGTGCAACCAAATCCTATAGTGTGAAATGGAAGGATCAGCGGCCACGCTGGTGTCTGATGGACAGTGAACCGCAGACGGCAGGTCAGCCTGCCAGGCTCCATTCCAACAAATGCCCTTTAGAGAGCTGACCTTCTGTCTGCTGGGCCTCCCTCTACCAGATACCATTGGAATTCTGGTAATAATTCTGGAAATAAATAAAGGCTTTCAGTGGGTCAGTCAGTCAACAGATCTTTCTTAGATACCTAAGAAAGGCGTTAGGCACTATAGATGCAAAGAATTCCATGAGAATAGAAACTTAGACCTGCAAGAATATTTCATAATTGACCATGTTCATCTACGTTATATCAAAGAAGATAAAACAAATATGGTCCTCACACTCAAAAAGTTTACAATCTAGTAAGGGAGATGAAGCTTGCAGATACATTACTACTTTACAGAGCACAATTCAGCACTCTGTCACAAGAGAAAAAGCACGTTCCTGACCAGGAAGTGAACAGCTATCCTGGAGTCACAAGCTAGTACTTCCATGTTTCAGAGAATTTGAAAGAGGGAGACACCACGTTCAGCTTTGGGTCAGGGTTGTGTCTAGATAAGACCTACAAGGTGGGATTTGGATGTTTGAGGGTGCAGGATGGAGTGGCTGCACTTTTGTTGCCTTGAAAATATTTAAAGGTGCACTCCTTTGGTTTTGAGGCTCAACATCTTTTTGAGGGAAGTGTGCATACCAACCATTTGGTTGCCTTTGCAGCACCTGTACTTTAAATCTAGCAACATTTTTGGAGCCTAAAAGGTAATCAAATCATGGCTTATAATTTATGTTGAATTAAACTTAACAATGTGTGCTTAGTCCCTCAGTCATGTCTGATTCTTTGCAACCTCATGGACTATAGCCTGCCCGGCTCCTCTGTCCATGGGGATTCTCCAGGCAAGAATACTGGAGTGGGTTTCCACTCCCTTCTCCAGCAGATCTTCCCAACCCAGGGATCAAACCCTTGTCTCCTGCATTGCAGGTAGATTCTTTACAGTATGAGCCACCAAGGAAGCCTTAAGAATAAAACAGGTCTAAGTCTCACACGTGGGCCATTTTCTAAAGCCCCACAATTTAGGGGTTAATGGTTTTTCAAATTGTGGGGGAATAATCTGCATACTTCAGTGGCTTAAATCATTAACTATGTCCTAAAATTTATAACTCTTTAATACAATCTCATCATCCTGCCTAGAGAATGAGACCTCTCCTAAATGGGAGAGGTCTCATTATATGACAGATAACTATTAAGTAAACATTTTGTTTCAACGCTTTATTCTGATAATTGTTTTCACATGGTGTTGAAAGATTGCCTATTTTGGTAATGAATGCTGGTTCTTTTCTTTAGTGATTCAATATCTTAAGGCATCTCAATGTTGTCATTCTGAATGTCAGTTGCCATTGAACAAGACTGTAGATACAGAAAATGTAGAGTTTTGGATGGATGTGTACTGACACCAGAAGATGAAAAGAAAGTTACAAAATCCCGTCTGATAGAAGTGTGTTTGTGTACGCTGTTCTTCTTTCTTCTAAAAAGAGAATAAGAGCATTCTAAAAATAATGGCTCATTATGGATTCTGATTAGTCTATTTTGCATTTATGACTTGCAATCTACAGCATTCCTCTGGTTTTCATGACTCTCATGTCCTAATTGTCTGTGTCTTGGAAGCTAAAAACATGCCTTAGAAAGTCTTACATATTCCTACACAAAAAAGGTGGTTCTAGTGGTGAAGAATCCACCTGCTAATACAGGAGATGTAAGAGATGTAGGTTCAATCCCTGGGTCAGGAAGATCCCCTGGAGAAGGGCATGGCAACCCACTCGAGTATTTTTACTGGAGAATCCCATAGACAGAAGAGCCTGGTGGGCTATAGTCCATGGAGTCACAAAGAGTTGGACATGACTGAAGTGACTTCTTATGCACATACACCAAGAAAAATTATGGGATTTGTCAAGTTCTGAACTTGACACAACCTTCTTTCCTCATGGAAATGAAAAGATGCTTCTTAATGTATACAATAATCTAAAATATTAGTTTGATTAAATAAAAAATATAAATTAGTCATATTTATTTCCAGATAATTTTCTTACACTTCTACAAATGCCTAAGTAAACTACTATCACTTAAAGTCAAAAGCCATGTAGAATGAATTTTGTTCCAATGGGCCCAAACATTTCTTTTAATCTCTAATACGAGGCAATACGTTTGCCTTGTTACAAGGCAAACATGAAGATGAGAAGCAAACTCAAGTCTACTGACAAATATAGAAAATGCTTTGCGTACCGAATGAATGTGTCCATGTTTTCCTGTTTCCATCTGGATCCTTTTCAGTGTGATTACTTATTTTTAGGTTGGCATTTTAGAAGATGAAATGGCTTCAGGAAATGATGTGAAAGGTTAAGAAGATGGATGAGAAATTTAAGTCCAGAGCTGTCATGAGGGAAAATGTAGCCTCCCAGTATCATGTTCAATGTATTTCTCAGAAAAATAAGATATCCATATTTCTACTGAATCTATTTCTCTGAACCATGTAAACTTGAGTAGCTATGCTTTGGTATAAAGGTTTGTAAGAGAAAATGTGGAATTTGAAGTCATATAAGCATAGGGGGAAGCAGTGTAATCAGATAATGAAGCGCAAACAGGCCCCAAACAGTCTGACACTTTTAAAAACACAAAATCTTGGAATCTAGGGGGAGAAGGAGGTTTCAACTAGAACAAGGCGGCAATTTGGTTATATGACATTGAACCCGGACAATCTACCAAAGCTGAGTTACAGAATTTTCAAGATAATGTTGAGGAAAGAAGCTCTCAGAATCTGAATAAATATTAGCTGTGTTCCTAACATTTTGAGGAATTCAAGATATTCTAGAAAGCTTCATATTCTGCTAACTCCCTTATGAAATAAGTCACAATGAAGTCATCATTTCTGGCTGTGTCTGTAAGTCTGCCATCAGGTGGCCCCAGGACAGATGAGGGCAAGGAATGGCCCCACATCCACTTCCTGCTCAGATGGCCATGCTTGTTTCTCATCATGCCAGTCCTGCCCTGTCTGACTCCTGATTGTAGGTTCCCCTTGGGATTCACTCTGGATTTCTGAACTGGGTTTGGAATTTGTTCATCCTCGGCTGAATCTGGGCTCTCTGTCAAGACCTCAGTCCATATTCATCCTTAAAATCTTCTACTACACGATGAGTCAGTGACTCTTTCCAGACCTCCCAGTTCTAGCCTTAGCCTCATCTACACAGTGCACCCTGAACCCTGGTGAAAGGGCAGTCCAACAGGAGCTACAATTTTCATGTTTTAAGGCCGTGGAAGTTCACACAGGCCACAAACAGTGTGCCCACACTTCCCTGTATATGGAATGGGTCTTAGACACTGTTCTTTCATTAACTAACCTGAAATTTCTGCACTGACACAGAAGAGAAGATGGTCCAGGTTCTATTGGATGTCTCCTCCCTTTCCTTACCTTTCTTTTTCCCTCCCTCCCTGTCATCCTTCCTTCCAAAAGCTTTTGCTTGGTTTCTCCTATGAGCCAAGCCCTGGGCTACACGCTACAATCACAAAGATAGTGTCCCTGCCCTCCATAAACTCACAGTCTTGTGCCTTCTGCTTTGAAGCTATGACCAATCAAGACTACATATTCATAGACTAGTTCAACATTTTACAGTTTTTGCCTCTATTTAAAATGACGAGGAATAGGAATTCATGTGTTCTTTGTCTCACACTGGGTAGTTAATCAAAGATATTTAGGTAGAGCTTTCAGGGAAAATGTGTCTCAGAAAGCATTAACCTTACCAGCCCAAACTGCCATCTCCAGAAGAGTTTTTTTTTTTAATCTCTATTATGCACGTTTGTAAACTTTTTATTCTGAAAGCATTATAGATCACAGGAAGTTGCAAAAACAGCTGATAGAGTCCCTCAAATACAACTTCTCCCAGTGGTATGATTTTGGTACCCTAGAAGAACAAGGAAATTGACAGACTTGATTCAAAAGGAATCGGCAGTTTTCATATGTGCTCATCTGTGTGTATGAATGTGTGTGTTTCCATGCAGTTTTAACCCCACATAAATTGTGTAACCACCAGAACAATCAGGATACAGAACAGTTTCATTCCCACAAAGGTACTCCCTTATGCTGCCTCTTAGGGTCACACCTACTTGACTTACTGGGCACTTGGCAATCGCAACTCTGCTCTGCATCTCTATAGTTTTGTAATTCAAGGATGATTATCAGTTCAGTTTCAGTTCAGTTCAGTTGCTCAGTCGTGTCCGACTCTTTGCAACCCCATGAACTGCAGCACGCCAGGCCTCCCTGTCCATCACCAACTCCCAGAGTTCACTCAGACTCATGTCCATCGAGTCAGTGATGCCATCCAGCCATCTCATCCTCTGTCGTCCCCTTCTCCTCCTGCCCCCAATGCCTCCCAGCATCAGAGTCTTTTCCAATGAGTCAACTCTTTGCATGAGGTGGCCAAAGTATTGGAGTTGCATCTTTAGCATCAGTCCTTCTAAAGAACACACAGGGCTGATCTCCTTCAGAATGGACTGGTTGGATCTCCTTGCAGTCCAAGGGACTCTCAAGAGTCTTCTTCAACACCACAGTTCAGAGGATGATTATAAATAGAATCATATAGTATGTAATCTTTGGAGATTGCCTATCATCACTTCAGATCCTCCAAGTTGTTCCATGTATCAACAGGTTGTTCCTTTTTATTGCTGAATAGTATGCCATTGTTTAAATGTACCAGAATTTGTTTAGCCATTCACCCACTGAAGAACATTTGTATTATTTCCAGTTGTTGTTTTTTTTTTAACTAATATGAATAAAGCTTCTGTGAACACTCCTGTAGTTTTTCTGTATAAACATAAGTTTTCATTTTTCTGGCTTAAATACCCAAGAGTGCAATTGCTGGGTATGATAATTGCATGTTTAGTTTGAAGAGAAATTCCTTGTTTGTTAGCTTAAAAAAAAAAAAAAAGCTTTACTGAGTATAATTGACATATAATAAGCTTCATATGTTGAAAGTGTGTGATTTTTTTGACAAGAGTATATATACTGAAACTATCACCACAATAAATACATCCTTTACTCTCCATACGTTTTCTCACGGCATTTGATAATCCCTTCCTCCTGTCCTACATGCCCCACAACCCATCATCCCAAGGTAATCACTGATCTGCTTTCCACCTTGATAGATTTGTTTTCATTTTCTAGAATTTTATGTTAATGAGATCATGCTCTTTTCAGGAGATGTCGGGGTTCCTTCATTCAGCATAATTATTTTGATATACATCAATTCATATCAATAATTAATTCCTTTTTATTGTCAAGTAGTATTCCATTCCTTGGATATACCGCCATTTGCTTATCCATTCCTCTGTCAATGAAAATTTGGGTGGTTTACAGTTTTGGATATTATAAGCAAAGCTGTTGTGGACATGGATGTGAAAATTTATATACAAACATATGTTTTTATTTCTCTAGTGTAAATGCCTAGTGGTGGGGTTAGGTGGTGGCTGTGTATTTAACTTCTTAGGAAACTGCCAAACTGTTTTACAAAGTCATGTATCATTTTCTCTTTCCCCTAGAAGTATATGAGAGCTGCACTTGTTCTCCAACTTTGCCAATACTTAGTCTTTTCAGTCTTTTGACTTGTAGCTATTCCAGTAGGTGGGATATTTCACTGTGGTTTTAATTTCCATCCCCCTAATGACTACTGTTTTTGAGCATCTTTTCATGTGCTTCTTTGCCATCTCTCTATCTTCTCTAGTGAAGTGTCTATTCCAATATTTACACTTTTTAAATCAGGGTGTTTGTTTTCTCATTATTAGGTTTTAAGAGTTTCCCAAGCATCCCTCCAATAAAAGTGCTCACCGGCTCTGTTTTTAGTTAACATTTTAATTGGCAAGTTAAGCTTTTGTTCCTTTAAAGCAAAACAGCCCTAACTAACTCGACCCCACTTTGTGAAATGAAGAGAAACCAAGTTCTGGGAACCCAGGAGGGGAGGTGGCAACAGATTTTGGCAAAAAGTGAGGTAAACAATGTCTTCTGTGAAGAGAAGCTACCTGAAGGAAAGGTTTATCCCCACCTACTTCACTTGCTTTCTTGATCCCCATTTTAAGTTTAGTCTTGGAATTACTCTTGCTGTGTCCCTCCTTGGCTCCTCAGGCTTCTTTTTCCTCATTCTCTATAATCTTTATCAAACATCTACCAGGTGTCTGACCCTGTGCTAAGGCACTACCCCTTACTGCCACTGCCCCAAGATCTGATATAGCATCTCACACTGCAGGGGTTCAGGAAGTGTTATCTGAATAGAAGGATTGGTGAATGGGTGTTTTAATTTTATTAAAAAGATCAGTGTTTTCACAAACTCTTTGTAGTCCCAGAGTTCAGCAGAAGGCCTCTAGAGTTTACCATGTGGGATCCAAGGGGCTTTCCAAGAGAGCAGGACTCTTTCAGTGCTGCCTCTGCCAGCCACACCCAGATCAGTTCCACTTTTATCCATGTTATGTAGTTGGGCTCCACTTAAGATTTTATTTTTATGGGACTTCCCTGGGGGTACAGTGATTAGGACTCCATGCTTCCACTGCAAGGGGCCCAGGTTCCATTCCTGGTCTGGGTTCCCACTAGTCACGCATGCAGCCAAAAAAAAAGATTTTACATATATTTTTTAAAGGTGTACTTCTGCTAAAAAGAAAAACTTTTAAACCTACTGATGTAGATACCAATTTGCTGATATAATTCCTTGAAAAAGAGAAATGAATCCTAGTCCAATTTACACTATACTAGGTATCAATCATTAAATGATATTCAGACTAGACTCTCCAAATTGAAAGTGAGGGCCACAATATAGCAGTGATGCAAGAGCTAATTAGTGACTGAGGCGAGGTAGAAGTCCCAGGATCATCATTTGACATCAGTGGATTCCTTGCTAATAACATGCTAATATATTTACGAGGAAAGCGCCAGTGAATGCTCCCAATCCACCGCACAAAGTCTTTTACACCCTGGGAGGAACTGCTAATAACAAATTTGTAGTGGTTGCAAATATCTTTTAGTCCTCTATAAAAAAAATTAACAAAGGAGCAGAGGCAGGTTAAAGAACTCTGAGAGTCTTTCAGGTTCATGTGTGCAACAAAATTTCTAGAGGCAGAGAATCTAATCTTTTTTTTTTACACACCTGAATGGAAAAGGTCCTAGATTAGTAAGAATGTTAACAATGGCCCTTAGACTTCTGAGAAAATAACAAGTCAACATAAATATGTCTGAGCGTCAGTCTTCGCATCTGTAACCTGGTGATGGTAGGAAAGGACGTTGTATAAGTTGTGGAGGATAGTGGAGATGAAGCTGTTTTGTGAACCTCAGTGTGATATGTTAAATGAAAGGCACTGCTGCTAAGTCACTTCAGTTGTGTCTGACCCTCAGCGACCCCATGGACTGCAGCCTTCCAGGCTCCTCCATCCATGGGATTTTCCAGGCAAGAGTACTGGAGTGGGGTGCCATTGCCTTCTCCGAATGAAAGGCGCTATTGCCATTGATTCTGCAAAGGCAGAATCTTCTAGTTCTGGATCTTTCTCTGACAGAAGGCAATGTGGCTTCTCCTTACTTGTCCTTCTCCCTCTCTCTCTTCTTGCCTCCGATTCCAGGGAATCATCCCTGTCCCGAGCAGATTCACCCGAAATATGAAAGAAGCAGGAGATATAACCTATAACAAGGAGAAAAACAAGTAAGTTGAGACAGGCCCATAAATGAAAGAGGATAGAATTACCAGACAAGGTGGCACTAGTGGTAAAGAACTCGCCTGCCAATACAGGAGACAAAAGAGACCCAGGAAGATCCCCTGGAGGAGGAAATAGCAACCCACTCCAGTATTCTTGCCTGGAGAATCCTATGGACAGATATAATAAAGACCCAAAATGGAACTCTGTGAAGTTCAAAAATACAATATGTGAAATTTCATTTGATTAATAGCAAATTAGACACTGCAGAATAAAGGATCCGTAAATTTAGAAACATAACAATGCAAAATTTATAAACTGAAGCACAACAAGAAAAAAAGGGGAAAAAATTGAACCAGGTTTCAGTGACCTGTCAGACAATATCAAGCTGTTAAACATTCTTGTAATTAGAGTCCCAGAAGGTAAGGCAGAAAAATCATTGAAGAAATAATAGCCAAATATATATATTTTGATGAAAACTATAAGCCCACAGATCGGAGAAGGCAATGGCACCCCACTCCAGTACTCTTGCCTGGAAAATCCCATGGACGGAGGAGCCTGGAAGGCTGCAGTCCATGGGGTCGCTGAGGGTCAGACACAACTGAGAGACTTCAGTTTCACTTTTCACTTTCATGCATTGGAGAAGGAAATGGCAACCCACTCCAGTGTTCTTGCCTGGAGAATCCCAGGGACGGGGGAGCCTGGTGGGCTGCCATCTATAGGGTCGCACAGAGTCAGACACGACTGAAGTGACTTAGCAGCATAAGCCCACAGATATAAACTTGATAAACCATAAGACAGAATAAACACAAATTAAACTACAGTAGATAGACCATGGGCTTCCCTGGTGGCTCAGACAGTAAAGAATCTGCTTGCAATGTGGGAGACCTGGGTTCAATCCCTGGGTTGGGAAGATCCCCTGGAGAAGTTCATAGCAACCCACTCCAGTATTCTTGCCTGGAGAATCCCCATGAATCAAGGAGCCTGGCTGGCTATAGTCCATGGGGTCACACACAGTCAGACATGACTGAACGACTAAGCACAGCACAGATAGACCATATTATAATCAAATTTCTGAAAACCAGTGATAGTCTACCAGAGAAGTCTTTTAATTATATATTTTTAAACAGCCAGCATCAGAGAAGGCTATTTTCACTCTTACCTTGTGCTGCACCAGCCCTTTCCACGTACCATCTCCCCCAAGATAAAACAAAAAAACAGTATTACCTCAGTCCTCATCACTAGCAGTAAGCATATCAGGCAAGAGACATTACTTGCCAACAAAGGTCCGTCTAGTCAAGGCTATGGTTTTTCCAGTGGTCATGTATGGATGTGAGAGTTGGACTGTGAAGAAAGCTGAGCACCGAAGAATTGATGCCTTTGAACTGTGGTTTTGGAGAAGACTCTTGAGAGTCCCTTGGACTGCAAGGAGATCCAACCAGTCCATTCTGAAGGAGATTAGCCCTGGGATTTCTTTGGAGGGCACAATGCTGAAGCTGAAACTCCAGTACTTTGGCAACCTCATGTGAAGAGTTGACTCATTGGAAAAGACTCTGATGCTGGGAGGGATTGGGGGCAGGAGGACAAGGGGACAACAGAGGATGAGATGGCTGGATGGCATCACTGACTCGATGGACATGAGTCTGAGTGAACTCCGGGGGTTGGTGATGGACAGGGGAGGCCTGGCGTGCTGTGATTCATGGGGTTACAAAGAGTCGGACACTACTGAGCGACTGAATTGAACTGAACTGAGCCTTTGACAGGGATTCACATTATCTTGTCTAATCCTGATAATAATCTTGTAATTATTGTCACTAGATTGTTGGTGTCCATTTTATAAGTGAAGAAATGAAAGCACAGAGAAGTTAACTTGTTTGTATCACATAACTAATGCTGTGGAAGTGAAGTGAAGTTGCTCAGTCGTGTCCGACTCTTTGCGACCCCATGGACGCCAAGCTCCTCCGTCCATGGGATTTTCTAGGCAAGAGTATTGGAGTGGGTTGCCATTTCCTTCTCCAGGGAACTTCCCAACCCAAGGATCGAACCCAGGTCTCCCACATTGTAGACAGACGCTTTACCGTCTGAGCCACCAGGAAATGCTGTGGAACCAAGGTTCAAATCCAAACAGACTGACCTGGGAGCCCGTCCACAATGCTCAACACTATACTATATCAGCACCATGAATGGCATCACACAATTCTAGGGAAGGAAGAAATACTACTTATAATTCCCTACTAAGTATCAACCATAAAATGGCTTTTTATTAAAGCACAGTTTTCAGCTGCTTTCCCCAAACTGTTACCACCTTTCCAATTTGGGGGGAGAGTAAAAAGTCTTAGAAAAGTCTGTACTATGCTTACTCATTACGCCTGGATCTCAAGGACTGGAAATGAACCACCTTTAATCGGAAAAGTAATGAACTTAGAACCTGAAGATACGGTTATCAGCTCAGGCAAGTCACTTCTCTGACCTCAATTGTTTTAAATTTAATTTTCTTCTAATTTTGTTTCCTTCAAACATCTTAATTTCCTTAAACACGTTAATCAACTTTTTAGTTTAGTTGTAACATATGTTTGAAGATCCCCTTCTGCTATCTGTTGTTTCTGCTGGGTCTTTCTCATGATGTCTTTCCCTCCTTCTTTCTCTCACTCCCGTTTCTTTCTTTATTTCAATTTATTCATGTGTAATCCAGAAAAAATAATAACTAATCATAAGAAATGTAACTGGAAGTGGTATATAAAAAGTAATATATACAAACTTGAAAAGACTTTCCATGTTTATTTCAGTTCAGTTCCGTTGCTAGTCATGTCCAACTCTTTGCGACCCCATAGACTGTAGCATGCCAGGCTTCCCTGTCCAACACTAACTCCAGGAACTTGCTCAAACTCATGTGCATTGAGTCAGTGATGCCATTCAACCATCTCATCCTCTGTCGTCCCCTTCTCCTCCCGCCTTCGATCTTTTCCAGCATCAGGGTCTTTTCAAATGAGTCACCTCTCTGCATCAGGTGGCCAAAGCATTGGAGCTTCAGCTTCAGCATCAGTCCTTTCAATGAATATTCAGGGTTGATTTACTTTAGGATTGACTAGTTTGATCTCCTGCTGTCCAAGGAACTTGCAAAAATCTTCTTCAACACCACAGTTAAAAAACATCAATTCTTCAGTGCTCAGCTTTCTTTAAGGTCCAACTCTCACATTCATACATGACTAATGGAAAAAAAGATAACTTTGACTATAAGGATCTTTGTTGGTTAAGTAATGTCTCTGCTTTTTAATATGCTGTCTAGGTTTGTCATAGCTTTTCTTCCAAGGAGCAAGTGTCTATTAATTTCATGGCTGCAGTCACCATCTGCAGTGATTTTGGAGCCAAGAAAATAAAGTCTGTCACTGTGTGCATTGTTTCCCATCTATTTGCCACGAAGTGATGAGACCAGATGCCATGATCTTAGTGTTTTAAATGTTGAGTTTTAAGCCAGTTTTTTTCACTCTCCTCTTTCACCTTCATCCAGAGGCTCTTTATTTCCTGCCATTTATTTTCTGCCATAACGGTAGTGTCATATGCATATCTGAGGTTACTGATATTTCTCCCAGCAATCTTGATTCCAGCTTGTGTTTCATCCAGCCTGGCATTTCGCATGATGTACTCTGCATGTAAGTTAAATAAGCAAGGTGACAATATACAGCCTTGACATACTCCTTTCCCTATTTGGAACCAGTCTGTTGTTCCATGACCGGTTCTAACTGTTGCTTCTTGACCTGCATATAGGTTTCTCAGGAGGCAGGTCAGGTGGTCTGGTATTCCCATCTCTTTCAGAATTTTCCACAGTTTGTTGTGATCCACACAGTCAAAGGCTTTAGTGTAGTCAATGAAGCAGAAGTAGATAAATTTCTGTAACTGTCTTGCTTTTTCTATGATTCAAAGGATGCTGGCAATCTGATCTCTGGTTCCTCTGCCTTTTCTAAATCCAGCTTGAACATCCGGAAGTTCTCAGTTTTTAGGAGGGCCATTTTAAAATGGAATTGATATCACTTATATTAATTGAAAATTTAAGCAGCAAGATCTGATCTTTCATTTTGTTTCTTGTCACTGATGACTTATGCAACACCTTCACTTCTGAATAAGAATTTTGACATAAAGAGTTCTTTTCTTTGGGGGTAGAATTTAAAGATACCTTAGGATCCTCAAGCTGGGACCCTTGCCCTGATGACACAGGGTACTGGTGATAGAGCTGATGTAACATAAAAAGAAGCCATTAGAAGCCTGTGCATATGCTGAAACACTACACAACAAAACCTTAACTTAAAAATGTATACTCCTTTAGCTCACAATTTCACTTCTAGGAATTCACCATATGAATAAATATTTATTCTAGCATTGTTTTTAATAATGGAAAATTAGAAGCAACCCATTAATTAAGCACGTCATTAAAAAAAATTCCTCTATGGATAATAAAAACCATTCTGGAAAAGAGTGGATTATTATTAATATGGAGGAAAGAAGTATAAAAAAAAACAAAGTTTAAAAAGGAGGTTGCAAAAATAGAATTATCATACAATCCAGCAATTCCATCTGGATATATACTCCCCCAAAATTGAAAGCAGGATTCTGAGGAGATACTTGTACACCCAAGCTTTTGGCAGGTTTATTCCCTACAACCAAAAAGTAGAAGCCACCCAAGTTCCATTGGTAGATGAATAGATAATGAAATGGATATATATACATACAATGAAATGTTATTCAATTTTAAGAAGGAAGGCAATCCTGACACATGCTACAATATGAATGAACCTGAGAACATTATGCTGAATGAAATAAGCCAGCCACAAAATGATGAATATTGCATGATTCCATTTACAAGAGGCACCTAAGGTAGTCAGACTCAGAGAGAGAGAAACTAGAATGATGATTGCTAGGGGCTGGAGGGAGGAGGGAAGGGAGAGTTATTGTTCAATGGGTATAGAGTTTCAGTGTTTCAGGAGGAAAATAATTCTGGAGATTGGTTGCACAGTGGTATAAATGTACTTAACACTACTGAACTCCACACTTTAAAGTGGTTAAGATAGTAATTTTAATGTTATGTGTACTTTACCACAATTAAAATTTTTAAAAAGCAAGGAGGCGGTGATGGGGCATATGGTAAGAGAATTTTTCAGGCAGAAAAACAAAACAAAAAAACAAGCGTAGGAAAGCATGGTATATTCTGGGAACTATATGTGATTCCATATAGCTGGATGGACCAGACAATACAGGACCTGATACACGATGTTTAAGAATTTGGACTTTATCTAGAAAAGCAATATTGAGTTGATTTGCTTAAGACTGCTTATCGAAATGAGGGTTAGAATATTGATAGTATCACTCAGATCTCCTGATTCCCCAGTTAGAGGAAGTATGTTTGTGTAGACATATGATGTATCTCAAGTGGGTAAACATCTTTATGAAAGGCTAATCCTACAATATCTAATGTTTAACCCATTAATTGAATTGTATCACCCATTTTCCAAGGAGTCAATATCACTCATAAAGATCCTTAGTTTTCTGTCATTATTATTAAACCCTTTTGAAGCTGAAAAATAAATGTAAATTCCATTTAAAAAAGAGGCTACAAAATAGTAGGTACTATTTTTATAAGAAAAATATATATGCATTAAAAATACTGGAAATATCTACAGCAAATATATATGCATGAAAAGTACTGGAAATATCTACAGCAAATGTTAGTAGTTATCTTTGGGATGTGTAATTTGGGTTAATTTTTGTCTTTTTCCTGGTGCTTTTCTGTTTTCTAATGTTTCTTAGTGAGCACATGAACTAAAATTATTAATGAAGAAAAAGTACTTGTAAGTTTCACTCCATCAAATGGCAAATTTGTCGAGAGTACTTTGGTAACCACGTCAATGTACTCTTCTGAGTCTAGGAGTTAATGATACCCTGGCAGGTCAGCATCAGGACTGGAAGGGAGCAGCTGCCCAGCCAGGAAGATCTGAGCCCTCAGAGCCGCTTTTCTCCCTCCCTGCCATTCTCCCTGTGCCTTCCTCCCTTTTCAGTCTCTTGCTCAATTAGGCTGTCTGTGTAGAACACCCGCTTGATGGGGTCACTTCACAAATACTAGCCTGATAGGGGGCTTAAGGACACTGGGAGCAAGGGATGCTGGGAACTCCAAGGTATTTCACCAATGGGACTATGTTGCAGACCTGATTCATTTCAGAATTCCCTGCCTTACGAAATGAGGTCATTTTTGAGAAGCTCAAGGGGAAAGCAAAGAAAAGGGAGGGATATGAGACTGAGAGAGAACTGTCAAAAGACATGAGAAGCTCATGGGGGAGGAAGGATGGAACGAGGCAAGGGTGAGGGCTGAATTCCAGCCCCCTGTGTGGAAGGACATAGGTATATACTTCAGCAGTAACTGCAGTGAGGTGCTGAGCACAGCCTCTGTGCAGGTCATCATCCTGTCACTCGTGCCTGAAGAGACTCGGACTGCTCTTCTCAGAAAACAGAAGAATCTGAATCTGTGACGATAGGAAGGACCCTTCCTGTGCCTAGCTTGCCTGTGAATTCCCCAGGCCTTGTTGCTGCCTTTCATTCTCCTCTTTCCAGCCTATAAAATACTTCCACCTTTCTTTCTTCAGCTAATTTATCCTTCAGGGTTCAGCAAAGGATTTGCTTTCTTATTACATATCATAGTATACTTAAGTTATCTATATTGACTTCCTTTCATTTCACCAAAAATTCCTTGAGGGTAAGAACTCAATCATTTTCGTTCATACAGTCACAATGCCTGGAACACAATAGGTACTACTAAACATTGCTTGCGGTGACTTGACCTTAACCTTGAATTAAGGTTTTCTTGCTACTAAGGCTTTCACGAACAAAGCTAGTGGATGGAATTCCAGTTGAGTTATTTCAAATCCTAAAAGATGATGCTGTGAAAGTGCTGCAGTCAATATGCCAGCAAATTTGGAAAACTCAGTAGTGGCTACAGGACTGGAAAAGGTCAGTTTTCATTCCAATCCCTAAGAAAGGCAATGCTAAAGAATGCTCAAACTACCGCACAATTGCACTCATCTCACACGCTAGCAAAGTAATGCTCAAAATTCTCCAAGCCAGGCTTCAACAGTAGGTGAACCATGAACTTCCAGATGTTCAAGCTACTTTTAGAAACGGCAGAGGAACCAGAGATCAAATTGCCAACATCCGTTGGATCATCGAAAAAGCAAGAGAGTTCCAGAAAAACATCTATTTCTGCTTTATTGACTATGCCAAAGCCTTTGACTGTGTGGATCACCACAAAGTGTGGAAAATCCTTCAAGAGATGAGAATACCAGACTACCTGACCTAAGTTCTGGGAGTTGGTGATGGATAGGGAGGCCTAGTGTGCTGTAGTCCATGGGGTCGAAAAGAGTTGGACATGACTGAGCGACTGAAATGAACTGAACTGAAGGCTTTCACATTTCCTACTTGAAGGTGAGTCATCTCTTCACTGACAACTGAGTTTGACACATTGACCAATCTCTAGGACCTCTGAGATCCAGCTAGAGCCACCAAAACTGCTATCCACTGGTACTGTCCCCAACTGCATCCTGTACCAGGCCCCTTGGACAGGAGGAACAGAAGGACCAATGCAGTTCTTTCTCTGCCAGCACTGACTCAGGACTGGCTGAAGTCTTTTTCATCTTATAATAAAACACCTTGACTACATCATTTCTTCAGAAACCTATCTTTCACATTTAAGAAGGTCATGCTGCTGCTGCTGCTGCTGCTAAGTCACTTCAGCTCTGTGCGACCCCATGGACTGCAGCCTACCAGGCTCCTCCATTCATGGGATTGTCCAGGCAAGAGTACTGGAGTGGGTTGCCATTACCTTAAGAAGGTCATAGAAATGAATTTTAGAGCAATCTCCTCTATAGAGATTTGGGTTAAGAGCTTTCTCTGCAGGGGAGTTTCCTTTGCTACTCCTGCACCCTCTTCTCTCCATGAACAAATTTAAAAGGCATTCAATGAGATTCTGTTCTGAGAGACCAGATTCAACACATAGCACACAATTTTGCTGACTAATTGGTTCAGCTTTGGAGACTAGCTCTAGAGATTCCCAGGAACCTGTGCTCTTCAAGCAATTCCAGCCTACAAAAGGACATATCAATAAACTGGCCTCAGAGTCAGTCTGCACTGAGCTTGACCTTAACCTGATCTGAACTTCTTGGTACTTTGGACCAGAAAAACATCAGTCACACCCAAGTTTCCAGTAAAAGTCACAGTGCAAAGAAGGAAATCAAAAGTACTAACTAACCCAAAGAGATCTTCCTCAATACTGTATTGCTTGAAATTTTAGTCTCTCCTGATTTGTTCACAATTAACTTTCAAAGCTAAATGTGAACAGACAGTTTCATAAACAGAGATAATGAAGCCTAGAGACCAATGAAAAGAATTGTATACTCTTCCTTGGAAGCTTTCTTCAAATTAAGTTGCTAGCTGGATTTCTTTCGGGCTTATTGTAGACTCACCAAACTATAGAACGAGTGATTTACCAAACGAACTTTGGCTTTTTTTTTCTAATGCTTCATTTAACTAGTTTATGCCTCAGAGTAAAGCTATTATAATGGCATTATCTTTCTAATGAGCAATGGTGCAATGCTTCCCAGACAGCAATGCCCAGAATTATGCAGTGTTTAAAAGCCACCACGACTTTAGGGAATACTCACTATTTTTTCTATTGCAAATATTGTAGTCACATTCAAAATGAATGAGTGTAATTCTTTTGGTGTTTTTTCAGACTTTTAATTCTTTAATAAATTATGGCTTCCCAAAGGAATAAGCATAGTTCATTAGCAGTGCTAATGAAAATGTCATCTTCAGTAAAACTTACCAGAATATCATTCCCTGAAGCAAAATGTTTTCAGTTGCTTTGTTTGCCAACTTTATTAAAGAAAAACTTTGTGGTCTGGTTTAGTAAATTGAACATAATTGAGAGAGGAGAGAAGCAATCATCCTTAGACAAGTAATTATACAATTAAATAAAAAAAAACAACTCTAACAATAGTGTTACAAATCTTCAGGGGAAATAAGAGACTTTTTAAAAATAAAAAGATTGGCATGAGAAACATTATTATCAATAAGTCCTTTTATGCCATTTATGTTAATTGCTGAGGCCTTCTCTCCTTTCACGTTCAATCAAGAGATTTTGAGAAGTTCAAAATAAATAGTATGCCTGCTACAGGCCATAAACAATGACTCAGAGTCAAATGTCCAACTCTTAAGGATTCAGCTCAGTAGTTTCCTTCTTAAACAAGTTTGTTTACATTTGTCCTAGGGAAATACAACTTATTTTACTGGCTGGCTCATACTAGCATACTGCATATTAGTTGAGACTAATAAATGAAGGTTTCATTAAAGCAGCAGACTAAACTGTTATTCTGATATCATTTTTGCTTCTTGTAGGAAGGCTTTCTTGTTATTGTGGAAATAAATGATGACCACCTGAATAAGATCAATGGCTATTTATTCAGTAGTTACTATAGTGTGGATCAGCTACCATATCTTATGTTCGGTGGAGACTCAAGGGCAGGCAGGGGAATCAGAAAGCTTTATAATTTTTTTTTTTCTTTAAAAAGGGCATCAAGTATGCTCTGATTGAAAGTTGTTGATACAGGAAAGCTGGAGGTGGGAGAGTCAACAGGACATTTTATGTAATTGACTTGGAGAGCGTATTTGATTTTCTCTGGTTAGCCCTGAGTTAGAAGCAAGGGCAAAACACAGGAAAGCTGATAGTCATTAACCAAGTCCTGATCATTCTGCATCAAATGGTTGTAATTGGCTTCCTGGGCTGGTCACTGCAGAGATTGTGGATCAGAGATATATTGCCATATATAGTCTAGCCAACATCTGTGTGTATGATCAATCTTTCATCATACATGGCAGTTACTTCCTTGAATTACTTTCTCACCTCCATCTGCATTGAAAAATCAAAATGTAGTGACCTACAAATCGATTTACCAAACTATTAAACTCCATTCTTAAAGAATGAGTCAGAGCAGGGTGACAAAGATGGGAATCTCAGTTCAGTTCATTTCAGTCGATCAGTCGTGTCCAGTTCTTTTCGACCCCATGGACTACAGCACGCTAGGCCTCCCTATCCATCACCAACTCCTGGAACTTACTCAAACTCATGTGCATTGAGTCAGTGGTGCCATCCAACCATCTCATCCTCTGTCATCCCCTTCTCTCATCTTCAATCTTTCCCAGCATCAGGGTTTTTTCTAATAAGTCAGCTCTTCGCATGAGGTGGCCAAAGTATTGGAGTTTCAGCTTCAGCATCAGTCCTTCCAATGAACATTCAGGACTGATTTCCTTTAGGATGGACTGGTTGGATCTCCTTGCAGTCCAAGGGACTCTCAAGAGCCTTCTCCAACACCACAGTTCAAAACCATCAATTCTTCTGTGTTCAGCTTTCTTTATAGTCCAACTCACATCCATACATGACTCCTGGAAAAACCATAGCTTTGACTAGATGGACATTTGTTGGCAAAGTAATGTCTCTGCTTTTAATATGCTGTCAAGTTTGGTCATAACTTTTCTTCCAGGGAATAAGTGTCTTTTTATTTCATGGCTGCAGTCACTATCTGCAGTGATTTTGGAGCCCCCCCAAAATAAAGTCTGCCACTGTTTCCATTGTTTCCCCATCTATTTGCCATGAAGTGATGGAACTGAATGCCATGATTTTAGTTTTCTGAGTGTTGAGTTTTAAGCCAACTTTTTCACTCTCTTGTTTCACTTTCATCAAGAGGCTCCTTAGTTCTTCTTCGCTTTCTGCCATAAGGGTGGTGTCATCTGCATATCTGAGGTTATTGATATTTCTCCTGGCAATCTTGAGTCCAGCTTGTGCTTCTTCCAGCCCAGCGTTTCTCATGATGTACTCTGCATAGAAGTTAAATAAGCAGGGTGACAATATACAGCCTTGACGTACTCCTTTCCCTATTTGGAACCAGTCTGTTGTTCCATGTCCAGTTCTGACTGTTGCTTCCTGACCTGCAAACAGATGTTTCAGGAGGCAGGTCAGATGGTCTGGTATCCCCATCTCTTGAAGGATTTTCCACACTTTGTGGTGATCCACACAGTCAAAGGCTTTGGCATAGTCAATAAAGCAGAAATAGATGTTTTTCTGGAATTCTCTTGCTTTTTCGATAATCCAGTGGATGTTGGCAATTTGATCTCTGGTTCCTCTGCTGTTTCTTAAAGTAGCTTGAACATCTGGAAGTTCACGGTTCACGTACTGTTGAAGCCTGGCTTGGAGATGGGAATGGATACTTTATTTTTAAGTATGTGTGTGTGCTAAGTCACTTGTGACCCCATGGACTGTAGCCCACTAGGCTTCTCAGTCCGTGGGTTTCTCCAGGCAAGAATACTGGAGTGAGTTGCCATGCCCTCCTCCAGGGGACCTTCTCAACCCTGGGATCAAACCCACATCTCTTATGTCTCCTGTTGGGGGCCGGCATGAGGCACTCCGCCCATGGCAAAGGTCATGAGGAAGGAGGCTCGACATACGCAAAGGCGGGATCGAGCCTCAGGAGTCCCCCTGGAAATCCTCGAGCATCTACCCCCATAACCAGAGCCTGCCTACTTTACTACTTTGTGCTCTCACCTACACCTCTGACTTTACGGGGGGCTGTCCCCCACCACCTCTTTCGGAGAAGGAGTTAACTTAAAGCTCCAGTTGATAAAAACCCCTGGGCGTGACAAGAGTGTTTTAACCTACAAACTCCTCTGAAGGTTCTCTAGCCTGCCTGACAGGCTTGTCCGGCCACATGTGATTGCTCACAGCCTCCCAACCATGAGAGGCACAAGATGCTTTAAACCTTCTAAAAACAGGTTCTTTAGAAAAGTTAGAAAATTATTAGTATAAGTATAATGGGCTGATTAGAAATCATATTGGTGAAGGGTTTTTCATTTGTTGAGCCAATGTTTACTGCTAAGTCTCCACATCCCCTGCCCTTATACACATTAATGAATATATAGAAGAAATAAGTATTAACCTTTGATATTAATCACGTTAGACCTTAGGCTAAGTAAATTCTTTCCTTAACTAAAACCCACTACACCCTCACCCTATAGGAATGTAACTTTATTTGGGTGGCGTCTGTTTTAAGAATAATCACCCCTGGAGAAATAAGTGTCCTGGTTGACTGACCGCTGTCACAAGGAGAGGGTCGTAAATTGTCAGCAGGCCCCCTGGCCAGAAGATGATGTAACACCCCTAAGACCTCTGTATACATTTGTATGAAGCACCTGACTTTGATAAAAGTCAGGACTGCTGACCCCACGTGACTTTTGCATAACACCTCAGTGTATAAAAGTAGACCATGGAAAATAAAGAATTGGGATCAGTTCCTCGAAAGACTGGTCTCCCCATGTCTCTCTCTCTCTCTCACTCTGGTTGAGTCTCCATCTGGAGCGCGGAACCCACCATGCTTACTAATTATGCCTGGGCTTCTAAGATCCGACCGGGGAGGCCTCAGTGTCTCCTCTCCTTCGGGAGAACGGAAGGACGCCTGCGGCCTACGTAAGTGGTGCAAGCTTCTTGTCTTGAAGTTTTATTGGTCCCCCGCGTAAACCAAGCTACTCAGCCTCTTTTCTCCACTGAATTTTCCTCACTGAGCTATCCTTATTCTATTCCTTAATTAACGTTTAATTAAGCAGTTGTTCCCCGACCCTCGCCTAGCCGTCTCTCCTTCGAATACCCTGGATCAGCTGGGGCTGGTCCCCGGCAGGTGGCGCCCGAGACAGGATATTCCAAGGTAAGCTCCCTGCAATTAGGGTCATCAGCTCTATTGCTCCCCCGTTCTCGGAACAACTGGGTCATCAGCCCTCTTGTTCCCCCACGGAGCAGTTTGGGTCATCAGCTCTACTGCTTCTCCCTCGGAACAGTTTTGGGTCATCAGCCCGCTGTTCCCCCCCCCCGGGACAATCTGGGTCATCAGCCCAATTGTTCTTCCAGTGTTCGGGACGGCTAGGACCCCACTCAAGGGTGCCGCGGACCCCCCTGTAGGATAGACAGGGCGAGAGGAGTGGGAAGTGTTGAAAGTGCTGAAGAGTTAGAGAGAAAAAACGGTTTCTAAAAAGGCTGACAAGAAAGGCCTGATCTTTTGATAGCTAAAAGCAAAATCTATTATACTTAATTTTCTGACATGGGTAACACTGAAACTAAGAATGGCAACTCTTTATACAAGTAATCTTGAAACTGTTAAAGAGGCTACTGTTAATTTAGATACTTGGGTGAAGGTAAAAAACCAACTAAAAACTTATCCTATAAATATGATTAAAAATGTTCTGGACCCTCGTCATGAGGCTGTGGGATAACCTATGGGAGAGGCTATAGCGGTGGATGGTAGTGGGTCTCCACCTTCTGCGCAGATCATATTTTCTGCCATTGATGAGGAAAAGGAGGGAGACTGTGCTCTACCTCCCGAGGAGTGAGAGGGCTTACAGGACGCTGCGGCCGGGCGCCCTGGTGAGCCCCCTCTCCCTCTACACAAACCTTTAAAAATTTATCCAACAATTTCTGATTTAAGGCGACTACTCCACCTCCGCTTGCACCTCCCAGGGCCTAAGAATTCCCCAGTTTACATCCAAAGCCTCCCAGAGCATTGCCTAAGGTTGAAAAAGATTAAAAGTTTTCTTTTAAACAAAGTAGCTTTTAAAGAATACACAATATACAGAGCCTGCTCCTTGCAAAAAACCCCCTCAGGGGGGCCTCACCCAAGCAAAAAAAAAAAAAAAAAAGAGAAAAAGAAAAAAGTGAAAAAGAAAAAAGGAAAGAAAATAGAGAAAGATCTAAAGATAAAAAAAGAACTAAAGAGTGAAAAGGAGAGAGGAACGGAGAAATAAGGAATCAGGGAATGCAGCAAGATAGAAAAAGGAAAAAAGGAAGTTAGAAAAAGAGATACAGAGAGAAAGAGAGGGGGAGAGAGAGAAATAAAGTAAGAAGGAAAAAGGGGGAATGAAAGAGGGAAACAGGAAGGAAATGATAGAAAGTAAAAGAGAAGAGAAGAAGAAGGAAAAAAGATAGAGTGAGGGAAAGAAAACTTGAGAAAGATTTAGAGAAGAAGGGAAAAAAAAAAAGTCAGCAGAGGAGAGAGGAGAGGACTTAGAGGACACTGTGGCCTGATGCCCTGGCGAGCTACCTCCCCCTCTGCGCAAACTTTAAAAAAAAACTTATCCACCACTTTCTGATTTGGGGCGATAGCCGCCGCCTCCGTTTGCGCCTTCCAGGGCCCAAGAGTTCCCCACTTTGCCCCCAAAGCCTCTCAAAGTGTTGCCTAAGCCTGAAAAAGATAAAAAGTTTTTTAAACAGTGGAGCTTTTAAAACAGACTGCATGCACAATATGCAAAGGTGCTCCTTGGAGAAAACCCCCTCAGGGGGGTCTCACCCAGGCTAAGAGAAAAGCAGAAAGGTAAGGGGATTTAGCAACAATAATAACCCTTGACAAGCCGGTTACTCCAATTCCAATGGGAGTGGCTGGCCCCCTACCTGAGGGCATTGTAGGACTTGTGCTAGGGCGTAGCTCGCTTTCTGGAAAAAAAAAAAAAGAGAGAGAAAAGAAAAATTTCGGTGGTGCATGGTGTAGTCGATTCTGATTATATTGGAGAAATTAAAGTTTTGATCTCGCTGCCTACCAAAACTGTGCAAATTAATAAAGGTCAAAGAATAACACAGTTTTTGCTTTTACCTTATCAGACAGGAAAAAATTTGACTTCTCAAGCTAAGAGCCACAGAGCGTTTAGATTTAGTGATCTAGCTTTTTGGGTGCAGGAAATTACAGCTCCAAGGCCTTTAAAAGATCTTTTAATTCAAGAAAATAAAATGTCAGGGCTATTAGACACAAGAACAGACATCTCTTAACATTGCTGGAAAAAACTGGCCCAGTTCCTGGCCCACGTATACTACTGAAAATGAGTTGGTGAGATTAGAGAAAGTGGTATGCAGGGTGGGAATGCTGTAGAAAAAAAGGTGAGGGAGAGTTTAAAACCTTGAGGAGTAGTGAGTTCCCCATTGCTGGAAGTATTCAAGCAAAGATTAGATGGTTGCTTGTCATATAAAAAGCTATTGACCAGATTTAGTTTACAAAACGATAATTGGAGAAGCTTATAAAGATGTTGTGCAACACCTCTTTACTTGCTTCTCATATTTAGGTGCCAAAAGTTTTGAAAATTGATAATGCCCATTTGAAGATTGTTTACTAACTTTAAATGATTTCCAAAAATTATTAGGGGACATTAACTAGATACGCCCACATTTAAAACTGACTACTGCAGATTTAAAGCCTTTATTTGATTGCTTAAAAAGCGATCCTAATTCCAGTTCTAAGCGAAAGTTGACTAAGATGACAGACAGACGGCTCTTGTTAAAGTAGATGAGACTTTAAATGATCAGTTAATTAGGATTAATAATACCAAAAGATGAGATTAAATTATTCTTGCCACAAAACATACACCTACAGGGTACTTGTGACACAAAGGCCCATTGGTTCCATCTACCAGTGACCCCAAGAAAAATAGTTTTATCTTATCCCAGGTTGGTGGCACAATTAATTATAAAAGGAGGAAAAAAGAAGTGTGGAACTTTTTAGAAAAGAAGTAGCAAATATAGTAATTCCATTCAATAAGGATCAACTGCAAGTCTTTTACAAAGTAGTGATCATTGGCAAGTTGCCCTGATAGATTTCAGGGGTCAAATTTTGTTTCATTTGCCCTCAAGCCCCCATAGTAGTTAAAAGTTCAAAGATGTTAGATTGGCAGTTTGAGGATACCTGTGGAACTTTCCAACCCTATGTAGTTCCTATGCTCCCCTTTACCCTATGGGGGAGGGACGTGCTGTCTCAAATAGGAGATACTCAGAGAAGGGTTTTCTCAATTTCTTAGTTATCAACAGGCGGTACAATTAACAATACTATATATATTATTATTATAAATACATAATATAAATATATTTGCCTAATTACAGTTTGCCTAATTAGGTATGGGTACAAATAAAATATAATAAAGGTATACATAATTCTATTTATAGATCTATACTTAATTAATTTGTATATAATTAATATGTATACTATATATGCATATTATATATATACTGTATAATTAAATATGTGTTGCAGTAATATAATGTGTGTGTGGCTGATATTAATTGGTATGGATTGATGCTGTGATGATATATGTTCTATATACTGTATAATTATATTATATATGTGTGACATGTATTATTACAGTATATTGGTTTGTGTTGGTTGGTATTAGCTGTGTACGTGTTGTATTGCTGTAATATATATTAATTAATAATTATAAAGATTAATTCAAGTATATTGATTTATTATATGTCAGTAAGTTTATACTTGTTGCCATATATAAATACATGTATAAATACATTTTGCATTTAGGCATATCTATATACCAAAATGAGATAAGGAGTTTATACACTTATTATTTAAATTTATAGAGACCTAAACTAAACATTAGACCTAAATTAACATATCCCTAAATTTATGTTGCTAAAATGTAAATTTTAAAAATTTAAAAAATTAAATTGACAACTGCTTGACAATTCCTTTACCATAAAACCCCCATAGGTGTAATTGAGGTAGCCAGACAAAAAATTGGTTTTATGGCAAAACGGCCCCCTAGAGTGGGTCCATCTTCCCGCTCAAACTAAAAAAGTAGTGGCTTCTTATCCAGGACTGATAGCTATGTTGATATTAAAAGGGAGAAAACGGAGCATTGAATTGTTTGGTAAAGAGACATCAGAAATTGTAATTCCGTATAATAAGAAACAACTTGATGCTCTTCTAATGTTTGAAAATTGGCAGATTGCTATAGGAAACTATTTTGGTCAAATTTTTGCATCATTTACCTTCACATGTTTTGTTGAATTTTATATCCAGACATCCAGTTATTTTTCCTGTCAGATGTAAACAATCTCCTATTCCAAATGCCCAGATAGTTTTTACTGATGGGTCAGCAAATGGTAAAGCCTCCATAGTCACTAAAAATCACCAAAAGGTTTTAGAAACATGGGAAACTTCAGGTCAAAGAGCTGAAATAACAGCAGTCGTAGAGGCTTTTGCTATGTTTGCAGATGAGGAATTTAATCTTTATTCTGATTCTCAGTATATTGTCAGGTTGTTTCCACATATTGAAACTGTGGTTTTGCTGAAAATAAAACTACCATATTTCATTTGTTAAGTAAATTACAGCAACAAATTTGGAAAAAGAAAATATTTTTTATTGGACACATTTGGGCTCATTCCGGATTGCCCGGCCCTTTAAATGCCTTTAATGATTTGGCTGACTTGTTAACCAGAAATACAGTGGCTACTGTGATTGAGGAGGCCAGAGCCTCTCACTCACTTCATCATCAATACGCTACTGCCTTAAGATATCAATTCCAAATTCCCAGAGAAACTGCTAGGGAGATTGTGCGCTCTTGCTTACACTGCCCCACTGTTTATAATAGTTTACCTATGGGAGTTAATCCTTGCGGTCTCAAACCTAACGTACTCTGGCAAATGGATGTTAACTCATGTCTCTTCATTTGGAAAACTGTCCTTTGTTCATGTAACTGTAGGTACCTTTTCTCACGTTATTATTGCAACTGCTCATACAGGGGAAGTAGTTAAAGATGTGATACAACATCTCTTTACTTGTTTTTCATATTTGGGCCTGCCAAAAGCTCTAAAAAACTGACAACGCTCCTGCTTACACTTCTAAGTCTTTTCAGGAATTTTGTATAAAGTTTCAAATTAAACATAATACTGTCATCCCTTATAATCCCCAGGGACAGGCCATTGTTGAAAGAGCGCATCAAACATTAAAAATCCAAATTCAAAAACTAAAAGAAGGGGAGTTTAAGTATAGCTCTTCCCATCAAATCTCCCCATCAAACATGCTCTTTTCGTAATAAATATTCTAAATACTGATCTGGCTGGAACTACTGCAATGCTTCGTCATTGGTGCCTAGAGCAATTAAATGCAAAACCATTAGTCAAATGGAAGGACCTCTTCTCAGGACAATGGGAGGGTCCTGACCCATTATTAACTAGCGGTCGAGGATGTGCTTGTATTTTTCCAGAGGACGCAGATTCACCAATTTGGGTTCCAGACAGGCCAGGTTCGAGGCACGCGCTTGCTCGCCCCGCCCACCAGGCAGCTCTCGCCTCCGCGCTTCCAGCCTCGCCCTGCACCCTCCTCGCTGCACCCCACGACCTAGAGCAAAGAAGTTTGTGCAGCAAGTGAGGGCCAGAGAGGAGAGCGCACCCGCAAAGTGCCATCCAGACCAGCGCAGCGCCCGCCAGCAGGGGAGACAAGATAAACATCGAGATCCCGGCGAGACTGACAGGGCTGCTGCAGCGTGAACTCCAACCAAAAAATAATTCTACTTATTCTGTTTTAGCTTGTCTACCCTCGCCTTATGTTTTCCTTTTTACTAATGACTCCAACAAACTTAATGTATTCATGAATTATTCAGGTGGACCTAACGTGGTAACTTGTGAACAATGTATGCTTTCATCTTGTTTAAACCCTCAATGTAATGTTTGCTCCTTTGTGGTGTTACAATGCCCATCCTATCTTATGGTGCCTATATGATAGCTATGGTCTTGCCGTGTTACAGCAACTACAGGATTTAATGCGATCGCGACGGTTTGTGGGCCTACTTATTTTAGGAATATCAGCTTTAATAGCAGCAATTAGTTCTGTTACTGCAGCAGCAATATCATTGACTCAACAAGTGCATACTGCCCAATATGTTGATACCATGTCTAAAAATGTTTCTTTAACTCTAGGAACTCAGGAAGCTATAGATAGGAAATTAGAGATGAGAGTAGATGCCTTAGAAGAAGCAATTATGCATATTGGGACTGAGTTACAGGCTTTAAAGGTGAAGATGGCTTTGACATGCCACACTGATTACAGGTGGATATGCGTGACATCTTTGAAGGTAAACGAGACAGATTATGAATGGGAAAAGATTAAAAATCATATCTCAGGTGTTTGGAATAGTTCTGATATTGGCCTGGACTTAGGGAAACTTCATAATCAAATACAGACCTTGGAACACTCTCGACTGGATTTTACCGCCGCTGGAGCAGCTAATGACTTTTTTCACACCTTCTCTAACTTTATTTCTGGAAAAAATATTCTGTCTAATATCCCTAGTTATGCTGTCGTTGGTGCTCAAATCCTACTTCTCATAAACATTCTTCCTTGTATTGTCAGGATTCTTCGGCAGAGCATTCGGAAGCTCTCGACTGAGCTGCATCTGGCTGTTTTAAGAAATAAAAAAGGGGGAGATGTTGGGGGCCGGCATGAGGCACTCCGCCCATGGCAAAGGTCATGAGGAAGGAGGCTCGACATACGCAAAGGCGGGATCGAGCCTCAGGAGTCCCCCTGGAAATCCTCGAGCATCTACCCCCATAACCAGAGCCTGCCTACTTTACTACTTTGTGCTCTCACCTACACCTCTGACTTTACGGGGGGCTGTCCCCCACCACCTCTTTCGGAGAAGGAGTTAACTTAAAGCTCCAGTTGATAAAAACCCCTGGGCGTGACAAGAGTGTTTTAACCTACAAACTCCTCTGAAGGTTCTCTAGCCTGCCTGACAGGCTTGTCCGGCCACATGTGATTGCTCACAGCCTCCCAACCATGAGAGGCACAAGATGCTTTAAACCTTCTAAAAACAGGTTCTTTAGAAAAGTTAGAAAATTATTAGTATAAGTATAATGGGCTGATTAGAAATCATATTGGTGAAGGGTTTTTCATTTGTTGAGCCAATGTTTACTGCTAAGTCTCCACATCCCCTGCCCTTATACACATTAATGAATATATAGAAGAAATAAGTATTAACCTTTGATATTAATCACGTTAGACCTTAGGCTAAGTAAATTCTTTCCTTAACTAAAACCCACTACACCCTCACCCTATAGGAATGTAACTTTATTTGGGTGGCGTCTGTTTTAAGAATAATCACCCCTGGAGAAATAAGTGTCCTGGTTGACTGACCGCTGTCACAAGGAGAGGGTCGTAAATTGTCAGCAGGCCCCCTGGCCAGAAGATGATGTAACACCCCTAAGACCTCTGTATACATTTGTATGAAGCACCTGACTTTGATAAAAGTCAGGACTGCTGACCCCACGTGACTTTTGCATAACACCTCAGTGTATAAAAGTAGACCATGGAAAATAAAGAATTGGGATCAGTTCCTCGAAAGACTGGTCTCCCCATGTCTCTCTCTCTCTCTCTCACTCTGGTTGAGTCTCCATCTGGAGCGCGGAACCCACCATGCTTACTAATTATGCCTGGGCTTCTAAGATCCGACCGGGGAGGCCTCAGTGTCTCCTCTCCTTCGGGAGAACGGAAGGACGCCTGCGGCCTACGTAAGTGGTGCAAGCTTCTTGTCTTGAAGTTTTATTGGTCCCCCGCGTAAACCAAGCTACTCAGCCTCTTTTCTCCACTGAATTTTCCTCACTGAGCTATCCTTATTCTATTCCTTAATTAACGTTTAATTAAGCAGTTGTTCCCCGACCCTCGCCTAGCCGTCTCTCCTTCGAATACCCTGGATCAGCTGGGGCTGGTCCCCGGCAGTCTCCTGCATTGGCAGGTGGATGCTTTACCACTGAGCCACCAGGGAAGTCCTACTTTTAAGTATATGTGCTCCTTCCTATTGTTTGCAGTTTTATTTTTTAACCATAAATAAATCTTAGTTATATAGCTTTTAAAATTGTATATTTGTTTAAAAATAGACACTTAAAGAAAGCATTGATATATAAGTTAAAGCATACTGACATTTTAATACTGGATGCTAATAGAGTGGTTTTTCTTAGAGTTTTTATGATTTAGGTAGGGAAGACACAACATTTCACTTTCAAAGGGTTTTCTAGAAATCTTAGGGACCCACACATATATCAAGTTAGAAAGATTCTGAGCAGTAAACAAAACTGTCTACAAACAGAACCACATTTAGAACCTTGCTGGAGAAAATATGAGAGACCCCCTAGAAAAGGAGATTCTGAACTCTTGTCATTCTGGCCCTGTAGTGACCACTTCCTCCAGCCATCTCAGTTCCCAGGAGGGATGGTTGCTGCAGCAGCAATTGGAGTTATCAGATTCTTTACATTTACTTTTAGCAATGAAATTCCGCTTAAGGATTCAATGTGCATGGAAGTTAATGTGCATCACTTAACTTCTCTTTATATAAATTTTATGATTTTTTTTTTTTTTTTTTTTTTTTACCACACTGCATAGCTTGTGATATCTTAGTATCCTGACCAGGGACTGAATCTGGGCTCTTAGAGGTGAGAACAGGGAGTCCTAACCACTGGATTTCTGGGGAATTTCCTATATGAATTTTAAAATCATCTTTATCCCTTATCATTTTTTTCATGCATGTAATTTTTAAAGGTCAAAGAATGCTACAAGTCCTATAGTAATAATAAATACAAGGTCTTTGCCCTCTCCCTACCTCTCCACTGCTTCCATCCCACTCTGGAGAAAAATCTTCAATTCTTTCAGCTGTTTCTTCTGGAACTTGCTCATATATCATTAAATAATATAGAAAATTGATATTTTTATTCAAAAGTTGAAATCATCAATTTACTTCTATTACATATGTATGACTTATCTGAAATTATTAATATACTAGTTCTCATCCTGCTTTTAGGGCTTCCCTGGTGTCTCAACAGTAAAGAATCTGACTGCCAATGCAGAAGTGTGGGTTTGATCCCTGGGTCAGGAAGATCCCCTAGAGAAGGAAATGGCAACACACTCCAGTATTCTTGCCTGGGAATTCTCATGGACAGAGAAGCCTGGCAGGCTATAGGAGTTGCAGAGTTGGATACAGCTTAGTGAATAAATAAATTCTGCTCTTGTAACTGTATCTCTCTTTTTGGTTGTTAAATTATTTTTCATTACTATGTTTTCATTACTAGGACTACAAAAATATTATACTTCTGAACCAAACTGTATATAGTGATATTTTCTTTCTTACACAATTTATTTTCCTGAAATTAACAATTGCATGTTTTTTGTTTGTTTATTTTTCTGTCAACATCTTCTTAAGTTTTTCCACCCCCTCCAATTGCTCTGAAAAATGCTACTTGATCAAATTTTCCATGTGATCAAAATTATCAACTAGTTTACCAGTTCCATGGCTGTCTTGGAACCATTGATCCTGAAGTCCTCCCACCTTCCAGTCTGTACCACTTCCTCTCAAAGTTCTATTTCACAGTTCTAGTACTGAAATTGTCAGAAATCAGCATCCTGGAAATTCTCTTCACCCATTTCACTTTGGATCCTGTTTCTTGGATCCCATATATCCTATTTTAGTTTATGCTCTTGATGAAGTACATCCATCTAGAAGCCTCCAGAAAAAGCATGTGTAAGAGATCAATTTTGTTGAGACACTAAAAAAAAAAAAGGTTTTTTAATTGCATGCAGATTGCTAGTCTGTTTAGACGTATGATCCCAAGGAAAAACAATTTTTTTCCTTAAAAATTTAAGTGCATTGTTTAAATATCTTCTAACTTCCAAAGTTACTGAGAAGTCTGATGCCATTCTGATTTCTAAATTCTTACTATGTGGACTGTTTTTTCTTCTTGGAAGCACTGAGGATCTACATTGCATTTTTCTAAAATATCACAGTGTTCTAAAATATCACAGTGACATATTTTGGTGTGAGTCTTTCTATAACCATTAACCTTGCTGGTCAGTGGGCCTTTTTTGATTTGTAGAATCTTATTTTTCAGTTCTGATGAACTTCTTGCATTATTTACTTCCTTCCCTTATTTTGTTAATTTCTTGTACTACATATTTAATTTTCTCCCTTGATCTCTCTTCTGGAATATCTTTATTTGATATTCTTTGTTTATCAAACCTCTTACTTTCCTAGATTTCCTTTCTCATCCTTTCTTTCTTTCTGGATATTTCCTTGACCCTATCTTCCAAATTTTTTGTTTAGTTTTGTGTTTTGTTTTCAAATTTTTAATTTTAAAGAACTCTTTTCTTCCTTTTTTGATTATAGTGTCCACTTCATGGATTCAGTATCTTCCCTGAGGATAATAATTAAAACTTTTTGATTTTCCCCATATTCCTTGCATTGACTCAGAACTTCTATTTTCTCAGAGCTTTTTTTTTCTTGGTTTGTCCATTTTTGGTCACCATCCTTCATGATGGTGACTATTTGGGCATTACCCAAATGTTTGGTGACCCTTGGTTCCTTACTGCTGGTGAAAACAGATGATGGGAAGTTTTTTGTATATGGGAGGGGCTCTTTGATTGGCTTTCCTGAAGGGCAATAAAGTGGCCAACCTGACTTTAAAAATAGTTCTATGGAGATATAATTTACATACCATACAATTCACCCATTTAAAGTGTATAATTCCATGGCTTTTGATACATTCACTGAGTTGCACATCCAACACCAAATAGATTTTAGAACACACTCATTAACCTCAGAAAAACTCCTAACCCTTTAATGGTATACTCCAAGTCATAGCCCTCAACCCCAGGCAACCACTAGTCTTCTTGCTATCTCTATAGATTTGCCTATTCAGGATATTTCATATAAATAAAAACATATACTATGTGGTCCTTTGTAACTAACTTCTTTTACTTAACATAATATTTTCAAAGATTATGCTTACATCATGTAATATATACCAGTACTTTAAGCCTTTTTATTGCTGAATAATAATTCATTGTATGAATATATATATATTTTTAGTCTATCATCTGTTCATGAACTTTCAGGTTGTTTCCACTTTTTGGCTATTGTGGATACTGCTGCTAAGAACATTTGTGTACAATTTTTGTGTGGACATGTGTTTTCAATTCTCTTCGGTATATATTCAGGAGTGGAATTGTTGTGTCATACAGTAACTGTCTGTTTAACCATTTGAGAAACTGCCAGATTGTTTTCTAAAGTGGCTGCACCATATTACATCCCCACAAGTAACATATGTGGGTTCTGATTGCTGTGTATTCTAGGTGTGTGCTTAGTCACTCGGTCATGTCTGACTCTTTTTGAGCCCATGGACTATAGCCCACCAGGCTCCTCTGTCCATGGGATTTCTCAGTCGAGAATACTCAAATTCTAATAAGGTGGATGAAACTGGAGCCTATTATGTAGAGTAAAGTCAGAAAGAAAAACACCAATACAGTATATTAATGCATATATATGGAGTTTGATCTCTAAATAATGACCCTATATGCGAGACAGCAAAAGAGACACTGATGTAAAGAACAGACTTTTGGACTCTGTGGGAGAAGGCCAGGGTGGGATGATTTGAGAGAATAGCATTGAAACATGTATATTATTGTTAAGGGATGCACACCAATTGAAACTGCCCACCCTGGCCAGGCACCATAGTAACCATTTGCATGAGTTGTTTTATGACAGGAGGTCCTGGTAAGGAACAGGGAACTAATAAGCCTCCACCAACCAGAAGAGTTCGAGAAAGGTCAAAAGGAGACAACACCTATCTGACCACCTCCCAGAATCCTTCTCTCTGGCATCCATCTTGGCTGAACAAGGTGTGAACCACCAGGAAAGACTCTGAGTCAGAACGATTGGCTAAGGACAACCTGGAAACTAATACCATCAACATAAAACCCAAGACTGCAAGCCATGTGACAGAGCAGTTCTCTTGGGTTCCCTTACCCTGCTGCTCTCCACCCAGGTGTCCTTTCCCAATGAAATCTCTTGCTTTGTCAGCACATGTGTCTCCTCGGACAGTTCATTTCCAGGTGTTAGACAAGAGCCCAGTTTCAGGCCCTGGAAGGGGTCCCCTTTTCTGCAACATTATCATATATGAAATAGATCTCTAGTCCAGGTTTGATGCATGAGGCAGGGTGCTCAGGGCTGGTGCACTGGGATGACCCTGAGGGATGGGATGGGGAGGGAAGTGAGAGGGGGGTTCAGGATGGGGAACACAGGTACACCCATGGCTGATTTACGTCAGTGTATGTCAAAACCACTACAATATTGTAAAGTAATTAGCCTCCAATTAAAATAAATACATTAATTTAAAAATTAATAAATTCTTCTAAAAAATAAAAAAAGAATACTGGAGTGGGCTGTAACCCAACAGAGGAGTGGGTTTTCTTCTCCAGGGGATCTCCATAACCCAGGGATTAAACTCATGTCTCTTGCATCTCCTGCCTTGTAGGCAGATTCTTTACCCACTGAGCTATCCAGGAAGCATATCCTAGGTAGCGTTTGTTCTAATGATAGGTATGTTTTAACAGATGTGTCTTTTTGGTTATAGCCATCCTAGTGGGTATGACGGAGAAGGCAATGTCACCCCACTCCAGTACTCTTGCCTGGAAAATCCCATGGACGGAGGAGCCTGGTGGGCTGCAGTCCATGGGGTCGCTAAGAGTCAGATATGACTGAGCGACTTCACTTTCACTTTCACGCATTGGAGAAGGAAATGGCAACCCACTCCAGTGTTCTTGCCTGGAGAATCCCAGGGACGGGGTAGCCTGGTGGGCTGCCATCTATGGGGTCGCACAGAGTCGGACACGACTGAAGCGACTTAGCAGCCGCAGTAGCAGCAGTGGGTATGAAGTTGTATCTGATTGTGATTTTGATTTGCATTTTCCTGGTGGCTCAGACTAACATTTATTGTGAATCTCCCAACTGTATCTATTGTTTTTTCCCCCTCAGGAAATTCCCTTTTTGTTTTGTCTGGAGGATATGTGTCCAGCTATGGCTCCTGGATCTAAGGGGAGGAAGTAAGTTGGTAAGGGAATATCTCTGTGTTTAGTGTGCATATTTTCTCTTAGTCTCCTGTTTTTATTACTGTAACTCACCACCACCTTCTGCATTGAGCACCCCCAAAACTGAAACCTCTCTTTTTCTTCAGTAAATAAAACTCCCGTCTTTTGGAGTAGAAGGGGAGGGGGTCACCCATCTGAGTGTATGGAAACGTAACATCTAATTTCTCCTTATTTAGGTATTCAATCATTCTCCTTTTCATCACCCCCTCCATTGCCCCACAATGCCTAGCTGCACCTCATCTTCAGTGGTATCTGGAGCCTCTATTTCCTTAGCTCTTTTCAGTTCAGTTCAGTTGCTCAGTTGTGTCTGACTCTTTGCGATCCCATGAATCACAGCACACCAGGCCTCCCTGTCCATCACCGAGTCCCGGAGTTCACTCAGACTCACGTGCATCGAGTCAGTAATGCCATCCAGCCATCTTATCCTCTGTTGTCCCCTTCTCCTCCTGCCCCCAATCCCTCCCAGCATCAGAGTCTTTTCCAATGAGTCAACTCTTCGCATGAGGTGGCCAAAGTACTGGAGTTTCAGCTTTAGCATCATTCCCTCCAAAGAAATCCCAGGGCTGATCTCCTTCAGAATGGACTGGTTAGATCTCTTTGCAGTCCAAGGGACTCTCAAGAGTCTTCTCCAACACCATAGTTCAAAAGCATCAATTCTTCGGCGCTCAGCCTTCTTCATAGTCCAACTCTCACATCCATACATGACCACTGGAAAAACCATAGCCTTGACTAGACGGACCTTTGTTGACAAAGTAATGTCTCTGCTTTTCAATATGCTATCTAGGTTGGTCATAACTTTCCTTCCAAGGAGTAAGGGTCTTTTAATTTCATGGCTGCAGCTCTTTTGCTCTTTTAGGATTCTTCAAAACAATATACCTGCTTCTTTCTAGACATAAAATTTTAGTTCAAATGTTTAAATTGAATGTTTAATGTTTAAGTGTTTAATTCAAATGTAAACATATTTCAAGTGTTTACAAAAATATAGACAATGAGCCAAGCAGATAGTCTTGTTACGTTAATCAATAGTTAACACATCACACAAACACACGCGCATTTTTTCCTACTTGTTTTCTTTTAGTTAGTTATTTTTGACTCCCCCAACTCCTAGCTCAGGCACTTGAATTTGACGAATTCTCCAACTACTTTCTATCTTTTTTGGGGTTACTAAGCACTCTTATTTTCATTGAATATGGAGAAACAAGTTTCTTTTTGTTGTAATATTTTCGGAGCGATTTTCTAAGAGAGAAAGGAATATAGCTTTATTCTACTCCCCTGAATCCAAGCTTCTCTAAATTATCATGGTAGCATTTCTTATCCAATATCTGCTCCTTCCTTTTTCTTAAATACTTTCGCCACTTTCATTAGCAATTGATAACATCAGCCTCCTTTTAATTTTTGTTTTTATAGTTATTATTTTATTGTCCCCCACCTACTTTGGGCTTAGCTTTATTTATTCATAAAGTAACTTGCAATTTGAAATGTTTTCCAAGTTTCAGAAATTTTGCAGGGTTTTAGAAAAGCATATGTGGAAGTTTCCTCAACTGTAGCCCAATTTATTAACAAAAGATAATTAATTTCATTTTTTTAAAAAACTATCTTTTGAAAGAAATTAATCTAATATAAAGGGAATTTAAATAGAAAAGAATATTTAAATGATATTTTGTTGTTACTGTTCTGGTGAGCTTAAAATAAAAGGAAATAATAAAGGAATCTGGGGTTATACAACATGAGAAACAGGAAAATGACAGCTCTGGATTGTGTCATTTCCCAAAAATGAGAGACTGGCACAGAGAGCTTCTAGAAGACTATGGCAGTTTTTTGTGCTAAAGGAGATTGGTCACTGGGATTCAATCAATGTCTCATTATGAAGACTCTTTCTATTAGCCTATTAGCTTATCAGAATTCTATTAGCCAAGCCACGGTTCAGAAATGAAATACAAATGATTTCCTAAAATTCCAGCAGTGTTTCTTCAAATTCCAATTAGGTTTCCTATGAAAGGATAATCTGACCAGAGGGCCCTACCCAGAGCCTTCTTTGAACAGACACTGGTAATCCTCTTGGTAGGGAGTGGGGTGAGGAAGCTGTCTCATGTAGAGATTTGACTATAATCTTAAGGATTTCAATATGGGATTCTAGAGTTCTGTCAATACTCTGAGCTCCTCACAAGTAGAAAGGCAAATTTGGTTAAACTTAGAAATGTATTTTTAGAAAGTATTACTAATTTCCCACTCCCCCTCCCTGCCCAGAGGAAGACTGATTTTTCCTGAAATGCCAGTAGCGTTCTGCTATTAGGCAGAAGCCTTTAATAATTGTGTGCTGATACTATCTGGGAGCTCTTCTGTCTTGCAAAGGAGAGGATGGCACTAGATGGTGTCCAAGGACCCTTCCAGACTAGTTGTCCCATACATCTGTGAAACCTCTCATTAATACTCAAGGGTATTTTTCAGGGTAAAGGAAGAAGAGAAAAAGTTACAGAGTATTTTAAATAAAATCTTTGCATTAAAAAAAACTTATTTAGTTATCATGTATAATTAGGGTGTGGATACTTATTTCTTTGTGGACAGAGGTGACATTCCTATTTCCATAAAAATTATCTTCACTGTTAAAAGCATTCAAATATATGATAAATAGGTAACAGACTAGCCAGTGCTATATTTTATCAGATTCTTTGTGTCTCTCTTCTCTCTCTTTCCCTTAGTATCTCTCTGTCTTTCTGACATCTGTATCTCCAATCTGTCTCTTATACACCTGCTGCCTGCCCCAACACACACACACACACACACACACATACAGTTGTTTGCTTGTTGTTTTAGAAAAGAATCAAGTAGAGAAAATGCAACATAGTTCAATAGAGTAAACAATGAACTACCCATCAGTCCCGCTCTATTACTCACTAGCTGTGGTATCCTAGACTGGATTATTTATTTCCTTTTTCCTCAATGTCCTCCTCTGCAAAGTGGGAGGTCATAACTGATACATTTATCTCAAAGGTTGCTGTGAGACTACAATGAGTTAAATCTGTCTTTGAACACTCTATGAAGGGCTATAGCAGTACAAAAGTACACCAGTTTAAATGGGAAGAAGTTAGAGAAGGCAATGGCACCCCTCTCCAGTACTTTTGCTTGGAAAATCCCATGGACGGAGGAGCCTGGTGGGCTGCAGTCCATGGGGTCGCTAAGAGTCGGACACGACTGAGCGACTTCACGTTCCCTTTTCACTTTCATGCATTGGAGAAGGAAATGGCAGCCCACTCCAGTGTTCTTGCCTGGAGAATCCCAGGGACAGGGGAGCCTGGTGGGCTGCCGTCTCTGGGGTCACACAGAGTCAGACTCGACTGAAGCAACTTAGCAGCAGCAGCAGCAGTAGCAGCAGCAGTTATTAGTCTGATACTGACTTAGGAACCCATTACAGCATAATATAGGAATTTGAGGATGGATTATACATTAAAAAGCATGAGTTCAGACCCTAATTGTCATGGAGGTGGGCAACTATCCACGTTTTAAAGAGAATTGATTTCAACTTGTACCTTGTGTTTTGATAAGAATTATCTGTGTAGAAGCAGGTCAGTCTTAGTACCACTAAAAATGGATGGAATGGATTTTGATGTAGATAAAATGGTACAAACACCACAGCAGGGACCAAAATTTCAAGTGCTTGGAACTGTTGTCTCAAAGGCCACTTAGTCCAATCTTCTGTCCTGGTTATCTACCTCTCTCTGACAAGGAAGCCTTGCTGGATTCTTTCAGCCTCTGCTAGAAGGGGAACACCCACCATCCTGGGGCAGTTCTTTGTAATTTTAGAGTTCTGACCGATTACATTAAGGAAGAACTTGTGGCCCTGTAAACTCTCATCCATTAGTTTTAGTCCTGTCCCCTAGATACATGGGCTTGTTTGAAGATTAAAATCAAGATCCCTAAAGTTCTCTTTTCTGAAAGAACTGACCCTAGGTTCCCCACTGGGGTAAGGTTTCACATCCCTGACTGCTCTGGTTACTCTTTTCTTTCTAGGTGCTGGTTTGCTAGATCCCTCTTAAGTGTGTTGCCAGGAAATGCCTCCTGAGCTCTTCCTGGAGGTCTAAACCAGCATGGTCACTTGTTTCATTCTCAGCACTGTTCCTTTTCTTGTAGCCTAAGCTGGCATGGCTGTTTTTGATAGCATCCTTTCCTTTTATTGATGACCTTGGCATGGGCAGCACACTGCCACTGCCAGAGCGAGAGCAAAAGATGCAATAGAGTCTGGCAGGACCTGGGTAATTTTACACAAGATAGGCTGGGGACCTGGCTGGGGGAAAGGACACAGACAGAGATGTGGAGCTATAAGGGTGGCTTGGGTAGAGGGATATTACGAAGGGAAGGTTTAAAACTGAGAAACAATTTTGTTTGAGAATCAAATCTCTGACATCTCAATAGAAGAATAGTGGATTAGAGCCTTTCTCTGTAATCCTTTGGCTCCTAAGGCTTTGAAGCTATTTCAAAGGAAAGTTAAGTTGTAGCTGGAAAGTTTATATACATATATCTATGTATATACATTATTATAATTATTTTTAATGAGGAGGTTGGAACACTAATCAGATCCTGTATTAGATCTCAGTTGATGGCAGCTGCTATCTGCATGAAGTGAGGAGAACTTCGAGGAAATAAAAGTTTGGAAAAAATCCAGATGCTATTGCTTTGTATGTTGTGATGATGTGGTAGCCAGACTCTAAGAGACCCCCGTTGAGTCTAATCTCCTGGTATTCATACTCTTTGAGGTTGACCTGAGTAACAAATATGAGGCTGTGGAAATGATGGTATGTTACTTTTGAGATTAGGTTATGAAAGATGTTGTGGTTGCTGCCTTGCTCTCTATGAACACTTGCTCTGGAGGAAGACAGCCACCATATCATGAAGATAATCACGCAGCCTTATAGACAGAACTGCTTGGTAAACTGAGGCCTCTTGCCAACAGTAAGAGGCCATGTGGGAGTTATATTGGAAGAGCCTCCTTTAATCCATTAAATCTTCAGATGATTGCAGCCCTGGTAAACATCTTGATTGCAATCTCTTGAGACCACAAGCCAGAACCATCCAGCTAAAGTTCTCCTGAATTTCTGATGCACAGAAAATGTGAGATAATGTTTATTACTGTTTTAGTTACTAAGCTACTGTGTTTTAAGTTACTAAGCTCTGAGGAATTTGTTATGCAGCTTTAGGTAACTAATACTGATGGATAGAATAGAGGAATGAAGAATAAAGGCTCTGCATTCTAGGCCTGGACTTGTCCTAGCCCCAAGGGTGGAACAGGTGTTAGCATCATTCATTTATGTCCATTCTGGACACTGCTGACCACGTATGGCTAAAAGATGACAAGAAGAAGGGGCTTCATGTCCTCTTGTTTCCTCTTCTTTCTCTGCCTTCTTTTTGTTTTTAGGGAGAGGACTAGGAAGACACTGAGAACTCACACAGATTTTGTTTTTGACTTGTCAGTGGCCCCTGAGAAAACCTGCATTGGTCTTTGTCCATTTGTTACTAGGCTGTGGGTCCTTGAGAGCAGGGCTTAGATCTTTATTTCTATCCCCATCACCTACCAAGTGAACATATTTGAACAACAGATGAAATTAAGGGGGTAGATGAAATCTCTTCTCCTAAATTCTGCTGATTCCATTCTTAGAATGGTTCCTGAAGTAGAACCACTTCACTCACAGTTCATCATTGAAGTCTTGGTAACAGCATGCATGCCATCAGTCATTTTCACTGTTAACCCTTTGCTGCGCTGTGCTTAGTTGCTCAGTCTTGTCCAACTCTTTGTGACGCAAAGAACTATAACCTGCTAGGCTCCTGTCCACAGGGATTCTCAAGGCAAGAATACTGGACTGGGTTGCTATGCACACCTCCAGGGGATCTTCCTAATCCAGGGATCCAACCCAGGTCTCCCGCATTGCAGGCAGATTCTTAACCATCTGAGTCATCCAGGGAAGCCCACTATTAACCCTCCCCACCAGCTATTTCACTATTTAAAAAATCCTCCTATTTAAGCCCTTGCTTTTAAGATCTTGCTTTTACTTTTCCATCCCATTTCTTCTCTGAAATGCTGCTTTAACTGTTGCTCAAGCTCCCATGATGCAGGAGAACATAAAGAGATTTTCTATCAATACACCAGCAATATACTACTCTCAGGTGTCCAAAGTCACAGTGGAAGGAATCTTGAACTGAAGCTAGGAGCATTAATTCCGGGCTGCTGTCATTGATTGGTCTATATGTCCTTGGGCAAATTGCTTCCCCTCTCTGGACCTCAGTTTATCTTAAACTGAGATAGTAAGTCTAGATGAGCTCTTAAGTCATTGGGTTCTCATAACAAGTTAGGATTCCAAGATGCAATCCAGAACTGAAACCTGTATACCTCTGAGCAACTGTTATGATTACAGTACAAGGTTTCCGGGACTTCTCTTTATTAGCCCAAGGATATTGCCTCAGTGAAAGGCTATCTGATTTATTGGGGAAAGCCTTCTAATTTTGACAGACATGATCTCTGTGGTTCCAGTTTTGTCACTAACTCTGGATGACCTTGAAATAGCTCAACAGAATTCCATCACCTCCACTAGCTTTGTTCACAGTGATGCTTCCTAAGCTCCACTTGACTTCGCATTCCAGGGTGTCTGGCTCTAAATGAGTGATCACACCATCATGATTATCTGGGTCATGAAGATCTTTTTGTACAGTTCTTCTGTGTATTCTTGCCACCTCTTCTTAACATCTTCTGCTTTTGTTAGGTCCATACCATTTCTGTCCTTTATTGAGCCCATCTTTGCATGAAATGTTCCCATGGAATCTCTAATTTTCTTGAAGAGATCTCTAGTCTTTTCCATTCTATTGTTTTCCTCTTTTCTTTGCATTAATCACTGAGGAAGGCTTTCTTCTCTCTCCTTGCTATTCTTTGGAACTCTTCATTCAGATGGGTATATCTTTCCTTTTCTCCTTTGTCTTTTGCTTCTCTTCTTTTCACAGCTATTTGTAAGGAATCACTGCACATCATGACTGCAGCCATGAAAAGACACTTGCTCCTTGGAAGAAAAGTTATGACCAACCTAGACAGCATATTAAAAAGTAGAGACATTACTTTGCCAACAAAGGTCCGTCTAGTCAAAGCTATAGTTTTTCCAGTAGTCATGTATGGATGTGAAAGTCGGGCTATAAGAAAGCTGATAGAATAAGAATTGATGCTTTTGAACTGTGGTGTTGGAGAAGACTTTTGAGAGTTCCTTGGACTGCAAGGAGATCCAACCAGTCAATCCTAAAGGAAATCAGTTATGAATATTCACTGGAAGGACTGATGCTGAAACTCCAAACTTTGGCCACCTGATGGGAAGAACTGGCTCACTGGAAAAGACCCTGATGCTGGGAAAGACGGAAGGTGGGAGGAGAAGGGGACGACAGGGGATGAGATGGTTGAATGGCATCACCGACTCAATGGACATGAGTCTGAGTAAGCTTCAGGAGTTGGTGATGGACAGGGAGGCCTGGCGTGCTGCAGTCCATGGGGTCGCAAAGAGTCGGACACGAGAGCGACTGAACTGAATTGGGTGATCTTAGGCAAATTCTTCTCTCTGGATCAGAGCATGGAGGTTGCTGCTACACAGAAGAGGGTCGAAGACCTGGAAGTGATTTGGACATCTTTGCCCAGTTCCTTTTCCAGATCCTGGGAGGCTCAGCCCAGGAGCCAGGTCCTGGCCGGCCAGTTGTCCCTTTCCTAGGTGCAACCGAAACTTAAACTAGCTTTGCTAACTGAGCTTCGGCTGGGCGGGCGGTAGCTACAGGTGAGTTCTTAAAGGGACCGCCAGAGCTTGAGTAATACTTGAAGCTGTTGACTTGGAGGGAGTTGCAGGCAAGGGAGAATGAATGAGAAAACGAACGAACAAATTTTCTATTCCCTTCCTTAAATGCATTCATACTTGGAATTAATCACTTAGATTTAAAAAATTCTCTGGTAAAACCTTCAATCTCTTATCAGATTAACTAATCTCCATATTTTACCTATCCTTCTTTAATTCAGTTCCTCCAAAACTTTTACTGAGGGGCTAATACTAACTTTTAAAAAATTAGCACCGAGTGTAAGAACGCAAAGACGGCACCCCTCCCCCTCGCAAACACCTCCCTTTTCCCCCTCCCAGGCTCCGCCCTTTCCCGCCCCCTATCGTGGGTGGCGCAGTCGACACCTCCCAGAGAATGCTTTTCCAGGTTGGGGATCCACCCCTGGGGTGGATCTCTCTCCGGCAGAATTGGAAACGACACGCTTTTAGAGAGGTTAAAGGGTGTCTCGGAATGTGTGTCCTGAATCTGGTGTAGGTGAGGTCACATTTCTCTTCCGACACTGTCACTCTTCCTCGCCAGGTGCGCTACTCGCTCAGAGCCGCGGGACACACCGGTGGGCTAGGACGAGGTAAAGGCGGGCTCTTCCAGGGCGCCCTGACCCACCTGTAGAGTCTGTGCGTGAACTCCTTTGTTCTCAGAACCACTTCGGTGGCCGCGCCTTTATGCAAGGAGGTTCACTTCGACGTTCCTCAGGTCCCCTTCTGCCGTCCCCAGCCCCTTCTGGCCCTCCTCCCTCTTCCAACCCAAAGGTAGCAGCGCTGAGAGCCCGGGGCTCGGCGCGAGCCGCCTCCTCACTTCCCATTGGCTGAGAGCGCTGGGAAAGCGGTCACGTGGAGGCGCGGCAATCCAGATCAAGGGCCGCCATCTTGGCGGAAAGTTTGGGGGGAGAGCGGTTGGGGGCGCGGAAGGAGGCGAGGTTCCGGGGGTGTGGCGGCTAAGAGCTGAGAGGGCGAGCGGGCTAGCGGGCACCGGCGAGTGAGGAGGCGCCGGCGGCTGAGGCGGAGGAAGAGGCAACGGGGGTGCAGCCGCCGAGGGGAGCTCCTCCCCCGTTCCCTCAGCCCCGTCTGCACAGCTCCGCGAGCCCCGGGTGGGGCGGGGGGACGTGGAGCGGGGCAGGGCGGGGGAGACGGTCCGGGGCGCACCCCAGCTCCGAGCGCACGCCACTCGCAGGAACTTTGTGGCGGCGCCGCAGGTGTGGGGGCCCGCGGAGGTGTGCATGTGGGGCACGAGGGCGTCGGAGAGCGGTCGCTGTCCTATCCGGCCCTCGCTGGAGTAGCTCGGAGGAAGCCAACAAGGAATCAGGCAAGCGAGAGGAGGGGGCCCGAGCAGGGCGGGGTGATAATTCCAGTTGGTTCCTTCTCCGACTGCTTTACAGTCTCTGCTGGTTTAGGGGCCAAGGGTCGGAGCGCCTCTTCACCCGCCAGTAGCAGGTGGGGGGTATGCCTTCTTATGCCGGGGGAGGGGTGGCCCCACGTCTAGCATTAAGCGCCCTTTGGAGAAGGGGCAGCTTTCGAGGAGAGTTTGGCAGCTTGCTACTGTCTGCTCTTAATTTGCAGGGGAACCCAACCTTAGGTAAAAGCTTAGTACATTGACACTGCTGGGTTTTGAGGCTCTTTCTCCTTTCACTTGGGAAAACTTTGCCAGGTGGACTTTTCCAATAGGGCTAGGAGTTTTTCGATTTGAGAGTTAGGGGTAAATGCTAGGTTAACCTCGATTCTGTTCTTTTCTGAATTGAGTTCTGTTTCCTGTTTTGTGTTCTAAGGTGTGTGTGCTCTCTTCCTGATTCTGGAGAAAAATGCCGGTCCGGAAGCAAGGTGAGAGTTTACTTCGGAACTCTTGTGGGTATCCCTTGCTTTTTTTCTGTTTTGTGCTTGCTGTGTTTTACAGATGTTTGTGTAACTGATGAAACAGCACAGCCTTAGCCTTACTACTTATGGAATCTAAGCCTCAATCATTCAGAAGACGGAAACACCTAAATGTTTGTCAAACTTTTTTCCCTTGACATCTCTCTAGTGACTGGAGAGGCAATTAATTTTTTCCCTCTGAAATGTCTTTTTAAAAAGTTTGTGTTGGCGTTTTAATATTTCATTTTATTATTCTTAGTAAACCCTTTCGTGAACGAATGTGGAATACTGGCTACGAACTACTAGTTTTGAAAGAATATTTGAATTATAATGATGGATTGTAGTAATCGGCGTTTGTATATCTGATCAACTGAAACCATGTTACTAACACTGATTAAATGATCACTAGAACACGTTGGTTACAAACTACTCACCTTGTTTTATTGTGACATAATGAACAGTTTTTGGATCATTTCTAAGGACTATATGTACAGGAACATAGTAGCATGGATTGACTTGGAGGTTTGGAGAATTGTTTAGGTATCTTCGCAGAGTCATTTGCTGCATAGCTAGTTTGTAATACTTCCTTGTAAATATACAATTTTAATCAAACTTTTTTTTCTTTTCAGATACCCAGAGAGCATTGCACCTTTTGGAAGATTATCGTTCGAAACTAAGCCAAACAGAAGACAGACAGCTCAGAAGTTCCATAGAACGGGTTATTAACATATTCCAGAGCAACCTCTTTCAGGCTTTAATAGGTGGGAATTAAAACTTTATTTGTGACCATTACGTGTCACCTGGGCTTAAGGCTTCTCTGAATTCACTTATTTTAAACTTAAGAGAGTGATATACTTGGTTCTCTGTGAGGCATGCAGTTACTTGAACATCCAGTGAATTGTGTATTTTGATACTTAGACCAATATCTTTTCCAAAAATATCTAATAACCAAAAAAACTTTCGGTATGATTATTTCAGTGGTCTTTGATAACAAAGTGTAATATCCTAGCATTAAAAAATGAAGAGGTTGCAAAAAGTAATGACTGAATAACTGTTAGCTTGTTTCTTTGTTGGTTTTGTTATTTCTCTGGAATCTCTGAAAATGTTTGAAGAGTTCTGTTTAAAGAACATTCATTCTCTTAATATAGGCCTCTGTTTAAACTTGGCATTTGTAGAGTTAGAGTTTTAGACTTGAAAAATGATCTTACAGATAATCTTGATCTAATCTTGTTTTACAGACAAGAATATTGAAACAGAATTTTATTCTTAACTGTAACTTAAATTTGATGTGGTTCATTGTTTTAAAGGAGAACTGAACAAGGGTGCTGAGTTCTACTCCTGACAGTGCTATTGATTGAATGAGATGATATAAATCATATAATCTTTTCTAGGTCACTGCATTAGCTGTAGCATGTGGATGCAGTGGAACAGTGGCTTTTAACCTTTTTCCTAAAAAGTAGCTAGATTCTTTTTTAAAGCAAAATCTTATGTACACAATTCCTGGTATATAAAACAAGATGATCTGTTCTGGCCCTCTTCTCTAGGTACCTTGAAAAGTTTACAAACCACTGAACTAGAAAAATTGTCCCTTTCAATTCTAAGAATAAAATGCATTTTTATTCATCATTGACTATATAACATATTAAAATAAGACATTTCATTGGATTATATTTTTTTCCTCAGTAGTTACAGCCTTATATCTGTGTATCGATGGAGTAACTTTTGATGTGATTTGAGGTTAATGTATCCTATTCTATAGTACTTTGAAGTTAATGTAGTCTATCAGATAGCTTATTGGTAAATTGATACTCTACTAAATTAGTTTTAGAATTAAAGAAAACGTTAAAGAAGATCACTCAGTACACTTAAATATAATTTAGCATTATTATAAACTTTTGAAAACATACACGACAACAGAGAGAACAGTATAATGAACTATTATGTCTGTCACTCATGTTTAAAAATGACCAGTATTTTGCTTATTTTGTTTAAACAGATTGACATTTATTAAATTTGAATTTCTAAGTTCTGAGGTTTAAGGTTCAAATGGATCAAATTGGATTCCTCTGAAAAAACAACAAAGGAAGGGAAAATCATTTTTAGTTATTTTCTAAATCACCATTAAACCTAGGAATGTTTTATTTAGTAGGCTCACTGTTTAGGAAAAGGTAGTATGACTTGTATGCCTTATTTTACATGTAATTCATGGATAGATGGAGTCCTCTGTGTGGAGTCCATGACTTAAGGAAATGATTAGTGAAGTAGTCAACCAGAACCAACACTGAGATTGAGATGGGAAGTAGATGTGCAATGTTGATGGGGATTTTTTTTTTTTTTTGATATATTCTGCCTCCCCTATTTTGAATGTTTATTCTTATGCATAATTGAATTCTGATAGAGTTAGTTTTCTAATTGTAACTTATACTTGTCAATCTTCTTTGTCCTGTGTAATTTTATTGGTTGTGAGTTTAAGCTTTGCTGTTTAGGTTTACTTATATTTTAAGGTCGTATAGAATGTAGTATCAGATTTTGGTGTAAGGAAAGTAATACATTTTAGGAATTTTGAAACAAGTAAATTTAGTAGAGGGTTTTTTGTGTTTCTATACTGTAATTGAATTAATTGTTGACACTACTAAATTAATAAATGCAGTTTTTGGTACATGCTTAAGTTGGATTAATTACTTTTTGAAAATTTTTAGGTCAGTAAGATTTTCTTTCCTTTGCACCTGTACCATTGTTTTTGAAACAGTGTGATAGTTTTTTAAACCTGTAAATTACCCTAAGTTAAAAACTAGAGTCCATTGTGTTCATAGTATGTATGGAAAAATTCTGTTAACTTTTTTCCTTTAGTAGGTAGTACTTCATCTTCTGAGGTGATACTTGTGAATCATTGAATAAAAGGAGACCTAGAGTCTTGACCACTAATTGTTGAAAATCATATGGTGCTTAGGGTTTTGACTTTAAGAGTTTGGAAGTCATTGCCTTATGCTATAGTGAATTACTTAGTTACTACTTGGACTTGCAGTCTACAACAGTTATTTATTGAGTGATTCTTGAATTGGTAGTTTGTATCCACTGTTTTCATGCATTTAAAACAACTTTGTGCAAGGACCTAAGTTGTTATGGGAATCCCCCCACCCCATAGTTGATATATTATTAAGGTTAGGCTTCTGGCACCTTGAGGGCTTCCTTGGTGGCTCAACAGTAAAGAATCCACCTGCAGTGCAGGAGACACGGGTTCAATTCCTGGGTTGGGAAGATACCCTGGTGAAGGAGATGGCAACCCACTCCAGTATTCTTGCCTGAGAAATCCCATGAAGAGAGGACCCTGGCAGACTAGTCCATGGGGTTGCAAGAGTTGGACACAACTTAGCAACTAAACCACCACCACTTTGTTGTTATTCAGAGGAATAGGCATGCACATACTGCACTATATCTGTTCTAAGATACCAATTTTTAAAAACTTCAACATCTCTGAACTTGGGATGAATTTTATAGTGGATATATATTGGCATTGGTTTTACATTCTTAGTGGCATGTGAAATAATGGTGCATTTTATAGTTGATAGTGTCAGTATCAGTATCCTCAATTCAGTGAAATATGGTAATCATTGTTCTTGCTCTGAGGCTTGGTAGTAGTATCCTTGAAGGATGGTTTGTAGATTTAAAAATTATTGAAAGTAGAAAAGATTTTATTAACTTCTGAGTTTCAGCTAAGTTGTTTCTTTAGAGGTGAGTATTTAAATTAGAGCTTTAAAAAAGTCTGTGAACTGTGCATTAAAAAAAATTTATTCCCCAAACATCTGGTGGTTATTTTTGTATAAATGGGAAATAAAGTCCACCTAATTTTAATCCCTAGTTTAGGTGAGAGCAAGTTGAAAACTTAATGTATTTGATTTTGTAGTTTCATTTTCTGTACTTCTAGTTGAAAATTTTGTGAGTAAATTAGATTGGATATGGTTTGATGACAGTCAGCTGTTCAGGTCCATAGTGGTTTGCGGTCATCTCTCACTCTCAGGTTTGTCTGGGATCAGAGAGGATCTCAGTAGTCCTCAAAGATTTTGTACCAGTCTAGACCTCTGGGTTTACTTACAGGACCAGAGTACCCATCTACCTTGCTTGTGCACAGGAGAAAATTCTAGGCTCAGGATCAGACTGGCTTTGGAGACTTTAGGAAGTTGAGTCACATGATTTGTATATTTTGTCTGTGATAAATAGCAGTCTTATTTTAAAGCACTAATTTATTTTAATTCTGCACATATTTCAAAGTGAAGATGGATTATGCAATGAAACTGTCCATTTCTGAGATTTTTAGCTTCAAATTTGTTTACTGCTACTTTATTAACTTTCCCTTGCCCTTGTAAACATAGTGAACGACATTTAAATTTGGAGATACTGAGTTTCAGGTGTGACTCCTTTTTTATTTTAATTGTAAAAGAAAAACCTAAAATCGATCACCTTAACCATTTTTAAAAGTGTTGGTTAGCATGTTAAGTATATTCATATTGCTGTAAAACAATTCAGAACTTTTTCATCTTGCAAAACTAAAACTTGATATGTGTTAAGCAACAGCTCCCCTTTTCTTCCTCTTTCCAGACCTTGGTAACCACCATTCTACTTTCTGTCTCTGATTTTGACTACCATAACTACCTCATATAGGGAAATCATAAAGTATTTGTCTTTTTGTGACAGGTTTATTTTACTTAAATGTTCTCAAAGTTCATTCATGTTGTAGCATGTGATAGGATTTCCTTCCTTATTAAGGATGAATAATAGTGAGTGGTGACGGGTGGCATTGTCCACCCCCCCAAATATGTGTGTGTGTTTGTATAAATGTGTGTGTGTCAGATTTTTGTTTATCCATTGATCCCTAGATAGATGTTTGCATTGTTCTACGTCTTGACTATTGTGAATAGTGTGACTATGTGAGTATGCAAGTATTTCTTTGAGAATCTACTTTCAGTTCTTTTGAGTGTACATGCGAAAGTGGCATTGTAGGATCGTATGATAGTTAAATTTTTACTTTTTCCAAGGAACCACCATAATGTTTTTCATAGAAATTGCACCTTTTTATAATCCCAGCAACAGCACACAGGGTTCCAGTTTCTCCAGCTTTGCTAACACTTGATTTTCAGTTTTTTTGATAGTAGCCATCTTAATGGATGTGATAATATGATTACTTTTTAAGAATGTAAAAAGTAATAATGGCTAATATTTATTAAACACTTTCTATGTGCTGATAAAAATATCTCGTTTAGTCATCATAATTCTGTGAGATGTGTATTCACCTATGAGGTGATCATACCATTTTATAGATTAGAAGAAAAAGAGGAGATGGGTGATTATGTAGCTTGCCCAAGAATTCTCAGATAGTCGGTTGGGGAGCCAGAAACTGGACTCGGCTAATCTGATCCAGAGTCTCTCTTCACCTTCAACCATTAGGGTGGTCTTTATCATAAGTTTAATACCATTATGTGATAAAGAACACTGACAACAGATATGTTTAACATAGATGTTGCTCTGTAGGGTCAGTGTTTTTTAAAAGTTTTCTTTAAAGGAGAATGTTTATAATGATGGAATTTACATATTTTGAAAAGTGTATTCAGTAATCAAAGTTTACAAACTTCCAGCTATAATGGTAAAATGTCAGAGTTCCTTAGATTTTTGCTTATTATTGGCCTCAGTGATATATGTTAGTGTATCGTTGTGCACCTGTGTCTGTGTGTGTGTGTGTGTGTGTAGGTTTGAGGAAGGAAAGCAGTTATAACAAAATATGGATCAGACTATTGGCTACAACTTTATGGAATTGGAAGAAAATTTTATTAACTTTCTGGTTGGTGGTTTTGATTGAATTGGGTTGTTACTTATTTGTTACTCTTGCTTTGAGGCAGTACTTTGAAAAAGCAGAAGCTGGTTGAATTTCCTTTAGAACCTTGCAATCACAGAGCTGTAAAAGCATCTTTAAATATTTCTTCTAGCCCTAGTTATTTTATCTATGTAGGGACAGTAAATTTTTTCATATTAAAAATTTCCTTTTCCAATAATTTTCCCGATATACTATCCAGGCATTGCATTTAGTTGTCAAGTCTCTTTATTGTTGCTGTCAGTCGCTGTGTCATGTCCGACTCTCTGTGGCCCCATGGACTGCAGCACGCCAGGCTGCCCTGTCCTTCCTGTCCCCTGTTCTTCACCATCTCCCAGAGCTTGCTGAAACTCACTGTCCATTCAGTTGGTGATGCCACCCAACCATCTTGTCCTGTGTCGTCCCCTTCTCCTGCCTTCAGCCTTTCCCAGCATCTGGGTCTTTGCTGATGATCCAGCTCTTCTCATCAGTTGGCTAGAGTACTGGAGCTTCAGCTTCAGCATCAGTCCTTCTAATGAATATTCAGGGTTGATTTCCTTTAAGATTGACTGGTTTGGTCTCCCTGAAGTCCAAGGGACTCTCAAGAGTCTTCTCCAACACCACAGTTCAAAAGTATCAATTCTTCAATGCTCAGCCTTCTTTATGGTCCAGCTCTCACATTCATACAAGAGTACTGGAAAAACCATAGCTTTGACTAGACAGACCTTTGTTGGCAAAGTAATGTCTCTGCTTTTTAATATGCTGTCTAGGCTAGTCATAGCTTTTCTTCTGAGGAGCAAGCGTCTTTTAATTTAATGGCTGCAGTCACCATCTGCAGTGATTTTGGAGCCCCCCAAAATAGTCTCTCCCTGTTTCCATTGTTTTTCCCATCTGTTTGCCATGAAGTGATGGGACCAGATGCCATGATCTTAGTTTTTTGAATGTTTGAGTTCTAAACCAGCTTTTTCAGTCTCCTCTTTCACCTCATCCAGAGGTCCTTTAGTTCTTCTTTGCTTACTGCCATAAGGGTGGTGTCATCTGCATATCTGAGGTTATTGATATTTCTCCCAGCAGTCTTGATTCCAGCTTGTGCTTCATTCAGCCCGGCATTTCGCGTGATGTACTCTGCATATAAATTAAATAAGCAGGGTGACAATATATAGCCTTGACATACTCCTTTCCCAATTTTGGGGTTTCCCTGGTGGGTCAGATGTTAAAGCGTCTGCCTGCAATGCAGGAGACCTGGGTTCAATTCCTGGGTCGGAAAGATCCCCTGAAGAAGGAAATGGCAACCCACTCTAGTACTCTTGCCTGGAAAATCCCATGGCCGGAGGAGCCTGGTAGGCTACAGTTCATGTGGTCGCAAAGAGTCGGACACAACTGAGTGACTTCACTTTCACTTTCCCAATTTTGAATCAGTCAGTTGTCCATGTTCGGTTCTGTTGCTTCTTGACCTACATACAGGTTTCTCAGGAGACAGGTAAGGTGGTGTGGTATTCCCACCTTTTGAAGAATTTTCCACAGTCTGTGTGATCCACACAGTCAAAGGCTTTAGTGTAATCAGTGAAGCAGAAGTAGATGATTTTCTGGAATTCTCTTGCATTTTCTAAGATCCAGCAGATATTGGCAGTTTGGTCCTCTTTAGTCTTCTTTAATCTGTGCACATTTCCACAGCCTGTGTCTTTTATGACATTAACATATTTGAAGAATATAGTTCCCCCTGCTCTTATTTTTTTATATGAAGTTTCCTGTTGTAAGTTTGCTAATATTTGCTTGTGATTAAACTCAGGTTATGTATTCTCTGTGTTTCTGTACATCCAGATAGGTACATGTCTTCTGCCCTTCATTTAATGTTAATTTTAATCACCCAGTTAAGGTATTGTCTGATTGCTCCTAGTCTGTAGTTACTTTTTTCCCCTTTGCAGTTTATAAGCAGTATATGGGGGAGACACTTTAACACCTTGTAGTCTCCCTGCTCTTGAGAGACATTTCTATCTAGGCTTAGCATCCACTGATGATGCTTGCCTGAATCAGTTTTTACTGTGTTGAAAATGACAGTTGAAAGATTGTAGTAGAGTTTGTTTCTTTTTTTTTAATACAGCAGCACTTTTTTATAGTTTCCAGTTAACACCTGGCATTTTACTATAATTAAGAGCACTCCTCTTCCATTTACCTATCTACCTATCTAGCTATCATAGTTCTTTCAGTGCTTGATCATTTATTATCATCCTTAATGATTTTGGTGTTCAGATTGTCTCAGATTTACCTAGTATAAGGCTTCTCTAGCTTGGCCATAATGTCTTTATGGCATTCCCTCATTTTTTTTTTAAGCACTTTTGTAGTTTTTGACATAACAAGATGTTCTAGGTTCATCTTGTGCATAACCTGCCCCAGCCTTAGAATCAACCATTTCTTTGAGAAGTTCTGGTTCCTTTTGATACATACCTTGTTTTAAGGAATATACTATGACTGTTCAGTTCAGTCTCTCAGTCATGTCCGATTCTTTGCGACCCCATGAATCGCAGCACGCCAGGCCTCCCTGTCTATTACCAACTCCTGGAGTTCACCCAGCCTCATGTCCATAGAGTCGGTGATGCCATCCAGCCATCTCATCCTCTGTCGTCCCCTTCTCCTCCTGCCCCCAATCCCTCCCAGCATCAGAGTCTTTTCCAATGAGTCAACTCCCTGCATGAGGTGGCCAAAGTACTGGAGTTTCAGCTTTAGCATCATTCCTTCCAAAGAAATCCCAGGGCTGATCTCCTTTAGAATGGACTGGTTGGATCTCCTTGCAGTCCAAGGGACTCTCAAGAGTCTTCTCCAACACCACAGTTCAAAAGCATCAATTCTTGGGTGCTCAGCCTTCTTCACAGTCCAACTCTCACATCCATACATGACTACTGGAAACACCATAGCCTTGACTAGACAGACCTTTGTTGGCAAAGTAATGTCTCTGCTTTTGAATATGCTATCTAGGTTGGTCATAACTTTGCTTCCAAGGAGTAAGCGTCTTTTAATTTCATGGCTGCAGTCACCATCTGCAGTGATTTGGGAGTCCCCCAAAATAATGTCAGCCACTGTTTCCACTGTTTCCCCATCTATTTCCCATGAAGTGATGGGACCGGATGCAATGATCTTCATTTTCTGAATGTTGAGCTTTAAGCCCACTTTTTCACTCTCCACTTTCACTTTCATCAAGAGGCTTTTGAGTTCCTCTTCACTTTCTGCCATAAGGGTGGTGTCATCTGCATATCTGAGGTTATTGATGTTTCTCCCGGCAGTCTTAGTCATATCATATTTAAAGTGTTGGAATAATTTATTTTGGATACTGGCTTGACCTTTTTTCTCTTTCTAGTGTGTGAAACAACAAATTATAATACATAGTTTAAAAGTTTATGTACTTCCTTCTTTGGGAATCAAAATGATTTTTTAAATGTATGGTGGTTTAGTCAAAAGCAGAGTAAACTGTGCCTGAGTAGGTTTGAATGTTGTATATTTTAGTTTACAAAAACATTGTACTTGCTTTTAATCAATTAACTGGTAAAATTTTTCTCTCTGAAATGATTGAATTGTGTCATTGTACATTAGCTGTCTAGTTGTCTTTTGTCTAACCCTCCAGAGTGCAATTTATAAACATTTATGGTCAGATACGTATACTTTATATAAAATATTATGAGCAAGAGAATTCTTACAACAGAGATAACCTACTTCTTCCATAGGGTAAAGATCCTTCTAGAATCTTATTCTTGTGTATATATACACTCTTTAATTTTGCAAAACAAAGTCCTGTATACAAATTTTGTGTGTAGAACATGGTGCTCAGTTGCGTCTAACTTTTTGTGACCCCGTGGACTGTAGCCTACGAGGCTCTTCTGTCCATGGAAATTCCAGTATTCTTTCTTGTCACCTGTGGTTTTGGTGGAATTGTCCAGGCAAGAATACTGGAGTGGGTTGCCATTTCCTCCTCCAGGGATCTTCTCAACCCAGGAATTGAACCCCGGTCTCCTGCATTGAGGAGAAGGCAGTGGCAACCCACTCCAGTACTCTTGTCTGGAAAATCCCATGGACGGGAGGCTGGTAGGCTGCAGTCCATGGGGTCGTGAAGAGTCGGACACTACTGAACAACTTCACTTTCACTTTTCATTTTCATGCATTGGAGAAGGAAATGGCAGCCCACTCCAGTGTTCTTGCCGGGAGAATCCCAGGGACGGGGGAGCCTGGTGGGCTGCCATCTATGGGGTCGCACAGAGTCGGACACGACTGAAGTGACTTAGCAGCAGCAGCAGCAGCAGCAGCTCCTGCATTGACATGCGGATTCTTTACCACTTGAGCCACCTGGGAAGCTCCAAATAAAACATGGTATAATTGATTCTACAATTCAATGGGAATTGATACTTAAAATTGTTATATAAAATGAAAAATATCATCAGATTAAAATTATCCTTAAAAATTCTTCAGGAATTGTGTCTCATTAACTACAATTCCACTGTTTTTCTCTCTAGTGGAGAGAAATAATTTCTTCAGTTGGGCAGCAGATGAAGTAGTTGATTTGTGTTTAAATGACCTTTAGTATTAAAAGCACGTAATTCTAGAATCACATTCAGCACAGTGAAATATAGAGAGATGCTATGATAATGGAGACTACCTGAGGGAACAGTCTTCTCTCTCTCCAGTTTTTATTTACTGGCATTTGCTTACTGGACTAATAGGAAGAATTTCCCTATTTTTGGTGGAAAGAGGTACTGTGGTTGAATTTGCTTAAGTGTATACAGTGTGACTTCTCTGTGCTGTACATTTTAATTATCTTTATCCCACAAAGTTTATCATTATGTGCCTTTCCATATCAGTGGGTTATGCTGTTTAAAGACTGTTGCACTGTATAGATTTTTCTGTAGTTATACTAATAATTTCCCAGGAGCATTTAGATATATAATTTTTCTGAATTATAGACAACATTGCTTTTGTATATGTTCTTTGTCCTATATCCTTGATTATATTCTTTGGATAAGTTCCTAAAATTGAACTGCTTGGTAAAGGGGATGCACAATTTAAAAAGGCTTTTGATGTCATTTTTGTTTAATTACTGTCAAAAATGTTTTATTAATTTAATTTTTTAGATATGTGGAAGAATGACAAATTTACTATCCCTTAAGCACATCAAAGTATTATCTTTTTAGTATTTTCTCTTCTGATCTGTAGAAGACACCTGTAGTCATTTTGATGTTTTATTTTGTATTTTTTTGAATAAATAACCAACGATGTAAGAATTTTCTTATATCGTTGTTAATTTCTGTGATTTATTTGTTCATGTCATGTGCCCCCCACCACTCTTTTTTTCCATTTTTTCCCTTAGAGGTATAAAATGTCCATTCGAGATATCAATGCTACCTGCCTTTGCAAGTTGCATTTGTTTTTAATGCATTGTCATTTGTTTTTAAACTAATTTTTAAAAAATTAGCCTTGGTATTATGCTTAGAAAGACTTTCTTATCCCTAAGATTATAAAAATATTTGCTGTATTCAAATTCTGTCATGGCTTCTTTTTCCAACATTTACAATTTTAATACATTTGTAAATTATTTTGAAATGAAGTATGAGATTGCTTGTTTTTTAATATAAATTTGTTGTTTATTATGTTCCCTTAAACATTTAAAAAATTATTAGACTTTTTCAGGATTTTTAGGTTTATAGAAAAATTGAGTGGAAAGCACAGTTTCCATATCCTTACCACTGCACACTCCCATTGCTCATATTATTGACATTTTTATTAGAGTGGTATGTTTGTTACAGTTGATAAGCCAGTATTAAATTAACTAAAGTCCATAGTTTACATTAAGATTTGCTCTGTGTCAATACATTGATAAACTTGACATACACATTTGTTGCTTTGACAAACGTATTCACTGTTACAGTATCATGCAGAATAGTTTCACTCCCCTAAAAATCTGTGTTCCACATATTTATCCCTCTGTTCTTCTCACCAAACCCCTGGCAACCACTGATCTTTCTGCTGTCTCTTGCTCCACCTGTTCTTCTCGTTCTCCCTCCTCCTAAATCCCTGGGAACCAGTTATCTTTTTATTGTCTATATAGTTATGCCTTTTCCAGAATGTTATATAGTTAAAATCTCAACTGTGTGGCCTTTTCGTATTGATTTCTTTCACATAGCAATATGCATTTTGCTTATCAAAGATAAGGTTTCTCCATGTCTTTTCATGACTTGATAGCTCATATCTATTTTAAGTTTTTAAAGACTTTATTTTTTAGAGCAATTTTAGATTCTCAGCAAAATTGAGAAGAAGGTACCTGCCCTCACACATGCATAGACTCTCTCATATTTGGCATCTCCCATGAGAGTGGCGCATTTGTCACAGTTGATGAACCTGCATGAGCACATTATTATCACCCAAAGTCCATAGTTTGACCTTAGTATTCACTCTTGGGTTTGTACGTTCTGTAGGTTTGGACAAATGTGTGATGACCTGTGTCTACCATTGTAGATAGATACTTATATATATCCACGACACTATACAGAATAGTTTTACTGTCCTAAAAATCCTCTGTACTCTGCCTATTCACCTCTCTCATCTCCAACCCCTGGCAATCACTGATCTTTTACTCTGTGTATCGTTCAGTGTTTTCCAGAATGGCATATAATTGGAATCACACAGCATGTAGCCTTTTTACATTGGCTTCTTTCACTTAGTAGTATTCATTTAAGGTTCCTCCACATACATGGGTGTTTTTTGTTGTTTTTAATTTTTTAAGTGTTGAATGATATTCTGTTGTCTGGATGTACTGCAGTTTATTCATTGACCTATCAAAGGATGTTTGGGTTGCTTCCAGCTTTTGGCAGTCATGAATAAGGTTGCTAGAAACATCTGTGTGCAGGTTTTTCTGTGGACATAAGTTTTCATCTCATTTGGGTGAATATTGAGGAACGTGATTGCTGGATTATGTGGTAAGAGTGTGTTCAGTTTTGTAAGAAACCACCAAACAGCTTTCCAAAGTGGTTGTATCATTTTGTATCCCTACTGGTAGTGAATGAGAATTCCTGTTGTTTCATTTTTTGCCGGCAGTAGTTGTTGTCAGTGTTCTGTATTTTGACCTTTCTAATAGATGTACAGTGATACCTTGTTTTAATGTGCATATCCCTGATGATATATGGTGGAATATCTTTTCATATGCCTATTTGCCATCTGTGTGTCTTTGCCAAAGTATCTGTTAAGGTTTATTTTTAAAAAATACTTATTTGGCTGCTTCAGGTGTTAGGTGTGGAGTGTGGGATCTTTGATCTTCACTGTGACAGGAGCAATCTTTAGTTACGGCACGCGGGATCTTACACTTGTGGCATGCAAAGTCCTTAGTTGCGGCTTGTGATGTTTAGTTCCTTGACCAGGGATTGAACGTAGCCCCCTGCATTGACAACCCTCTCGAGTATTCTTACCTGAAAAATTGCATGGACAGAGGAGCCTGGTGGGGTACAGTCCATAGGGTTGCAAAGAGTTGGACACAGCTGAGCACGCACCCCTGCATTGGGAGCTGGGAGTCTTAGCCAGTGGACCACCGGAGAAGTCGTACCTGTTAAGGTATTTTTCTTAATATTTTTTCCATTAGCTAGAATATTACTCATAGATTAGAGATGTCACCTATATTATATTGAAAGATTGAAGGCAAAAGGAGTAGGGCAGCAGAGGATGAGATGGTAATATAGCATCATTGACTCAAAGAACATGAATTTGAGCAATCTCTGGGAGATAGTGGACGACAGAGGAGCCTAACATGCTGCAGTCTATGGTTTCAAAAAGAGTCGGACACGACTTGGCAACTAAACAACAAATTGTAACTAAAAGCTAGAAAACTTTTCCTCAAGTTCCTTTGAGGGGATTTCTGAACTTTGTTACTTCCCTTATTCCTAGTGTTTGCAAACTTTAAATTTTAGCAAGAAAATAATAAATTTTTGCTTAGATTTGAAGACTTCTGAAATACATGTATCTTCAGTTGTTAGTTCAGTTGCTCAGTCGTGTCTGACTCTTTGCGACCCCATGAATCACAGCACGCCATAGAAAAACTTTTGTAACAGGTAGAAATGATTCGTCTCAGTTCTGTTGGACGAATTACTTGTATATAAGTTTAATATTTGGGAATTTTTCTGTTGTATGTGGTGTAGTTTTGTGATCTTATAATTTAGATCTTTGTTCAGGAACTGGGGAACTAGTTTGGTCCAAAACAGTGAAAGCACATGCAAACTACAAATGGAAAATGAGTAATAGATTGTGATAAGACTGATCTGTAGGATCAACAGAATCAGTATTTTCAACTGTGAGTCAACTAAAGGTTAGTTTTCCTCCAATCCAAGTTTTAATATTTTTGTATTTTTGTGTTTTCTCTTCTTGCCTACTTTAGTGCATCATTATTTTCAAAGGAAATAATCTTTTTCAAGGGTGATAAAATGCATCAGACATTTTAATGATATGTCTGGTATATATCTGAGTGAGCTATGTGTATTTTCAGATGAGTATGGGATCACTCTTGTCTATTTAATGGCAGTCATTTTAACTACCACCACATTCTCCCATTTTCTTTACACTTTAATAGTAAATGATTTACTATGATTTAAAATACAGTTATCAAATTTTTATAGAAATCTACCTTTTTAGGTGCTTTAAATAGGAAAGATTTAGGTGTTGTATAAATTTTTCCTCAATTATCTCAGTCTCCCAAAGACATTATTGTTCATTTTTTAATTCTCTTGTTTTACTTCAAGAGTATATACACTCTGTTAATATTGATTGGCTGAATGTGTTAAGTGTTCAGAGTAAACTCATTAATTCTTTATTTTCATGAAGTTGATCTTTTAAGAATAACTTGGATTTTCAGACATTGGCATGTTGAATAGACTTAGGAAATAGAGATTGGGATTATACTAGAATTTACCTTGTTTGTTTTTGTCTTATATTTGTATAGTAACTTGTTTTACTTTAGACTACATACCTTATGGTTTACTCCATGTTATACTCTCTAGTTTAGAAAACTCTAAAGGAAAAAGTAGGACATATTTTGAATCCTAGAATGTTACTTTGTAGAAATATTTACTTGTCATGATGATAATCTGATGTTTTTTCTGAATCTTTATGGTTACAGTCAGTGATGATAACTCTCTTCCGATGTATACAATGTAGATTCACTGTGAAAAACAGAGACTGCATGGGAAATATAAAATATTAATACTTGGGACTCCTAAGAAAAGCTCAGTTTGTGTGTGCAGTTTTTCCAGAGGGTGCCCTTTTTGTTTGGGTCACCTTTGAAAAAGCTTCACAGATACTACTGAAGGAATTGTAATTGAGAACTAGTTTCTGAAGAAGTATTATTACTTGCTCACTTCTGTTGTCTTGGGATACCCTGAAGATGAAGTATGGTGGACAAATGAAATAAAGTGAATAAACTGTGGAATGTTAGTCAAGATGGAATATGAGTCAAGAATTAAGATGTAATGTGTGTGTGTATATATATATTTTAAGGAAAGTGATAATAATAGTGCTGCTGCTGCTGCTAAGTCGCTTCAGTCGTGTCCGACTCTGTGCGACCCCATAGACGGCAGCCCACCAGGCTCCCCTGTCCCTGGGATTCTCCAGGCAAGAACACTGGAGTGGGTTGCCATTTCCTTCTCCAATGATAATAATTGTGACAACCTATCATTTCAAAAATATCACCATACTATACATATATATATATATATATATTATGGAGAAGGCAGTGGCACCCCACTCCAGTACTCTTGCCTGGAAAATACAATGGACGGAGGAGCCTGGTGGGCTGCAGTCCATGGGGTCACTAAGAGTCGGACACGACTGAGCGACTTCCCTTTCACTTTTCACTTTCATGCATTGGAGAAGGAAATGGCAACCCACTTCAGTGTTCTTGCCTGGAGAATCCCAGGGATGGGGAGCCTGGTGGGCCCCCGTCTATGGGGTTCATAGAGTTGGACATGACTGAAGCAACTTAGCAGCAGCAGTAGCAGCAGCATACATACGTTAACAAATATGTCAGTACTTTTGCTTATGGTTTTAGTTAGCCAAGTATGATAACTAATCTCTTTCTAAATTGGGTCTTATCTGACAATATTAGTTCTCCTGACCCAAGTAAGAAGCAAAGAACTAAATAGCTGAAATAGATGTTATCAGTTGAGTTCAGTCGCTTAGTCGTGTCCAACTCCTTGCGACCCCATGAACCGCAGCACGCCAGGCCTCCCTGTCCATCACAACCTACTAGAGTTTACCCAAACTCATGTCCGTCGAGTTGGTGATGCCATCCAACCATCTCATCCTCTGTCGTCCCCTTTTCCTCTTTCCCTCAATCCTTCCCAACATCAGGGTCTTTTCAAATGAGTCAGCTCTTCGCATCAGGTGGCCAAAGTATTGGAGTTTCAGCTTCAACATCAGTCCTTTCAATGAACACCCAGGACTGATCTCCTTTAGAATGGACTGGTTGGATCTCCTTGCAGTCCAAGGGACTCTCAAGAGTCTTCTTCAACACCACACTTCAAAAGCATCAATTCCTCTGTGCTCAGCTTTCATTATAGTCTAACTCTCACATCCATACATGACTACTGGAAAAACCATAGCCTTGACTAGACGGATCTTTATTGGCAAAGCAATGTCTCTGCTTTTTAATACGCTGTCTAGGTTGGTCATAACTTTCCTTCCAAGGAGTAAGCGTCTTTTAATTTCATGGCTGCGGTCACCATCTGCAGTGATTTTGGAGCCCCCCCAAATAAGGTCAGCCACTGTTTCCACTGTTTCCCCATCTATTTGCCATGAAGTGATAGGACCGGATGCCATGATCTTAGTTTTCTGAATGTTGTGCTTTAAGCCAACTTTTTCACTCTCCACTTTCACTTTCATCAAGAGGCTTTTGAGTTCCTCTTCACTTTCTGCCATAAGGGTGGTGTCATCTGCATATCTGAGGTTATTGATACTTCTCCCAACAGTCTTGATTCCAGCTTGTGCTTCATCCAGCTCTGCGTTTCTCATGATGTACTCTGCATATAAGTTAAATAAGCAGGGTGACAATACACAACCTTGACGTACTCTTTTTCCTATTTGGAACCAGTCTGTGGTTCCATGTCCAGTTCTAACTGTTGATTCCTGACCTTCATACAGATTTCTCAAGAGGCAGGTCAGGTGGTCTGGTATTCCCATCTCTTGAAGAATTTTCCACAGTTTATTGTGATCCACACAGTCAAAGGCTTTGGCATAGTCAATAAAGCAGAAATAGATGTTTTTCTGGAACTCTCTTGCTTTTTCCATGATCCAGCGGATGTTGGCAATTTCATCTCTGGTTCCTCTGCCTTTTCTAAAACCGGCTTGAACATCTGGAAGTTCACTGTTCATGTATTGCTGAAGCCCGGCTTGGAGAATTTTGAGCATTACTTTACTAGCGTGTGAGATGAGTGCAATTGTGCGGTAGTTTGAGCATTCTTTGGCATTGTCTTTCTTAGGGATTGGAGTGAAAACTGACCTTTTCCAGTCCTAGGGCCACTACTGAGTTTTCCAAATTTGCTGACATATTGAGTGCAGCACTTTCACAGCATCATCTTTTAGGATTTGAAATAGCTCAACTGGAATTCCATCACCTCCACTAGCTTTGTTCGTAGTGATACTCCTAAGGCCCGCATATTATATCCCATATACTTTATTCATTTAAACTCCCCTAGAATCTCATTCAACTTATTTTTTATTGCAATAAAGTATTACATATATATCACATAAAATTTATCATTTTTAAGTGTGCAGTTCAGTGACATTGAGTAATTTCACACTGTTCTGTTGCTATCGCCACTATCCATGTCTGGAATGTTTTCACTATCTCAAATTGAATTTCCTTTTTTAAAAATAAGTTATTTATTTATTTATGGCTGTCCTGGATCTTCATCACTTTGCTGGGCTTTCTCTCGTTGCAGTGAGCAGGGGCTACATTTTGTTGTGGTGCACGGGCTTCTCATTGCAGTGGCTTCTCCTGTTGCAGAGCATGGGCTTTAAGGCATGCAGGCCTCAGTAGTTGCAGCACACGAGCTCATTAGTTGTGGATCTCAGGCCCTGGAGTGCTGACTCAGTAGTTGTGGTGCATAGGCTGAGTTGTCTTGCGGCATGTGGAATCTTGAATTGGTGTCCCCTGCATTGGCAAGTAAATTCTTAACCACTGGACCACCAGAGAAGTCCCAAATTGAATTTCTTTACCTATTAAACAGTAACTCCACATTCTTTTCTTATCCCAGTCTGTGGGAATAAATTTTCTTTCTATCTCTATGTATTTGACTATTCTGGGTTCCTCATAGAAGTGCAATTATACAATATTTGTCCTTTTGTGTTTGACTTACCCTACTTAGCATCATATCTCTTCAAGATTCATTTATCTATGTGGTAGATTTAATCAGAATTTTATTCCTCTTAAAGGGTGAATAATAATACATTGTTTTTATATACCACATTTCATTTATTAACCATTCATCTGTTGATCAACAGGTTGTCTTCACCTTTTGGTTATTGTTAATAATGGTGCTGTGAACATGGGTATATAAATATTTGTTTGAGTCCTTACTTTCAGTTCTTTTGGGTATACCCATAAGTGGAATTGCTGGATCAGATGATGATTCTGTGTTTTAATATTTTGAGAAACCACCATATACATTCCACAGTGTAAGTGGAAAACATACACTGTTTTCTATAGTGACTGCATTATTTATATTCCCACCAACAGTGACTATTTTGTTAATAATAGCCATCCTGATGGATGTTTACTCAGCTTGTATTTTCTTTCTTTTTTTTTTTTAATTTTATTTTATTTTTAAACTTTACATAATTGTATTAGTTTTGCCAAACATCAAAATGAATCTGCCACAGGTATACATGTGTTCCCCATCCTGAACCCTCCTCCCTCCTCCCTCCCCATACCATCCCTCTGGGTCGTCCCAGTGCACCAGCCTCAAGCATCCAGTATCGTGCATCGAACCTGGACTGGCAACTCGTTTCATACATGATATTTTACATGTTTCAATGCCATTCTCCCAAATCTTCCCACCCTCTCCCTCTCCCACAGAGTCCATAAGACTGTTCTATACATCAGTGTCTCTTTTGCTGTCTCATACGCAAGGTTACTGTTACCATCTTTCTAAATTCCATATATATGCGTTAGTATACTGTATTGGTGTTTTTCTTTCTGACTTACTTCACTCTGTATAATAGGCTCCAGTTTCATCCACCTCATTAGAACGGATTCAAATGTATTCTTTTTAATGGCTGAGTAATACTCCATTGTGTATATGTACCATAGCTTTCTTATCCATTCATCTGCTGATGGACATCTAGGTTGCTTCCATGTCCTGGCTATTATAAACAGTTCAGCTTGTATTTTCTTACGTGTGTTATAGCCAATAATCTGGATATTTGGTTCTCTAATGCATAGGAGCTCAGATTCAGCAAATTAGGACTGTTTGATAGCTTAATGTAAGACCTAGAAATGAGGCATTTTGATTTGTAAAAGCAAGTTGCAAGTGAACTTTTGAAAAATTCATGTAGGAGACTCTTTATTCCTTGACCATTAAATGTTTACTCTGAGTTATATTATGGGCTTCCCAGGTGGCACCAGTGGTACAGAATCTGCCTGCCAGTGCAGGAGACATAAGAGACACAGGTTTGATGCCTGAATCGGGAAGATCCCCTGGAGTAGGAAATGGCAGCCCACTCCAGTATTCTTGCCTGGGAGAGTTCCATGGGCAGAGGAGCCTGCTGGGCTATAGTCCATGGGGCCACAAAGTGACTGAGCATACACAGAACACTGAATTATATAATTAGTCTAGATTTCTGTTGTCCTATATGGTAGCCACTAGCCACTTGTGGGTATTTCACTTCAGTTCAGTTGCTCAGTCGTGTCCAACTCTGTGACCCCATGAATTGCAGCATGCGAGGCCTCCCTGTCCATCACCAACTCCTGGAGTTTACCCAAACTCAAGTCCATCAAGTCGGTGATGCCATCCAGCCATCTCATCCTCTGCCATCCCCTTCTCCTCCTGCCCCCAATCCCTCCCAGCATTAGGGTCTTCTCCAGTGAGTCAACTCTTCACATGAGGTGGCCAAAGTATTGGAGTTTCAGCTTTAGCATCAGTCCTTCCAGTGAACCCCCAGGACTGATCTCCTTTAGGATGGACTAGTTGGATCTCCTTGTGGTCCAAGGGACTCTCAAGAGTCTTCTCCAACACCACAGTTCAAAAACATCAAAAGCATCAATTCTTCAGCGCTCAGCTTTCTTCACAGTCCAACTCTCACATCCATACATGACCACTGGAAGAACCATAGCCTTGACTAGACGGACTTTTGTTGGCAAAGTAATGTCTCTGCTTGTTAATATGCTATCTAGGTTGGTCATAACTTTCCTTCCAAGGAGTAAGTGGGTATTTAATTAAACCTAAATAAATAAATTCAGTTCCTCAGTCACACTAATCACATTTTAAATGCCCAAGAGCTGTATGTAGCGAGTGGCTACCATATTGGGTAGTAAGCTATAGAACATTTATCATTGCAGAAAGTTATTTTGGACAGAACTGGTCTAAAATTTTAAAAGATTTTATTAAAGGGCAGTATATCAGTATTTCTGTTAATTATAGAATAAAAGGTCACATAGAAATTTAAAATTTGAAACTTCATTTACAGTATTGGAAAATACAAAAATTTTATGTAGTGACTTGGGTTGTTTATCTTGAGATTGGTAACTGACCAATTGCTCAACACTTATTTAGTGCTCTTAGGAGGCATAATACTATGCTAAGAGCTTTTTGTTTGTTTTGTTTTTGTGTAGGGGGTTGGAAATCTTTCTCTAGATAGGCAGGTAGATCTACAAGCATTTGTCTTCTACATATATAAAATATCTCTTACGTATATGGAAATATATGTTCTGCTACCTAAGTATATACATACTCTTGCACACATGTATGTCTTATACAAAGAAGTTTTTCTCTAATATATTCTGGAAAATAGTCTGTATTTAACTTTCCCTAATTATTGTCACAATGTCTTTTATAGTTCACCCTCTCCAACCTTCCCCAAACACACATACACACCAGTTAAGGCTTTAACATTACAGTTAGTTCCTGTGTCTTTTTTATTTCCTTTATACAGAAAAATCCTTACTTTTAAACAATTTATTTTCCCTTTCATGACATTGAAAGATACCAGGCCAGTGTCTTGTAGAATGTCTTCCTCTGAATCAGTTTTGTTCTTTGCTTTTCTGATATCATTTAACATGTTCCTCTGTCCCTTGTATTTTCTTTGAACTAGAAGTTGGTTCTAGAGACTTGATTTGGATTCAGGTTAAGCAATTTTTGTTTGATAAGAATCTTTTTTAGCTAACTCTCTGAATTTGAGGTTTGACTCTTCCATGATGCTTATGTGAACAGTTGACATAGTGATTCATGGTTCATAAAATGCTTTTGCATACAGTTTTCCATAGTAATATTAACATCTTGTGAAATAGGTTGATATTATCCTCACTGTCAGACTTTAGTTTTTATTAACCTTTTACCTAGAAAGTTCTACAGTTCCATTGGTTATCAAAACTATAAAGGGAGTTACTTTGTTTCTGCTGTCTTCTGATGTTTTTTAAAGGAGATACTAATGTTTTCATCATGTTGAGAAACAAATAAAATTATCCTTTCTAAATGTTATTTCTGGACTTCTCTGGTGGCTCAGTGGTAAAGAATCCACCTGCCAATGCAAGAGATGCAGGTTTGATCCCTGGGGCGGGAAGATCCACTGGAGAAGGAAATGGCAACTCACTCCAGTATTCCTGCATGGGAAATCCCTGGCAAGAGGAGCCTGGAAAGCTACAGTCCATGGGGTTGCAAAAGAGTCGGACACCGCTTAGCAAATTTACAGTTATTGTCTTTGGTTCTATACAAGATAATACCCCATCTTTGCTGTTAAATAATAATTTCCCTCCTTTAAAAAATATCAACTCAAAATTATACCAGAAGATAAAAAACTAGTAGTGGTATACTTAAACATTATATAACTACCATTCAGAGTTTCTGAGCAGCATAACCAATGTTAATATACTAAATTCATGTAATTCCAGTTGATAACAGAGTAACTTAATCTTCCAAATTATTCTGTGCTTCTATAAGTACATTTATCGTTTCTATTAGTGTTTTGCCATACTTTTAACTGATTGTTTCTAAAATAACAAAATATTTTAACTTACTATTTTTAACTATTTGAATGTGAGGGTATCTAAAAATATTTCATAATTCTTTGATTTTTGTATTAAATATTATTATTTTTTTGTCTTAACTTTGGTTACTAGGGCAGTTTAAACCACTTGAGTGGTTTATGTTCCAAACCTGGATATTGGTGATACGAATTTATAAAATATCAGTAATGACTTATTTCTGCAGAATTCAAAATAATGATGTTAACTTCTATCTTTAGGAGCTGTGTGTGTGCCAGTGTGCACTTTACATGCAGTACATGAATCCTTGTAACAATTCACAGTAATAAGAGGCAAGTAACTTGCCTATACAGGCAATAAGAGGTTAAGTAACTTGCCTATACAGGTGATAGTAGGGTAATGAAATAGGGATTTGAACTCAGCACTGACTATGAGGTATAAAAAGCCTGTGAGTTTTACACTGTGCCCTGCAGGTTCTGATACAACTGTGATGAAATAAAATACTCACTGTTTAAGTACATTATAAGATTGGATTTATTTTACTAATTTGAGTAAAAGTTTTGCTTTTGAGTTATATTGTTTTAGCAATGCATAGTTTAATTAGAAAATGCAAATTACTTTTGAATTTTTCTTTTCCTTTCCTCACCTCTAGATATTCAAGAATTTTATGAAGTGACCTTACTGGATAATCCAAAATGTATAGATCATTCAAAGCAGTCTGAACCAATACAGCCTGTAAATACTTGGGAAATTTCCAGCCTTCCAAGCACTACTGTGACTTCAGAAACACTGCCAAGCAGCCTTAGCCCTAGTGTAGAGGTAAGATAAAAAAATTTTCCTTAAGTTGTTTTTAGTGATCAATTACTTAGGGCTCCTAAGTTTTTTCATTTCATTAAAATGGATATTTTGTGGGAGTATCATTTATAATGGTATGAAAAAGATGGGATTAAAAATATTTTTGAAGAAAAAGCTCAATTTCTGGTACTCCTGTCTTAAAATGTAAATGGTTCAAAGTATGAAATACTTGACTGTTAAAGTATTACTTTAGTCTTATTAGTATTGCTTTAGCCTTGTTAGTCCTAGTAGTACTTAAAGTCTTTAGACTGTTAAAGAATACTCTGCATGGTAAACATCAGCGCAGCTCCTTTCTGGGATAATTGGATAGAAACTACTCTACTTTGAAAAGATAGTTTTGCTCTGGTATTTTTTTTTCAGACAGCAGTTGTTAAATTTATCCCTAGGATTCTCTATTGGCTTGAAGGATTGCATTGTTAAATCTCACTAGAGACTGATCAATAACGTTTAAGGACAGCATTGGTTTCTCTATTGTTTTTGAAGTTAAAAATTATATTTCTTTGAGTTTTCATAACTATTTTAGTAATGTTCTTTTTTGTTGTGATCTTTTATTGCTGGTGGAGTTATATATGGCATAACAGAGATGTGAAGCATTTTGTAATGAGGATTCTGTCTGAGGCACATTAGTCATTTGAAGGTGGTTGACTGACTGACTTTGATTCTAGTATCTTCTAATTACTGCTGGAGAAGTGCCTGGAAAATTGAATCAGGGAAAAGCATTGGTAGGCAGCAACCACACAGCCCTTTGTTAATGAAACAGAGAAATTCTCAGTTTCCTCTTATATGAGATAACATAGAACTACAGAATTTTAAAGCTAGAAGAATCAGAGAACATCTCATCCCCAACCCACCCCCCTTCATCTTAAAGATGAAGAAATTGCGACAAAAATGAATAACTTGACCCAGTTTATTTGGCTAATTTGGGTAAGTCTACCTTCTGATTTTAGACAACATAATACCCATTTCACAGTTCTCTTTACGAACTGTAGTATGTCCTTATATTTTCTCTTTGGTTAGAAATTCTAGTGTTATATTACCAGTGTGTCCTTATTTTCCTATTTTATTGTTTTTGTCATTTTCTCTTAGATAATTTCAGTTTCTGTTCCCTGTATTAGATATATCATTTGTACTTACATTAGTCCATTTCAGACTTCCCTGGTGGCTTAGATGGTAGAGCGTCTGTCTACAATGTGAGAGACCTGGGTTCGATCCCTGGGTTGGGAAGATTCCCTGGAGAAGGAAATGGCAACCCACTCCAGTACTCTTGTCTTGAAAATCCGATGGACAGAGGAGCTTGGTGCAGGCTACTGTCCATGGGGTCGCAAAGAGTCGGGCACGACTGAGCAACTTCTAGTCCATTTCAGATAGATGTTTAAAATGTTAATCAGTAATACAGTTTCTGTTTCACATTTATTGTATACAGAATTTTAAGAACCATGTGAAATTTTAAGAGAATTGGCTTCTTATTTAATAACTTTATTTTTCTACTGTCTCATTTATGGTGTTGAGCTATAATTATAAAGCATAGAGTTCTTGAAGTTGATTTGTCTAATTTTGTAGGAGACTGTGTAGATTATGGCTGGCTCAGTGTAACCAGTAAAAGTAAATGTTCATTAAGGTTAAATAAATGGACAGTTCTGCATGCTGGAAGTTAATTTCCATATAGATTTTAGTCTGAAAGATCAACTATGCATTGAATTCCATTAAGAATAGTATTGGAAACATTTTAACTTTTATAAAATTGTGAGGCACTGGTACCTAGAACGCTTTTTGCATTGCTGGTTTCTGCATCTCCTGAAAGGTGTATTACGGACATAGTAAAGGTATCTAAAATGAATAGGAAAATAATACCCTTCAGACTGCAAATATCAGATCTTATTAATTAGGAATGTAGAGGAGAAGGAAATATGGTTACAAAATGTTAAGTAGGGCTTGGCGCATGGAAAATGCTGTAGTGGTGTTTGAAATCTGTACCCATTCATGGGTGGACTAGTAAGGGGAAGTTGAGATATGTCCATCAAGTCCTAGCTTTGATCGACAAAGAGAAAAATCGGTGAGCTGAGGTCAGTTGAAGGCAAGTACTCTTTTGCAGAGAGGACAGAATACCTGAAGATGTTAATCTGAAAATGCAAATAGTTTTGAAATACACTGGTGGATGACAGTTATAAGACTTAAAAAATAATAAGCTTGGCATATTTGGAGATTTGATTTCTTTTCTTTTGAGGGAAAGAAGGAAAGGATGTTCCCGTGTTAGCCATCCATTTATGCTTCATTTGGACAGAAAACCTGCTTAAGTCACCTTTAACTTGATCTCTTATTTCAGTTCCTACTTCAGACTCTTAGGGGCACAGTGTTTGGGACTGAAAAGAGAGTTGGATCATTTAATTCACCTCACATGTTTTACCCAGTTGAAGAGAATCTGCTGACTTGAATTTAAACAAATGCAAACAAAAGTTTTTATTGGACTGTAACTTGAAAAAATGAAAATCATGAAAATATTTTGTCTTACACAATAACTTAGAGTATTTTTACACAGTGCCCAAATTTTTGGATTAAAAAATAAAATAGTCTTTTTCAGACAAAATGGTGTGCATCATGATCTTCTCTCTTTCACTTTGTGTTCACTTTTGCAGAACTATCTTAAAGAGTTACTTTTGCAAAAAGTATTTGAGATTGATCAATTTCCACCTGGGCTTGCCTCTCTTATTCTGTTAAGTAAAAATTTTTGTCTTGGAAAGCATCTATCCACTTTTCTTTCTTGCCCTTTTATTTTTTTAACCGTTGATAACTGATCTAACTCTTGCAAGATTCCCATTGTTAGTTAATATGTAGCCATGTGATTGTTTTTCTTCTATTTCTTCTGATATAATAAAATAAGAATTAATGCTATTTTTTTAAGTATTCATTAGTATCATAATATTAATTTAGTTAGTATTCCATTTAGTTATAACTTTTTTGGCTTTGGTATATCTTTCTTTTACTTTGAACATATGCCTAGTAATACTGATTCATTTAATTAGTATTCCATTTAATTATAACTTTTTTTGGTTTTGGTATATCTTTCTTTACTTTGAACATATGCCTAGTGAGATGTTTGGAAATGTTTGTGTAATATTAATGATTGTGCGTGATGGGGATATTTTTTCTTAGTACTTTTCTGTTACTTTCTAAAAATAATGAGCATGTGTCATTTTTATAAAAACAAATCCATTCTAAAATAAGAGCAGTTACTTTTAGAGATTGTAAGGAGAAGAATATTTGAAAGGAAGCAAAATGCAAGAGTAGGAGAAACTGCCTGATTTAAAGAGAAATTCCAACAGAGGGGGCATGCACATTCTTTTTGTCCGCTCAAACAGGATGCCATAGACTGAGTAGCTTATCAATAACACAGATTTATTTCTTACAGTTCTGGAGAATGGGAAGTCCAAGATCAGATCACTAATAGATTCACTGTGTAGTGAGATCTCACTTTCTGGTTCATCAGTGACCATTTTCTTGCTGTGTCCTCATCACCAGAGAAGGTGTGAAGAAGCTCTCTGAGATTTCTTTTGTACCAGCACTAAAGCCATTCACAAAATCTCTACTCGAGACATAATCACTTCCCAAGGCCCCATTTGTTAATACTGTCACATTTGGGGTTAGAATTTCAACCTGTGAATTTGGAGAAGGATACATTTAGTCTATGGTAATCCTGTTCGTGATGATACAGTACATTTCAAATGGATCAAAGATTCAAAGGTTTAAAAAAAAAACCCATAAAAATAAACTTTTAAATCATTTTTGGATAGAGTGAAAGTTTTTCTAAACATGACAACAAAGAAAATCTTGAAAAATTCAAAGAAAAGGTTACTGACTGTAGAATTGTAGAATTTCTTTATGGACTTTACAGAGTTTGATTGTTTGAACTTTGATTGTAGAATTTCTCTATCTTGAAAGATACAATGAAGAAATAAGAAATGATACGCTGGGAAGAAATTCCATCACATATAAAAAAAGGAATGAATTTCTAACCCTTTTAACTCAGGAAACCTCTTATAGGTCAGTAAGAAGAAAAAGGCCAAATTCAATAGGAAAGTGGCCAAAGGATAGGAATGGGCAGTTTGGAGGGAAAGAAATATAAATGGACCAATAAACCTATGAAGAGATGGTTAATGTAACTTAAAAAAAATGAACAGAATATTTTTCACTAACTTGACTCAAAGATTCAATATGAGGAAACAGAAACTCTTATACTGTTGGTAGGAGAATACTGTGTATAACAATTTTTAAAGATAGCTTGACAGTAAATATTCATATCCTTTGATCCAGTATATGTCATGGATGGACTCTCACAAACTGTTAATATATACATATATTACGAGTAATATTACAATATTACCCGTAAAATTAGTAAAAAACAAAGCAATCTAAATGATTATTAGTAAGAAAATGGATAAACATGTTATTGTACAGCCACTTAATGCAATATAAAGTAGCAGGCATAAAAATACAAGTCTCTATATCTCCTATATGTTATTAAATGATTGAAAGCAGGTTGCAGATCGAAAAGTATAGTGTGACTCTGTGATAAAAGAGAGTTAATTTAGGTAGATTAAAAAGAAATTCTTTATGATTATACAGTAGAGGTGACGAATAGATTCAAGGGATTAAATCTGGTAGAGTCCCTGAAGAATTATGGACAAAAGTTTGTAACACTGTACAAGAAACAGTAACCATAAGCAAAGTGGTTGTCTGAGGAGGCTTTACAAATAGCTGAGGATAGAAGGGAAGTGAAAAGCAAGGCAGAAACGGAAAGATAGATTCAACTGAATGCAGGGCTCTAGAGACTAGCAAGGAGAGATAAGGCCTTCTTCTTTGAACAGTGCAGAGATAAGGCCTTCTTCTTTGAACAGTGCAAAATAGAGGGAAACAATAGAATAGGAAAGATTAGAGCTCTCTTCAAGAAAATCGGAGATATCAAGGAAACATTTCATGCAAAGATGGGCACGGTAAAGGACAGAAATGATAAGGACCCAACAGAAGCAGAAGAGATTAGAACAGGTGGGAAGAATACCCAGAATTATACAGAAAAGGTCTTAATGACCAGGATAACCATGATGGTGTGGTTATTCACCTAGAGCCTAGATATCCTGGAGTGTGAAGTCAAGTGGGCCTTAGGAAGCATCACTACAAGCAAAGCTAGTGTAGCTGATGGAATTCCAGCTGAGCTGTTTCAAATCCTAAAAGATGATGCTGTGAAAGTGCTACACTCAGTATGCCAGCAAATTTGGAAAAGTCCGCAATGGCCACAGGACTAGAAAAGGTCAGTTTTCATTCCAATCCCAAAGAAGGACAACGCCAAAGAATGTTCAGACTACCGTACAATTGCACTCATTTCACATGCTAGCAAGATAATGCTCAAAATCCTTCAAGCTAGACTTCAACAGTATGAAAACCAAGAACTTCCAGATACAGCTGAGTTTAGAAAAGGCAGAGGAACCAAAGATCAAATTGCCAGTGTACATTGGATCATAGAAAAAGCGAAAGAATTTCAGAAAAACATCTCTGCTTCATTGACTATGCTAAAGCCTTTGTGTGGATCACAACAAACTGGATAATTCTTCAAGAGATGGGAATACCATACCACCTTACCTGCCTCCTGCAAAACCTGTGTGCAGGTCAAGAAGCAGCAGTTAGGACTGGACATGGAACAACAGACTGATCCAAAATTGGGAAAAAGAGTACATCAAGGAATGTTGTCATCCTGCTTATTTAACTTATATGCAGAGTACATGCGAAATGCAGGGCTGGATGAATCACAAGCTGGAATCAAGATTGCCAGGTGAAATAACAGTCTCATGTATGCAGATGATACTACTCTAATGGCAGAAGGTGAAGAGGAACTAGAGCTGCTTGATGAGGGTGAAATAGGAGAGAGAAAAAGCTGGCTTAAAACTCAGCATTCAAAAAACTAAGATCTTGGCCTCTGATCCCATCACTTCATGGCAAATAGAAGGGAAAAAAGTTAGAAAGTGACAGTGACTGCAGCCATGAAATTAACAGATGCTTGCTTCTTAGAAGAAAAGCTATGACAAAACTAGACTGCATATTAAAAAGCAGAGACATCACTTTGCCAACAGAGGTTCATATAGTCAAAACTAGGGTTTTTGTCATGTACGGATGTGAGAGTTGGACCATAAAGTCCAACCGCTGAAGATTTGATGTTTTCGAACTGTGCTGGTGGTGAAGACTCTTGAGAGTCCCTTGGACTGCAAAGAGATCAGATCAGTCAATTCTAAAGAAAATCAACCCTGAATATTCATTGGAAGGACTGATGCTAAAGCTCTAATACTTTGGCCACCTGATGTGAAGAGCTGACTTCTTGGAAAAGATCCTGATGCTGGAAAAGATTAAAGGCTGGAGGAGCAGAGGGCAGCAGAGGATGAGGTAGTTAGATAGCATCACTGACTCAATGGACATGAATTTGAGCAAACTGTGGAAAATTCTGAAAGAGATGGGAATACCAGACCACCTGACTTGCCTCTTGAGAAACCTATATGCAGGTCAAGAAGCAACAGTTAGAACTGGAGATGGAACAACAGACTGGTTCCAGATAGGAAAAGGAGTATGTCAAGGTTGTATATTGTCACCCTGCTTATTTAACATATATGCAGAGTACATCATGAGAAACGCTGAGCTGGAAGAAGCACAAGCTGGGATCAAGATTGCCGGGAGAAATATCAATAACCTCAGATATGCAGATGACACCATCCTTATGGCAGAAAGTGAAGAGGAACTCAAAAGCCTCTTGATGAAAGTGAAAGAGGAGAGTGAAAAAGTTGGCTTAAAGCTCAACATTCAGAAAACGAAGATCATGGCATCTGGTCCTATCACTTCATGGCAAATAGATGGGGAAACAGTGGCTGACTTTATTTTTCTGGGCTCCAAAATCACTGGGGATGATGATTGCAGCCATGAAATTAGAAGACGCTTACTGCTTGGAAGGAAAGTTGTGAGCAACCTAGACCGCATATTTAAAAGCAGAGACATTACTTTGCCAACAAAGGTCCGTCTAGTCAAGGCTATGGTTTTTCCAGTAGTCATGTATGGATGTAAGAGCTGAGCACTGAAGAATTGATGCTTTTGAACTGTGGTATTGAGGAAGACTCTTGAGAGTCCCTTGGACTGCAAGGAGATCCAACCAGTCCATCCTAAAGGAGATCAGTCCTGGGTGTTCATTGGAGGGACTGATGCTAAAGCTGAAACTCCAATACTTTGGCCACCTGATGCAGAGAGGTGACTCATTTGAAAAGACCCTGATGCTGCGAAGGATTGAGGGCAGGAGGAGAAGGGGATAACAGAGGATGAGATGGTTGGATGGCATCACCGACACAATGGACATGGGTTTGGGTGGGCTCCGGGAGTTGGTGATGGACAGGGAGGCCTGGTGTGCTGCTGTTCATGGTGTTGCAAAGAGTCAGACATGACTGAGTGACAGATCTGAACTGAACTGGGAGATAGTGGAGGACAGGGAAGCCTGATGTGCTGTAGTCTATGGGGTCACAAAGAGTCAAACATGACTTAGCAACTGAACAACAATAGAGCAAAAATAATACACAGGGAATCCACTTTCAGTAATGTAGTCTTGTTTTCAGTTGTCTCTGCTGTCTCTCGGTCCCCCTTTTCAGCCCTTGTGAGTTCATTTTTATGGGAGCAAAATTACCTGACTCAGTGGTATAGGGAGGATATCTCTTTTCCCTTTCTGTTTGACCTTGTATTTAATGCTGTAAAATAATCCACCTGCTTTAATTTGAGTTAGGAGATAGTAGAGTTAAAGCATATATTCAGTCTACCAGGTTTAATCTGAAGTCTTCTAAACAGTAACTTTATATGTTTATGGAAGTACTGTGTAATATTCATACGTAAAGTTCCACAAATTATAAATGTATAGCTTGATGAAAGGAGAAGGCAGTGGCACCCCACTCCAGTACTCTTGCCTGGAAAAGTCCCATGGACGTAGGAGCCTGGTGGGCTGCAGTCCATGGGGTCGCAAAGAGTTGGACACGACTGAACAACTTCACTTTCACTTTTCACCCTCATGCATTGGAGAAGGAAATGGCAACCCACTCTCTTGCTTGGAGAATCCCAGGGACAGAGGAGCCTGGTAGGCTGCCAACTCTGGGGTTGCACAGAGTCAGACATGACTGAAGCAACTTAGCAGTAGCAGCAGCAGCTTGATGAATTACTGCGTTATGAATACATCAGGTCGGGGAAAAAATGGAATGACTGCTAATGGGTTCTGGAATTAGACAGTGATAATGGTTGCAAAACTCCATGAATATACGAAAAACCACTGAATTGTGCACTTTAGAATTTGGTGAATTTTATAGTATATCCTTTATATTTAAATTTAAAAAAAGAAATATACCAGTACCCCCAAATCTCCCTCTCACCTTTTTTGTTCACCAGCTACTCCCCTTTTCTCAAAGGGCTATCTTAATTTCCAACACCATAGATCAGTTTTGCCTCTTTTAAAAGTATATATTAAGTCATATAGTATGTACTCTAACTTCTTGTATCTAGCTTTTTTTCAGGTGTGAATTTCATTCATAATTTGAAGTTTTTCCTTTATTACTGCTGTTTAATATTCCATTTTATGATATAACCACACTGTATTTATCCATTCTGTTGATGATGAATATTTGACTTGTTCCTAGTTTTGGGTTAGTGCTGCTTTGAATATTCTTTTATGGTTATATCTGCCATAGCACAGTGTTTAACTTCTTAAAAATTACCATACTTTGCAAAGGTATGGTATAATAAATATCACAGGGCTTATATCACAATAAAAATCACAGGGCTTATATGTTTAGAAAATGGAGGACTCAAAACTTAAAGGTGCCACATATACCAAAGCTAAGGGCCTAATGAAAATGACAGCACAGTTTGCAAATGTTAAATGATTAAGAAATGCATAAATTACAATATATATGACATTTTACCATGAAAAAAAATCTTGCTTGATATGGGAGTGTGTGTCCTGGTTGAGGCTTGTTAGTTATTGTGAAGTGCTGGTGGGGAGATTGATCTGAAAGTAGAGAAGTTACACCACCAGTGTGACTCATAACATTCTAACTAAAGCCTGAAATATGAACATTTTATGTATTCCTATGTGTCTTTTTCCATCTGGGTTCACTTTTCTGTCCTTACCTAGTGTTTTCTCATAGATTGGATTGTGCATAAGCAAATGTGAAATTTGTACTTTGATCATATTGTTCCCTAATACATCAGTTGCATTGGAACAAATTTATATTTTTAGAATAACACAGCAGAACTGTGTGTATTTTTTGGGCACCTGTGTATGCGTTTCTGTTGCTTATATACCCAATTGTGAAAATGATATGTTTAGGTTTAGTACATAATGGAAACAGCTTTGCAAAATGATTATACCTGTTTTTATTAATATAATTGCTACTAGTATGTGTAAGTTTCATTTTTCATGTAATGGTCAACACTTGTTATTAGTCTTTTTATTAATAATTTCATCCATTCTGGTAGGTGTGTACCGGTACTTCATAGTTGTATTTGCACTTCTTCATTAACAAGATTAACAAACACCTTTTCATATGTTTACTATTCATTTTGCTATCTTTTTTGAAGTGTTCAAGTTTTTAACAATTTTTCCTGAGTTATGTTTTCTATCTTATTGATTTGTAGGAGGTCTCTATCTGGAATGATTCCTTTGTCAGGTATATGTATAATATGTATTTTTTTCCCCCCTCTCTGAAGCATTCTTTTTAATCTTTTAATTATCAAGTACAATCTTTTAATAATCAAGATTTCTTTTATATAGTTCAATTTATGCTTAATGCTTTTTGTGCCTTTTGAATTGTTTTCCAACTCTTAGGTCATAAAGATATTCTACTATATTATTTGTTAGAGGCTTTTATTTTGGTTTTCACATTTACATCTAATTTGTGCTGCAATTTGCAAAGTTTCACATGAATCAGCATTCCAGTATGTCTCATTCTTGCCACTCTAGTCTAAACCATCCTCATTTTTTGCCTAGATTCTTGGCCTGTCTGTATTCACACTTTACCTTTTTGAATTTATGACCATTTATTTACAGGATTATCTTTATAAAATGCAAATTATGTCATTACCTTTCATTAGATTTCCATTCCTCTCAGAATGAAGTAGAAAATCCCTCATGAGACTCAGAAATCCCAAATTGTTTGGCCACTGCCTGTTTCTCCACTCATCCTTTAGAATTCTTTTCTTCTTTTGTTACTGGTCATTTTATTTTGAATGTCAGTTCCTTTAGTCAACAGATACTGAGTACCTATTGTATATCATGCATTTATCTAGTAGGTTAGAAGGTGATAAGTGATAAGAAGAATGAAAGAGTAGGGGATTAAGAGGAACAGGGATGCCAGATTGTGTGTGTGGGAGATGCTCTGCAATTTTAAATAGGGTATTTATGATAGGCCTGATTGAGGTGATACTTGTGTAAAGAATTGGAAGTTAATCCAACTGTTTGAAGGATAACCAGTATAAAGACCAAGGCAAGAAGAAGGCTGGAATATATGAGAAATAGCAGTATGGCCAGTGGGGCTAGAGCAGAGTGAGTAAGAAGCAGTGGGAGATGAGGTCAGAGTGTAAGACAGGGGCACATCATGTGAAGCATTTGCAAAGTTTTGGAGCAGAGGAGTGGCATCGTTTAACCTAACCTTTAAAAGGGTCATCCAGGATGTTTTGTTGAAAATTCACTGTAGTAAGGGTAGAGCAGGAGATCTGTTAGGAATCTGTTTCAGTAATACAGTTAAGGATGGATATATGTGATAATGGAGTTGCTAAGTGACTGAATTATGAGATATTTTGTAAAATGAAAAGAATAGACCAACAAACATTCATGTAGAGTCAACATTTACTAATATTTTATAACATTTGCCTTTTCTCTGTATGTGTATTTGGGGAATCTATTTGAAAATCAGGCATAGACATCATGCCCTTACCTTGTAAAAACTTCATATATCTCCCAAAGTCAAACATTCTCCTGTGTAACCTTACAACTATTATCACACCTAAGAAAGTTAATAAATATTATTAAATTATCTCTCCAATCCACAATTGATTCTGATCTATCTTTTAGGACTTTTAAAAAGACAGTTAAGATTCATGTACTGAATTTAATCATTGTCAATTTTTATCTGAATTTCCTTGATAACAGAACTTGAGGCAGAGAGCTAATGCTTTATTAGGTACTTTATTTAGAGAGTTCATTCACTCCTAGGGAGCACAAGTAAGGGAAAAGGTGAATAATCTGGAAATAAGGAAAAACTAATAACAAGGATGCTTCCTGCCACTAAGTGTGACTGATTGCTGAATCTTGGGTATAGCATCTCTGAGAAGCTATAGAGAATTTATCTTCTGGCTTCTGGTGACCATCAGTTCTCCTGTACTTCAGAGTTGTGGATTTGTGGGTGCGGGGGATATGGTATTTGATTTTACAGGAAAGCTGCAAGTAAGAAGGTGAGAGGGTGAACTGTGTTGCCAGGGCGGCTCAGGATGAAAAGCAGATGTGGTCTGGGGGCAGGCAATGCAGTGAGTCAGGAGGGCACATACCAAACCTGGTACATTGTCTTTACTCGCTTAAAATCTAGAGGAATGGCCTCCCCATCTTTTTTAACCCCTTTAAATGACTTTTTGAAGAGACCATGCCAGTTGTCTTGCAGTATAATACATAGTGTGTATTTGTTTAGCAATCTGTGTTTTCATGTTAAGTCATTTCAATAAGTCTTACATTTCTGATAACAGAAGTTAGATGTCAAGGTTGATTAGACTCATTTTTGGTAAGCAGACTTCATAATGATATATAGTACTTTAGATTGCATCACAGCAGGAAGCATACGATATCAGGTTGTTGCACTTGTGATGATTAAGTATGATTACTTAGAGGTGGTGACCTCCAGATCCTCCTTGTACAGTTATGATTTTCTTTTTGTAGTTATTAAGTATCTTTGGGGGTAGCAATTTAGCACCTTGTATTGAGTGAATATTTACCTTGATTCGCCCATTAATGATCTTTGCCTACATCACTTAATTCCATTAGAAGTTTCAAAATGTGTTGATTATCCTTTCTAATTTTATCATTCCATTTGTATTTATTAGTTGGTGTTCTTCTGTAAAAAGTACTTAACCCCATCAGCTAGGGTTGAAACTTTCTCCTAAAAAGATAGGGTAAAGCTTATATTTTCTTTTAATGACCAGTTTTTAGAGTAGTTTATGTGATGGTCCCCTGCAAAGGTGACTAAATAGCCCTACACCCACACTTTATTCTTGCTCTTCTGAATAAAATTTTCACTATAAAAAGAAAACAAAACAACTATCACTATGGCCTGAAGGATGTTACTTATTTAGTGTTTACAGTCTATCTCAGTTATTCGGTTCAGTCAGTTCAGTTCAGTCACTCAGTCATGTCTGACTCTTTGCCACCCCATGGACTGCAGCATGCCAGGCCTCCCTGTCCATCACCAACTCCTGGAGTTCACTAAAACTCATGTTCATCGCGTTGGTGATGCCATCCAGCCATCTTATCCTCTGTCGTCCTCTTCTCCTCCCTCCTTCAATCCCTCCCAGCATCAGAGTCTTTCCAGTGAGTCATCACATCAACTGGCCAAAGTACTGGAGTTTCAGCTTCAGCATCAGTCCTTCCAATGAATATTCAGGACTGATTTCCTTTAGGATGGACTGGTTGGATCTCCTTGCAGTCCAAGGGACTCTCAAGAGTCTTCTCCAACACCACAGTTCAAAAGCATCAATTCTTCGGCGCTCAGCTTTCTTTATAGTCCAACTCTCACATCCATACATGACCACTGGAAAAACCATAGCTTTGACTAGATGGACCTTTGGTGGTAAAGCAGTGTTTTTGCTTTTTAATATGATGTCTAGGTTGGTCTTAGCTTTTCTTCCAAGGAACAAGCCTCTTTTAATTTCATGGCTGCAGTCACTATCTGCAGTGATTTTGGAGCCCCCTAAAATAAAGTCTCTCACTGTTTCCATTGTTTCCCTATCTATTTGCCATGAAGTGATGGAACTGGATGCCATGATCTTAGTTTTCTGAATGTTGAGCTTTAAGCCAACTTTTTCACTCTCCTCTTTCACTTTCATCAAGAGGCTCTTTAGCTCTTCACTTTCTGCCATAAAGGTGGTGTCATCTGCATATCTGAGTTTATTGATATTTCTCCTGGCAATCTTGATTCCATCTTGTGCTTTCTCCAGCCCAGCGTTTCTCATGATGTACTCTGCATATAAGTTAAATAAGCAGAGTGACAGTATACTGCCTTGATGTACTCCTTTCCGGATTCGGAACCAGTCTGTTGTTCCATGTCCAGTTCTTGACCTGCATACAGATTTCAGCTATTACTCTTTGGATACTCAGATTACTCCAGATGTGGAGGATCTCTTGAAGGGATCCCTCCATGTCCTTTTGACATTCATACATTTGTCTTTGAGTATGTTCTTGCATGCTGGCACAGTTTTCCCAAGTTTATTTTGAATTTTCACTGCCCCAGAACTAGAATCAGTTGGAATAGTGACTTCTGTTTTTCTGTTCCTTCTGAATGCCTTTTCTTTGCAGTATTATCTTTGGTATGTAAGAGTAAAGAGGCAGGTGACAGAGCCTTATCTTTAGTCTTTTGCATCAGAATTAGTAATATAAAATTTGAGAAACATTACTGGTCTAAACATATTATAGTATTAATTTTTAAACTGGTACATTGTGTTCTTTCTTCCTTTCTTAAAAAAAATGTTCACATGTTCCATAGGAAAGCATTATAAAAATCTTATTTTCAACTTGTATAGTTTTAAAGGGCCCCTTCACATACATTATTATATTTTGAGATGTTATAGGATTATGGATTCTTGCCTATTAGTAATCTCCTAATATATATGAGTTAAGTCAGATTTTGGTCTTTAGTACTTAGAGCTGATACTCACTTTAAAATTCAGCAAACTGTAATTCAGGGATGTTGTGACTGCCCAAACTTACAATATTATCATTTGGAAAAACTGAGATTAGAACTTAAAATTTCAGACTTTAAGGCAGATATTTTTCTCTGACTTAATTTAATAAACTTGCTTAGTAATTGGATTTGTTACCTAGACAATGAAAATGCCACACTATAATTAATAAAATAAGAGAAAAATTAGTAATTTGAATTTACAAGCTGGGTTTAAAAAAGGCAGAAGAACGAAATTGCCATCATCCACTGGATCATAGAAAAAGCAAGAGGATTACAGAAAAACATCTACTTCTGTTTCATTGACTACGTTAAAGCCTTTGACTATGTGGATCACAACAAACTATGGAAAATTCTTAGAGATGGGAGTACCAGACCACCTTCCCTGCCTCCTGCAAAACCTGTATGCAGGTCAAGAAGCTCCAGTTAGAACTGGACATGTAACAACAGACTGATTTAAAATTGGGAAAGTAGTATGTCAAAGCTGTATATTGTCACCCTGCTTGTTTAACTTCTGTGCATGCAAAATGTTGGGCTGGATGAAGCACAAGCTGAAATCAAGATTGCCAGGAGAAATACCAATAATGATACCACCCTTATGGTTGAAAGTGAAGAGGAACTAAAGAGCCTCTTGATGAAAATGAAAGAGGAGAGTGAAAAAGCTGGCTTAAAACTCAAACATTCAAAAAATGAAGATCATGGCATACAGTCTCATCACTTCATAGCAAATAGAAGGGGAAACAGTGACAGACCTTATTTTCTTGGGCTCCAAAATCACTGCAGTTGGTGACTGCAGCCATGAAATTAAAAGACACTTGCTCCTTGGAAAAAAAGCTATGACGAACCTAGACAGTGTTTTTAAAAGCAGAGACATTACTTTGCTAGCAAAGGTTTGTCTAATCAAAGCTATGGTTTTTCCAGTAGTCATGTATGGATGTGAGAGTTGGACCAGAAAGAAGGCTGAGCGTTGAAGAATTGATGCTTTTGAACTGTGGTGTTGGAGAAGACTCTTGAGAGTCCCTTGGACTGCAAGGAGATCCAACCAGTCCATCCTGAAGGAAATCAGTCCTGAATATTCATTGGAAGGACTGATGCTGAAGCTGAAACTTTAATACTTTGACCACCTGATGCAAAGAACAGACTCATTAGAAAAGACCCTGATGCTGGGCAAGATTGAAGGCAGGAGGAGAAAGGGATGACATAGGATGAGATGGTTGGATGGCATCACCTATTCGATGGAGATGAGTTTGAGTAGGTTCTGGAAGTTGGTGATGGACAGGGAAGCCTGGCATAATGTAGTCCAAGGGGTCTCAAAGAGTCAGACATGACTGAGCGACTGAACCGAACTGAATCTGAAGCTGAAACTCCAGTACTTTGGCCACCTGATGCAAAGAGCTGACTCATTGGAAAAAACCCTGATGCTGGGAAAGACTGAAGGCAGGAGGAGAAGGGGACGACAGAGGATGAGATGGTTGGATGGCATCACCAACTCAATGGGCATGAGTTTGAGCAAACTCTGGGAGATGGTGAAGGACAAGGAGGCCTCGCATGCTGCAGTCTTTGGGGTCACAAAGAGTCAGACACAACTGAGTGACTGAACAACAAAAGTAATTTTAATAGAGACAGAAACATAACAGGCTAGTTTGTAGAAAAAACATAGGATGTAGTTAACATAGGAATGGCAACACACTCCAGTATTCTTGGAGAATTCCATGGACAGAGGAGCCTGGCTGGCTGTAGTCCATTGGATCACCGAGTTGAACACAACTGAATGACGACTGACACTGTCACTTTTCACTTTTAACATAGGAAAGTGAAATTACTTAGGAAAGCAGCAATGGTTTCTGAAAGTGGTTTGGTATGTATATTCCAGTTGAAATGTCTGTACTTTATCCGTCTTACATAACCCAACTCAGCAACCGTCCATGTGAGATCTTCACTCATCTTTTCTCTGAGACAAATCCCTTCTGAATGCCCATAGCACTTTGTAGTTTTCTTATAGGACTTATATTTTACTGTTATTTTGGACTCTTTCAATTTCTCTTTTAAAAATTATTATTCTTTTGAAAAAACGTACATCTACAGGAAAATTACAAGAATAGTAAAGTTACCATTTTGTCACATTTGCTTGCTCCCTGTACACATGTACACACACTTTTAAAATTTATTCTTGCTCACCCATTTGAGAGCAAATTGCAGACATGATCTTTAGCCTTAAATACCTCAGCACAGTTCTCCAGTGAAAAAGGAGTTTATATGACTTTTCCTAAAAACATCTAGTGTACAATTAGCAGACTAAAAATATTTAAAGTTGATACAATGGTAGTATCTGCAATAGTGCTATTGTCAGTCCATATTCAAATTCAGTACTTATATTTGGTGCCATCTATCCCGTAACTCTATATCCGTAATGCACACCTCCATTTCAGTTCTTACTATGTGCTTTGGAAGACAGCTAACCAAATTTTATAGCACAACTTCATAATTTTTTCACATATTTGAATTCCTGCCTTCAGAGTAGTTGATAATCATATGTATTGGTGCTCAGCTTGTTTTCCTCTGTCCTTCATCAGTGTCCTCAAGGTTTTTATCCTTGTTAACTAATATTCTGTTTTTCTAGCAGAATGTCTCTCTCTCTCATTACATCCTGCAGACACTAGTTTGAACTCCCTCTCTCTGCCACCAGATTTACCGTGCTGTCTCATTTAATTCCAGTTTTTAAGTGGTGTGAGTGTATAAAACTTGAAATAATGCACAACCCTTGCTGCTGCTGCTGCTGCTAAGTTGCTTCAGTCGTGTCCGACTCTGTGCGACCCCATAGATGGCAGCCCACCAGATTCCCCCGTCCCTGGAATTCTCCAGGCAAGAACACTGGAGTGGGTTGCCATTTCCTTCTCCAATGCATGAAAGTGAAAAGTGAAAGGGAAGTCGCTCAGTCGTGCCCGACTCTTAGCGACCCCATGGACTGCAGCCTACCAGGCTCCTCCATCCATGGAATTTTCCAGGCAAGAGTACTGGAGTGGGGTGCCATTGCCTTCTCCGGCACAACCCTTAGAGACCCTGTAATTGAAAAGTTTCATCAAGACCAAAGCTGACAGGTGTGTGTACTAAGTGACGTGTGCATTATATGTTTCTGCAGGTGATTTTGATGACCACTATGCTGTTATTTTATATTCACTGTTATGTAATTTTTATATTCTTATGTTTATATCTATGACAGTCTTATTTCAGTGTTTAAATGGTAGATGCCAGTTCTAGAACCAAAGGATATACCACTAAAATAATAACTTTGAAATGGAAGTGAAATATAATGAAATGCTATGAGAGAAGTGGAACAACTGCCATATTATGCCAAGCTGTTAATCTAGGAGAAAACTTGGCAAAATATTATAGTTACTAAGAAAATAAAAATCTGTTAAAGCTTAAGTGTACCACAATAGTTAAAGATTCATGCTCTGCAAGAAGGCATCCCCAGTTTTAAATTATGAGTTTTGATTATAAGACATTTTCAGTAACTCATTTAAATAATTTTGTTATCCATATCTGCATCTGTTACCATCTTCAGTATTAGAGCATTACTATCACCTCATATGCTCTTAAACAAGCTCCCCTTTGTGTTTCTCCAAATGTGAAAAATGTGGGGATTTTGAGTTGGAATAAAATGCATATATAATTTTTCCCAGTAAAGTGTGTGGATATTTAAAATAACCCTCCCCATTTGTTTGGATTACCAAAGTAATACATGCTCACCACAGAAATTTCCAACTTTATAGAAATATGTTTTCAGTTATGTGAAAGTCACTGTCTCAGATAAATATTGAAAGCTTCTATTGCACTGTTGATCTTTTTATCTTTTGAAATCTCATTCTCTCCACTCATGTAATCTCTATAACCTTATCCTCTCTTGGACCTTTGTTTCCTTCTTCCGTTTACCCTATAAATACGTTCAAAGATTCCGTTAAAAGAAAACAAATAGGAAAAGTTCTTCTCAGTAGGACCCTGTAGTATTGCTTCTCTTCCTAGTTAAGTTTCTTGAAAAAAAAGTAGTATATATTTTTCCATTCTTTCCTTCTTATTCCCAATATTCTGTAATTGGCTTCTTTAAAAAAAAATTATTTTTAATTGAAGGATAATTGCTTTACAATATTGTGTTGATTTCTGCCATACATCAACATGAATCAGCCATAGGTATAAAAATATGGACGGCTTCATGAATTTGCATGTCATACTTGTGCGGGGGCCATGCTCATCTTCTCTGTATGGTTCCAATTTTAGTATATGTGCTGCTGAAGCCAGCACTGTAACCTGGCTTCTGATGCTTCTTTCCCACAGGAATTGCTATCTTTCTTTTTCAGTTATTTACTTAAAAAAAAAAAAACCTCTGATTACAAAGATAATTCAGGCATATCTTAAAACATATATGTACAGAGAGGTATACATTGTTGAAAGTCAGTCCTTTTTAAAATATTCTTTCATTGAGACAACCACTTTCAACATGATATATATTTATTCAACCAATTCTGTATGTTAATAAGTATATAGTATATTATTTAGCTCTTATATATATTTAAAATGAGAACTGTGTATCGTTCCGTAAGAATTTTCTTTTATGTCTGTGTTTAGATCTGTTGCATTACATTGTAAATACAGGGCAGATTGCCTAACTGTTTTTAGTTTCTTCATCTATAAAGTGAAGGTGAAAACAGAACTCCCTTCCTTTGGTGCTTTTATGTATGAGATGGGATGGTGGTGGTGTGAGCATGCTCAGTCATGTCTGACTCTTTGCGACCCTGTGTACTATAGCACACCAGGCTCCTCTGCCCATGGAATTTTCCAGGCAAGAACACTGGAGTGGGTTGCCATTTCCTACTACAAGGGATCTTCCCAACCCAGGGATCTAACCCACCGCTCTGGCATTTCCTGCATTGGAAGGTGGATTCTTTACCACTACCACCATCTGTAAGAGAGTGTATGAAGTAGAATAATTTATGTAAAACTTAAATCAGAGTCTGACATAAAATGAAGTTCTCAGTAAATGGTAGATTAATAAAATAATCTTACTGTTTTTATTAAAATGTTGCATACTCAGTAATTTATCAGTGTAGCAAAGGATAAAGAACATAAAATCCCTCTTCAGTGTCACTAGCCCTTTGCCCTTGCTCAGTCACTGAGTTGTGTCTAACTCTGTGATCCCATGGACTGTAACCTGCCAGGCTCTTCTGTCTATGAGATTTTCCCGGCAAGAATTGGAGTGGTTGCCATTTCCTTCTGCAGGGGATCTTCCTGATCCTGGAATTGAAACCACGTCTCCCGAATTGGCAGGTGGATTTTTTACCTTCCTTGATTTCTTTTGGTGGTGTTTGCTACAGTCTGTTTTTGAAAATTTTTTGTCTTCTTGGCAACTGTCTTGTTGATTATCTTCTTTTTGTGTGTTACTAGAAAAAAAAGATTATAGTTACACAGAAATCTGAAGAGACTATTTTGAATCTCCATGTACCTGTTATCTAGGGATTTTTATGATGGTTCAGCAGGTAAAGAATCCGCCTGCAATGCAGGAGACACAGGAGACACAGGTTCAATCCTTAGTTTGGAAAGCTCCCCTGGAGGAGGAAAATGGCAACCCACTCCAGTATTCTTGCCTGAAAATTCCCATGGACAGAGGAGCCTGGCAGGCTACAGTCAGTGGGGTCCCAAAGAGTAGGACACAACTGGGCAACTGACGCATGCATACATGTACCTGTTACCTAGCTTAAGAAAAGGAAATGTTATATAGTTGACGATCTTTTATTTTCCATCCTGATTACCTTCTCTGCTTCATCCCCCAGAATGAATCACTGTCCTGAGTTTGATGCTTGCCATTCCTTTACACTTTCCACTGTACAATTTACTTCATGTCTTTGGGATTTGTGGAGTTTCTTGGATCTGTGTTTATAGTTTTTGCCAAATAATGGAAAGTTTTTATCTATTATTTCAATAATATTTTTTTCTGTTACCCTCTCTTTTTTTTTTTTTTTTTTTCCTAGGGACTGTATAAACAGGCGTTTATTGGATTGATTGAATTTGTCCCATAGCTCATTGATGTGATTCATTTTTTTTTAGTCTTTTTTCCTCTATGTGTTGTATTTTGGATAGTTTCTGTTACGTTTTCACTTCATTAATTTTCTGAAGTGTTAATCTCATTTAATCAGTTTTTTTTAAGGCATTTGAATTTTTATCTCTAGAAGTTTAATTTGATTCCTTTTTTATTTTCCATGTCTCATTAAGATTTTCATGCATGTACTCGCTTTGGCAGCACATATACTAAGATGTTCATGCTTTCCTCTGTATTCATGAACATATGGGATAGGTTTATAATAATTTTAAAATATCTTTGAGTGCTAATTCTGTCATCTGTCGTTTGGATTTTTATTTGTTTGTTTTTATTGAAGTATAGTTGATTTATGATATTGTGTTTCAGGTGTGCAGCATAGTGATTCTTTTTTCTTTTTGCAGATTATACTTTATTATAGGTTATTATAAGATACTGGGTATGCTTTCCTGTGCTATACAGGTAAATCCTTGTTACTTACCTGTTTTATGTTTAGTAGTTTGTTAATCCCATATCCCTAATTTGTCCCTCTCCCCCTCTTCACTCCCTTTTGGAAACCATAAATTTGTCTTCGTGTCTGTTAGTCTTGTTTCTGCAGGTCTGGGTTCTTTTTGTTGATGGCCTTTTCTCCTCTCCAGGTTATATTTACCTCTTCTTTGTATACCTGATAATTTTTTAAATTAGATTTGGCAGATGTTATAAATTTTACCTTTTCAGGTCCTCAGCATTTTTGTGTTCTCTTAAATATTCTTGAGATTTGGTTTGAGATACAGTTAAATTACTTGGAAAGAGCTTGCTCCTTTTGAAACTTGCATTCAGTCTTTTTTTAGTGGGACCAAGCACCCTTCAGTATAGGGTTAATTTTGTCCCAGTACTCTTCTGAGTACACCACCCAGAGCCTGTATATTACGAGTTTTTCCATTCTTCTTAGCCCTTTATGAGTTCTGGGATTGTTCCCCCTAGGGTTCTTTCCTCAGCCTCAAGTTTCCTTATATATATGACTAATGGGTATAATAAAGACTTAAGAAGAACTCTGCAGATCTGTGGATCTCATGCTATGCACCTCTTCTCTCTGGTACTCTTACCTGTGAATTTTAGACACCTTGACCTTCCTGAATTCTAAACTCGGGCTCCTCATCTTAGATTGCTGGACTTTGTTTAGTTTCCCCATCCTTCTGCTGCAGTGTGGAAACTTTTTCCAGGCAGTTTCTGGGCATTTATGGGATTTTGTTCAGCATCTGAAAATCATTATTCCTTATTTGTCCTATTTTTTAGTTGTTTTAAGGTAGGAGAGTTAAACTGTTCTCTGTTACTCTATTATGGTTGGAAACAATTGCCTATATAGACAGCTATTGATTTTCTAAAATACTGTTAAATATCTTTTGTGCCTGAATATTAGGTGAGGTGTTGCCATCCCAAAGGCTTGTATTTGAAACCTCTAAGGTTGCTCATATTACAATTATCAATATTATCAATATTATAAATTTTTAAAGTTGTAAGTTTATAATTTATAAAGTTGTAAGTTATCAATATTTTGCACAGCAAATGACTATTTAAGAAGAATATATGAATATAAGAATCCTGTGGCGGATTCATTTTGATATTTGGCAAAACTAATACAGTTATGTAAAGTTTAAAAATAAAATAAAATTAAAAAAAAAATAAGAAGAATATATTGACTTGAAATGTCCTTAATCACTGTCAGTTTGGATGTTTGTAAAAGATGCAGTGAGTGTAGAAGTTAACACAGATTAAATAATCATTCCTGAGTATGACCTTAAAAACTTCAGGCATTGGATAGTATATGTAAGCTTTTTTTGAAAATTAAAAAGTATACTAAAGAATAATATAATAAGTGGTTATATTATAGAGGTTATAATATATACTGAGAAAACAAATAGGGAAAATCAATTAGTATCTATGTGAATAGGTACTAACAGTGATTTGAGATATGTAAAGTGATATATTAATACATGGATTAAAAGTGCTGTATCTAAACAACTTAGATGGAAGTGAAATTGAGCAAAATGAAGAATTAATTTAAAAAGTGGTTGTAGTTATAATCATGACCCTAACATTTAAGGTGAATGTGAAGTTTGACCAAAATTGTTTTCTGAATGTGAGTAGAATAAAACAGTATTTTAGATATATTTTTAATAATATGTTGTTAAATATTTATATGTTAATTGAGTCAGTTTGAAGTTTCATCTGAATTTGCTTAAGAATGCAACCCACTCCAGTACTCGTGCCTGGAAAATCCCGTGGATGGAGGAGCCTGGTGCACTGCAGTCCATGGGGTCGCTAAGAGTCGGACACGACTGAGCAACTTCACTTTCACTTTTCACTTTGATGCATTGGAGAAGGAAATGGCAACCCACTCCAGTGTTCTTGCCTGGAGAATCCCGGGGACGGGGGAGCCTGGTGGGCTGCCGTCTATGGGGTCGCACAGAGTCAGACACGACTGAAGTGACTTAACAATAGCAATAGCAGTGACTACTTAAAGTTACACAGTTTCAGTTCTGTTAATGGGCTGAAGCACTGTTTCTGACTCTTGATATAGTGATTTTCAATCTCCACTGTCATGAGGTCTGCCAAACTTAGGAATGCCTTCTCTCTATAGGGTATACTAATAGATAATAAAAATTACACAGAACCCTAAGGGAGAAACTAGCTAAAGTGTTTCACAAAGCCCTTTATTTTCCCTCACAGAAAGAAAGTTTAGTTGCTCAGTTGTGTCCGACTCTTTGCGACCCCATAGACTGTAACCTATCAGGCTCCTCTGTCCATGGGATTTTCCAGGCAAAAGTACTGGAGTGGGTTGCCATTTCCTTCTCCAGAAGATCTTCCCGACCCAGGGATCAAACCCGGGTCTCCCACATTATGTAGGCAGATGCTTTGCCGTCTGTAGTGCTTAGTCAGTAGTTAGATATTACCTATAATGTTTTCAGTATTCTTTCTAAAATGGTAAACTTTGTTTAAGGAATCATGACCCATGAGTGGGCTTTACTTTTTTGTCTTGAGAGCAAACGATTGTGGGGTGTATGGGAAAAAGTAGATACTCTCAGTGTCTGAGTAGGTAATTCCCAAGATACCTGTTCTGCTTGGAGGAAAGGATGTGTTGGCCAATGATGAAATTTACTTCTGCCCGCCCTTCAAGCCTTATAGTTGCACATGTATGTATGTAGATATATAGCTGTAACTGGCTTGAACTAAGCACTTAGAAAGATGGGCATTATTTTAAGTGCTGTGCCTTAGTTAGTTAATCCTTACAACAGTCCCATTAGATTGTGTTCAAGATAAAATCCCATTGGATCTGTCTTAGGTGTATCAGACTTGAAACAAAAGGCTGTCACCTGATAGCCAATCAATAATAGTAATAACAATAATGATGTGAAGGTACTAAGTGACATACGTGTATTAACTCTTTTGCATAATCCTTTATAATGAAACTCGGTTTAGTGTGAAAGTTGCTATTGCAGCCCATGACATAAAAAGCAAATGGGAGCAGTTCACTTGTTTGAATTTGAGGCAATTTATAATATCTGTATAATTTCCTCATCATGAGGAAACCTTGTGGACAGAAATTGCAGGTAATACTCTTCATTATTACACATTTTTACAGGGGAGTGTGACTGCAAGCTTAGGAAACTCAAAGCCAGTTGCAGCAGTATTCCATGTCCCCTGTCAGCCTATGTAGCTCTGTTTCCAATGAATTTGAGGACAGGACACGAATTCACAAAGTTAGGCTACTTCTGGGTTAAAAACAAAGTCTTCTTGAGGAGTTTGAAATGGTACTTAGTTACAATTATCTTTTTGTGGTGGTGGCTTTTTTTTTTAAGGGATTAAGTGAAATAGATTTAGTGGGGCACTAAAGTTAATATCTGACTACATTGGTAAATGTTACTATTACCATTTTTTCTTAAAGGGAAAAGAAGTAAGTTTTAGAGATAATATTTTAAATTATTGCATTTTGTTCTTCTTTTCCCCCCTTCTCAAAAATACCACATGGAATATTCCATTCATTACTGCCTGAGAAAGTCATTACTTTGCAAGCTGCAGTTGCTGAAATGGTTTAGTGAAAGAAATGTTTGCTTACAATTTTTTTTTTCCTTTTTAGTGATTTTTTTTTTCTTTTTGAATATCCAAACTATAGCAAACATGGAGAAGGAATTTTAAATTTATATCGGGAACATTTTGTGGAACATTTCATCAGATGACTCCCTGTCAACCTCATATCTTTAAAAGAGGGATTAATGAAATAGCATCTGAAGCAGCAGTGATCTCTTGTGGAATAAACCCTGACGACTTCCACAGTGTTTTATGGGATAATTTCAAGTTCTTCAAATATAGATTACATAAAGAAGATTGTAGGGCACGTGACACATTCTGGTTTCCTGTATTTCAGGTAGTAGAAAAATTGCTACCTCTAAGAATGGATCCTGGAGAGATCTTGTCACAGTTATAACTTTTCATCAGTGGTTTTATCTCACAACTTTATTTTTTATTCATATAGGCAACTTATAGCTTGCAATAAACTGCTTTATGTATTAAGTATTGTAATGGTAGAGTAATGGATTGCCTGTGCATTGTAACTACAAAGGTAAGATACAGTATGCTTTCTATGTTTGTTAGTGACAGAACGTGAGAGACTTTTTTGTTTATAATATATTTAAAAAATAAAGTGTAACCATTGTTATATATTTGAAATTTGAATCCGTATGATGCTTAGTTTATTTCTTTTAGGAAAGGTAATATTCTGAAGTGTGTTTCAGATAGCTAAAAGTAGTTTATTAAATAGATATTTTTCCCCTGTGGTTTATAAGGAAGGCTTTCTCCCAACAGCAAAGGTTTATAGGGCCCTAATTATATCTTCTAAATATATTCTCAAAGTTCTCCTCTCTACTTTTTTTTCTGTCCCCATATGTCGTACTGGTTGAAAATATAACTCATTTTGAGAACATTTTCTGGATTCTCTTCCTTTATTTATTGCAAATATAGTAAGTTTTTTTTAAAGGAGAATAGTAAAGTTCTGATTGTGTTGCCTTTGGAAAGATGTTGATTGGATTTAAAATGATTATACTTGTTCAAGAACTCCTTAAAGTTATTTGTTTCAAAGTCTGTTTTTCTCATTTTTCCTCAAAGTGCAACATATTTCACTTAAGTTCTAAGTTTGGTTTCTTTTATTTCTGAGCACCAGTTTGTGGACATTGTGTGACTGTAAGATTCAAGATGCTTACATTTAAAATTTATACATTGGCTTTTAAAATATGGAATAGTTTATTTTGGGGGGTTTCTATAAACTTATAGTGCCACATGATTGTTAGACAAAAATTGTTGAGATTTTTAAATTACATTCAGTAATAAAAGAATCAGTAAATTTGTGAAATCTGCAAAGTCTGTTCTTATATAGTGAATTAGTTTTCACAACGAGGAAAAGCAAGAAAACTGATAGAAATAGATAACTATAATCAAAGTTATAGTTCAAACAATAAGAGTTTTGATCAGATACTAACATGCCTATTGTCTGCTCCCATTCTGTTTATGTCTTCCATGTAAAACTGTCTTATCAAACTATTCTTAAAGAATGTTTAAAGGGCAGTAAGCCTGGGACACAGGTTTAGTCTAGTGAGTTTTTTTTTTTTTTTTAATATATATATATAAGTTCTTTTCGTGATGGTCTGTGGTAGATTCTCTCTGTGATTTACCTTTTATCATTTCATTCACTTTAGTTTTTATTTCTAATATTATAGAATATTTCTAATAATACAGACTAATATAGAATATCTAATATTTTTAATAGTTTATTTCTAATATTATAGGTTTTTTGAAATGGTCTAACTTCTCTCTGCCCTATCTTTCTTGATAGATTTTAAGAATCTTATATTTGATCCTGTTTAAGCAAAAGAAAGCTACCATTAAAAAAAAATTGTATGGAATCAATACATAAAAGTTTTAATAAGTTTTTATTATGTAACTGTTAAAACAAAAATAGAAAAGATGTAGGATGGAAATTAGGAAGCCTAAAACATATTTGTAGTTACTTTTGAAAGAGCTAAATTAAAATGATTTCTCCTATTATTAGAAATAAAACTCTTTGAACATATTTAACCAATAGCTATAGCAGGAAGAGCAAAAATCTTAATTTTTTCAGCCAAAGTGCTGCAGTGTTTTCTTTCCCTCTTGAGCCTTTCCTTGCTTTTCTGATCTTTAGAGAGCTTTATGGTTTTATATGTATTTTTTAAGTCTATCAATATAGTTGATGTAATTCTATCATGTTAATACTAAAACACCTTTTCAAGTGAATTTTTTTTCATCATCCGCCTCCCCTTTCTCCCACTTGTGTAGGCATGGTGCGCTAGGTAGGCATGTTGCATCACTGCTACCATGGATACCCTTAAGAACAGGCATGTGGGTTGAGCTAAAGCAATGATGATTAGTTTTCTGGGCTTCCATCCTCCCCCTGGCCACCCCTCGCCCAACAATAACTATATTCTTCACAGTGAAGACTCTTATTTTAAAACCTTTGCAAATAGCTAGGTTGTGAGCTGTGATGAGTAAATCATCACTGTTACTGAACAGCCAAATTTTGGCCTCTATTTACAGTAGTATTAATGCCATTTGCTAATTTAAGATAATCATAAATAGCTGTAGTTGTTTCTCTGTTTAATACATTTTAAACACAAATGTAATGTTTGTTTTGCCTCTTAATGGGAAATGAAAATGTATTTCCTCTTCAGTTTGCATTTTTTAAAATATTATTCTGCATTTACATTTTTTATGTGGGAAAAGACCCTAGCAAGCATTTCTCTTGTGGCAGTATTTCTTTATTGTTAGTATACATACATAGATCTTTATGTAGTTTAATCAGTTTGGATGCAGTATTTTATTTTGTGCTTTTCCACATAATGTGTAAGAGATTCTTGTGTTTGTAAATCCTTGTGTTCTTAATTAGCTCTTTTGTAAATATATGTCAGTTGATGGAGAGTTAATAATGTTGGAAGGCCAGGAAGAGATGTGTAGTTTTGTCAGGCTCATTATCACAATGGGAAGATTAACTCAAAGCATACAAGAGCCAACAATAGTGATTTGGGAGTATTGTATACGATACGTTTTCTTTTGTTAGTGATAAGCAGTGTGTATAAACTGCAGCTGCAGCTAAGGGCATTCTTATTCTTTAGTACAGAGTTTTCCCAGCTGTTGATTAACTTCTGAGAAAGGGAGTTGCTTAACTTTAATAATTTCTTGCAGTAGAATCCTGTCTTTCTCCATCTTTTGTTATACCTGTTTGTTGATCAGGTAGATGAGGCTAGTCATTGTAGGGTCATTTAGTGGAAGTTTAGTTGCCAGGAGAAAGACCTGTAAAGAAAAAAATGTTTCTTGAGTTCTTGATTAAGCTTTTTAGGAGGAAAGGAGTGTTCCTATTTTATTCTCTTACTCAATACAAGCTGTTATTATTGTTATTATTCAACTTGTTTGCCAAAACTTGGAGTCCATATTAAATTCTGTTAGGGTAGTATTTGAGGTCTTTGCTGTCTTGGAGAGTCTCTTCCAGTTAAGGGATAGCCAATACATACGTTTTAGGAGTTGTGAACCAAGTTTTCATTATTTCTATTTACAGGTCTTTTTTTTCTTCCTCTCAGCTCTTTTGAGGTGATTTTCTTCTTTGAAATCTTCATGCATAATAATTTCCTGTTTGCAAGTCCTTGCTTCTAAATCTTACTGTTGGTAAAGAATCTGCCTGCAGTGCAGGAGACCTGGGTTTGGTCCCTGGGTCAGGAATATACCCTGGAGAGGGAAGTGGCAACCCACTCCAGTATTATTGCCTGGAATATGCCATGGACAGAAGAGCCTGGCAGGCTACAGTCCTTGGGGCCACAAGAGTCGGATGCAACTTAGCGACTAAATCACCCAACCCTTCAGTTTCCGTTTATAGATTATTTCTTGAGAGAAGCCTTCCTTGTGCCCACGATTAGTAAGTGAGGTTCTTTTACTTCTGTAAGTATTCTTTACTTTTACTCTATATCATGCAGTATATCATGTATTTGTGTGATTTTATATTAGTGTATGTTTTTTCACTGAACTATAAACTTTACAAAATAAGACTTTTATTCTTAAGATATTCCTGAGGCCTGACCAAGTGAGTATCTACATGTAGTGGATACTCAGTGAATAATTGTTGAATGAATGAGGCTTTGGCATTGGTATTCCAAACTTGTGGATTAAAAAAAATAAGTGAATATTTTAGTTTGTATTAAGTCCTATTTTGAATATGGTTTTATGTTGATATGCCAGAAAATAGTCACTAAAATTTATTCATCTATCTATATTATAAATTCAGAATGACCCAGACAATGGCCTGTCTTCCCATTGTTTTCCACCTCTTTCTTAGTTTGTGGTGGGGATGGACTACATCATCTTGTCTTGATACTTGCCTACTAGTCACTTAAGTATTTGACTGATTTTTTTGAATGGTTGTATATATAATTATTTTTTTTTTTAATTTTATTTTATTTTTAAACTTTACATAACTGTATTAGATTTGCCAAATATCAAAATGAATCCGCCACAGGTATACATGTGTTCCCCATCCTGAACCCTCTTCCCTTCTCCCTCCCCATTCCATCCCTCTGGGTCGTCCCAGTGCACCAGCCCCAAGCATCCAGTATCGTGCATCGAACCTGGACTGGCAACTCATTTCATACATGATATTTTACATGTTTCAATGCCATTCTCCCAAATCTTCCCACCCTCTCCCTCTCCCACAGAGTCCATAAGACTGTTCTATACATCAGTGTCTCTTTTGCTGTCTCGTACACAGGGTTATTGTTACCATCTTTCTAAATTCCATATATGTGTGTTAGTATACTGTATTGGTGTTTTTCTTTCTGGCTTACTTCACTCTGTATAATAGGCTCCAGTTTCATCCACCTCATTAGAACTGATTCAAATGTATTCTTTTTAATGGCTGAGTAATACTCCATTGTGTATATGTACCACAGCTTTCTTATCCATTCATATGCTGATGGACATCTAGGTTGCTTCCATGTCCTGGCTATTATAAACAGTGCTGCGATGAACATTGGGGTACTCGTGTCTCTTTCCCTTCTGGTTTTCTCAGTGTGTATGCCCAGCAGTGGGATTGCTGGATCATAAGGCATGTCTATTTCCAGTTTTTTAAGGAATCTCCACACTGTTCTCCATAGTGGCTGTACTAGTTTGCATTCTTATTGCTTATACTTAGTCTGGGAGAATCTAATTCTTTTTCATTTTATAGGGCTTACTTCCATCTCTAGACTGCAAAATGTTGACTAACAAGTTGAGTACTGTTTAGTGGGACTTGATGCGGTGATGAGAATGTTGTGTATCTGTGCTGTCCTATTCCAGTTTGACCAGAGGAACTAAATTTTAATTAAGTAGACTGAGGTTATTGATTGTAACAACCATTCCATACAACCTCCATCCCTTCACTTATTTACCCCTGAATTTTTTAAACATTTTTTTGAGTAGATAATAAATTCATATATTACTCAAACTCAGGAGTCAAAATCATCAAAAAGAAAAAACTATATATCTGTCTCACTTCTGTCCCTTCCAGTTCTGGTCCCCATAGGAAACTATTTTTATTTGTATTTATTTCTTTCCATTGTTTGTGTGTATACAAAAATTAAGAATGTTTTATATCTCCCTTTCCCTATATGACAGTAGTTTGTTTTATATTTATATAATCTTGTGCCCCTTGCTGGTTTTACTTACAGTATCCTGAAGGGTTCTCCATTTTAGTACACATAATTTTTTCTCATTCATTTTTATAGAAATATGTAGTTTAGTTGTTTTGATATATCATAGTTTCCTTAATCAAACTTGGGCTTTTAAATAAATAACCTGTAACAGCTGCTTCTCATTGGAGAGAGATGAAAGTTGGATACATAACAAGTATTATATATCATGAAAAATGCCAGATTTTCACAAGCTATAAATATATTTTTACTAGGCACTAAAGTTATTTCTAACCTTTTACTGTTAATATTTTTTCAGTGAAAAAAAAAATGTGTATCATTTTATATTTGTGCATATGTATCTGTATCATATAGGATTGCTGGTTTAGGTAATTTAGGTAGCCCTTGTCAGATTCTCTTCCATTTAAGTTGTGTCATTTTGCAATGTACGAGAGTGATTATATATTATTTCCCTGCAACTTTGTCGACAGAATGTATTTGCAAATTTTTGTATTTTTGCCAGCTTCTTGAGTGAGAAATGGTAGATAAATGTAGTTTTAATTTGCATTTCTCATGTGTTTAAGCAAGGTTTATTAAATTTCATATTTTTTTCTTTTGCGTTGTTGATCTTTTTCTTTTCAGTTTCTAGGAGCTTTTTATATAACAGGGGGTTTAGCCTTTGTCCATGATATGAGTAGCAAGATTTTTTCCCCATACTTTGTTTATTAGGCCTCCCCTCCTTTCCCCTTCTCTTACTTCTGAATTTTGAGTCATAGTAAAACCTTCCACATTCATATTCCAGAGTTATAAATAATTCACCCAGGTGTCCTTTCACTGTTTTATATAAGATTTCATTTTTAAGTCTTAGGGCCATTTGAAGATTATCTTGATCAATGGCAACCCACTCCAGTACTCTTGCCTGGAAAATCCCATGGGCGGAGGAGCCTGGTAGGCTGCAGTCCATGGGGTCGCTAAGAGTTGGACACGACTTCACTTTCACTTTTCACTTTCATGCATTGGAGAAGGAAATGGCAGCCCACTTAAGTGTTCTTGCCTGGAGAATCCTAGGGACGGGGGAGCCTGGTGGGCTGCCGTCTGTGGGGTCACACAGAGTCAGACACGACTGAAGTGACTTAGTAGTAGCAGCAGCAGCAGCAGTAGTAGTAGTAGTAGTAGTAGTAGTAGTATAGTGTTAGTTGTAGAAGCAGCGTAATATTTTCCCCCATGGCTACCCATTTGTTCCAGCATCATTTATTTAAAAGTTTATATTTATCCCTCTGGATTAAAATAACACTGTTTGACAAATAAATTCCCATATATTTGGGTCTGTTCTGGATATTGAATTCTGTTTCATTGATTTGTCCATTTAAGAACCAACTTGATGGCTTTTATTAATACCTGCTGAAGTTTTTTAGTATGCCCTAACATCTAATATAGTTATTCTCTGCTTCTCTGTTTTTGAGTTTTTTTCTTTAAAAAAAAAAAAAAAAGATGATTCTTGTTTGTCTGCACACATAGACTTTAGAATCAATTTAGAGTCTGAGAAAGTATTTTGATATTGGGAACAGCCTCTAAATAAGTACAATTGGCTCTCCATAATCTCAGGTTCTGCATCTGTAGATACAGAGCAATGACTGTACTGTATCATTTTATATAAGGGACTAGAGATTGCTTTCAAGTGCTGCCTATTTTTGCTTATGCTTTTATAGTTGAACTTTAAAATGAATAACTAAAGCTTCTTATTTTATCACTCTCTCACTTTTCAAACTCCTTTTGGTTTGCATTCTGAAGAAATCACTCAGCTGAAATTGTGCAGGTTAGTCTGGGCAGAGAATAAAGGATAATATTTAAGAGCTCAAGCTCTGGAAACCTTTGAGGTTCTAGTCCCAACACTTGATTCCTGGACAAGTCATTTATTCCTTCTGCATTTCGTTTCCACATCTCTAAAATAGGGATATAATGGCACCTACTTTATAGGGTTGTTAAAGATTAATTGAGTAATAATTATATACTGTCAAGTGTGTGAAATAGTAAGACTTTAATAACGTTATCAGATATTTTTAATAATTTTTTTAAATAGTAAGAGAATATAGCCTTCTAGTTAGTCACAACAGTCTTTTCTGAATCTTTCTCTCTGCCCTTACACTGTTGGTGTTCCCTCTTATGATTCTTGTTCCCTGCCTTTTATGACTAGCGTATTGGCTCTCTTTCTTTGTTAAGGGTGGTTATTAGGTACAGTTCTATATGAAGGCAAGTTGGAATTAGGAATAAAGGAAAATGAAAAAGGATGAGTTTTAAAGATACTTTTGCACCTGTTTCTGCTTTATTTACCTCTTCTTTTGCTGCTTTTATTTTGGATCTTAGAGTTATGATAATACCTGTCTTTGGAGACAGCTCCTTGAGTCTCTGCCAAAAGTTTTTTTACTATATATCCTTTTGGTGATTAGTATGTAACCATCTTATGTGAATAAAGAAAAAGGATTGTCCCTATGTGGGAAAAAATATTTATTTGTGATTCCAGTGGATGCTCAACTATTTAAGTGGGTAACTGATAATGGTAATTAATAAATCATCAGAGAAATGTTGAATTGTTTTGGCTTATCAGTTTGAGAATTATGAACAGAAATGTCTTTGATTTAAATGTTCATAATTATACATTGGCGCACTTTTACTTGTGCTGGGTTGTATTAAAATTGTGCGTTAGCCAGCAGCTTTGAAAGGAGTGTGAGAACTTTTTTTTTTTTGAAAGGAGTGTGAGAACTTTTTAAAGAAAGTCTTAGTATAGACATTTCAAGTTTATTAGATTTTAGAAAGTTGTATTTTAATAATGTATAGAAATGCTGCCCTCTACTGTTGCCTAATTGTTTTACTGTCATGAAAAATGTTCAATAACCTATACTAGGATCACGTTTTTAGAAGTATTAGATTGGAGTATTTATTAATTTGGAGTATAACTGTATAAAATATTACTCTGATAACTTAATTGTTAAATTATATTTATTACCTAATGTTAACTTCCATTAAATATGTTCATTGTCATGATTTTTGGCTTTTAGAGAAACTTGGATCTTGGAACAAAAATCTTAGCTTCTTATTTTACATGATAGGATTTAAGTAGTCACTTGATTGATTCTCTATGGTGGTATGATTCAGAGCTTGTATAGATGGCTTAAAAGCAAACTAAAATGTTCTACCAGTAAAGATATTTTTCTAAAGTAAAAATTGTTTTGATATTTATTTAATTTGATATGTTATTTACTTTGATATGTTACTTAATTGATTTGAAATTCAAATAAGCATTAAATAGGGATGTAAGTCTTCATATGTTTACCAAAAGGAAGCACTGCCCAAGCAGTGATGATAGAGAGCAAAATTTTAACCTCTAGACTACAGGTTTTTCACTATAAAATGAAGGGATTAGAAGAGATCATTTTTAAGATTACCTTCAGCTTTGGTTTGCTAAGTACCCTATTGTATATGAAGTAATCTGTATATAAGCTAGAAACGGAAAAACAAAGATGGTTAGTATAGTTCTTGCTCTAAATTGAGACAGCCAGTGGGCCAAATCAGGCCACATTCATTTACTTACTGTCATGGCTCCTTTCATGTTACAGTGTTAGAATTTGAGTAGTTGGTAGCAGAGACCATTTGACCTGCAAAGCTGAAAATATTTACTATCTGGCCCTTTATGGAGAATGTTTTCTGACCCTTGCCCCAGATGAACTTTGGGTCTAGTGTTGAAGATAAATATCTAAAAAGATAATTCAGAATGGTTGTTTGCAAAGGGCATATAAACAATATGCTAGGAGGTATTTAAAGTTAACATGCAGTAAAGACAAATATGCTTTCATCATCACAGTTCTTCTCAGTTTAGTAGTATGCAAACACCTTCCAGTAATTCCTAGAGATTCCTGTTTATCAGACATTAGCATGTATCTGGCTTCACAGCCTTATTATCATTGTTGTTATGACTTTTTTTTGTAAAACTCACAAATCTATGTAGGCATTTTGGTGTTTTTTAATAACCATGACCACTACCTATATAAAAATATAAAACATTTTCAGTACTCCAGAGGACTAACTTCCTAAATGTTCTTCCTAAAAGAAGAACATTGTGCCCTCCCCAGAGGTAATCATTTTTCTAACCTTTTTCACTGTAGATTAGTTTTGAACTTCTTATAAATGTAGTCATATGGTGTATATGATCACTTTTGGTTCTTTTGCTGAGCATGTTTGTCACTGGATGTGTCAGTAAAATTTCCCTTTTTATTGCTGTGTAGTATTCTTATTCATGAATATACCACAACTTTATTCTGCTATTGTTAGAATTTGTATTGTTTACAGTATGGGACTGTAAAGAGTAAAGCTGCTTTGAACTTTTTTGTAGAAGTCTTTTGTGGACATAAGCACTTATTTCTTTTGGGCACATTTTCCTGGGAGGTAGAATTTAAATTCATCTTGGAGATCCTTACCAGAAAGTGTTTAATTAGATGGGAGGGAGGCATCAAAGATACCTTTTCACCTACTTACTAAGTTTGATTTGTCCACTGCTCCATTTCAAAGTGTTATCTTTACATTTCTTCATGAACCCTGTGACTGAAAAAGCCTACCTTTTGACTAAATATTTTTTTTTCCTGATACCTACTTTTGTTGATGTTTTATATTTAGAGGTCTTTGCTAAGAAATCTAATAACAGGTTGAAGGAAAAAGTGCTGTCATTAATTAGTAGTCGATGCCATGGCTGAGGGATTGGAGAGAGTTGGAGGACCTGGCAGAACAGTAGGATCATTTGTATTTAATATGTTGTATATGTTTAAAGTTGCCATTTTAAATGCCTTTTCTTTTAGTTCTGACATCTGTGTCTTCTCTGGTTCTGCTGTGGATCTACTTTTATTAATCTTCTCTTATTCATGTTTTTTTGATTCTTGCCATATCTTGAATTTGTTTGTTTTGTGCTTTAAGCGATGATGAAAGAACCATTGCGACTGAAGCTAAGTTATTTTCCTTGTAAGAAGCTAGAAGGAAACTAATCAATTACGGGTTGTTTGTTTAGAGCTAGTAACATTAGTTACTTTCAGCTTACTTCAGTTTTCAGCTATCATGTGGATGATACTAGTTCTGTAACTTTCATAGGTCCATTCCACCACCAGAACTTTAAGATATAAGAAATGTAACACTGTAGAAATGTTTCACTGCTTCTCCAACTCAGTGTCCAGCTTCCTGCATTGCAGTAGTACTCTCAGTAAATGTCCCATGAGGGTGAGCCAATGTGTGGGGACAGCAGGCTCTCCATTTTAGGATCCTCCAGATTCCAGCTTGACATGCCATCCGTATATGATTAAAAACCCCATTGCTTATCCCAGCAGAGTTCCTTAACCAGACCAGGCCCAATCCTTTGCCCACCTGGGTAAAAATTTGCTAAGTATTCCATTTAGGTAAGCATCTGCCTTTTTAAGAAAAGGTTCATCTCTTGGGATTCTTTATAGACTAATTTGTGTTAAAAAATTTCCATTTATTAAAAAAAAAACTTTTTGTAATGTAGATTCATGTACATTTGGTAAAAAAACAAACAAATAAACAAAACAGATGTCACGTGCCATTTACTCAGTTTTCTCCAAAGGTAACTATAGTATAGTGTCACTAGCTAGGATGTTAACATTAATACAGTCAAGATCCAGAATATTTCCATCACTGCAGAGATCCCTCAGACTGCTTTTTTCTAGCAGCACCTACTTTTCCTTCCACCCCACTCCCCCTTATTTCACAGGAACTACCCATCAGTATTCCATTTCTATAATTTTTTCATTTTAATAGTTTTTTATAAATTGAGAATCATAAGTATGTAACCTTAATTCAGTGTAATTTTCTGGAGATTTCATCTGGAAAATGATTGTTGTTAGTATTTTGGTTTTTTGTTGTTGCTGGGTACTATTCCATGATATGGCTGTACCAATGATAACTATTCACCTGTCGAAGGACATCTGAGTTTTCCAGGCTTTGGCTATTAGAAATAAAGCTGCTATTAAACATTTGTATACAGTTTTTATGTGAACATAAAGTATTTATTTCTTTGGGATAAATACCCAGGAATGCAAATTACTGGGTCATATGGTTGTTGCATGTTTATTTTTTTTAAGAAATCGCTGAACTGCTTTCCATTATGGCTGTACCATTTTGGCATTTTCATCAGCAGTGTGTGATTGATCCAATTTCTCTGCACCATTTGGTGTTGTCACTGTTTTTTATTTTAGCCCTTTTCATAGGTATGTAGTGACATCTCATTGTGGTTTTAATTTGCATTTCCCTAATGGCAAATGATGTTGAATATCTCTTCATGTCCTTATTTGACATCTGCATATCCTTTTTGTATACCTCTCCATTTCTTTTGCCCATATTCTAATAGGATTTCTTACTGAGTTTTGAGAGTTCTTTACATCATCTAGTATACTGGTCCTTTGTCAAATGTCATGTACAAATATTTTCTTCCAATTTGTAGCTTGTCATTTCATCCTCTTATTAGGGCCTTTCATGGAGCAAAAACTTTTAATGAAGTCCTATCTATTAATTTTTCCTTTCATGAGTCATGCTTTTTGTGGCAAATCTTTTGATAGTCATGTGTTTGTTGCTAGTGTATAAAAATATGGTGGAATAAAAATTAAAATATGATTGACTTTTATATTTTTAAAAAATACATATTTTTTATGGCTGCACCAGGTATTAGTTGCGGCATGTGAGATTTAGTTCCCTGACCAGGGATTGGACTCAGGCCCCCTGCACTGGGAGCACAGTCTTAGCCACTCTACCACCAGGGAAGTCCTGATTTTTTGTATTTTTATCTTGTACCCTGTGCCCTTGCTGAACTCACTATTTGTTGTAGGTTCTTTGAGATTTTTTTAATGTAGACAGTCTGAGGATTGGGAGTTTTATTTCTTCCTTTCTAATTTCTATGCCTTTATTTTCTTTCATTTGCCTGATTGCACTGGCTAGAACTTCCAGCATCTTCAAGATACAACCATAATGCTTCTTCTTATCAACACTGTTAACATCCTTGTGTAATTCATCATCATTTCTAACTTGGACACAAGTTCCTGGTAGTTGATCTCTCTTTTGTCTGTTGCTTATGTATATAATCCATTCTTCACATAAACCAGAATGGGAAAAAATAGCTAAATCAGAGTATCATCTCTTCCTTAAAAGTCCTCTGAATGGCTCACAAGTCCAGTTAGAATAAAATCCAGTTAGAATATGCTCATTTTGAAATATTAGATCCTACATCAACTAGAGCCTGGCTGCCTTTCTGATTTAAGCTACTCTCCTGGTTTAAGTCTTCTCTAGTTATACAAGCCTTCTTTCAGATCCTAAAATTCCAACACTTTTGGATCAGATACTCCTACTGCCTGAAAGTCCTTCGCCTTGATTTTTCGTGTCAACTTTCGTAAAATCTTTTAGGTTTCAGCCTGAATGAATCATCTCAAAGAGGCCTTATCTAAGTTAAATCTTCCCTGTTGCCCCTTGACCACACTGTTTGCTTTTTAGTGCTTATCACTCTATAATTGTTTACTTTGTTTAGATTACAAATCTATATGGAAAATAAAATTAATAGATTAGAAATCTTATAATACATAAATAAAATCTAATATTTATAATTTTGTCAGTCTGGTATTTAAAAAAATATAATTTGGGGATCAGACACATGACTTTGAATGTCCTGTTTGATGGGCACATTTAGACAATTTACATTTGATATAATTATCAGTGTAGTTGGGTGTAAATCTGTCATTTTTTGTTTGTTTAGTATTTGTCCCATCTAGTCTTTGTTTTTTCCTTTTACCACCTTGCTTTGTAGTAATTGAGTGTCTTGTATAATTCCATTTTATCTTCAACTATTGGTTTATTAGCTGTACTTTTTTTTGCTTAGGTGTTTAGTCATGTCCAACTCTTTGCAACCCCTTGGACTATAGCCTGCCAGGCTCCTCTGTCCATGGGATTCTCCAGGCAGGAATACTGTAGTGGGCAGCCATTCGCTTCTCCAGGGGATCTTCCTGACCTAGGGATCAAACGCGGGTCTCCCACATTGCAGGTAGATTCTTTACTGTCTGAGCCACCAGAGAAGCCCAGTTATTAGCTACACCTCTTTGTTTTAGTTGTTGTTCTAGGTGCCAGAGTCTAAGACTCATTATACATGCATCTTAAGTTATCATAGTTTACCTTCAAATATTATAGCACTTGGCATATAACATTAAAACCTTGCAACACTGCACCTCTATTTCCTCTTCCCTTCCTTTGTGCTGCTGTTATCATACATCTTCAACATGTGTCATAAATGCTATAAGCTATTTATTATTTTTCTTTAAACAGAATATTATCTTTTTCTTTTTAAATTAATAGACTTAATATTTTAGAGCAGTTTAAGGTTTACAGAAAAATTAAGAAAATGCATTGAGTTCCACTTAATGAGCCAATATTGATACAGTATTAACTAATGTCCATTGTTTGCATTTTTAGGGTTCACTGCGCATGCTATGTATTCTGTGGGTTTTGAAAATATATAATGAGATTTATCTACCATTATATTATCATACAGAAAAGTTGTATTTCCTTAAAAATCCCCAGTGCCCCACCTGTTCATCTCTCCTTCCCCCTGTGCACCCCTGACAGCTATTGATCTTTTTCTGCCTATCTGTAGTTTTGCCTTTTCTTTTTTATTACCATAAGCAGTATCATTTTAGCAGGGCTACATTTCTTTCTTGTACTCAGACTGGGGTTGTGGAGATGGTGCTAGGTTTCCTTTTAGAACTTTTTTTACAAGTAATACCCATATGCACAAAGCAAAGTGTGATAGTTGCTTGATGCTCCTTTAATTACACTATCACAGTCTCTGTTTTGGCCATATACATTGAGATTTCATGGTATGGTTTGCAGCATACAGATTTGCCCGATTTTTTGAAATCGTGTATAGTCACAGTAGAATTGGTTCTTCTTTTTTGATTGTCTCTGTTCAACAGTGAAAGCAGTTGAAATTATGTAGTTAATTGAAGTCACTCAGGATAGTGCAGTTTTATCAAGAATGAATATAGATTTGATTTAACATTAGTTTTAATTATTCAACATCTTATTTGACAGCATTTTAATGTTCTTAATTACAGCAAAATATAATCAGTTTCTTTCCAGTTTTATTGAGCTATAATAGACATGCAGCACTATACAAGGTAAGGTGTTTTGCATAGCGGGGCTTCCCTTGTAGCTCAGCTGGTAAAGAATATGCCTGCAACACAGGAGATGCCAGTTTGATCCCCTGGAGAAGGAATAGGCTACACACTCCAGTATTCTTGGCTTTCTTGGTAGCTTAGATGGTAAAGAATCTTCCTGCAGTGCAGGAGACCTGGGTTGGGAAGATCACCTAGAGGAGGGCAGAACAACCCACTCCAGTATTCTTGCCTGGAGAATCTTTATGGATAAAGGAGCCTGGTAGGCTACAGTTCATTGGGTCACAAAGAGTTGGACACAACTGAGTGACTGAGCACAGCATAGCATAGGGACTTCCCTGGTGGAGCAGTGGTTAAGAATCCACCTGCCAGTGTAGGGCACACTGGTTTGATCCTTGGTTTGGGAAGATTCCACATGTTGCAGGACAGTTAAGCCTGTGTGCCACAACTATTGAGCCTGTGCTCCACAACAAGAGAAGCCACTGCAATGAGAATCCCATGCACTACAGCTGGAGAGTAGTCCCTGCTTGCTCCAACTAGAGAAAACCTACATGGAGCAGTGAAGACCTGGTGCAAATATAAATAAATACAATTTTTAAAAAAGGTTCCACCATAATGATTTCACTTCCATGTATCAAGAAATTATTATCACAGTAAGGATAGTGAATATCCATCATCTTGTATAGATAGAAAATAAAAGAAAAAAATGTTTTCTGTGAGATGAGAACTCTTAGGATTTACTCATACTCTCTGAACAATTTTCATATATCCCAGCACTGTTAATTATATTAGTCATTTTGTACATTACATCCCTGCTGCTGCTGCTAAGTTGCTTCAGTTGTGTCCGACTCTCTGTGACCCCATAGATGGTAGCTCACCAGGCTCCCCTGTCCCTGGGATTCTCCAGGCAAGAACACTGGAGTGGGGTGCCATTTCCTTCTCCAGTGCATGAAAGTGAAAAGTTAAAGTGAAGTCGCTCAGTTGTGTCCGACTCCTAGCGACCCCATGGACTGCAGCCTACCAGGCTCCTCTGTCCATGGGATTTTCCAGGCAAGAGTACTGGAGTGGGTTGCCACATTATATCCCTAGTACTTACTTATCCTTTAACTGGAAGTATATTCTTTTTAACCACCTTCAACTAATTCCCCCTCCTCCACAACTGGCCACCTGCTGGCCCCCGTCCATCTCTGGTAACCACAAATCTGATGTTTTTGTATGAATGAATTTGTTTTGAAGTGTAATTGATCTACAACACTATGTTAGTTCTTGGTGCATATTATAACGTAGTGATTTCATATTCTGTGTGTTACAGAATGATCACCACATAAGTCTAATTATCTATCATCAAAGATGGTACATTCAGTTCAGTTCAGTTCAGTCGCTCAGTCATGTCTGACTCTTTGCAACCCCTAGAATCGCAGCACGCCAGGCCTCCCTGTTCATCACCAACTCCCGGAGTTCACTGAGACTCATGTCCATCGAGTCAGTGATGCCATCCAGCCATCTCATGCTCTGTCGTCGCCTTCTCCTGCCCTCAATCCCTCCCAGCATAAGAGTCTTTTCCAGTGAGTCAACTCCCTGCATGAGGTGGCCAAAGTATTGGAGTTTCAGCTTCAGCATCATTCCTTCCAAAGAAATCCAGGGCTGATCTCCTTCAGAATGGACTGGTTGGATCTCCTTGCTGTCCAAGGGACTCTCAAGAGTCTTCTCCAACACCACAGTTCAAAAGCATCAATTCTTCGGCCCTCAGCCTTCTTCACAGTCCAACTCTCACATCCATACATGACCACAGGAAAAACCATAGCCTTGACTAGATGGACCTTTGTTGGCAAAGTAATGTCTCTGCTTTTGAACATGCTATCTAGGTTGGTCATAACCTTCCTTCCAAGGAGTAAGGGTCTTTTAATTTCATGACTGCAGTCACCATCTGCAGTGATTTTGGAGCCCAGAAAAATAAAGTCTGACACTGTTTCCACTGTTTCCCCATCTATTTCCCATGAAGCGATGGGACTGGATGCCATGATCTTCGTTTTCTGAATGTTGAGCTTTAAGCCAACTTTATCACTCTCCACTTTCACTTTCATCAAGAGGCTTTTGAGTTCCTCTTCACTTTCTGCCATAAGGGTGGTGTCATCTGCATATCTGAGGTTATTGATATTTCTCCCAGCAATCTTGATTCCAGCTTGTGCTTCTTCCAGTCCAGCGTTTCTCATGATGTACTCTGCATAGAAGTTAAATAAGCAGGGTGACAGTGTACAGCCTTGACATACTTTTCCTATTTGGAACCAGTCTGTTGTTCCATGTCCAGTTCTAACTGTTGCTTCCTGACCTGCACACAGGTTTCTCAAGAGCAGGTCAGGTGGTCTGGTATTCCCATCTCTTGAAGAATTTTCCACAGTTTATTGTGATCCACACAGTCAAAGGCTTTGGCATAGTCAACAAAGCAGAAATAGATGTTTTTCTGGAACTCTCTTGCCTTTTCCATGATCCAGCAGATGTTGGCAATTTGATCTCTGGTTCCTCTGCCTTTTCTAAAACCAGGTTGAACATCAGGAAGTTCACGGTTCACATATTGCTGAAGCCTGGCTTGGAGAATTTTGAGCATGACTTGACTAGCATGTGAGATGAGTGCAATTGTGCGGTAGTTTGAGCATTCTTTGGCATTGCCTTTCTTTGGGATTGGAATGAAAACTGACCTTTTCCAGTCTTGTGGCCACTGCTGAGTTTTCCAAATTTGCTGACATATTGAGTGCAGCACTTTCACAGCATCATCTTTCAGGATTTGAAATAGCTCAACTGGAATTCCATCACCTCCACTAGCTTTGTTCGTAGTGATGCTTTCTAAGGCCCACTTGACTTCACATTCCAGGGTGTCTGGCTCTAGGTCAGTGATCACACCATTGTGATTATCTGGGTTTTGAAGATCTTTTTTGTACAGTTCTTCTGTGTATTCTTGCCATCTCTTCTTAATATCTTCTACTTTTGTTAGGTCCATACCATTTCTGTCCTTTATCGAGCTCATCTTTGCATAAAATGTTCCTTTGGTATCTCTAATTTTCTTGAAGAGATCTTTAGTCTTTCTATCCCATTCTGTTGTTTTCCTCTATTTCTTTGCATTGATTCCTGAGGAAGGCTTTCTTGTCTCTTCTTGCTATTCTTTGGAACTCTGCATTCAGATGCTTACATCTTTCCTTTTCTCCTTTGCTTTTCGCTTCTCTTCTTTTCACAGCTATTTGTAAGGCCTCCCCAGACAGCCATTTTGTTTTTTTTGCATTTCTTTTCCATGGGGATGGTCTTGATCCTTGTCTCCTGTGCAATGTCTCGAACCTCATTCCATAGTTCATCAGGCACTCTATCTATCCGATCTAGGCCCTTAAATCTGTTTCTCACTTCCACTGCATAATCATAAGGGATCTGATTTAGGTCATACCTGAATGGTCTAGTGGTTTTCCCTACTTTCTTCAATTTAAGTCTGAATTTGGCAATAAGGAGTTCATGATCTGAGCCACAGTCAGCTCCTGTTCTTGTTTTTGCTGATTGTATAGAGCTTCTCCATCTTTGGCTGCAAAGAATATAATCAATCTGATTTCAGTGTTGACCATCTGGTGATGTCCATGTATAGCGTCTTCTCTTGTGTTGTTGGAAGAGGATGTTTGTTAAGACCAGTGCGTTTTCTTGGCAAAATTCTATTAGTCTTTGCCCTGCTTCATTCCGTATTCCAAGGCCAAATTTGCCTGTTACTCCAGGTGTTTCTTGACTTCCTACTTTTGCATTCCAGTCCCCTATAATGAAAAGGACATCTTTCTTGGGTGTTAGTTCTAAAAGGTCTTGTAGGTCTTCATAGAACCGTTCAACTTCAGCTTCTTCAGCGTTACTGGTTGGGGCATAGACTTGGATTACTGTGATATTGAATGGTTTGCCTTGGAAACGAAGAGAGATCATTCTGTCGTTTTTGAGATTGCATCCAAGTACTGCATTTCAGACTCTTTTGTTGACCATGATGGCTGCTCCACTTCTTCTGAGGGATTCCTGCCCGCAGTAGTAGATATAATGGTCATCTGAGTTAAATTCACCCATTCCAGTCCATTTCAGTTCGCTGATTCCTAGAATGTCAACATTCACTTTTGCCATCTCTTGTTTGACCACTTCCAATTTGCCTTGATTCATGGACCTGACATTCCAGGTTCCTATGCAGTATTGCTTTTTACAGCATTGGACCTTGCTTCTATCATCAGTCACATCCACAGCTGGGTATTCTTTTTGCTTTAGCTCCATCCCTTGATTCTTTGTGGAGTTATTTCTCCACTGATCTCCAGTAGCATATTGGGCACCTACTGACCTGGGGAGTTCCTCTTTCAGTAGAAAGTTATTACTAAGCAAATAATAGATGAACAGGTATCACAGATTGTATTCCATCCACTTATTAAGTGAGAGAACCAGTAAGATGCTAAACCAGCCTAAAGTGCATTTGTGAACCTAGGTATTTATAGGCAGTGTTAACATAGGATTGCTGAGTTAGATAGTAATAGGTTAATATCCAATAAGACCATGAACTTAATCTTTGTAGTTACCTTTTCAACTGGGCAGAAATTATTTACTTCTGTACTGGATAAAAATTTGTAAGTTAAATGTATAACTTAGCTAAATCTGCAAATTTTTAAAATCAATGGCAAATAGTAAAGTGAAGCACATTCCCTGAAATCAGGATTTTTCTAAACCTCGGTACTGTTGACATTTAGGGTTTGATAATTCTTTGTGGTGAGGCTGTGCATTGTATGACTTTTAGTAACATACTTGACTCCTACTCACTAGATGTCTGAGACCCTCCCTTCTCCAGTGTAGCAACAAGAATGTTTCCAGACCTTGTCAAATGTTCCCTGGGGGTCAAATTGTACCTGGTTGAAAACCATTGCCCTAGATATTCTTAAGTGGTTTTTGTACCCAGATAACATTGTAGGGATCTGCTGTCTAATTTCCCCCTTTTCCCCATTTTTGGTAACTTTTATTACACGTATAAAGCACTTTGCACACAGTGCCTGACATGTAGTTGATAATTATTAAATACTATTACTAACAATGATGACACTTTTATTATTACTAACATCATGCAGCTTAAGCAGTTTGAAAGTCATTATCTATTGAATGTACTTCTGATGCTGATTTATGAAGTGTCATTAAAAGCAAACAAAAAAATCCCAATATACTTCAATGCTTATCTGTCAGATTTACTCAGTTTCAAAATAGTCAAAATTAGGTTTTGGATGTAAAGACCCAAATTCATGTTTCTCACAAATTTTAATAAAAAATATATTGCTTGAACCCATTCATTTCCTTTAAAAATCAGACAAAACCCACTAATAATTCCTAATATTAATTAAAACAATCATAACAGTTTTATTATAGTTGAATATATTACATGTTTACATTTATTGTACAGTCACCTCTGAGCTAAGCCTTGTTAAGGGCATAGGCTGATTAGATATATTTGAAATTTGCATAGCATTTTATTTAGTGAGACACATGCCAAAATAATGTACTTACTTATTATAATTTAGGTGAACAGATGTGCACTTAATTTCATGTGCTGAATTTTCATGAAATTGCAGTGCAGAACTGCAGGTACATGATCAATAAGACAAGTCCCTCATGTGCTCAAAAACTGGAGATGTTGTATTTGGAGACCTACCACTTTTAGCTGATAATGTAAGTAAATAAGTTCTTATAGATGAATGCAAGTATTAAACTTGTTCTACATTTGTGCTTGTGGATTTTTAAATTCAAAAGTATGAATATCAAAGTTTTAAAATGAAAGAACATCAGTGGGACCCTTGAGGCACTGCAGTGAAATATCTTGAGAATTACAGTTTGATAGGCAAGAATACACAGAAAAACTATGCAAAAAAGATCTTTGTGACCCAGATAACCACGATGGTGTGATCACTGACCTAGAGCCAGACATGCTGGAATGTGAAGTCCAGTGGGCTTCACTACAAACAAAGCTAGTGGAAGTGATGAATTCCAGTTGAGCTGTTTCAAATCCTTAAAGATGATGCTGTGAAAGTGCTGCACTCAATATGTCAGCAAATTTTGGAAAACTCAGCAGTGGCCGCAGGACTGGAAACGATCAGTTATCATTCCAATCCCAAGGAAAGGCAATGCCAGAGAGTGCTCAAACTACCACACAATTGCACACATGTCGCACGCTAGCAAAGTAATGCTCAAAATTTTCCAAGCCAGGCTTCAATAGTACATGAACTATGAACTTCCAGATATTCAAGCTGGATTTAGAAAAGGCAGAGGAACCAGAGAGCAAATTGGCAGCATCCACTGGATCATCAAAAAAGCAAGAGATTGCCAGAAAAACATCTATATCTGCTTTATTGACTATGCCAAAACTTGAGACTATGCAGATCACAACAAGCTGTGGAAAATTCTGAAAGAGATGGGAATACCAGACCACTTTACTTGCCACCTGAGAAATCTGTACACAGGTCAAGAAGCAACAGTTAGAACTGGACATGGAAAAACAGACTGGTTCCAAATAGGGAAAGGAGTACGTCAAGGTTGTATATTGTCACCCTGCTTATTTGATGTCTATACAGAGTTCAGTTCAGTCGCTCAGTTGTGTCCAACTCTTTGCGACCCCATGAACCTCAGCACGCCAAGCCTCCCTGTCCATCACCAAGTCCTAGAGTTCACCCAAACTTATGTGCATCAAGTCGGTGATGCCATCCAGCCATCTCATCCTCTGTCATCCCCTTCTCCTCCTGCCCCCAACCCCTCCCAGCATCAGGGTCTTTTCCAAGGAGTCAACTCTTCGCATGAGGTGGCCAAACTACTGGAGTTTCAGCTTTAGTATCATTCTTTCCAAAGAAATCCCAGGGCTGATCTCCTTCGGAATGGACTGGTTGGATCAATTCATGGAATATAATTCCCTCTACTTTGTGAAATTAAGTGGGCCTTAGGAAGCATCACTACGAACAAAGCTAGTGGAGGTGATGGAATTCCAGTTGAGCTATTTCAAATCCTAAAAGATGATGCTGTGAAAGTGCTGCACTCAATATGTCAGCAAATTTTGTAAACTCAGCAGTGGCCACAGGACTGGAAAAGGTCAGTTTTCATTCCAGTCCCTTAGAAAGGCAATGCCAAAGAATGTTCAGACTACCACACAATTGCACTCATCTCACATGCTAGCAAAGTAATGCTCAAAATTCTCCAAGCCAGGCTTCAGCAATACATGAACCATGAACTTCCAGATGTTCAAGCTGGTTTTAGAAAAGGCAGAGGAACCAGAGATGAAATTGCCAACATCCGCTGGATCATGGAAAAAGCGAGAGAGTTCCAGAAAAACATCTATTTCTGCTTTATTGACTATGCCAAAGCCTTGACTGTGTGGATCACAGTAAACTGTGGAAAATTCTGAAAGAGATGGGAATACCAGACCTCCTGACCTGCTTCTTGAGACATCTGTATGCAAGTCAGGAAGCAACAGTTAGAACTGTTCATGGAACAACAGACTGGTTCCAAATAGGGAAAGCAGTACGTCAAGGCTGTATATTGTAACCGTGCTTATTTAACTTCTGTGTAGAGTACATCATGAGAAAGGCTGGGCTGGATGAAGCACAAGCTGGAATCAAGATTGCCGGGAGAAATATCAATAACCTCAGATATGCAGATGACACCACCCTTATGGCAGAAAGTGAAGAGGAACTAAAAAGCCTCTTGATGAAAGTGAAAGTGGAGAGTGAAAAAGTTGGCTTAAAGCTCAGCATTCAGAAAACTAAGATCATGGCATCTGGTCCCATCACTTCATTGCAAATAGATAGAGAAACAGTGTCAGACTTTATTTTTGGGGCTCCAGAATCACTGCAGATGGTGATTGCAGCCATGACATTAAGAGACACTTATTCCTTGGAAGGAAAGTTATGACCAACCCAGACAGCATACTAAAAAGCAGAGACATTACTTTGTCAACAAAGATCCATCTAGTCAAGGGTATGGTTTTTCCAGTAGTCATGTATGGATGTGAGAGTTGGACTGTAAAGAAAGCTGGACACTGAAGAATTGATGCTTTTGAACTGTGGTGTTGGAGAGGACTCTTGAGAGTCCCTTGGACTGCAAGGAGATCCAACCAGTCCATTCTAAAGGAGATCAGTCCTGGGTATTCATTGGAAGGACTGATGCTGAGGCTGAAACTCCAATACTTTGGCCACCTCATGCAAAGAGCTGACTCATTTGAAAAGACCCTGGTGCCGGGAAAGATTTGAGGGCCGGAGGAGAAGGTGACGACAGAGGATGAGATGGTTGGATAGTATCACCGAGCTAATGGACATGAGTTTGGGTAAACTCCGGGAGTTCGTGATGGACTAGGGAGGCCTGTTGTGCTGCGGTTCATGGGGTCGCAGTCAGACATGACTGAGCGACTGAACTGAACTGAACTTTGTGTCGCTTACACAAGTAAAGAATTGGTTTGTGTAATGTGAAAGTTTAATAGAAGAATTATGTTTTTAAAGCTGTATATAAAATATCATTATCCATTAATGAAAATTAACTATTGACTTGGTTTGTATGTTTTGCTACTGTGGCAAATTAAATATGCTGAAAAACAACATTGATATGCAGGACTTTAAATGCCTTCTAAAATCTTTTTGATGAAAGAAATTATTGGTGGTAAGTTTTATGTTTAATATCATAGGCTTTGTAATTTGAGTACTAAATCATGTTAATATTAAATTTTGTAAAGGGGGAAAAAGCTTTTAAACAATACAAACAACAAAAGAAACATGACCCTACCCATACCTTACAAGTTAGACAGTGGTTATGTTAGTGATATGACCTATAGAAAAGAAATATATGTAGAGTTTGTCTTAAAAATAAATGTTTCTTTTCATAAAGTATTAAGGAAGGAAGTGATGTCTTTTTGCCTGATTTCTATAATAAATAGTGTATGATTTAAAACAAAGTTAAAAGCAGGAAGAATTTTCGAATTAATATAGTATTGTTTTTGAAGTGTGTTTTTAATGAAACCTTAGTTTTTATAAGACTGAAACTTCACAACTGATGATGTGAAGAGGTCTCCAAATTGCTAATTGACTAAAAAAATTACACTGAAACTAGTTTTTTATCCATTTATTTGAGAATATATTGCTTTTCTGGCCATATAAGGCTTTTATTTCTTCCATTTTAAACTCTTTGCAGTGTCACAAAAATCTTATCTTCCTAATGATATTTCAGAACTTTTCTGAAACATTTTCTTAAACATGGAAAGGTTGTGTAGGAAAAATATGCTGCTTATGGGAACAGATTTTTTAAAAGTTTGTTTTAAGATTTTTATTGGTCATTAAATTGTACTGGTGTAAAATTCATATTCATGATTGAAATAGCTCAAGTTACATTTTTGTTTTTCCCTCAGTCTTAAGTCTACTTTTTTTACATGTAACATGTGCAACAGAATATGTTAGAAGGGTTTTGAATTTTTTAAATAATGTTTTTATAAAGTGAACCACATTAAAATTTTTCCTTTTTTTGTATTTAGGCAAATTAAATACCTTATGAAATAGTATCTTTTATGAATGCTGTCGTTACCATAGTATCAGCTTTAGAAAAGTGGCATGAAAAGGTGAAAGTGTTAGTTATTCAATTGTGTCTGACTCTTTGCAGACCTCATGAACTATAGCCCTCCGGGCTCCTCTGTCCTTGAAAATCTCCTGGCAAGAATACTGGAGTGGGTCGTGTCTTCCTTCTCTAGAGGATCTTCCACACCCAGGGATTGAACCTGGTCTTCTGCCTTGCAGGCAGATTTTTTATGGTCTGAGCTACCAGGGAAGCCCCATGTCTGGACTTAGACTCTATCACCACCACCCCCATCACTCCCTTAAAGCACTTTAGATCCTGTGGTTCACAAAATGCCACTTGAGGTTCTTGTTTGCCCCCTAGTGGGAAAACTGACAAAATGTTTTATTGAAAATGTCTTGCCGTGGTCATGCTCTGTAATTCAAGATAGTTAAAAGGTCATTTACTTCATTAAACTTGTCTACCTAGGAAATCATTAGATAATTTATTTTGTATAGTAAAAAGAATGCTTTTTCTTTGCACAAACTTTTGTGGATAGAATTTTTAAAGACTTTTCCCCAAGTTATTTGATTTATGCCGCAAATAGTATTGAATAAAGACTACAGGTTTTCCCTACTATCCAAAAGTAGAGCATTCCTATGAAACCCTTCCAGAAGCCAAAAGAGGCAGTTATCTTAGGACATATCTTACTAAATGGAGATAGGAAATAAAATTGAGGTGAAGCACTGATACTCACAGACACAGTGCAAAGCTATGGCAGCGTGACTGAGATGCTGAGTATAGTTCCTCGGAAAGGGTCTTGGTGGTGCTGCTCTCACTACTTGCGGTGCACATTGCTGATAACACCGAGAAGCCCTCCTCTGTAACAGCTCACTGCAAAGCAAATGATGAATGCTGTTTTTGCTTTTTGCCTTTTTTCATATAATCCACAATCCTCCTGAAATTTCTTCAGTTAAGGAATACAAGTAATAGTGTAGGCCTTTATAAAAGCAAAGTGGCCTAAAGTGAACTTTCGTAAAGCAGAAGAGTACCCATATACAGAAATAAAGCTTCTAAGACTGCAGGTGTCCTAGCATTTGTCATTAGTGTATTTTTAAATATTCAGAATTCATCATTTACAGTTTTATATTTAAATTCAACTCGATGGACGTGAGTTTGAGTGAACTCCGGGAGATGGTAATGGACAGGGAGGCCTGGCGTACTGCGATTCATGGGAGTCGCAGACACGACTGAGCGACTGAACTGAACTGAAATTTAGACATAAAATTTTAATATGCAGTTAAAGCAGAGCACTTTTGGGGAGAACAGGAGAAAATACTAACAAAAGGTGAAATTAACTCACAACTTTTGGTTAATACGTATTAAAAGTAGCTTGCAACGGTAACGGTAAACAAATCTTACTTTCCAGTGCGTAAGCATAATACCAGTACTGTGCATGAGCTTTATTTTCTGTATTGCTAGTGCTTTTAATATCAATTCTTGTTTCCTTGCTTACTTTATAGGTAAATAGAAAGTAATACACGCATGTGAATTCAAAATTACATTTTAAAAATAAACAATATTTTCATTTGTGGCAGTGAACTTTTGAAAAATAGTAAAAGCACCACCTTGTTTGTTGGAAATGAAGTATCTTTTTTAACAGTCAGATTTCTGTGTGACTAGAGTGAGCGTACTCTTATTGTATGATTCTTTATGAGACAACCATCTAGGACAGTTACATTAATAGGTTATCGTGAGGAAGAAGTCGACTATTAAAGCATCCATGTGTGTAGGTAGGGAGAGTAGTAGCATCAAAGGGCAGGTTGCTTTCTAGTGTCAGTCTCTGGAAAAAGCCTTGATTATCTTTCATCTCTAGTATTAGAACTCAAGAGCAAAGCCCCTGGGGAATGTAGAGCAAATGCAGAGTACCCAAATTCTTATCCAGATTACAGAGTTGTCTAGGGTGCGTTCCCTTAGGGCTGGATGTTAACAGACTAAGAAAATTTATTGTGGCAGAGTGTGCCCACTCTAGATCAGCTTTGCTATTTCAAAATAATAGATGCAATAAGTCTAGAGCCTAAGATTCCCTGAAAGGAAATTAGCTGTGTTAATAAGATCAGAATCTTGTATTTTGTAAAGGAAATTTTTAAATTCTTATCTAATATATTTAAAAGAGTAGAAGCACTTCTGAGTTCTTGCTTTTACCAGCTGTCCCTAAGGGAAGCCATCATAAAGCTTTTTATAATAAAACTTTAAATTGTATTTGGTGGCAGTAGTTATTAAAATGAGAAAATCCCAGAGAGAACTCAGCACAACCAGTAATAAGTCAGGAATGTTTCTGTGACTGTCTTTTCCTCACAGAAAGATCCTCCAATATGCTAAACTTTGGTGGTTCTATTTTATTACAAGAGGTGTAGTTCCCTTACAGCTTTGGTTCTTGGCCTAGGATACAGGTAGCTTCAAGATAAACATGATGTGTTAATGGGTATAGAAAAGTATATATTTGTGTGTGTGTGTGTGTGTGTGTATGTAATCAATTTTTCTTGAATGTATTTTTAAATAAGAGACTAAAATAATTTCATATTGAAACTTGTGATATATCATTTGACTAGGTTAATGTATAATTTCTTTAGATAATTGGTATAAGTTAATTATATTTGTGGAATTCATATAAGACAAAAGGTAAGGCTTTTAGGAAGTATTACATGTATGGCTATGACTCCTTGCTGTATATCTCTTCATATTCTTGAAGTGATTATTTATTTATTTATTGCTATTAGAAAATATTTAGTGGGAAAGGTTGAGAAGCACTGTTTTACTGTTCTATAATTACCTTCCCCTTCTCACCACCTCCTACACACCCCAATACCCTGAAGGGAAAAAAATCTTACCGCATAGATTTGACCAGTGTGGCCCATTTACTTTGCTTAGTTTGAGTCATGCTTAAAGATAGTATTTGCAAATTATTACTAGGCTGACAATGGCTTTGAAACAAGTGGGCCTTTGTTTTTTTTCCTAGTTATAATCAGCTTGCAAGTATACAGCTGCGGACATCTCTGCCTTTCTCTTGGCCTTTGCCTCATTGAAAGGTAACTGTTGGAGCTGTAGCCCTAAAAACAGAAAGAAGTAGGAAGGAGTGTGGTTTATAAAGCTACACTGCATCTGCTTACATTTACTTAGTAGTGGATCATCGAAAAAGCAAGAGAGTTCCAGAAAAACATCTATTTCTGCTTTATTGACTATGCCAAAGCCTTTGACTGTGTGGATCACAGTAAACTGTGGAAAATTCTGAAAGAGATGGGAATACCAGACCACTTGACCTGCCTCTTGAGAAACCTGTATGCAGGTCAGGAAGCAGCAGTTAGAACTGTTCATGGAACAACAGACTGGTTCCAAATAGGGAAAGCAGTACGTCAAGGCTGTATATTGTCACCCTGCTTATTTAACTTCTATGTATAGTACATCATGAGAAACGCTGGGCTGGAAGAAGCACAAGCTGGAATCAAGATTGCAGGAAGAAATATCAATCACCTCAGATGTGCAGATGACACCACCCTTATGGCAGAAAGTGAAGAGGAACTCAAAAGCCTCTTGATGAAAGTGAAAGTAGAGAGTGAAAAAGTGGGCTTAAAGCTCAACATTCCGAAAACGAAGATCATGGCATCTGGTCCCATCACTTGATGAGAAATAAATGGGGAAACAATGGAAACAGTGCCAGACTTTATTTATTTGGGCTCCAAAATCACTGCAGATGGTGATTGCAGCCATGAAATTAAGAGACACTCCTTGGAAGGAAAGTTATGACCAACCTAGATAGCATATTCAAAAGTAGAGACATTACTTTGCCAACAAAAGTCCGTCTAGTCAAGGCTATGGTTTTTCCAGTGGTCATGTATGGATGTGAGAGTTGGACTGTGAAGAAAGCTGAGCGCCGAAGAATTGATGCTTTTGAATTGTGTTGGAGAAGACTCTTGAGAGTCCCTTGGACTGCAAGGAGATCCAACCAGTCCATCCTAAAGGAGGTCAGTCCTGGGTGTTCATTGGAAGGAATGATGCTAAAGCTGAAACTCCAGTACTTTGGCACCCTCATGCGAAGAGTTGACTCATTGGAAAAGACCCTGATGCTGGGAGGGATTGAGGGCAGGAGGAGAAGGGGACGACAGAGGATGAGGTGGCTGGATGGCATCACCGACTCGATGGACATGAGTTTGAGTGAACTCCGGGAGTTAGTGTTGGATAGGGAGCCCTGGTGTCCTGCGATTCATGGGGTTGCAAAGAGTTGGACACGACTGAGCAGCTGAACTGAACTGAAGGGAAAGTAGGAAACTTAGTATTTAACTTTTATAGCCCCTGTATTAGAGAAAAGCAAAGAAAACATTGTAATATTAGGTGAAGCAACTTACAGAGTCTGAGTTAATGATAAGTGCAATTTTTTAAACTGAAATCTGATTAATTACAACATCTGCTAATAGATGTTGCTAATCAGTGGTATGTCTGTTTAGTTGAAATAAAATAGTAAGGTCCAGTTGGAGCTCTCTTCACTTCTTTTACTTCTTTGCTACAACCTTCAGAAGCAAAAGTAAACTTGCAAAAACCTATTTTTGGATTAGTTCTGTACATGCTGAAATATAAGGAGCGTGTCCCTTTAGCCTTAGAAGGTTCCTTCAAACCAGTTTACTAAGCATTAATAGGTGACTTAAAATATTCTTTCTTAAGAAACATTTTCAAAATAGACACAAATTGAGGAATACTCTAATGAATGACCAATAGCAAACTGTTCCTTTTAACTGGTTAAGAATAATTTTTAATAGTAATGTTAAATACTTTATGTTAAAGCACAAGTTCCGTCTGATACATTTTTTCTAACATTGAATATGCTTTTCTCTTGGTTTTGTTGCAAGACTTTGACACTGAACGGATATCTTTAGTGTACTGTTCTGTTTTGGTGGGTTTTTTTGTTTTTGTTTTTGTTTTTTTGACCACACCATGCAGCTTGTGGGACATTAGTCCCCCAAACCTAGGCCCTCGGCAGTGAGAGCACGAAGCCCTAACCATTGGACTGATAGGGAATTCCCTGGAAACCCACCCCCCCCCCCCCTATTTTTTTGACTGACAGCATGGTTTCTCTGAAGGATGAAAGATATTCTTCAGGACTTCAGTTAATTCTTCAGTCTTTCAGGATGCTGTGTTAAATTCCTTCCTTAAAGTGAATATTTAAATTAAATAATTATTTCATGTATTGGTAAATAGTTTCTAGTAGCAGTTTTCTGGTAGCACTAGGCCCATAATAAGTCTACATGTAGAAATAGTTGCTTGTTTTCCTTCATATCCATTTAGAACTATATTCCTTCATATCCATTTAGAACTATATCGGAGAAGGCAATGGCACCCCACTGCAGTACTCTTGCCTGGAAAATCCCTTGGGCGGAGGAGCCTGGTAGGCTGCAGTCCATGGGGTCGTGAAGAGCCGGACACTACTGAGCGACTTCCCTTTCACTTTTCACTTTCATGCATTGGAGAAGGAAGTGGCAACCCACTCCAGTGTTCTTGCCTGGAGAATCCCAGGGATGGGGGAGCCTGGTGAGCTGCCATCTCTGGGGTCGCACAGAGTTGGACATGACAGAAGCGACTTAGCAGCAGCAGCAGCAGCATGGTGATGTATTGGGCTTGCCAGGTGGTGCTAGTGTGAAGAACATGCCTGCCAGTGCAGGAAACATAAGAGACATGGGTTAGATACCTGGATCCAGAAGATCCCCTGGAGGATCTTCTAGTATTCTTGCCTGGAGAATTCCATGGACAGAGGAGCCTGGCGGGCTCCAGTCCATAGGGTCACCAAGAGTTGGACATGACTGAAGCAACTGAGCACGCATGCACATGTTGATGTATTAATGTCTAGGCTTTCAATTTCTTTATTTGAAAATTTATTACCTTTGAATGGAGTTTTTCTTATATTCCTTTAAGAATGTATTGTTTTTAAATATATGTATATGTAATTTTCTTTTTCACAATTATTAAAAATGGGAAACTTGACAAGTTTTGAAAGGATATACTAAATTTAAGACAAGCACCACTTGTTTGAGTATATAACATTGAAATAGTGGAATTGTTTCAGGAGGTTACAACAGTATATATGTCTTTTATAATTTTAAAAAGAAAATTATAATTTTCAGTCATTAATTGATTGACTCATTCATTCATGCATTCTCGCATTATTCATTCATTCTATGATTATCTGTGCTGTGGAAATACAGCAGTGAACAAAGGAAATGCTGCTCTAATTAGAAATTCTGTCAGCAAGAATGTTGGGATAAAAACTCAGTAAGAATAACTGTAGTGTGCATAATTAATGATTGCTTTTTAAGCTCTCTATTAGTTTGCTAAGGCTGTTGTTACAAAATATACACTGAATGGCTTAAACAACAAAGTTTTATTTTCTCTCTTTTCTGGAAGCTGAAATCCAACAGGCTGGCAGAATTGACATTTGTCTCTTAGATCTCTTTCTCTGTAGTTTGCAGATGGCGGTCCTCTGGCTACCTTTCATCATCTGGTTTCCTTTGTGCACAGGTGCCCCCTGGTGTTTCTCTCAATATGTTCACATTTCTTCTTATAAGAACACCAGTCGTATTGGATTATTATACCCTACTGGCTTCATTTTAACAGAATCATTTCCTAAAAAGCCCTGTCTTGAAATACAATCCTATTCTAAGGTACTGGGACCCTAGGTCTTCAACAGATGAATTTTGGATTGTACAGTTCAACCCCAAACAAGGACCTTATTAAGGAAAAATTAGAATTCAGAGTTCTACAAACATGTAAGGGAAGTTTTGAATGTAAAGCATTTATGATATATCACATCCTGGAAAACATTTCATTATGAAGTTTACTGAGCATTCGTAAACCTTGTTTGAACATACTCTATCAGTAGTGATTGCCCAAAGAATAAGTAAGGGTGCTCTGATTTTTAAATATTTATTTTAAAAATTACTTGAATTTTTCAGATTAAGAAAGTCAGTGCAGCCTCTGCTTCTCAATTTGGCCACCCTATTCCTATTTGCTACTACCAAAGAAGAAATTTCTTGATCTTATATTTGGGAGTGGAAGGTAGGAAAGAAGATACAGAATATTTTGGTATTCTGAGTTTTAATTTCAAAACAGTATTATCTATATGCATATATGCATGTATATGTGTGTTTGGCTGTCTATGTTTGGGGGAACCTAACATAATTTATATTGTAAGGATTTCAAGTTTTTAAACAAGGAAAAAGTACTGATATTTGGAATACAACCTGTTCATCAATTGGAAATTATCTATAAAATTGTGTAGCAATAGAAGTTGTAGTTCCTGATTCATCCTGCAGAGAAAGAAAATAATAACTTTTGTTCAACAGTATGTTTTGAGGAGTGAAGCAAATTGAGTGTTTTCCTGGACTTAAAGTCCAAGAGTGTGTTCTGATAGTATAGCTATGGGGATTTTTGTTTAAAGGGAAAACAAATTTACTTTAAACTATCTTTGCCATTTACTAGAATTAAAAATACATATAAAAGAAATCTTCCCCTGAATTTCATAGTCATTAAGACTGCTGGGAGCTCCTGGCAGAATTTTTAAAGGTATCCTCAGTTGGTTTTAGAGGGAAAAAGGCCATGCTAGTTTGACATATTTCACAAATTTTTTTCTTTCTTTTTAATTGAAGTATAGTTGATTTATAATATTAGTTTTAGATGTACAACATATGTTAGTCTTTTCATAAGATTATACTCAATTTAACGTTATTATAAAATATTGGTATTATTCCCTGTACTGTACCATATGTCCTTATAGCTTACTTATTTTACACTTAGTAATTTGTACCTCACATTTAAAGTGAGTAATAATTCTTATAAATTCCATTATGTTCTTTACGTTATTCTCATAAAGGTAGGTATCTGCTATACAGACTGCCTTGATCATTTCTCTTAGCTAACAATCACTTAACCCTCGGTGTACCTGGAATATTATTCCTCATTCTTTGTGGGCCTTTTATTTTTTTGTTACTATTTTTATTTTTGAATACTTTGTCATTTTATAATAATTTAAGAGGAATAAGAAACACTTCATTAGAAATTTTAATTAGAATCTAAACATAATGAATACAGTTTTTAAAATTAGCTTTACTATAATTAACATACAATAAACTGTACATATTAAAAGAGTACAATTTTACAGGTTTTGACATGTATACACACCTTTGAAACCATCACTATAATTGAGATAGTGAACATATCCATCACTCCTGTAAGTTTCCTTCTTTCAATCCCTTCCTCTTGTCCTTCTCCCAGACTACTACTGGTTTAATTTCTAGATTATAGATTAGTTTGACTTTTCTAGAGTTTTATATAAATGAAATAATAAAATATATTCTATTTTATAACCTAGCTTCTTTCAGATTATTTTGTGTTTCACCAAGATTGTCCCCTATATCAGTGATTCCTTTGTTATTTTTTTGGGGGGGGCTGAGAACTATTCTATGTATATAGCACATTTTGTTTTGAAGATATTTATATCCAAAATATAAATTTCTTTGGAGAAATGTCTGTTTAAATCCTTTGCCCATTTGAAAATTGTGTTGTCTTTTTATTGTTGAGTTGAAAGCCTTCCTTGTATATTTTGGATACTTACCTTATGCACTGTTTGTAGATAGCCTTATCAAATACATGATTTGCAGATATTTTCTCCTGTTCTGTGAGTTATTTTTTCACCTTTCTAATAGTGACCTTTGCTGATCAAAAAAGTTTTTTCATATATGCTAAGTCACTTCAGTCATGTCCGACTCTGTGCAACCCCATAGACGGCAGCCCACCAGGCTCCGCTGTCCCTGGGATTCTCCAGGCAAGAACACTGGAGTGGGTTGCCATTTCCTTCTCCAATGTAGGAAAGTGAAAAGTGAAAGTGAAGTCGCTCAGTCATGTCTGACTCTTAGCAACCCCATGGACTACAGCCCACCAGGCTCCTCTGTCCATGGGATTTTCCAGGCAAGAGTACTGGAGTGAGGTGCCACATGAAGTCAGATTTATCTTTTGTTCCCCCCACCCCCTTTTTGGTGGCTTGTGTTTTAAATGTCGTGCCTAAGAAACCACTGGCTAATACAAGGTTGCCTTTTCAGACTGTTCATGGGGTTTTCATGGCAAGAATACTGGAGTGGTTTGCCATTCCTTCTAAAAAGATTATGCTCAAAATCCTTCAAGTTAGACTTCAGCAGTATGTGAACCGAGAACTTCCAGATGTACAAGCTGGGTTTCGAAAAGGCACAGAGGAACCAGAAATTAAATTGCCAGCGTTCATTGGATCATAGAGAAAGCCAAGGAATTCCAGAAAAACATGTACATCATTGACTACACTAAAGCCTTTGACTGTGTGGATCACAACTGAGGAAAAATTCTTAAAAGAGATGGAAGTACCAGACTACCTGACCTGTCTCCTGAGAAACTTGTATGCAGGTCAAGAAGCAACAGTTAGAATCTTAAATGGAACAACTGACGGGTTCAAAAATGGGAAAGGAGTATGACAAGGCTGTGTATTATCACCCTGTTTATTTTAACCTCTGTGCAGAGTATATCATGTGAAAAACCAGGCTGGATGAATCACAAGCTGGAATCAAGATTGCTGGGAGAAATATGAACAGCCTCAGACATGTAGATGATACCACTCTAATGGCAGAGAGTGAAGAGAAACTAAAGAGCCTCTTGATGAGGGTGAAAGAGGAGAGTAAAAAAGCTGGCTTAAAACTCAGCATTCGAAAAACTAAGATCATGGCATCTGGTCCCATCACCTCATGGCAAATAGATGGGGAAACAGTGGAAGCAGTGACAGATTGTGTTTTCTTGGGCTCCAGAATCACTGTGGATGATGACTGCAGCCATGAAATAAGACACTTCCTCCTTGGAAGGAAAGCTATGACAAGCCCTGGATAGTGTATTAAAAAGGAAAGACATCATTTTGCTGACAAAGGTCCATATACTTAAAGCTATGGTTTTTCCACTAGTTATGTATAGATGTAAGATCTGGACCAAGAAGAAGGCAAAGTGCCAAAGAATTAATGTTTTTGAAGACTCTTGAGAGTCCCTTGGACTGCACAATCAAACCAGTCCATCCTAAAGGAGATCAACCCTGAATATTCATTGGAAGGACTGATGCCGAAGCTCTAATACTTTGGCCACCTGACGCAAAGAGCTGACTCGTTGGAAAAGACCGTGATTCTGGGAAAGATTGAGGGCAGCAGGAGAAGAGCGTGACAGAGGATGAGATGGTTGGATGGCATCACTGACTCAATGGACAGGAGTTTGAGCACACTCCAGGAGTGGATGAAGGACAGGGAAGCCTGCCACGCTGCAGTCCATGGGGTCATAGAGTCAGACTTAGGTACTGAACAACAATACAAGGTTGCAAAGATTTGTACTTAATTTTCTTAAGACTTTTATGGTTTTAATTCTTATATTTAGGTCTTAATTCATTTTGAACTAACCTTTTATTTATCATGTGAGAAAGAGCTCTAATTTAACTTTTTTTTGCATCCAGGTGTTGAAAATGTATCCCTTTCTCATTAAATTTTCTTAGCACTCATGCTGAAAATCAGTTGACCATAAATCTTAGGATACATTTCTGGACTGTTAATTCTATTACACTGCTCTGTGTCTCTCCTTGTGCTGGTATTACAATCTTGATTCATACAGTTTTGAAGGAAGTTTTAAAATTGTTAAGTGTTAGTCCTCCACTTTCTTCTTCTGTTTCAAGACTGTTTTGACTATTCTGGGTCTTTTGCAGACCTTCCTGAGTATTAGGCTCAGCTTGTTAATTTTGAAGAAAGCCAGATGGGATTTTGATTGGGATTGCATTGAGTGATATATGAAAAACTTTTAATTGCTTTTGGAGGATGATACGGAGCCAATTTTTTATCTATCTTGAATACTGGTAGATAAAAGAACATGTTATTCATGTGTGAACGATACCAACAGGTAACCAAATAGTGAAGACAACTCTTAAATATTTGTGTGTATGTGTGTGTATCTTTTAATAAATGAAAAAAGAATAATAGATTATCATCATTTTGCAACCCTCATGGAGTGAATTGATTTAGGCATTGAGTATTAGGAGCTCCTAACATTGCAAAAATATATAACCAGACATTATGTGTTACTTAATAGAAGAACACAGTTCCATCTATAGTCTAGCCGAAAGGATTAAACATGAGACTGATCAAGCTATTGCATTCTGCTGCCAGTTTGCAGGAAGTACAGAAGCCAAGGATACTTCCCCTGGTGGCTCAGTGGTAAAGAATCCGCCTACCAATGCAGGAGACATGGGTTTGATCCCTGGGTTAGAAAGATCCCCTGGGGAAGGAATGACAACCCACTCCAGTATTCTTGCCTGGGAAATTCCATGCACGGAGGAGCCTGCTGCCCTGCAGTCCACGGAGTCACAAAAAAGTCTGACACAACTTAGCTACTAAACAACAACAAAAGCCAGGGGACCACACTGAATTGTTCCATGAATATGAAGTGATTATACTGGGAAGCCTACAGGTTAAATACCTTGAGTTTCTGAGTAATTATATGGAATATAAAGAGATCAAGGGGCAACTTATGTATTAGAAGATACATAAAATTTGGGAGTCTGAAAGATATAAAACAAGAAATGGTTCATTCAGAAAAGGAAAGAAAGAAATCACTAAAAATCTTATGTTTTTGAAAAGTGAAAAGACAAAATTTTTAGTGATTTCTTTCCTGTTCAGAATTCCAGTGATTTCTTCTTTTGTTTTAAATCTTGTCAGACCCCTCCGAATTATTAATACATATGGACCTTTATGGATATGCTTTGCAAACACATAATTGCATATACATACAATGTTTATATATACGTTTATATATACAATGTTTATATATAAACTATCGTTTTGCTTTAAAATGTTCAAAATGTGTTTGTTAGTTTTGAAACATGCTTTCCTCATTCAGTAGTTGTGTCTTCATCTTTTCCCCTTAGAAGAGGTAACTTTTTACCTAATTTAACTTCCACATAACATTTCCTTTCATACTATTGCTAACATAATTTAAAAAAATATTAATGATATGCAGCTTATTTCCAATTTTTCTGTATTTCAAACTAATCTATAGTGAATATCCTTCTGCATGTATTTCTCCCTAAACTAAGTTGTGGAGTATCTTTAAAGCTGAAAATATAGTAACAAGTTTCCTTCCTTATAGTGTATCTATTGTTAAGGGATCAGATCAGATCAGATCAGTCGCTCAGTCGTGTCCAACTCTTTGCAACCCCATGAATCGCAGCACGCCAGGCCTCCCTGTCCATCACCAACTCCCGGAGTTCAGTCAGACTCACGTCCATTGAGTCAGTGATGCCATCCAGCCATCTCATCCTCTGTCATCCCCTTCTCCTCCTGCCCCCAATCCCTCCCAGCATCAGAGTCTTTTCCAATGAGTCAACTCTTTGCATGAGGTGGCCAAAGTACTGGAGTTTCAGCTTTAGCATCATTCCTTCCACAGAAATCCCAGGGCTGATCTCCTTTAGGATGGACTGGTTGGATCTCCTTGCAGTCCAAGGGACTCTCCAAGAGTCTTCTCCAACACCACAGTTCAAAAGCATCGATTCTTCGGCGCTCAGCCTTCTTCACAGTCCAACTCTCACATCCATACATGACCACTGGAAAAACCATAGCCCTGACTAGACGGACCTTTGTTGGCAAAGGAATGTCTCTGCTTTTGAATATGCTATCTAGGTTGGTCATAACTTTCCTTCCAAGGAGTAAGCATCTTTTAATTTCATGGCTGCAGTCACCATCTGCAGTGATTTTGGAGCCCAGAAAAATCAAGTCTGACACTGTTTCCACTGTTTCCCCTGTTTCCCCATCTATTTCCCATGAAGTGATGGGACCGGATGCCATTATCTTCGTTTTCTGAATGTTGAGCTTTAAGCCCACTTTTTCACTCTCCACTTTCACTTTCATCAAGAGGCTTTTGAGTTCCTCTTCACTTTCTGCCATAAGGGCGGTGTCATCTGCATATCTGAGGTTATTGATATTTCTCCCGGCAATCTTGATTCCAGCTTGTACTTCTTCCAGCCCAGCATTTCTCATGATGTACTCTGCATAGAAGTTAAATAAGCAGGGTGACAGTATACAGCCATGATGTACTCCTTTTCCAATTTAGAACCAGTCTGTTGTTCCATGTCCAGTTCTAACTGTTGCTTCCTGACCTGCATACAGATTTCTCAAGAGGCAGGTCAGGTGGTCTGGTATTCCCATCTCTTGAAGAATTTTCCACAGTTTATTGTGATCCACACAGTCAAAGGCTTTGGCATAGTCAATAAAGCAGAAATAGATGTTTTTCTGGAACTCTCTTGCTTTTTCCATGATCCAGCAGATGTTGGCAATTTCATCTCTGGTTCGTCTGCCTTTTCTAAAACCAGCTTGAACATCAGAAAGTTCACGGTTCACATATTGCTGAAGCCTGGCTTGGAGAATTTTGAGCATTACTTTACTAGCATGTGAGATGAGTGCAATTGTGCAGTAGTTTGAGCATTCTTTGGCATTGCCTTTCTTTGGGATTGGAATGAAAACTGACCTTTTCCAGTCCTGTAGCCACTGCTGAGTTTTCCACATTTGCTGGCATATTGTTAAGGTATAGAAATGTTTAATTTTGCTTTCACTAATTTGAGCATATAAACTGTTAAGTTTTGTAAGTATGTCTGTGTTAACTTTAATCTTACTCAGGATAAAGTTAGTAAATTCTTTTCAGTGGTTTTGAAAAAAATTGAAGTCTACATGTAAAAATAGATTGCTTATATCCTGTTAAATAAACTGGCTGATGTTGATTTCTTTTGTTGATGTTGATGGTTGTTGTTTTCTGTGTAATTGTACCATTTCACAGAAGGATATAGTTTAAAAAGTGATGCTGGAAGTTGTGTAGTAACTCTCAGTGGTCAAATTCATAGGTACGTTTTTAAATATATATTTTACAGTATATATATTTGTCAGTATACCACAAATATTTATATTCCTCACTAGTGCTGTTTCTTCTAAGAGTAGTTCCTGGAAGTATAATTAGTAGAGAAGTAGAAATATTTTCAGGACTTTTAAAACATTTTACCAGATTGTCCACCAGGAAAAGACCTCTACCAGGAAGCCCATTTCTCTGAATGTTGGCATTGCAATTTTTACTTCCTAAAAAAGATGAGCATGTTTTCCTTTAAGTTTACAGACCCAATTGTATGTCTTTTGTGAGTATCCCTTTATTATGTTTGTTGACTCATGTTCTACCCCCAGTGATTTATAAGAGCCAGCCTGTAGGGCTAATAATCCTGTTTGTTGTTTTAAACATTTGTTTTCTTTTGTGCCTTGTTTGTGATTTCTTTATATGTGTGTTTAATTTGGCGATGGGTAGCTAAGTTTCTTCTGGTTTTGTGTATGTGTTTACAGATTCCCAGCCTGGGATGAAAAACATACGCTTTTATTTTCTTCCCATTCCTATAATTATGATTTCTTTTACTGCTGTGTATGGTATGAGGTAGATTTGGTTTTCTTAAAATTATGTTAATCTTTTAAAAATAGAATGTGTGCGTGTACACATGAGAGAAAGAGGCAAAGATTTTTTTATAAGTAAAAGTATGGCTATCTAATAAATAATTTTCAGTTAGAATTTGAAAAGGCTGAGTTTTTTCATTTGTTTGTTTGTTTGTTTGTTTGTTTTTTGGTACAAGTTAATTGGATAAGAAGACCAGACTAAATTAGCTGACTTTGGCTTTGTATGTTGACTTCATTTACATATATCTTTAGAGATACAGTGTTCAGCTAACATTGGGTAAAAAAAATGGACAAATTAACGTTCAGGTTTCTTTTTCACCTAGCTTTGAAGTCTTATTTGTAGTTATTTTTTATTGTGGTAAAAATACATATAAGACAAGATTTACCACCTTAACCATTTTTGAGTTTGCAGTTCAATGGTATTAAATGCGTCTACATTGTTGAACAACCATAACCACCATCCATTCCCATAACTTTTAATCTAGTAAAACTGAAATTCTATGCCTGTTTAACAGTAACTCAGAATTTTCTCCTCCCGCCAGCCCATGACAACCACCATTCTACTTTCTGTCTTTATGATTTTGACCACTTTAAGTACTTCATGTAAGTGGAGTCATACAGTATTTGTCTTTTTGTGACTGGTTTATTTCACTAGCATAATGTCTACAAGGTTCATCCATGTTGTAACATATTACAGAATTTCCTTCGTTAGGGCTGAAAAATATTCCATTGTGTATATATACCTCATTTTGCTTATCCATCCATCCATTGGTACATCCTTGGGTTTTTTCCATGTTTTAGTTACTGTGAATGATGCTGCTGTGAACACTGGTGCAGAACTCTCTCTTTAAGACCGTGCTTTGAGTTCTTTTGGTTATATGCTCAGAATTGGAGTTCTTGGGTCATATGGTAATCATATTTTCAATTTTTTTAGGAACCACCATACTATTTTCTACGGTGGCTATACCGTTTTACATTTATACCAGTAGTGCAAAGCATTCTGATTTCTCTAATCCTTACCAATGTTTGTTTTCTGGGTTTTTTTAAAACCAGTCTTTTTTTAAAAATAATTCTTTTATTGAACTATAGTTGATTTACAATGTTGTGTTAATTACTGCTGTACAGCAAAGTGATTCCGTTACAAATATACATCCTTTCTTTTATATATATATATATATTCTTTTCATTCTTTTCCATTATGGTTTGTCATAGAATATTAAGTATATTTCATATATTTCTCTGTGCTATACAGTAGTACCTTGGCTGTTTTTTAGTTGTAGCTATTCCAATGATTGTCAGGTGGTACCTCATAGTTTTGATTTGCATTTCTCAAATGATAGTGATGTTGAGCATCTTTTCATGTGCTTACTGGCTCCTTGTATATCTTTTTTGGAGTTCTTCGCCCATTTTTTAATTGAATTGTTTGTTTATGTTGAATTTTGGAAGTTTTCTATATATTCTGGACATTAATCCCTTATCAGATATATGATTGGTAAATATTTTCTCCCATTTCTTTTTACTCTGTGGATAGAGTCATTTGATACACAAAAACTTGTCAATTTTATGAAATCAAATTCATCTGTTTTTCTCTTTTGTTACTTCTGCCTTTGGTGTCATAGCCAAAAATTCATAGCCAAATGCAATATCTTAAAGTTTTTTCTCTAACAATTTTATTCTTTTAAATCTTACATTTATGCCTTTGATCCACCTTGAGTTAATTTTTGTATATAGTATTTCATAAGGGTTCAACTTCATCCTTTTATGTGTCAGTATGTGATTTTTGCAGCACCATTTGTTGAAAAGATTGTCTTTCACTACTGAATGGTCTTGGCACCCTGTGAAAAATAATTTGTGTGTGTGAGGGTCTTTTTCTGAATTCTGCTTCATATGGTCCATATGTCTGTCTTCATGCTGGTAACAAACTGTTTTGATTACTGTAACTTTGTAGTAAGTTTGAAATGAGAAAGAGTGAGCCTTTCAGCTTTGGTCTTTTTTTTCATGGTTATTTTGGCTATTTGAATCCCTTTAGATCCAAATGAATTTTAGGATGGGTTTTTTAATTTCCATTAAAAATGTCATTGGGGTTTTGATAGGAATTGGGTTAAATTTACAGTATTCCTTTAAGTAGTATTGACATCTTACCAATATTAAATCTTCAACCTATGAATGCAGGATGTGTTTCCATTTATTTATGTTGTCTTTAATTTTGTTTATCAATATTTTGTAGTTTTCATGGCCCAAGTCTTTTACCTTGTTGGTTGAATTCATTCCTGTTTTTTTAATGCTATTGTAAATAGAATTGTTTTCGTAGTTTTCAGATTGTATGTGTATAGAAATACAACTGATAGTTTATAGAAATGCAGCTGATTTTTGTGTGTCAACTTTTGTAGGATACAAAGCAGTGTCCCATTGCTTTGCTGTATTCAGTAGTTATGACAGCTTTTTTGCTGAGTCTTTATTGATAGAAGACAGAGATAATACTGCTTCTTCTTTTCCAACTTGATGCCTTTTATTTCTTCTTCTTGCCTTATTGTTCTGGCTACATCTTCCAGTACCATGTTGAACAGAGGTGGTAAAACTGATCCAAATTAAACACAATATACATCCAAGTTTTCCCCTGATGTTGCAAGCCTTCAGCAGACTCTAGATTGGCAAAATTATATCAGACAGATTATGCCTGTGCAGCCGTTACTTAGGTGGAAGCAACAGATTGCTGGTGTTTCTTACTCTGCCATCTTCCCAGATTGTGAATTATTTTTAATAATCAGATAACTTTATTAAAATATTGGCATGACTTTAAAATGGAGAACCATGTCTCTCAGACTTTCTGTATTAAACCATAAAATACACTTTTCATGTAGCTAAATATTATTATTTGGGTAGTTATGAAAATCATGATTTGAATTGAATTCATGTTGCTTTTTAGAGCTTTCTCATATTTAATAATTTGTGTTTTACAGAAATACCGGTATCAGGATGAAGATACACCTCCTCAAGAGCACATTTCTCCACAAATCACTAATGAGGTGATAGGTCCAGAATTGGTTCATGTCTCAGAGAAGAACCTGTCAGAAATTGAAAACGTCCATGGATTTGTTTCTCACTCTCATATTTCACCGGTAAAGGTAAGATAATAACTTAATTTTGTTGCTATGAATTATTTGTTAATTTCATTATTAATGTCACACATGCTTAGAGAGAACTGTTCTTTAATGTATGTTTTTCTGACCTTAGTTTCTGGTTTTTATAGTTGTAAGAAATTTCATGTTATTTATTAGCATTCTAAAGATACTTAAAAACTGTATTTTATAAATAAATATTATTCATTGATACGATCTTGAAGCCTAAGAGTTCTCATGAAGGAAATAGGTATTATATTTCAAATACCCACAATGAAATATTTTTAAACTTGTAAAAAACTAAATTAGTAGGTTCAGAAAAAGAGCTTAACATTATCTTTGAAGTCCAATATGTGGCTTTACCTGACACCATCACCTTGTTTCTCCCCTCAGAAATAACCACAGTCCTGGTTTCACATGTTTAGATTTCTAATCAGTATATTGTTTCTTTTGCCTGCTTTTGTTTTATATAATTGGAATTATACTATGTGTAATCTCAACTTACATTTTTTGCTTAACATTATATTCTCAAAATTCATTATTTTCACTGCCCTAGAGTTTTCTTTTTATGAATATACTATAATTTACCTTACTTTTGATAGCTGTTATTTTCAGATTATTACTAGTGTTAAAAATGCGGTTAAAATTGTAGGTTATATATAACATCTTTACAGATAACACCAGATTATTTTTCCAACTGGTTGTATAATTTATATTTTCAACAGCAGTATGTAACAGTTTTAATTGATGTATAGTCGCAGAATTTTTTTTTTTTTTTTTTTTGCCATTGTTTTGGATTTGAAGTAGCATCTTACTGTGATTTTAGTATACATTACACTATTTGATAATACTGATCATTTAGATTTCCTATTCTGTGACATAACTTCTCAAGAATGTTTTTCATTTTTGTATTGGATTTTTCCTTTTACTGATTTGTACAAGTTCACTATATATTCTAGATTCTAATCCTTTGTTAGTTGTGTGTATTTTGTATAAGAATCATTTCCTACTAGTAGACCTTAAAGTGGCTTTTGTAATTCTCTTTGAGGGATAATTTCATATTACTGGTTAAAAAGTTTATATAGTATCACTAAGATTTTTAGTTAATAATTTTTCTAGGTATTTGTCCATTTCATATTTGCTTTGAAATATTCTCAACATCCTATTTTTTTTTAGTGTACAGCATATTTAGGTGTAGCCCCTTTTTCATTCCTAGTATCATTGATTTATACCTTTTTCCCCCCTTGATTATTCTTGCCGAAGAAGGGTCACTTTCAGAGAACCATGTATTTTACTAGAAAACAGACTGATGGTTGCCAAGGGAAGGGGGTTGGAGGAGGGATGGATTAGAACGTTGGGACTAGGAGATGAAAGCTTTTATATATAGAATGGATAAACAAAAAGGTCCTACTGTATAGCACAGAGAACTATATTCAGTGTCCTATGATAAACCATAATGGAAAGAGTATTAAAAATGTATATATGAAAAAAATGTATATATATATATATATAACTGAAGCACTTTGTTGTATAGCAGTAATTAATACAACATTGTAGATCAACTGTATACCTAAATAAGTAAATAAGAACATGTCTTTTAAAAGAAATCTTCTCCTGTGCTCCTCCCCCATGTACTGCCACACCTGCCCCCTTTCATATACACATATACATACACACACACACATGCTTATGTACATATATAAATATAAATGTACATATATAAATGTACACATGCTCCATATCAATCAAAGATTGTGTTTGACAGAGGCAGTCTGATCTTCTCCTGGAAGGATAAATGAAAGTAAAGTTACACGGGGGAAAAAATCAGTTGGCAGAGACAGTTTTCCTTCTATTTTTTTCCCTTTCTCCTCTTACCAGTATTATTTTATTTTTTCCTACTTTCCATGAGTTTATTCTGTTTGATTCCCCCCCCCCAGCTTCTCAGTTTGGTTGCTTATTACGTTATCAGCTTTTTCTAATGCTATTTGAATTTGTAAATTTTCCTTTAAATAGCACTTTATCTGTAACCTACACGTTTAATATGCAATGTTTATCATCATTCAAGCTTTTTATTTCCATTGTGATTTTTCTTTGAGTTGTTTAAAAGTATTTTAATTGCATTGCATGCATGCTCAGTCGTGTCTGACTCTTTGCAACCTTATGGACTGTAGTCAGCCAGTCTCCTCTGTCCATGGAATTTTCCAGGCAAGAATACTGGAGTAGGTTGCCATTTCCTGTTCCAGGGAATCTTCCCAACCCAGGGATTGAACCCATCTCCTGTGTCTCTTTCACTGGCAGGTGGATTCCTTACCACTGCACCATCTGGGAAGTTCCTATCATGTCTTCTTTTCAATTTTATTTTTTCCTTTCCATTTTTCCTTCTTACTAGCTTGAAAGTTTTTCTGTTTCTTTTCCTTTAATGGTCATTCTAGAAATTGTTTTAGAAGCTTTAATATACATGTTTCACTTACAGAAATTTAAACAATAAATTTACTCTCATTTTGAATAATGAAAGAACCTTAGAAGATGAATTTTAAGCACTCCTTGCTTTCTATGCTGTTCTTATCAGCCTATGCCTATTTTCTCTTGACTGAATTAATAAAACCTATTTCTTTAGTTGAAAATCCCTCCCAGGTATGTATGATTCTTGTTTCTAATATTTTGGATTTTTGGTGATTATAATTGTTAAAAATTGTCCAAAGTCAGTTTGGACACACTCGGGCTCTCAGTTTTTTTTGTAGGTGTTTGATAGTTACTTCTGTAGGTATGCAGATTCTCATATAAGCAGACATTTAAACAGATAATGAGCCAGGTAGCATAAAGTATTATATATAGCCTCTTTTAAAAAATTTTATTTATTTGACTGGGCTGGATCTTAGTTGTGGCATGTAGGATCTAGTTCCCTGACCAGGGGGGATTGAACCCAGTTCCCCTGCAGTGGACGCGTAGAGTCTTAGCCACTGGACCTCCAGGGAAGTCCTTAGCTTCTTTAAATATGATGAAGCCTCAACTTTCCGTTGTTGCATAAAATGCTCACTCTCGGCAAATAAAACAATATTCCAGAGACCAAGATTTTGTTACATAGAATTTCTAGACATCTTGGGGATTAAACCTAAGGTACCATCCCTAAGGCTCTAAGCCTCTTCAGAGACTTTTCTTTCCCTTGTACATGAGTGGATTGTGTCTTTAATTCAGCCAATCCATATAAATGAAGTATAATGAATTTCAGCAGTGAAAGCCCACTTCATTCATTATATTTGGGGAGCTTTTGGTATTGATCAAAGATTGATATAACAGAATTCCTACAGAAGCCATTTACTTTATACTTAAATGTTAGCTGACTGGTCTAGGAATGTGAATTCTTGATTAGGACAACTGACTGTCCATTAAGTAATGGTTCTCAGCTGTGGCTGAACATTGAAATCACTTTAAAAAGTTTTAAAATTTATATCTCAGAGATTATGATTTAATTGTTCTGGGATAGAGTCTGGCTTTGGAGAGTTATGACAGTTTTCTAGGTGTTTCTGGTAATAACCACTGTTGAGAAACACTGCCCTAGAACTTAGCCTATTTGAACCACCATACATATCTTTACTGTCTTGAAGTATTTTAAAGTAAATTTCTGACATCTTTTAATTTAATCCTCACTCTGCAGTGAGACTAAGTATTTCCAGTTATTGAAAGAGAAAATGTTATTACTTTTTTAAAGATTTTCTCTCACTTGCTACCTTAATTTGACTCCTTTTCTCCTGATTTTCTTACCATAAGAGAACTAAGTCAGTTTTGCCTTATTCTTTTGGTATCTGCTTTAAAAATGCTTTTGTACTTTGCAGTAGTTATTAAATGATAAAGGATTATATCTCTCATCGCATTTCCCCTCTTCTGGGCTTTTTAAAGACAGGTTTGACAGTTCAGTTCAGTTCAGTCCAGTTGCTCAGTTCTGTCCGACTCTTTGCAACCCCATGGACTGCAGCACTCCAGGCCTCCCTATCCATCACCAGCTCCCGGAGCTTGCTCAAACTCATGTCCATCGAATCGGTGATGCCATCCAACCATTTCATCCTCTGTCGTCCCCTTCTCCTCCCGCCTTCAGTCTTTCCCAGCATCAGGGTCTTTTCCAGTGAGTCATTTCTTCACATCAGGTGGTCAAAGTATCAAAGCTTCAGCTTCAGCGGCAGTCCTTCCAATGAATATTCAGGACTGATTTCCTTTTAGGATTGATTGTTGGATCTCCTTGTAGTCCAAGGGATTCTCAAGAGTCCAACACCCCAGTTTAAAAGCATTAATTCTTTGCACTAAGCTTTCTTTATGGTCCAACTGTCACATCCATACGACTACTGGAAAAACCATAGCTTTGACTAGACAAACTTTGTCAGCAAGTAATCAGAACGAGATCCAGTTTCCCCCACAGTCAGTATCTCCCATCAGGAAGCTTCCATAAGCCTCTTATCCTTACTCATCAGAGGGCAGACAGAATGAAAACCACAATCACAACCACAAAACTAACCAAACTGATGACATGGACCACAGCCTTGTCCAACTCAATGGACAGCCTTGACCACACAGCCATGCTGTGTGTAGGGCCACCCAAGACGGACAGGTCATGGTGGAGAGTTCTGACAGAATGTGGTCCACTGGAGAAGGGAATGGCAAACCACTTCAGTATTCTTGCCTTGAGAACACCATGAACAGTATGAAAAGTTTGACAGGTTTATTTAAAGAAGTATGTTATGGAGCTTAAAATTTCCTTTACTATTAGTTATAAACCACACCTTTTTTATATTTTATCTTTTCTGAAATTGGCTTACATCTTACAGTTTGCTGGTGTTATACTATTGCCATAGTGAAGTGGCAGTTTGAGTATTTGTATGCAAATCTTTGACAAATTTTGGTTAAAATCAAGAAAGTACTAGCCTCAAAGCATCTTAGTGTACTATGGTAATAATTCAACTGGTCTCATCGGAAAGCAGCTGAATCTATCAGTCCTTATATGCCATTATCTTGCTGTTTCTCATTTTGTTTTCTTGTATAAGATATTAACAGCATCAGTCTCTGAAATGGTTAGAGACTATTCTGGTGATAAACTTATGGTTCAGTTAGGTAGAGAAATTGGATATTCTTTTTTTTTGACTAGACATCATTGTATTCTCCGTTTTTCTTGCTGGCTCTCTTGATTTATATCTGGGAACTGATAAGGATTTTCTTTTCCAGTAGAAGAAATTATCTAACTTCTCTTTAACCTATTTGTAAGTAATACTTTACATCTTACTGTTTTTAATGACAGGTTTTTTTCCTATTATAAACTTGTTTTACACATTTTCTCATGTTAAATTTTTTTTAAAAAATCTGATACATAATATTACATAGTATATTTGTACTTTGATTTGATGAACATTTCTGGTGTTCACTATTTGTTACTTCCATTTTTACTAGGTTTCATAAAGAAGGCTGCAGTGAATCATCTTTGGGGCATCTAAAGTATGTTTAGGTTGTTTTCTTAGAATGGTTTTTCAGAAGTCAAATTACTGGGTCAGAAATTTTGATAGACTGGATTTTTGAGAGACTATTTTCTGATACATTTGTAATTTAAGAATTATTATAACTGCACCATTTGGGGTATTTCTTTCTGCTTCTCTGTCTCATGCATAGATTAAAATTTGAGGAGGGAGCATAGAACTGGGGTAGTATAATAGCAAAATGGTTAAGGTTACTTTGTGTTAGAAAACCAAATTTTTAAAAAACAGCCTTATTTTGACATAGGGCAAGTTTTAATTTTTAAAAATTTTTACAAATAGCTGCAAATATTTTAGGAAGCTTAATAATGAAGTATATTTTATTTAAAATATATATAAGATTACCAGATTAGCAGTCTTTTTTTTTTTTAACTAATATAAAGAGCTTCTCAACTTGTATAGTATTGTGGTTGGAATGAAGCAAGTAACACTGTACTATACATAGAGCTCAGTATATGAATTATTATTTTTTTAATTTGAAAAGTTACCTTTGAATAGTAGTGATTTGCTGAGTAGAATGTAAATTAGACACTGCTTTTGTTGTTCACAATTCTTATTAATGTTAATAGAAAAATAAGATTGCTTTTAAAATCAACTGTTAGAATATTAGTTTTATTTATTAAATAACATACATTTAGCATTTATTAAACATCTGTGCTGGTAAGTTTGTTAAACTTTAATGATTGGTATTTTTTATGGAGAGATATTATAACATGGTATGATGTAACATGAAAAAGAGAGAAATTAAATTCTTGAAGTATTCTGAAAAAGAAAGGTGACATTTGGACAAGTGCTGAAGGACGTGTACAAGATGCCAATTCAGAGAAGACAGTTACTGGAGAAAATAAGTACACTGGGAGGGTGATTGTCTGAGGAAACTGTAAAAATGCAGAAAAGTTCATGAACTATAGCTGATGTTTAGGATGGTTGTTAGGAAATGAGGACAAGGTAAGAAAGACCTTGATCCTGAGCTTATGAGTGGCCCTGTGAAGGTTTTGCCACCATGAAACGTGCTGTGAAATAATCTGTCAAGGTGTTGTAGTGCTAATGCGGATTCTCTTTACTGCAGTAATGAATGAAATAAGATAGTGATTAAAAGTTACTTAATTCTGTTATTAGCATAAAACATAAAAGTATGATTTGGACTTCCCTGGCAGTCCAGTGGTTTAGAATGCATGCGCTGCAGGTGGCACTGGTTTAAATCCCTGCTTGGGAAACTAAGATGCCATTTGGTGCAGCCAAAAAAAAAGTGATTATTTTTAAAAAGTAGTTGTGATTTAGGACTCTAAAAGGGAAGTTTCTTGCCAGTGCTAAACAGTTTCAAGAAAGAAGTTGGCGACATAATGTTGAAAAATCCTAACCTGAAGGATATGGACATAGTGGGTAGATTTTTGTGGTATATGAGAATCTTTAAGGTTAGATTTTAAACAGTTCTAAATATAGTCATGCGAAGAGTTGACTCGTTGGAAAAGACTCTGATGCTGGGAGGGATTGGGGGCAGGAGGAGAAGGGGACGAAAGAGGATGAGATGGCTGGATGGCATCACCGACTCGATGGACTTGAGTTTGCATGAACTCCGGAGTTGGTGATGGACAGGGAGGCCTGGTGTGCTGCGATTCATGGGGTCGCAAAGAGTCGGACATGACTGAGCAGCTGGACTGAACTGAACTGAACTGAACTGAAATATAGTCATATGATATATATGATAAGAACAATGTTTAAGATTCTTTAAACTGAAAATGACCTAAGAATTAGGAAAAATGGCCAGAACTGTAAATTGAACAAATAAAATCTCAGCCTTTTTCAAAATAGATTTAAATCTGGATGGAGTGACAAGGGTGAGATGGCTTAGTATAAGATGTTACAGTGGTCATTGGATAAATAAAAGAGTTCATGTTTTGACTTTGTCTTCAGTGACAAGGAAAATTATTTTTTATGTGCAAAGTAAATGTAGTTTAGGGACTTGAAATTGAAGACAGAACAGGGTGTGTGAACAGATAATTATTTTAAATAAATATATCTTCTAGCCTGGAAGCATTTAATCCAGTAGTACTAATACTATCAAATGAAATCACCAGCAGCAGTTAGTAGTTTTTTTAATACTGTGAGAAACAGGGGTAGCAGAAGAATGGATGTAAGCAAACATGTGCCTTTTGAACTAAAGGCTACAGGAATAGAATCTTTCCCACTTCGAGTACATACTGAGTACTTTTTGAAATCAACTTTGTTTTCACAACTCAGAGCATCTTAAAATACTGTTGAATTTTATCTTTCTTGGATGACTCTGATGTACTAAGTTGAGCAGTTTGCATACAATATGACCACTAGATGGCGCTCATACAGAAGGAATTTGTGTGTAAATGATCAGGTAAATAACAATTCTATGTTATCAAATTTCTTAGTTTAATCTTTTATTAACTTAGTACAGCTGCATGTTTTAAAATTTAGTAAGCCATATTATAAAGATAAAAAGGTAAGGAAAATGTTATGTTGCATTTATAGTATTGTTGACTTTGTGGTTACTAAATTTTTTTTTTCTAGTATTTTAGAGTGTTAGTATTGTTTTTCCTCTCATCCTTCAACCTTTCAAAAATTTTCACCAAGATTATTTAATCATTGCCTTTGTTACTATATCTTAAAGTCTTCTGGGTTTATTTGCAAGTTTGGAAATGTATACAAGTAATTGAGGGCCTATCCTGTATAAATTTTTGAACTGTCTTTACTTCTGTATAATGTTATAAAATAAACATTTCTCATAGTCATAAATTTTTTATGATCATAAAGTATGTAAAAATCCACTAAATGGATATACTTGTTTAATTATGCTTTTTGCTATTGTGTGTGTGTGCGTGCGCATGTGCAGGCGCACGCACACTCAGTTGTCTCCCAACTCTTTGCAACCCTATGGACTAGCCCTCTAGGCTCCTCTGTCCATGGAATTTTCCATGCAAGAATACCGGAGTGGGTTGCCATTTCCTCCTCCAGGGGATTTTCCCAACCCAGAGGTCAAACTTTCCTGCGTTGGCAGGTGGATTTTTTACCACTACGCCACCTGGGAAGCCTCCTCCTCTTGTTTAGAGTTCTTCTGTAGATAATATTGTTCTTTGAAAAAGAAAGATTAAGCTATACAGAAAAGAAGAATATTAGGTGTGGAGTATAGCTCAGTAGTAGAGAATTTGACTGCAAAAATAAAATGTTAATTCTTCATATATCATATTAAAATCTTAATAGTGTTCTCTTCGGTGATTTAAACATTGTGTGGTATTTTTTAAAGTATACTGTTTTAAATAGACTTTTCAAGTTCTATAATTAAAAATTTGTTTTAATGGAATAGAGTATCTTTCAGCTTTGCCACATGGCTTGGGTTATTTTAAAGCAGAGATCAGTGAGGACTTGGGTGCCTTCTGCTTCCCAATCAGATTGTATGAAACCAGTTGTGAGTTAGGTACATACACGGTTTTGTGTGCGGGTGTTGACTATGGGCAATTGATGAGATGATCCTAAATTTCTGTAGCTAGGTAATGGGACATTTTCATGAAGAAACCTGTCTCAAAACTCAAAGATTTTTTTTTTTAATGTCATTGGATTTGCATAGGAAGTTTATATATTGAGAAGTATTTCTCATCCCGTGTATGGGATGGAGTATTCTGATTTAATTGACTGGGAACAATTAAAAGCTAACTAGCATAAGAAATTATTGTATATGAATGACTGTGTCTGTTGATACTGTTTTCATCTTGGGTAGGATATTTGCATTCAACATTTGTTTTCAATATCCTCATCTTTACCAATCCAGGGTAACAGAATCTATATAAAATCTAGGTTTCCACCCTAGTTTTCCATCATATATGGGTCAAGACACACATTTAGGGGCCAAACCAATTACTAGAGCATTTGTATAAACCACACTAATTGGGCTTCCCGGGGGTGCTAGTGGTAAAGAATCTGCCTGCCAGTGCAGGAGACACAAGAGACACAAGTTTGCTCCCTGGAGATTGGGAAGATCCCCTGGAGAAAGAAAATGGCAATCCACTCCAGTATTCTTGCCTGAAAAATTCCATGGACAAGAGGAGCCTGGCAGGTTATAGTCCATGTGGTCACAAAGAGTCTCACTTGTCTGAGCACACAGCCAATTACTAGAGCATTTGTATAAACCACACTGATCAGTACCTGGTCCATGGTAAGATTTTTTATTTTTAGGTTTTTTTTTTCTTTAGAGAGTATTCTTAGTTCTTTGTCTACCCTTAGTGTTTGCTGTATTCCCCTACCCCCGAATAGATAAGACCAATCTGTGTATGGCCATAAAACTGCCAGCAACTGTTTGTGGAGTTCTTGGGAGAAAGCAAACTTTGCTATAATCTGTCACAAAACATATTACTTCCAGCAGTCCCACATAACTCTCAACCCTTTTGGGGCATGTGTTTGTATCTTAGAGGTGGAATCATAGAGACAGTGTTTGCATCTTTTCTTGCCAAATCAGGATTTGTAGTAGACCTAGAGGTTGTGGTTTGCCAATGCTACATTTCAGTAGGCTGCATGTAGTTGGTGGTGGTAAGCAAAAGTAAGCAATATTTTGTAGATCTGCATCTGAAAAAAAAATATTCATGGCAGAGGTTTGGAATTATGATACAGTTATAGCAACTTTAAAACTGAATTACTCAAAAAAAAAAAAAACTGAATTACTCAACTACTAGTAAATTTTGAAGTAGCATTTTTATTCACATATTGTTTATAATGGCAATATATTGTGTTATATACTAAGGTAGCATGGTATTAAGCGGACAGATTTAGGAGTTTGTGGTTCTCAAACTTGAGGGTGCTTATTTAGGGGGCTATTTAAAAGTGAAAATTCTCAGATCTCCCATACCCCTAAAAATTCTGATAGGGAGAGGATACCAGTCTGCATTTTTTTTTTTTTTTTTTTTTAAACAAGCATCCTAGGTGATTCTGAGATGGACTGCTGTGTGGAGAAATACAGACCTAGATATTAGATGTTAGAAAGTATCTATTTAACAAAGAGTGTTATTTTGTGAACCAGAGTATTATTTATGTAGTATTAGAAAAAATGTTTTATTGGCTATAAAATAAAAAATTTAACCTTTCTTTATGTATTTTTACAAATTCATAACTTGATAATGTTTATAAACATATATGAGAGGGATGATGCTGATAACAACACTTTTTTATCACAAAAATACCAGAAGCCAAATACTTATTTTGGTAATTATTCTGTTTCTGTCATCAAACTCAATTAATCAAAGCACTTAAGACCAATATATTACATAAAATGATCAGGTTACATTCCAAATGGATTTCTCTGTGTCATTAGATCCTCAGAGTTTAATGTAGATGGTACCTTTTAAAACCTTAGTGCTATTTAATGTAAGTGCCTTCCCGATGTAGAAATTTATATCTGAATGAAAAAGACTCCTTTAGTAAAATTGTTTTAAACAATTAGAAGTATTGGCAGAGAGAATCTTCTTGTATTTTTAAATTCAGTTCATATTTATAATTTATTTAAGCAGTGAAGATGCCATTGGATTTTACTTCAGACTGTGATTGAACTTGGTAATCCAGGGTTTCTCCACCCAGTGCATTAAATCAGGCAGCCCCAAAGGGTCTTGGCAGTCCAGTGTTTAAAACATCCTTCTTTACCTGCTAATCGAGCTCACTTCCTGGATTTCAGTCCGTCTAGTTATCAGCTAACAAAAGAACAGCTTTTGGTTCCTGCAGACGCTGGTGAAAAAATAATCATGAGAAAGAAATCCACCTTATGCCGTCTTTTTTGCCTGCAAATATAAACTCAGCCATCATACAGCTAACAACAGGTACAGAGGAAAGATGCAAGCTCTTTCATGGGAAGAAATTACAGAGAAAATGAGCATCCTTTCTCAAGGTTTTTATTTTCCCTGATCTACAAGTGATGCTGCTGTAATTCTAGCTGCAGTTTTTACCGATCATTCACCACTCAGCAGCTGGTAGAGAAGTAAGACTGCTTGGCAACCACCTGCAGGGCTGCAGAGATGAATTACATTTTCGGGAACAACACACTTCTATACTCTCGCGCCAGTCGAGGAGGCAATACTAGCTCTAGCCATGGCTCAGTAGGCCCAAAGCAAAAACACTGGGCAAAAAAGGGCTCATCAGATGAACTGCAAGCTGAGCCAGAACCTTCACGCTGGCAGCAGATAGTTGCATTTTTCACTCGAAGACACAGCTTTATTGACTGCATCTCGGTAGCCACCAGCTCCACCCAGGTAACATACCACTTGTTGAAATTATTTTCAGTATATTTTGGTTTGTGTTGCTTTGCAGAAATGTATTAGTATAGATTTCTTCTTATTAAAACATTATCTTACGCACTGAAACCCTGGGTGCGCAGAAATGTGTGTTTTCAGTCCCTCTATGCAGGTCTTTAGCACAGAAGGGGAAACAAAAATATTTTCCCTTTGCTCTTATGTAATGCCAAACAAAACAGTCTCAGATTCTGTTGAATGACTTCTCTAAAAATATAAAGCCATTCATACATAAATGTGCGTTAATAATGCTTGTCTCCTTATTTTCAGACTGTTAAATGCTATAAAGTATGATGTCTGACAAAAGAAAATATCTGTTTGTTTACTTTTTATATGTCATTAAATAACCTCAGGGAGATTGTTGCAGTGAATAAGCAAGAAAATTTGAAGTATTTTTATTTTCTAGTGTTTTGAGAATAGATTAAATTGAATACAGTTGGCTGTTATTGTACATGCTAATATCTTAAAGTTATTATAGTATGGCTTATTCAAGGGATTTAATGAATCCTTCCATTTCTGTAAATATATTACCTAGGGTTAATTTGAGAGCAGTAAACTTGCATAATTACATGATGATAATAAAATTTTATCATATATTCAGTTGACAGTTCAAAGAGCTGAGCAAACACTAAAAGTCTCCAAATTTTAAAAAGATGATGTAAAACAACTTTTTGAGGAGTATTAAAAATATAAGGAAAATATAAAGTTAATAATTTGATGAAATACCTATTATTTGGTATTAAAGGAAGATTTGGGGAATATTTTTATTTTAAAACGTGTTTTTAATAGATATTCATTCAACTCTAGTAAAAATGAAAGCATAACAAAAGTCTAATTTAAAAACAAGATGAGAATGCTGTTGTCCTTTGACATCAATCATATTTAAATTAAAATGTAGACACATACCTTAGGGCCTTTTAAAAAAAATTCCTTTAATTGAAAACCATCTTTTAAAAAAATAATTAGAAGCAGCACAGTGAGTATAAAGCAACTGTCAAAGCTTCTTGGTTTTGGTTTTAGAATTGTCTTTCAATAATTTTTATTTTAAAATCTCAAATTTCTTAAGTAAAAATATTGTACTTGTTTTTCTTACATTTTTGAGAGAGATGAAATTACTTGGGTAGGGAGAGTCGTTAATAGTTGATAAGTAGGTGGTGAAGTTACTTAAAACTTAAGAGACAGTGATTCATTTAACCCTTAGATTGACTTCTGCCCCAAGAATTTAACTAACTTAATTTTAACTGCAATTACGTATACCAAAAAGGGACACAGGGGCTAAAGCTTGGCATTGTTATTCATTGTGGATTTATATTAAGTGATATTTCCATTGTCAATGAGAAAGTTATGTTAAAAACTTCAAATACACACTACTATATGTGTATATGCACAGACACAACCATTGATACATAATTCACCTTATAAAGGACACACAAAAACAACCAAATAGTTTACATATAAAGCTGTTGAAACCACACAATTACATTATGGTTACCCAGGAGTTGGGCCATGAAGTTACTATTGCATTGAACTAAAATAGTCAGGATTTTAATGAAAACTCTATTTGTAGTTGATCCTACAAAGCCATTTAAAATTTTATCTTCCTCCCATTTGGTTCATATCACTTATGTATACTGACAAATGATTTATTTTTATTTCTTTCAGCCCTCTTTCTGTTACTTATTTTGTCTTTTTCATTACCTTTGTATTTTGTATCTGTAAATATAGACTTTAGGTCAGAGTTTTAGCTTCTATTTCTCCAGCTCTGGAGTACCAACATAGCATTTTTCATTCTGTGTTGTTTTCCTCACTGATGAGTTAGATATTTTGTATGTCAAAATCTTTTGTTGTAACTCACTGAAATTTACTTTACAAGATGAAATGTAATAGGAGTGAGAACGAATGTGAGACCTATTTAGATGTTAGTTAATCCTATTATACATTTTTATTTTTCATTTACTGACTCATGTCTAGAAGTTTTATTTTTAGCACCAGAGGATTTTTATATTAAAAACAAAGTAGATTAATGAAATTTTGTAGTTTATTGAGCATATGCTATATACCTATGAATATATATGTACGATACTGTTTTGTTCTATCATTGTAAATAGCAACAGTGATTACCAGGTCTCCTGTTTCACTATTGTCAGAAATATTCTTTTCTAAGCTTTGATAGGAAGATTAACTTTGATTCTAATTCCTTATAACTATGATGTATAGTACTTTTCGCATTCTGGAGAGTTGTTATTAAATGCAGTTTTACTAATTTGAAAGTAATTACTCTGATTTAATATCCCATCAAATGTCCTCTATAAATAGAAAACTTACAGATTCACTTAAGTTGCTCATCTGTTTAAGATATTTGTGTTTACAACTACAATTTTGTGTCAGATTCTACTGTAACATGTGGAACTTAGTAGAAAAATCATTAATATTTTTTAAGTGTTAGGAAAGCCAAGTGATTATAGACTTCTCCAAGACCTCTCCCTCAGCTTCTCAGATGGGGCTTGCCGTGAAGTTGGTGCTCAGTAAATGTTTATGGAATTGACTGATTAATTAGTTTTCATTTCTCCCACCTAACACCTTGTTATCTCATGGCCTTCCAAAATATGAAACCTAATCTGAAACCTCTTGGGTACCTATCTTTATTGGATTCACTCTATTGCCATCGTAAGTGCCTTTGATTCTTCACTGTAGCCCATCTCTTCCTCACTTCCCTTTTCTTCTCCTCTCTTCAGATTTTCTTCAAGCTACACAAACCCCCCATCATTTCCTCACCCCTTTACAGTGATGATAACCATACAGTTTGTAAATTGTCACTAATGTCTGTCATTTGGCTGTATCCCAAAAGTTTACATTGTGAATTTTTTTTAATATAAAGCTGAGTTTCTTGTGAATTATTTTACTTTGGTGTAAGTTTTTCTATTTTGAGCTCCATTACTACTTATGTTCTTAATTTTGATTAGTCATTATAGAAAATGTGGGATACTCATTGTTGAGCCCTCCTCAGTTCCTCATCTCAGCCTTCTTTCTGTTTTTGTATTTATGATCCTTTGATGTCTATTTGCCCTGTCCTATTTAGCGTATGCAACTCTGTTCCTATCTGTGACCAGTTTTTATATTCAGCAAGGCTTTAAAGAATTCTGGCGTAGTACTTCTAAACTTTGCTACTTGATTGTTTCCTAAGTAAAAGCTTTTATCTACTTGGTGATGTCAGTGTTTATTAATGAAAATTGTAGCCGTGTAGGCTTTGAACAGCTGTAATGTGGTAGATCACTTCAAATGTATATTTATCAACTGTTCCCATATTTTGGATTACTTCAGAATCCCTAATGTAGATCATTAGAAATGTTCAAAAAGAATTTCCTACCTTCCCCAGACAATTGACATGCCAAATTAAACTGAAGACAGCAAAATTCTCTTCCTAGGAGTGAATGAAACAGACATAATGAATTACCATAATTGAAGCAGAACAATAAAATTTTAACAGGAGTGAATATTAGCCACATGAATTGAATAAGCTGCTTTTTAGAGGAAAAAAAATCTGTCCTAAATTAAAATACAAGAAACCACTGTTCATTTAGAGTCCCACTGTTCATATACCAGAAAAATAGGCTAATTTGTATAAAAGCATATTATTTGTCCTAAACAGGTACATTCTGGAGTAGAAAAGATTTAAGTTTTAGGAGCATTGGATATATATAAAGGCAATAACATCAACTTCATTAATTGATTAAACAGTTAAATGCATGTAACATATTTAGTACAGTGCCTGGCAGCTATTGTTTTTATTATTTTGTTTTATGATTTTATTTTTTATTGCTTAGTTTTAATAGTCTTAAAATTCAAATTAGATAATTAGGAATTACAGTACCTAGGACAGTGCAGTTCATTCTGACATTCTGTACACTTTTAAATCGTCAGTTGCAGAATTTAAGGGAAGAGCCCTAATGAGCACTTCAAATTCTTGATAAACCCACCAGTTCCCTGATCTTGCTTTCCTTCCCAATACTCAATTCTGCAAATGCTAAATCAATCACAGCTAAACAACTAAAATTTAACTGATTATCCACCTTTTACTAGGATTCCCAGGTGGCTCAGTGATAAAGAATGCCCCTGCCAATGCAGGAGCCACAGGAAACACAGGTTTGATCCCTAGGTTGGGAAGATCAATCCCTTGGAGGAGGAAATGGCAACCCACTCCAGTATTCGTGCCTGGAAAATCCCATGGACTGAGTAGGGAGCTTGGCGGGTTGTGGTCCATGGGGTCATGAGGAGTCAAACAGGTTGAACCAACTAGCATGCACATACCACCTTTTACCAAGCTTGCCATCAGGACTAATTTTATACTTTGCATTCCTTTTATCTTAATTGCTACAAAAAATCCAAGCCTTCCAGATCACTGTCACTTATTTCCTTCTCTCTGTTTAACTCTGGTTTATCTCTGATCTGTTCTAAACTCCCGTTTATCTATGATCTCCCAATTCCTTTCACCTTGCTCTTTGGAACTCCCAGTTCACAATCACCAAGATTTCCTTTATCTTCAAACTCTTCTGTGATGGTTTATCTCATCTTTTTTCCTCTCATAGAAATCTGGCATTCCCCCAAGATTACTGTTTTTTCTGTAGCCCTCACAAAAAGTGGAATTATTATCTATCACATCCTGTTTACCTTGGGACCAACAAGTGGAGTTGATGTCTTCCTTGCTTATTATTGATATTTATGGATGATTGTAACTTCTATCTTTAAAAAATGTACCTGTCATCAGACTCACAGTGTTTTCTACTCCCTCTCATGTCTACTCATATACATCTTATGCATCTAGTCATATACATCTGCTCACTGATGATTTGAACCACCATTTACATTGATGATTTAAATGAAGGTTTACTATCTTTTCTTTGTCCACTATTCATATAATCATTCTTTGAGATTTTCAGTCTCTTGATGTGATCCTTCCAAAATCTTGACCTCTCAGTTCTTTGATTATCCTTACCTCTAGGAGTCTTATTTTTTTCTTTCACTTGAGTGACCTGCGTTATATTAAGACCTCATTAGAACTTCCCTGGTGGTCTGGTGGCTAAGACTCCATGCTCCCAATGCTGGGGGTCTAGGTTCAATCCTTGGTATTTAGTGCAACCAAATAAATAAATAATTTTTTTTAAAAAAAGACCTCATTATCATTGAGTATATCACTTACAGAATCTCGGTTGCAAGTATTTCAAAGTGATTAGCACTTCTTTTCTTTTCAGCTCCTCTCTGCCGGGTTCCAGCCCTGGCTGATCCAGGGTATTCGAAGGGGAGATGGTGTCGGTGAGGATCAGGATACAATAGCTTCAATTAGATATTAATTAGAGATATAAAGAGTAATAGAATGAGGATAGCTCAGTAGGAAAATTCAGTGGAGAAAAGAGGCTGAGTAGCTTGGTTTACGCGGGAGACCAATAAAACTTCAAGACAAGAAGCTTGCACCACTTACGTAGGCTGCAGGCATCCTTCCGTTCTCCCGAAGGAGAGGAGACACTGAGGCCTCCCTGGTCGGATCTTAGAAGCCCAGGCAAAATTAGTAAGCTTGGTGGGTTCCGCGCTGCAGATGGAGACTCAGCCAGAGTGAGAGAGAGAGAGACATGGGGAGACCAGTATTTCGAGGAACTGATCCCAATTCTTTATTTTCCAGAGTCTGTTTTTATACACAGATGTTATACAAAAGTCACACGGGGACAGCAGTCCTGACTTTTATCAAAGTCAGGTGCTTCATACAAATGTATACAGAGGTCTTAGGGGTGCTACATCATCTTCTGGCCAGAGGGCCCTGCTGACAATTTATGACCCTCTCCTTGTGACAGCGGTCAGTCAACACTTACTTCTCCAGGGGTGATTATTCTTAAAACAGACGTCACTCAAATAAAGTTACATTCCTATAGGGTGAGGGTGTAGTGGGTTTTAGTTAAGAAAAGAATTTACTTGGCCTAAGGTCTAACGTGATTTATATCAAAGGTTAATACTTATTTCTTCTATATATTCATTAATGTGTATAAGGGCAGGGGGTGTGGAGACTTAGCAGTAAACATTGGCTCAACAAATGAAAAACCCTTCACCAATACAATTTCTAATCAGCCCACTATACTTATACTAATAATTTTCTAACTTCTCTAAAGAACCTGTTTTTAGAAGGTTTAAAGCATCTCGTGCCTCTCACGGTTGGGAGGCTGTGAGCAATCACATGTGGCCGGACAAGCCTGTCAGGCAGGCTAGAGAACCTTCAGAGGAGTTTGTAGGTTGAAACACTCCTGTCACGCCCAGGAATTATTATTAACTGACGCTCTAAGTTAACTCCTTCTCTGAAAGAGGTGGTGGGGGACAGCCCCCCGTAAAGTCAGAGGTGTAGGTGAGAGCACAAAGTAGTAAAGTAGGCAGGCTCTGGTTATGGGGGTAGATGCTTGAGGATTTCCAGGGGGACTCCTGAGGCTCGATCCCGCCTTTGTGTATGTCGAACCTCCTTCCTCATGACCTTTGCCATGGGTGGAGTGCCTCGCGCTGGCCCCCAACACCTCTCCTCTATAACAATTTTTCTTTTACCCTCTAAAGACCTCCAGCCCAACTTTTTACTATCCATCACTTCTTTCATGTTCCCACTTCCCTCCTTGCCTTGCTCAAATTCCTTGGCCCATAACTTTAAACAATATTTTTCATAATCTTAACTTGCTTGCTCCTCTGTCATTTCAGTGGTAAGATCCAACCTTGGTTAATTGCAACTCTGCCTCCTCCACATTGGCTCCAAAGCTGCGTGTCAAATTTCCAATACCTGTTTCCTGGCCCTTTCTCAATTGATGGTCTTATTCTGTCTCCCATCCTGTTAAATAATTCGTTTGTGTTCTTAAATCTCACCCATCACTTTTGTACTAAATCTTCATTTTTGACTTCTCAGAGAGTTCCGAAATTTCCTCTTCATTGCATTATCTGTCTTTCCCTCTGTACTGGAGTATTCCCATCAGCATACATATTCAGCATAATACCTCTCATTAAAACAACCCTCTTGGAGTATAGACTGTCAAATCCAGTGATCAGTTCTCAGTCTTCATTTTACTTGACCCTTCCACAGCTTTTTACACATTGACTACTCACTCCCTCCTTTAAATTCTTTTCTCATTTAACTCTTGAACACCATTCTCTTTACTCTCCCAACCTCAATTTCCTTTGCAGTATCCTCCTCCTCTTCTTAACTACTAACAGAGTAGTAACTCAGGGCATCAATCCTTGAACTTCTTTTTTTAAACTCATATTTCAGTTGATCTTATTCAGGTGCCTTTAATTAACATCAGTATTCATATCTTCAGTCCAGAGCTAATCCCTGTTCACTAGACTTGTATATCTAGCTTTCCTAATCCGTATCTCCACTTGGATTAAGTATCTGAAAGTTAACATGTCAAAAATAGAGTTTCTAATATTATTATTTTCCCCATCCTCATTTAGTCACTGAGATGATGAAGATAAAAAAAACCCTTGAAATCATCTTCTGTTCCTTTTTCTTTTGCTCACACAATTTAATAGCAAATTCTGTTGTCTTTGTGTTTAGAATATATGATCTAACCACTTCTCACTACTCTATAATGACTAATTAAAATTATTTAATTTGTTGCCTGAACTACAGCAGTAGATAATCTATTTGGACTCCCTATCTCCATTCTTCACTCTCACCAGTCTGTTCTTTACCCAGAAGCCAGAGGAATCCTTACAGAATGTCAGTTCATGTCATTATCTTGTTTTTATCACTTTCATGGCTTCCAATCCAACATATAATGAAATCCTAAGTCCTTCTTTACCATAGTTCAAAAGGCCCTTTATTATCTAGTCCCTGGCAGTGTCTATAATCCCATTTCCTATTGCTCCCTCACTTACTTCGCTTTATTGGCCTTGTTCCTATTCCTCAAATAAATCAAGCATGTGGCTATCTCAGAACCTTAATGTAACTGTTTCCTCTGCCTGGAACATTCTTTCCTCAGATATTCTCATAGTTCATTTCCTCACTTCCTTTAGATTTGTGCTCATCTGTTACCTTCTCGGAGGATCTTTCTAGATTCTTATCTAAGGTAGCAGGCACTCCTTCATTCCAGACATCACTGTCCTTTTATCTTTTTAAACATTTTTCTTCATAGCACTTAATACTGCCTGACTATTATTATATATTTTTAATCCATCTGAATTCTCTCTTAAATGTTTTGTGAAACATGTCACACTTCAGTGTTATACTGATCCTCCAGCTGATGATGCTCTTCTTATTTACCCTTCACCTTGAGGAGGTGAAGCGGGGAGAGAAGAGGAGAAAAACTATTAAGTTTCCTTATAACTAGGATGAATGTATCACTCACTGACCAAACTTGGAGTACTTTTGATAGAAAAGGGAAACTTCCCAGGCAGACAGAGGCATATGGTATTATTATCTATAAGCTTTTATCTTATGACAGTTCCTTCCAGGCAGCAGGTCTAAATATTCACAACAAGACATCTCCACCTTGGACCAACATGAATTGGCCTAACCTTATCTATATACGTTTTAAACATTTGGCCTTATGCCTAATGATGATTGTATTTTGAAGTGGTCAAATATATATATGTATAAAATACATTCATGTATTTACTTAAATGTATTTAAATATATATATTTTTCCTCATTTCTAAAGAATGAAATTGCTTATATTCAGCAGTGTAATGCCTTTGTATTAAACTAGAATATAGAGTAAGTAGATAATCCTCTTAAACTACTTTGGAAATACCAACTCTGATAGTAGAATAAATTTCCCAGAGAATGGGTAGAAACTGTCTCTTTGAGTAATGATTACCAAGCAATCAAAGTTAGGATAAACATTCTGTTATACTGGTTGTGAGATGCTGTCTCTTGACAAAGTTGAATTTCCTACTCAAAAGGCCAGTACTTTTGTTAAAAATGCCATTACTCAGATTTGGAAATTATTTCCCTTTATACCCAAAACATATGGAAAAGGCAATGGCAACCCACTCTAGTACTCTTGCCTGGAAAATCCAATGGACGGAGGAGCCTGGTAGGCTGCAGTCCATGGGGTCGCTAAGAGTCGGGCATGACTGAGCGACTTCCCTTTCACTTTTCACTTTCATGCATTGGAGAAGGAAATGGCAACCCACTCCAGTGTTCTTGCCTGGAGAATCCAAGGGATGAGGGAGCCTGGTGGGCTGCTGTCTCTGGGGTTGCACAGAGTCGGACAAGACTGAAATGACTTAGCAGCATACCCAAAACATTACTACTCAAAAATATGTTTAAGTGGTGTTTAAGACCCAGTAATTTGGGCACTAGAAAAGCATAAAGATGAAAATTAAACAAAAAGTTTACAGTGGTTATATTCACTTAAAAAAATACCAGATTGACCATTTAATCCAGCAGTTGCACTCCTTGGTTTTCATTCAAATGAGTTGAGCACTTAGGTCCATGTGAAAATTTGCACACAGATGTTTATTGCAGCTTTATTCATGATTATCAAAACTTGGAAGCAACCCAGATAACCTTCAGTGGGTAGATAAAATGTTATTAAGTGTTAAAAAGATATGGAAGAACTCTATAAGTGCATATTTCTAAGGGAAAAACACAATCTGAAAATGCTACACATTCTATGCTTCCAACTATATGACATTCTAGAAAAGGCAAAACTATGGAGATAGTAAAAAGATTATTTGCCAAAGTTAGGAAAGAGGGAGGGATGAATAGAGCACAGATTTTTAGGCCAGTGAAACTATTCTGTGTGGTACTATAATGGTGGATACCTGACATTATACAGTTGTTTAAACTTGTAAATGTACATCAAGAATGAACCCTAGTGTAAACTATGAACTTTGGATAGCAGTGATGTATCCTTGTAGATTCGTCAACTGTACAGTGTACAGCTCAGGTGGGAAATGTTAATAATGGGGATGCAATGCATGTGTATGGGCAAAGGTTATATGGGAACTCTGTACTTTCTACTCTAAAAAATAAAGTTTGTTAAAAGAACAACACTGATAGCTTGAGGTGGATTAGATTGTCTATTGTTTGAAGAACTGAGTAAGTAAAGTTTGTTATATAAGCTCTTCCTAAATAGGAAGTGTGTTGTGTACGTCTTTGTAGTTTCTGTGTAGTGTCGTAACTGTTAGGTTGTCCTTTTGTCAAGGAGGGCTCAGATGGTAAAGAATCCACCTGCAATGCGGGAGACTTGGATTCGATCCTTGGGTTGGGACGATCCCCTGGAAAAGGGAAAGGCTACCCACTCCAGTATTCTGGCCTGGAGAATTCCATGGACAGAGGAACCTGGCAGGCTACAGTCCATGCAGTCTCAATGAGTTGGGCACAACTGAGCAACTTTCACTTTTTTTTTGGTCAAGGACACATAGCAATATATATGTTTTATTGCACAAATGGCAATTTGCATATTTTAATATCTAACATGTATGTATGTGTGTGTGATATATATATATATAGTTTTAGGGTTAACTTTTAAAGTAATCTGTTAATAACAGTACTAAAAAGTGACAGGCCCATAACCTCTGGGGTCAGAATAGGAGATTCAACACACACAACATTTTTGCTCTTTTCTTACTTTAAGCAGTATTTGTTATCATGAGAATTGTATTCCATACCTCTTAGCACAACTATATTTCAGTAATCAATTGGGTAATGATTTAATATCAGCTGCAAAACCAAAAGTTTCACAAGAGCTGGTAGGATAGATGTATGTTTTCTTATATACCTAGAGCCTAGAGTGGTGAATGCAAATGATGACTGTTTGTTGAATGAATAAAGTTAATTATATGCATTTATTTTCATTTAATCTGATGATGGCTACAAAGAAGTTTGGAACTTCTAAATATGGTTTGGCCACTGTAAATTTTCCAAGCGATTTTTATGTACAACTATGGCTTTAAAATTATAATTCTGCGTTATAGGATTTTATAAAACCATGGCTATTTCAAAACTAATTCAAAGGCTTCTGTGAAAAAATTGAAGCATATATATAGATATATGAAGAACTTATATTCTTAACTGTTACAATTTGACTTAATGTCATTTTCTAAGATTTTTCTCACTGTGTACTTCCTGGCACTGTTATTTAGATAACATTTTTCAGTCCTCCATTCTTATATCAAAATTTAGAATTTTGATAAAGGTAAGAGTAGCTATTCAGATCATGCAGAGAACAGTATCCTACAATTACCAGCTTATTTACCAAACTTTAAATAAACCAGCTGATGTGGCAATTGTACAGGCATGTACAAATCAGTTAACAAAGACTGGACCTATTTTGTGCAAGTATAAACCAACTGATATCACATCTGGAAGCAGTAGAATTTTAGAATCCTAAACACAACTTCTGCCCCTAGACGAATTTATTTGAAAGATGTTTTCCCCCTCACTTCTTAACAGTAGTGCTGCCTGCTCATTCTTTATCCATTAGTAGACCCCAGTTTAGTCCCTTTCTGAGCAATATTATCAGTATTTTTGAAATCTAAACTGTGACTATTGATTCAGCCGGCTGTGAGCATAAGGAAGTTATTATGATGACAGAATGGGACCAATTGATTGCCTTACAAAATTTTTGTTGGCTCTGAGGCAAATAACTGAAGATTATAATCTGCAATTTGAAACGAAACATATCCCAGCCTCATTTTTCTGTATTTAACTCTGACTAATCTTGCTGGAACCATCTAATGTATCAAAGCATTATAAATTTGAAAAATAATCACTTGTAAGTATTTTGACATATAGCAGAAAAAGATAAATACCAACCTTAGGAATTAAATGCTTAAACTATACTAAATACATAGCAGGATTTTGGAGAGCACTGGTTGAGAGTGTTGTTTTTAGAGGTTGATGGACTGAGTTTAAAGCTCTGTTCTATTTTAGCTGTAGCACACTGGATAAATTACCTAAATTCTGAGTCTCATTCTTCCACCTGCAGAAAATAAGGATCAAGATTTAGTAAAAAATTAAATGGGACAAATCCTCAAAACCCTTACTATGATACCTGACATCAGTAAAGTACCTGTCATCATCATCTTTATCACCACTTTCACAACCACCCGTGAAATTGATCCTGCAAAATATTCTGGTCTTTTAAGTGGGGAATCTGGAGATACCGAGAAGCAATCTTATTACAGAATGATGAAGAATTATGTTTTGACAAGAGGATTGGTAACCTTGAGTAGGTCCAGCCAGAAAAACAGACACCACAGTAATCATTTTAACAGGGAAAATGTAATATGAATGGTGATTTAAAAGGAATTGGAGAACTGAAAAGGAAACATGTGAACACCAAAATAAAACAGAAATAGTAACAACAGGAAGCAGCTACCATCTGAGAAGGGACCTAGGGATCGAGTTGAGGTTAGTAGAACCCAGAAGTTTGGAAGAAGGGCTCTGCAGGCTTTAAATATGATCTGTCAGTGATATTTACTACTTACACAGTTTAAAAAGGAAAGAGGAGAAAATCTTTTGAGCAGATGTTCTTGAACAAGACCTGTTTACTTTCACATAGGATAATATTAAGCAATTAACTATTGCTAGACAGAGAACAAGGCTTCCCAGATGGCACTAGTGGTAAAGAATCCACCTGCCAATGCAGGAGACATAAGAAACATGGGTTTGATCTCTGGATTGGGAAGATGCCCTGGCAGGGGCCATGGCACCCCACTCCAGAATTCTTGCCTTGAGAATCCCATGGACAGAGGAGCCTGGCAGAGGGATGACTCTCTGCAACACTATAGACTGTAGCGACTTAGCACGCATGCAGAGGACAACATGAAACTGGCAGTTTTTTGGCATTTTTATATTTTGAACATCATCAAATATTAGAACATCTTGAGCACTTTGTGATTGGTAGTGGCTGCCAAAGCACACACTCTCTTAGCAGTGTCTTCTATGTGTATAGAATGAAAGTGGGCAGGGGGAGGGATGGATATACACAATCTGTTCTCTGAGTCACTTTATCATTCTAGAGTGCTGATGAACTCAGTCTCTTTTGTCGATCATATTGTTTCATTCATCCGAGAAACATGTATTAACTACTTCCTATGTGCTAGATATTATTCTAGGAACTATGTATACCGGAGTAATATTGAATAGAACAAGAATCCTTACTCCTATAGAGCTTATATTAAAGGGGGAGAAGACAGATGACATAATTAAAATACATAGTATACTGGGGAAAAGGTAGAAAGAGAAAACAATAGGAAATGTGTATATTTGTGTGTATGTGGTGGGGGTAGGTTTAGTAGAATAACTAGGAGAGGCTTCAACTTAAAGGTGTTATTTGAGCAAGACATAAAAGAAGTTACGGAGTTGGGTCATGTGGATATCTGGGACAAGAGCATTCTAGACAAAGGAAGACTGAATACAAGACTCTGAGGCCAGAGCTTGTTTAGAGTGTTTGAAACACAGCAGAGAGGCCAGTATGGCCAAAACACTAAGTGGGAAGAGAATAGTAGAAGATAACTTCAGAAAGATTAACAGTGACCTGAATCATTGGGGATTGTACAAGAATGAACAAAATAGGGTAAATGTATGAGTCCTAGAAAGTGTTGAGGTCCCATTTTAGGTTAGTCATTGTGAAGTCCATGGTTTGTGTGTGTTTCTGTAGCCATAGTCTGATAAATGTGGGGAGGCAGGCAGCATATTGCATTTGGTAGTTTCATATGTCTGTTACTTATGTGACCACAGCTTTAAATTCAAGTTTTGGATTTCTGTTTACTTGAAATTTTGAATGATTGTTGGCTCATCCTTGTATCAGTACAAAGTGAATGGCTGAATGCTGATGGAATGCTATCTGTTTATAATGAAGGGATGATTACCTTAACTATTCATAAATATCAATCTTGCAAACTTAAATATTGATAGATTCATGAACTACTATGTTCTGTCCGTGTAAACTAGCAGATTTGCACCCATGCTTCTATACTAGGATTGTTAATCACTAGACTGTTTTCCTTTCTCCCCTGTTATTTTAAAATCAAAAATTTGTATTTAATCCCTTAGTATTTGTTTCCGAATATATCTAGTTTTGTTGCTGTTTGCTTCAGAGATAATTATGATAGGAATATCATATGCAGCTGGTTCAAATAACATGTTATGGAGTTTATACTGAATGTACTATATGGAGTAAATGTGGCAAAATGAGCATTTGAATCAAATAGGAACCAGATCTAAGCAATGACAAAAACTTATTTTGAAGGTGCTGGATCCCTGTTGAGTACAATGATTCCCAAACAGTTTTGGTAACTTTATTGTGCTGCATTTTATCCTTCTATAAACATACGAAAAGCTTGCAGTTCTTTTCCTTGATTTCTCTTTCCCTCTTAGGTATTTTCTTTGACATTTATTCAAAGAAACATGTCTCACTACCACATTGTAGAAATTTAAACAAAGGAACTTAGATTAAAAATATTAAACTATACCATACAAAAACCAAAAAAAGAAGGAAAATTCTTATAGACCAACAGTGGCATGGGGGTAATTATTTTTCTTTAAGATATTGATAACAAAAGATCTGCTAATTCATTTATTTCATTTTCCTTAAATATGTTATAAATTTACTTAGCACTTATTGAATCTTTGTGGGTATTCTTAGCTCATTACCTGGTAGTATGGTATTAGTTATCTTTCTTTAGAATTTAATTTTATGAGCATGTTAATAAGACTATAAGTGAGAAAAAGTTAAGAAAAATATGTTCAGAAAGCATTGCAAATCTTTTATGGTTGGATCTAACTATGATGTAAAAGATAATTTTTAATGGTCATTGTTGTTGTTATTTTTAATAGTCCTTCCCAGATTCCCATCAGTCATATAGGTACCACTTCTACATTCAAAAATTATCTTTATTTGACTACTCATGTCCATTTTCACCATTACCGTCATTTGGTTGAAGCTACTGATCACCTCTCAGCTGGATTATCATAGCAGCCTCCTAATTATTCCTTCTGTTTCTTCCTGTATCAGACAGTATTCATATGCACATATAAAAAACCACTTTAGCTATTTCAAGCAGAAGGGATTTATTAAAGGTAAGGATTCTCCATCTATATTTATTCATGTATCGAGTGGAGTGAGTGCAAGTGAAAGAGGGAGGTACATAGTCATAAATGTAGATGTGCAGTACACGTTAAGCATGTGGCTATACCTCATGAGGCTTCAGACTACTTTTTATCAAAATCTTTTTAAAAGCTGCTTTCATAATTTTAAGCTCTTAAATTTAAAATGTAAAACTGAATAAATAACAAGAATCTCTAAAAATTAGTTAAAACATTTTTCAGAAAGCCATCAATTTGATACTGGCATTTAAAAAGTACTTTTAAAATATGTACAATCCAGTTACCTTATGGGAATTTACCATTTTCTGCAGTATTCTTTGAGACAGTGTTAATAGTATAGCCTCTGTTGTCATGGAAACAAGTCTCTGAAGGAGGCCTCAGAGGCTAATGATTCCATGGTGTTGCTATGGATAGAAACAACTGAGACTGTTGTTAGTCACATGGTCAAGATTAAAAAAAAAAAAACCAACTAAAACTCTTTGGAGCTGATCTTATTGAGTGATACAAATGGAACAGAAAAAGGATGATGGCCTGAAAGTCATATTGTCTAATAAAATATGTATGTAAGATTTTTCAAGTTTCAAATGCTTAGGCTGAATTTCTTTTCTATAATAACCCAAATGTAGTGGTTACTCTATATTGCTGCCTCATTATTCATATTAGAGCCTTAAGTTTGACATTTTCCAATTTAGAATCATCTTATACAGCTCACCAGAATTTTATCATGCTCTCAATCCTGTGCTCAAAATATCCTTGTCTCTTCTTTTTACTCTGTTATCATATTTAACATCTATACTGTTCCTCATCACTCAACCTTCATTTGACTAGATATTATTTGTTTAGGGCAGTATTTTGTTTCATGGAAACTAAATGACTTATTTTGTTGTTGTATAATCCTTTGTGACTCATACTGGTTATTGATTGTGGCTAGGAAATTATGTGTGTTGATATGCATTTGTTTTTGAAGACTTTTTCAGCAGTATTTTCCTTTCTTAAGAAAGAGGCAGGGGTATATGTTCTTCTTCAAAGCACTTGATCAGTGCCCTATAGAGAGTGGGGTGGAATCAGATGGTGTATATTTTGTTTAAGATTTTTAAAAATGGTATTCAGATCCTTTAAAGGATTCTGTCAAAAGGAAATATATTTAGAATAGGTTCAGAGCCAGTATTACAATGTAATATTGAAGAATTTATAGTATATCATAAAGGGTTTTTGAGAGCAACTGCCTAATGGAGGAAATGTTTATGCTTGGCCTTGAAATTTGTTACAAGCATATAGCTTTGTCTTTTTTATGTTAAAGTGGATTATTAATTAGCTAATATCTGACTCTATTATAGAGGCAAAAAGAAACTTCTTATAGGTTTTAGATATGTCTCTTACTTTGATTGTGGTAATTGTTTCACAGGTGTTTGCATATGTTCAAACTCATTAAACTGTATACATTAAAAAGTACAATTTCTTGTATATCAGTTATACCTTAACAAAGCTGTTTTAAAAAATAAAGATGATAAATGTTAGACTTTCTTGTCTCTAATACTTTGGATGTATCAGAGCCACTTATTTTGTAGTTTATCACTCAACTTGGATTTGTCTGATGTTTAATGTTCAGGTTATGCATATTTGATAAGAATGTCCCAGAAGTGATATACTCTGATTACATCCCATTAGGTAACATATGATTTTGATTTGTAGCATCCCTGATGATGTTAACTTTGGTTAAGATAGTATCTGCTGGATTTCTTCACTGTAATTAATAAAAATTTGTAGGGGAGATACATGTGTGTCTGTGTGTGTGTCTCCCACTCAAACTTGCTTCCACTAGAATGAAATGGAAGGGTCATTCAGCAGCAGTTGAAGTTTTAACATTTGTTGATGTTTCTTAAATGGGTTATTACTGTGGTGGTTGCCAGATTATAATTTTGTGACTTCATCATTCCTTCTACATTTTTGATGGGCATCTACTGTAAGGAAATGCACTTTTCTCTCTATTCATTTTATTGTTATGTAATTATTTATATAAGTGTAGACTCATGGAGTCCTCTTTAATTTAGTGGGGTTTATGCCATCATAGGGGTCTGCCGTGGTGGCTCAGAGATTAAAGTGTCTGCCTGCGGTGCGGGAAACCTGGGTTCAATCCCTGGGTCCGGAAGATCCCCTGGAGAAGGAAATGGCAACCCACTCCAGTATTCTTGCCTGGAGAATCCCAGGGACGGAGGAGCCTGGTGGGCTGCAGTCCACGGGGTTGCAAAGAGTCGGACACAACTTCACTTTATGCCATCATTATTGTTATCTGAGTCTCACATTGTTCCCAATGTAACTGATAAGAGCCCCAGCAAGCTGATTTCTGTGTCCTTTGTCATGCCTCATTAATTCTTTGAGCACCTCCTTATTTTCTGGCAGAGGCAGAAAGTTCTAGGCTCTAGCTCTGGAGTCATTTCTCCAAAGATTCCTTTTTTAAAAAATTACAGAATGGATTTTTATAAGCCAAGATCTGAGTGCTAGGTATTTTCATGTTATTGAGGTGTTACTGCTCCCAGATGTTCTCTGTAGACAGAGCAAGGGTACATATGTATATGTAAACACACATATTTATTTCTGTATTTGTCTATATATATTGAAAACCGTGCTGTCATACGAGTGCCTCCAAATCTAGTCTAGAACCATAGATTTCATGTTGATTTTCTCCCTTTCCATGTTTGCAATTCCATTCTCTGATGTGAGGACCCTTGCTCCCACTATCCTTTATATATTTACTTATTGGATCAAGTCTCAGGTATGTCAGCAACCTCCTGTCACTGTTGATGCTCTTAGTGGACATCCTTCCTACCCTGCTCAAGATCAAAGAGATATCCCCATCTTGTTCCACTGAGGCCTCTATACTTCATGCCAGACTACTGCTCCTGCCACACAGACACTCTGTCACACTTGGGATCCAACAAAAATTCCAGGCTGCTGTCCCTGCCTGCCCATGTGCGATACTCTCTTCATCCTGCTTAGACTCCAGCATCGCTGTGCACCCGTCCACTCCCTGCGCACGGATGCTGCTGCCTCACGCTGCTGACTTCAACAACCTGTGCTTGCCTACATCAAGATCCTGATTATATTCTATCATTGCTACCTTCTAGAAATCTAATTTTTGTGCTTCTGTTAATATGACAGTAAACCATCTGGAATTTTACATATGGTGTAAGGTAGTAGGGTAAAGGTTCATTTCATTTTCCATATGTATATTCAGTTGATTCAGCAGTAGTTTTCTAGAATAATTGAAGTATAGTTGATGAACAATATTATGTTGGTTTTGAGGGTACTAAATGATTTTGATATTTGCATACATCATGAAATGATCACCACAGTAAGTCTGGTAACCATCTCTCCACATACAAAGTTTTATGATATTACTGACCTTACTTTTTGTGCTGTATATTACCTCCCTGTGACTTACATAACTAAAGGTTTATACCTCTTAATTTCCTTCACCTGTTTTGTCCACCCCCCCATCTCACTCCGTTTTTGGCGTCTGTGCATTTTTTCTCTGTATCTATGAGTCTGTGTTTTCTATCTATGTTTTAATTTGGTTTGTTTGTTTGGTGAAATCATGTGGTATTTGTCTTCCCTATCTGACTTACTTCACTTAAATTCTTTTAAAACTATCTTTTTCTCTTTGTCATAAAATTAGGAGTCAGAATCTCTTGGGTTTTTCAAACATTTTAAAAAAGTTATAAGTATTCCATTGAAAATTGTTAGTATTTAAATTATTTATTTTAAGTTCATAATATGGAATTCAACTTTTTTTCCCCCTGTAGGAACAATGTATATTAATGGTGTCTGGAATCCCAAGTAAGACAGACAGAGATTTTATTCCTAATTTATTTTTAATTGTGATAAAATATATGTAACAAAATTTTACTGTTTTAACCTTTCTTAGTATACTTAAGTACAGTTAATTCAGTGTCATTAAAGATATTCATGGTGTTGTGCAGCCATCACCATTGTCCATCTCTGTAACTTTTCCATCTTTCAAAACAGAGAACTCATTTAAATTGGTAATATTATAAAGAAAGAAAACAGGAAACAAAATCTAATGGCTTACAATCTCTTTCTATGGCACCCCACTCCAGTACTCTTGCCTGGAAAATCCCGTGGACGGAGGAGCCTGGTAGGCTGCAGTCCATGCGGTTGTGAAGAGTTGGACACGACTGAACGACTTCGCTTTCACTTTTCACTTTCATGCTTTGGAGAAGGAAATGGCAACCCACTCCAGTGTTCTTGCCTGGAGAATCCCAGGGACAGGGGAGCCTGGTGGGCTGCCGTCTATGGGGTCGCACAGAGTCGGACACGACTGAAGCAACTTAGCAGCAGCAACAGGATATCCAGATAACAATAGTCTAGCAGATCTTTTCCTCATTCCTCACGTTAACTTCTGTGAACTTAAGCTCAGTTGTAAAATGAAGGGTTAAACTTTATCCCTAGCTTCTTCAACTCTAATGATCTTATAAAAATCATTGAAATTTTTAGTATCTTTTTGAACAGTTAATGTGAAATGCATTTTCAGTTTATTTTCTAGAAAATGAGATGGTAAAATATTATAATTGTTTTTCTCTTAATAGGAATACATCTTCCATCCCTCAGCATGCATTACAGCATCACTATATATTCATTGTCGACAATTGGAAAAGTAGAATTCAAAATAGAGGCGGGGGAAAAACCATTCATAATCCTGTCCTCAGAGGTTAACTTTTCAAACATGTCTTTGCATTTTTTAAATAAAATTTTTATCTTCTCTTTTTTAGTTAATGTCATGCCATAGGCAATATCCTATATGACTTACAGACTGTTCTTACAGGTGATTATTAATCGATGCATAGTATTTGCATGCTAAGTTGCTTCAGTCATGTCCGACTCTTTGCGACCCCATGGACTGTAGCCCACCAGGCTCCTCTGTCCATGCAATTCTCCAGGCAAGAATACTGGAGTGGGTTGCTGTGCCCATCTCCAGGGCATAGTATTTAACCTTATGAAATTATTATTATTTGTACAACCATTCCAACACCTTATATTTAGGATATTTTGCATTTTCCCAAATACAATGTTCAAAAGAATATATTGAATATTAAGACATTTGCTTTTTAAATATTCCCTTAGAATTCAGTTCAGTCGCTCAGTCATGTCCAACTCGTTGCGACCCCATGGACTGCAGCATGCCAGGCTTCCCTCAAGATAGACTAACAGAATTACTAAGTCAAAGAGTTCAACATTTTTAAAGCTATTAGATTGCTTTTTGTAAAGTTTGTATGAAGTTACATATCCAACAGCACTGTGAAGGGACCTGCTTTCCTGCATTAAAATATTTTTGAGGTTTTTAATTGTGATAAAGTATATCTAACATAAGATTTGCCATTTTAACCAATTTTAACTGCACAATTCTGTGGCATCTGTTACATTTCCAGTATTGAGCAGCTTTTACCACTATCTATTTCCAACACCTTTTCACTATCTCAAACTTACTTTGTAACTACTAAGCAGTAAACTCCTTACAACTTCTAATCTACTTTACATGAATTTACCTATTCTAAATATAAGTGGAATCACAAAATATTGACCTTTTGTATCTGGTTAATTGCACTTAACATAATGTTTTCAAGGTTTGTCCATGTTGTGGCATATATCAGAATTTCATCCCTTTTTATGGCTTAATGACTATCCATTGTGTGTGTAGGTACACACACCATGTTTTGTATCTCTGTATCTGTTGATGGATACTCTTGAGTTGTTGCCACCTTTTGGCTATTGTGAATAATGCATCACTGAACACTAGGGTAAAGTATTCAAGCCCCGGTTTTCAGCTCTTGTAAGTATTTACCTAGGAGTAGAATTGGTGGGTCATATGGTAATCCTAGGGGTAGTTTTTTTGAAGGACTTCCAAACCAAACTGCTTTCCATAGTGGCAGCACCGTTTTCCATTCCCACCAGCAGTTTTTGATGATTCCAATTTGTGCATATTCTTGCCAACATTTGTTACTTTCTGTTTTTGTTTTTACTTTTTTATTATTGCCTCCTAGTAGTATGAAGTAATATGTCATTGTTACTTTGATTTACATTTCCCTAATGAATAATAATATTGAATAGATTTTCATGTGCTTATTGTTTTTTTTTTTAATTGGGGTTTTGTTGCTTTTAAATGTTGTAATAGTTTCTTCTGTACAATGAAGTGAAACAGCTATATTTATACATATCCCCCCTCCCTCTTGAACCTCCCCCTCACCCACTCCCCATTCCATCTACATGGGTCACCACGTGCACCGAGCTGAGCTCCCTGTGCTATACTGCAGGTTCCCACTTTTTGTGTTACACATCAGTGTATGTCATTCCCAGTCTCCCAGTTCATCCCACTACCACCCCACCTCACCCCCTGTCCATACATCTGTCTGTTCCCTACGTCTGTGTCTCTTATTTGTGCCCTGCAGATAGGTTCATCTGTACCATTTTTCTAGATTCTACATATATGCATTAAATATGATACTTATTTTCTCTGTCTGACTTACTTCACTCTTTATGAGAGACTCTAGGTCCATCCACATCTCTACAAATGACCCAGTTTTGTTCTTTTCTATGGCTGAGTAATATCCTATTGTATATATGTGCCACATCTTCTTTATCCATTCATCCGTTGATGGACATTTAGATTGCTTCCATGTCCTGGCTATTGTAGTGTTGCTATGAACTTTGGGGTGCATATGTGTATCCTCTTTGGAAAATGTCTGTTCCAGGTCCTTTGCCCATTTTTTAATTGTCTTTTTATGGTGAGTTCTTTATCTGTTCTTCATGTGAAACCATCATCAGATGTTCAGTTTGCAAGATTTTCTCCCATTCTGTATGTTGTTTTCCCCTTTCTTGATAATGCCATTTGCTTCACAAAAGGTTTGAATTCTGATACAGTCTAATTATTTTTTACTTCTGCTTTTGATATCATATTTAAGAATCCATTGTTATATCCAGATTTATCCCTATGTTCTAAGAATTTTGTGGTTTTAATGCTTATATTTAGGTCATAATTAATTTCCAGGTTTTGTATAGGATATGAGGTTAATAATTCTTATATAGAATATGTCATTGGTATAGCAAATATTTATGATTTAATCCAGGTAACAGAGATTGGTATTTTTACAAGACACCCTTTCTGTGTTCCATTTACATCTTTTAAAAAAATAATTGAATTAATCATGAGAGTAATTGATTCTTTGAATGCAAGTAAGCAAGTGGTCAAATATATCCTGAATGCTATAAAAATATTTTGTAGTCTGTGAAGCGAGTGTCTTATCTCCCAGTGGAGGAGTATTGTTAAATCATTATATTTTATTATTTTCATTTAAACATCTAAAGAGTAGTCACTTATTTTAACTAGAGTCATTAAAATTATTATTGGTGGTATAATTACTTCTAAGAGCATTTTCTCATTTAAATTGAAGTAATGTATTATTTTACCTATTTTAGTTATTTCTGAAAACTATAATTTATCTTTGTGACAAAACTTTCTGTTATATGTTTCCCTTTTATTTTATATTTTTCCTGATTTTTTGTCATTGATGATTTTTAGCCAACAGAAGCTGTATCTCCCTCTTCTCCCACTGTCCCTGTGATCCCTGTCCTGCCAGTCCCTGCTGAGAATACTGTCATCCTACCCATCATACCACAGGTTTTTATTAGTTTCTTTTTTCTTTATAAAAATTTTATTTGTTCTTAATGGTTTCATTTGTATTCTTTTCAGATCATTTCAACTGTTTCTTTGTTAGATTTGGTAATACACTTTGGACTTTAAATGATATTTTTAGGGAGTTAAATATCTGGGATTTAATATAAGATGGGTTTAATATTTGCCATATTATTAGGTTATCTACAAAAAAAAATACATTCTCAACTTCATCATACTGAACCTCCTTAGATTTGTTATCATGCCTTTTATACATGTAAGTCTGTTCAAAACAATTTTAAAATTTATTTGCTTTGGGAAATTTTGTTTATTTTCTAAAGATAGTAAAAATAATTATCCCTCCTAATCTTGTACTGTATGTGTCCTTTTATATATAGCATTTTGTTCTCAACTATATGTTGATCTTCTTTGGAAATACTCAATCTTTCTGTCATTTGATAGCATAACATACTTCACATTTATTATTGAAAAATAATAGCTGATGTATATAAAGTATTTGGGAGCTCTTTATGGTATCTTTGCAACTTTTCTGTAAATGTAAAAATACTCTGAAATCATGTGTTTATCTTTTTAAGTTAACGTGTAACAGCCAAAAAATACAATGAGATAACAGCCAAATGTCAGAGAATCTGAATATTTGTAGCTTTCAGAGCTTTAGTAGTTCCAAGGATGGCTTGTTAAGAGAATAAATAACTACACTACCAACAGAGTTATCCAAAGGTAAAATCACAGTGTTATTAGTAAGTAGGATAATTGAGATCTTTCACACCAAAGGTCATTATATCATTTTAATGTGTAAACAAATGGATCTTTAGGTAATTTTACTATTATTGACCTGTAGCATAAAATCTAGTAAAAATGGTGTTTATGCTGTGTCAAAATAAGTCCTATTAGGGGGAAAAATGGGTTATCACCTTTCATTGTTCTGATCTCAGTGCCCTTCTCCTCTCTTAAAAAGTGAAGATCAGTAAGAACATTATACAAAATAAGATTCTAGGGGAAATATAGGTATTACAATAAAACTTATGAAAATCACAAAAAGTCAAATTATGAAACTACTAAGAATTGAATAGATAAATCCAGATGGATATTTTATGTACAGTGCAAAGAGAAATTGAATTTATAAATTATAAAATATAATTCTACATAGACAAAGGGTTATTATAATAATGTAACATTCTTCTAAGTAACTAGGATTTAGTAGCACAATGTTTTGAAGTAGGAGACTTGAAAGTTTATTCTAGTCATGTCACCTCAGTTTGTCTTTTGATGTCAAAATAGTTTTCTAAAACCCTTTGAAATTTTGAAGTAATTTCTGCTCTTATATTCAGTTAGGAACCAGTCCTCTCCTGTTCAGAAGTTCTCTTATTTATTCCAAGTGTCCCTAGCTTAGTATCACACTACACTTGAAAATTGTTTAGAGATTGCATAACCTTGTAATTATAAATAAAGAACTCAGATTGATCTGGTTTAGAATTCTAGTTCTACCACATCCTGCCCTCTCCAGTATTCTTGCCTGGACAATTTCATGGACAGAGGAGCCTGACAGGCTATAGTCCATGGGGTCACAGAGTCAGACATGACCGAGCAACTAATACTTTTCCACTTTCCTACCACTTACTAGCTGTATAATTGAGCAGTTTACTTAACTTTGATCTCGTTACTCACCTGTTAACACTGATGATGATAGTACTTACTTGAGATGTTTTACAGTGATTGAAAGAATAATATGCATATGCAGCTGGCACTTGATCTTGGCTATTTGTATCATTAGTGTTACTTCATATTTGCTTGAGACAGTAAACCAGGGAACAAGTTTAAAAACGAACAGGAGAGGCTTATTAATGGGGCAGCCTGGTGGGCTGCCGTCTTTGGGGTCACACAGAGTCGGACATGACTGAAGCGACTTAGCAGTAGCAGCAGCAACCTCATTTTAGGTTTTAAATATACTTACAAAAGTCTATGTAGAATAGTTTAATAATTCGTTTTGTTTTACATGAGAAGGCTGTGGGTGTGCCTCATTTTGCAGAATAAGTGCATGTATACCTGAGTAATTGAGTATAACATATACATTGTAAAATTAATAAAAGTGATTAAAATATTTGTCCCCAAATGAATTTTTAAATCCATATCTTATATATAACCTGATTTTAACATTTTAAATAAATACAGTTTTTCTTCTAAAGATCTACTACTTTATACTTTGGATGCATCAGGAGATAATAGAAATAGAAACAGAAAATTTAAGATTTAGAGTCTAGTCCTGCTTTGTGACTCAAATTGTTTAACCTCTCTGAGTTTTATACTCCCTTCATCTATTAAAAATGGGGGCTAACACCTCTCTATTTGAAAGTGAGTTTGAGGACAGATACATAGCTAGAAAGATGATAAATTTTTAAAATATTGTCATATTATTTTTAGAACTTTAAACTTTCAGAGTACTTTTATATTGATCATGTCATTTAAATTTTATGAAAATATGAAAATTATGCTTACTATTTAGAGTGGTACAGAGATACATTGAATGGCTTTTATTTATTTATTGAAGGATAATTGCTTTACAGGATTTTGTTGTTTTCTGTCAAGCTTCAACATAAATCAGCCATTGGCATACATCCTTCCCATTCCACCTCTTTAGATTGATAGAGAGCCCCTATTTGAGATTCCTGAGACATACAGCAAATTCCCATTGGCTATTTATTTTACATACAGTAATGTAAGTTTCCATGTTACTCTCTCCATACATCTTACACTCTCCTCCCCTCTGCCCTTGTCCATAAGTCTGTTTTCTATGTCTGTTTCTCCATTGCTGCCCTGCAAATAAATTCTTTAATACCATCTTTCTAGATTCTCTATATATGTGTTAGTAGGCAGAGGAACCAGAGATCAAATTGCCAACATCCCCTGGATCATGGGAAAAGCAAGAGAGTTCCAGAAAGACACCTATTTCTGCTTTATTGACTATGCCACAGCCTTTGACTGTGTGGATCACAATAAAGTGTGGAAAATTCTGAAAGAGATGGGAATATCAGACCACCTGACCTGCCTCTTGAGAAACCTATATGCAGGTCAGGAAGCAACAGTTAGAACTGGACATGGAACAGACTGGTTCCAAATAGGAAAAGGAGTACGTCAAGGCTGTATATTGTCACCCTGCTTATTTAACTTCTATGCAGAGTACATCATGAGAAATGGTGGGCTGGAAGAAGCACAAGCTGGAATCAAGATTGCCGGGAGAAATATCAGTAACCTCAGATATGCAGATGACATCACCATTATGGCAGAAAGTGAAGAGGAACTCAAAAGCCTCTTGATGAAAGTGAAAGAAGAGAGTGAAAAAGTTGGCTTAAAGCTCAACATTCAGAAAACGAAGATCATGGCATCCGGTCCCATCACTTCATGGAAAATAGATGTGGAAACAGTGGAAACAGTGTCAGACTTTATTTTTGGGGGCTCCAAAATCACTGCAAATGGTGACTGCAGCCATGAAATTAAAAGACACTTACTCCTTGGAAGGAAAGTTATGACCAACCTAGATAGCATATACAAAAGCAGACACATTACTTTGCCAACAAAGGTCTGTCGAGTCAAAGCTATGGTTTTTCCAGTAGTCATGTATGGATGTGAGAGTTGGACTGTGAAGAAAGCTGAGTGCAGAAGAACTGATGCTTTTCAATTGTGGTGTTGGAAAAGACTCTTGAGAGTCCCTTGGACTGCAAGGAGATCCAACCAGTCCATTCTAAAGGAGATCAGTCCTGGTTACTCATTGGAAGGACTGATGCTAAAGCTGAAACTCTAGTACTTTGGCCACCTCATGCGAAGAGTTGACTCATTGGAAAAGACTCTGATGCTGGGAGGGATTGGTGGCAGGAGGAGAAGGGGCCGACAAAGGATGAGGTGGATGGATGGACATGAGTTTGGGTAAACCATGGGAGTTGGTGATGGACAGGGAGGCCTGGCGTGCTGCGATTCATGGGGTCACAAAGAGTCGTACAGGACTGATGACTGAACTGAACGGAATACAATATTTATCTTTATCTTTCTGACTTACTTCATTCTGTATAATAGGCTCTAGTTTCATCCACCTCATTAGAACTGACTCACATTGTTCCTTTTTTTATGGCTGAGTAATATTCCATTGTGTATATGTACCAGAATTTCTTTATCCATTCATCTGTTGATGGACATCTAGGTTGCTTCCATGTTCTAGCTATTGTAAATAGTGCTGCAGTGAACATTGGGGTACATGTGTCTTTTTCAGTTTTGGTGTCCTTCGATTGGCTCCTGGCTCAGACGGTAAAGCGTCTGCCTGCAATGCGGGAGACCCGGGTTCTATTCCTGGGTCGGGACTATCCCCTGGAGAAGGAAATGGCAATCCACTCCAGCACTCTTGCCTGGAAAATCCCATGGACAGAGGAGCCTGATAGGCTATAGTCCATGGGGTCGCAAAGAGTCGGACATGACTGAGCGACTTCACTTCTTCTTAGGTTTATATGCCCAGCAGTGGCATTGCTCGGTCATATCATTCCTAGTTTTTTAAGGAATCTCCATACTGTCTTCCACAGTGACTGTATCAATTTACATTCTCACCAACAGTGAAAGAGGGTTCCCTTTTCTCCACACCCTCTCCAGCATGTATTGTTTGTAGACTTTTTGATGATTGCCATTCTGACCGGTATAAGTTGAGGTCTCATTGTAATTTTAATTTGCATTTCTCTAATAATGAGCGATACTGAGCATGTTTTCATGTGTTTGTTAGCCATCTGTATGTCTTCTTTGGAGAAATGTCTATTTAGGTCTTTTTCCTACTTCTTGATTGGGTTGTTTGTTTTTCTGGTATTGAGTTGTATGAGCTGCCTGTATATTTTGGAAATTAATCTTTTGTCAGTTGTTTCATTTGCTATTATTTTCTCCCATTCCGAGGGTTGCCTTTTCACCTAGCTTATAGTTTCCTTTGCTTTGCAAAAGCTTTTGAGTTTAATCAAGTCCCAATTATTTACTTTCATTTTTATTCCCATTAGTCTAGAAGGTGGGTCATAGAGGATCTTGCTTTGATTTATGTCATTGAGTGTTCTGCCTATGTTTTCCTGTAAGGGTTTTATAGTTCCTGGTCTTACATTTAAGTCTTTAATCCATTTTGAGTTTATCTTTGTGTGTGGTGTTAGGAAGTGTTCTAATTTCATTCTTTTACATGTAGCTGTCCAGTTTTCCCAGCACCACTTATTGAAGAGGCTTTCTTTGCCCCATTGTATATTCTTGCCTCCTTTGTTAGAAATAAGGTATCCATAGGTGCATGGGTTTATTTCTGGGCTTTCTATCTTGTTCCATTGGTCTATATTTCTGTTTCTGTGCCCATACAGTACTGTCTTGATGACTGTAGCTTTGTAAAATAATCTGAAGTCAGGAAAGTTTATTTCTCCAGCTCCATTCTTCTTTCTCAAAACTGCTTTGGCTATTCGGGGTCTTTTGTGTTTCCATATGAATAGTGAAATTTTTTGTTCTAGTTTGTGAAAAATGCTGTGGTAACTTGGTAAGGATCACATTACATCTGTAGATTGCATTTGGTAGTGTAGTCATTTTCACAGTATTGATTGTTCCTACCCCAAAATGTGCAATATCTCTCCATCTGTTTATGTCATATTTGATTTCTTTCATCAATGTTGTATAATTTTCTGTATACAGTTCTTTTGTCTCCTTAGGTAAGTTTATTCCTAGATATTTAATTCTTTTTGTTGCACTGGTGAATGGGATTGACTCCTTAACTTCTTTTTCTTATTTTTCATTGTTAATATATAGTAATGCAAGTGATTTCTGTGTATTGATTTTGTATGGCTTTTGAAGTTGCAGAAAGAACCTGGACTTTATAGTGAACCTTACTCTACCAATTCCTGGCCTCGCCTTTTCCTGGTTGTGTGATGGTGGGAACATTATTCAGTTTCTCATAGCCTCGGTTTCTCCATCCACATAGAAACTGATCACATAGCAATTGTGTAACAGATGCTAGTTCTTCCTACTGTCGATATAATCTCTAAGATACTAGCCTATTAAATATATACCCAGAGTAAATACTTTTCTTTAAAACTAGATTCTTTAGACCTTTTTTTTAAAACCAGTTCTGAGGAGCTATCATGTAATGAAAGTATTATTGAAATGCTTTGTAGCTAATTTTATGTTTGCATGAAAAGTCTATGTTCATACTCAGATGCTTTGGAGACATTGTTTTTTGTTAATTATTTGTTCCTGTTCCAGTCATGTAAATATAAAAATAAATATAACATTGTTCTTTTCCTCTGAGAGCCTACTATCTGTTCATGCAAGAGAGAGCAGATAACTCCCACATGACATGAGAGGAATTAAGGTTAGAGGTGTATACAGTATAGAGTATCCTGTTGCTTTTGGACAGTGCAAGTTTCACAGAACATATATGAGTGTTGACCCTTAAATGATTTGATCATTAGTATAATCTAAAGCATGGCTTGTTACATTTTCACTTTAGTAGTGATCTTAAATACAATAATGTATTTAGATTACCTTGATGGACCTTTTTTAACCACACACTATCACTTGACTGCCGTGCCCCTATTCTGTTTGTGTTTTGGATTTTTTGGTTTGTTTGTTTTTGTGTTATTTTCAAATTATTTCACACTTACAAAGAGTTGCAAGAATTGTACAAAAATTTCATATACCTGTGTCTCCCCCAATTGTTAAATTTTTGCCTACCACATCTTCTTCATCATTTCTCTTCTTATATAATTGAGTATGATTTTTTTTGTATACCAGTTAAAAGGAAGTTTTACTCATGTCTCCTTACCCTAAATATCATATGGGTAAATATGATAAATATGATATTAAATATGATACTAAATGTCTTCCTGAGAAAGAAAAAATATTACTGTAATATAGTGATCTAAAGCAGAAAGTTAGCTAGCCTGCCAGGCTCCTTTGTCCATGGAATTCTCCAGACCAGAATACTGGAGTGGGTAGCAGTTCCCTTCACCAGGGGATCTTCCCAACCCAGGGATTGAACCCAGATCTCCTGCGTTGCATGTGTATTCTTTACCATCTGAGCCACAAGAGAAGCAACATAATACTACAGACCATAATTCTCTTTTGCCAGTAGCCTAGTAATGTTCTTTATATGAAAAACAAAAATAGCTCCTTTGTCCCATCCAAGACCACAGTTAGTGTTCATGAATCGACTTTAATCTAAAGTAGTGCCACAGTCTTTCATGTGTGTGGCCTTTTACAAGAGAATAGGCTAGTTGTTTTATAGAATACCTGCAATTTGTGTTTGTTTGATGCATTTTATTAATTAGATTGAGGTCATATTTTTTCCTTTTTTAATTGTAATAGACACATAATGTATATTACACCACCTTAACTGTTTTAAAGTTTACAGTTCAGTGGTATTAAGTACATTCATATTGGTGTCTATATATCACCATCATCCATCTGCAGAATATTTTATTCATTTTGCAGAATTGAAACTCTGTACCCATTAAACACTGAATTCCCCATTCCTCCCTCTCCCCCTCACCTCCCAGCTGAGGCCTTGGCAACTAGTATTCTACATTCTTTCTCTGTGATTTTGACTCAAGTACCTTAGATAAGTGAATCATAACAGTATATGTCTGTCTGTGACTAGCTGATTTCACTTAGCATACTGTCCTTAAGGTTAATCCATGCTGTATACATATGTAGCATCAGAATATACCTTTTTTTGAAAGCTAAATAATATCTCATTTTATGTGTGTATCAGACTTTGCTTATCCATTTGTCAGTTAACAACTCAAGTTGCTTCCACATTTTAGCTATTGTGAATAATGCTGCTATGAACATGGGTGCATAGATATGTCTTCAAGATCCTGCCTTCAGTTCTTTAGAGTGTATACCTGAAAGTATAATAACTAGATTATTTTGTAACTAAATTTTTAGGGGAACTATCATACTGTTTTCCACAGTGGTGTAGCACTTTATATTCCCACCAGTGAAGTACAGTGGTTCCAATTTTCCCACATCTACAGCAACACTCCTTGTATTTATTCTGTTTTCATGTTGTCAGCCAAACTGACGGGTATAAGGTGGCATCTCATTGTAGTTCTAATTTTCAGCTCCCCAGTGATTAGTGATGTTGAACATCTTTTCATGTGTTTATTGGCCCTTTGTATATCTTCTTTGGAGAAATATCCTTTTCCCATTTTGAATTGTGTTGTTGGTTTCTTTTGAGTTTTAGAAATTCTCTGTATATTCTGGATATTAGTTCCTTATTAGATACATGATTTGCAAATATTGACTCCCATTCTGTGGGTTGTCTTTTTACTCTGTGGATAATGTCATTTGATGCACACAATTTTTAATTTTTAGCAAGTCCAAATTGTCTATATTTTCTTCTGTTGCCTGCACCTTCGGTGTTATATCCAGTGAATTACTGCCAAATGCACTGTTGTGAAGCTTTTATCTTGTGTTTTCTTCTTAGGGTTTTATAGTTTTAGGTCTTTTATTTAAGTCATGGTTCCATTTAAAATTAATTTTTGTATATGGTGTTAGGTGTTAGGCTTCATTATTTTGCATTTGGATATCCAGTGTTTCAGTACTGTGTATTGAAAAGACTGTCTTGTTCCCATCGAACGGTCTTTGTACCCTTAATAATTGAAAATAATTTGACTATATATATGTGGGATTATTTCTTCACTGTATATTCAATTCCAGTGGCATATGGCTGCCTTTAAGTTTAAGTCATCTAGCTTTGTCAGTTTTAGGACTATTTTGTCTATTCAGGTCCCTTGAGATTCCATATGAATTTTTGGATGGGTTTTCCTTTTTCTGCAAAAAGACATCATTGTTATTTTGATAGAAATTATATTAAATCTATAAATTGCTTTGGGTAGTATTGACAACAGTATTAAGATGTCATGAACAGGGGATGTGTTTCCATTTATTCCTATTGTCTTTAATTTCTTTCAGCAATGTTACAGTTTTCATTGCACAGATATTTCACTCGTTGGCTAAGTTCATTCCTAACTGTTTATTCTTTTTGATACTGTTGTAAATTGAATTGTTTTTGTTTTCTTTCCAGCTTGTTTGTATATAGGAATGCAACTGATTTTTGTATGTAGACCATTTACTGACTGCCACTTTGCTAAGTTTATTAGTTCTAACAGACTTTTGTGTGGTTCCTTCAGAGTTTTCTACATATATGATCATATTATCTGCAAACAGATAATTTTCTTTTTTTCATTTGGGAAATTTACTTAATGCTTTACAGGGAAACAGGAGGGTCAGAGTACCCCTTGTTTTGGCCATTTTTAAAAATTATGGAAATATGATAACACATTTACAAGAGACTTGGAAAATACAGAACATGGTTATATGTAGTTCCACTACATATTACAATTATTTTTTTAAGTAGTTAAATTAAGATTTTTAGTTGGAGTTTCAATATCAAAGTCTCAAAAATTAATAGAATGAATATACAGAGAAGTAGAAGGATGTAGTAGTCTTGAAAAGCATGTTAACCAGTTCAACATAATTAAGATTTATACAGTTTTCATACAACAGTAGGATACATATTCTGTTCAAATTCCTATAGATTATAAACGAGGAGACACTGGAACATATCCAGGGACATAAGACCAGGTGCAAAAAATGGGTGGTCTCATACAGAGTTTGTTCTCTTATCCTTGTAGAATTATGTTAGAGATCAGTATCAAAAGATGCTTGAAAATAACCCACATATTTTCAAATACAACATAACATTTACAAAGAGAGATCTTTGACTTAGCATTGAAAACTTCAGTAAAGTTAGAAGACTGAAAAAACACAGGGTGATTAAAGAGAAGAAAGCATTTAAATGAGAAAATAATAATCAGAATGGGAAATTAATATCAAAGATACTTTAAAACCTCATGTATTTAGAAATTAAAAGTCTACTTTTAAATGATGGGTATGTCTAAGAAACCATAGCAGGGAAATAGAAAATATTTATTAATAGAATAAAAATTGAAAAGAGAATTTAGCAGAATTTGTTGCTTGCAGCTGAAGCTGCTGAATAATTTTTCTTCTTATTTGTTTAATTGACTGATTTTCAATACTTTGTTAGAAGTTGTGAAAGTGGGCCAGCTTGACTTGTTTTTGATATTAGAGGGAAAGTTTTCAGTCTTTCACCATGGAAGTATGTTTGCTGTAGGTTTTTCATATATGACCTTTATTATGTGGTGGTGGTTTCCTTATATTCTAAGTTAAAATATTTAATACTGTCACATACTTCCTGCATAGATTGAGATGATCATGTTGGTGTTTTTTTGTTTTTTTTTGTTTTTCCTTCTTCTTCATTCTATTGATGTGGTATGTTACACTGATCAGTTTTCCTGTATTGAATCATCCTTGCAATCCAGGAATAAATCCTACTTGGTCATGGTATATAAACCTCTTAGTATAATGCTGAATTCAATTTTTGTTGAGATTTTTGGATTAGTATACATAAGGGATATTGGTGTGCAGTTTTCTTATAGTGATAATGTTGGCCTCGAAGTATAAGTTGGGGAGTATACCTTCCTCTTCAATTTTGGGGCAGAATTTGAGAAAAATTGATGGTAGTTCTTCACATGTTTGGTAGATGTCACCAGGAAAACAGTCCGATTTTAAGGGCTTTTCTTTGTCAGGAGATTTTTGATTACTGATTCAATTCCTTATTAATTATAAAGTATTAAAATTTTCTCTTCATGATTTGGCATTGGTAGGAGTTTTTCCATTTTGTGTAAGTTATCCAGTTTGTTGGCTTACACTTGCTCATAACTCCTATAATCCTTTTTGTTTCTGTTGAATTAACAATAGTGTTCCCACTTTCATTTCTGATTTTAATAATTTATTCTTCTCTCCTTTTCCCTTAGTCCTTCTCACTAAAAGTTTGTCAATTTGTTGATCTTTAAAAAAAAACTATTGGCCTCATTTTCTCTATTATTTATTTGATTCATTGGTTAATAGTATGTTATTTAATTTCCACAACTTGTTGAATTTTCCAGTTTGCTTCTATTATTGCTTACTATCTTCATCCATTTTTGACATAAAACATACTTTGTATGACAAGTTGCTTACTAAATCTATTGAGATGTAATTGTGGCCTAACATATGGTATATTCTGGAAATGATCCAAATGCACTTGAAAAGAATGTATCCTGTTGTTGGACAGAGTGTTCTAAGTGTGTCTGTTAGGTCAGATTGGTTTATTGTGTCATTTAAGTCATTTTTTTTTGTATTTATCTTTTGTCTGGGTATTTTACATGTTATTTTGAACAGGGCATTGAAATCTTTAACTATTATTTGTATAACTGTTTACTCTCTTTAATTCTGTCACTTTCTATTTCATAGATTTTGATGGTATATCATTAGGTACATGAATGTTAATTGTTTTATTTTCTTACTGTATTAAACCTTCTATTAATATGTAATGTCCTTTGTCCCTTGTAACTTTTTTTAATTTAACTTCTATTTTATCTAATATTAATATGGTCACTCCTATCTTTTAGTTGCTAGTTGCTATGGAATATCTTTTTCTATCACTTTCAACCTGTTTGCATCTTTGGATCTCAGTGAAGTCTCTTGCAGAAAACATAGTTGGGTCATGTGGTTTTATCCATTCTGTTTTTTTTTTTTGATTGGAGGGTTTAAGCAATTTGCATTTAAAGTAATTATTGATAAGGAGAGGCTTCTGTCATTTTGTTATTTATTTTCTATATTTATTACAGGTTTATTTCCTGTATTACTGTCTGATATTTTATTTGGTTGATTTTTTTATATATGTAGTGAAATGTTTAGATTCCTTTTCATTTTTCTTTTTATACATAAAAAGAAAAATGTAGCTAATTTCTCTGTGGTTACCATGGAAATTACATTTAACATCCTGAAGTTATAACACTCAAATTTAAATTTATATCAGTTTAATTTTAATGATATATGAAAACTCGGCTCTTCTTAACAGTTATATCCCCACCCCTTTCAGTTGTTTATGTCACAAAATTACAACTTTATACATTATATGTACAAAAACATAAACTAACAATTTTTAAATGCATTCATGTTTTAAATTATGTAGAAAATGTGAAATTACAAAGCAAAGTTATTATAATATTAACATATGGGCTAGTAATTGATTTTAGTTATTTACTGATGTTGACATCACTTCTGTATGAATAATTAACTTTTAGACTAACTTTTAAAATATAAAATTCCAGGCAAGAATACTGGGGTGGGTTGCCATGCCCTTCTCCAGAGATCTTCCTGACCCAGGATCAGGCATGGCAACCCACTCCAGTATTCTTGTCTGGAAAACCCCATGGGTAGAGGATCTTGGTGGGCTATTGTCCACGGGGTGACAAAGAGTCAGACATGACTGAGTGACTAACATGTCCACTTCTTTAAAATATAGTTTAAAAAATATTAGTCTCTTAAATCATATAGATAACAAAAAGTGATGTTACAAAACACTATTAAGATAACAAAGAGTTCCTTGTATTTATCCTTATTACCAAGGTCTTTATTTCTTCAGACACCTAGAGTTACTGTCTTGTGTCCTTTCATTTCTACATGTATGATTCGCTTTAGCATTTTTTTCAGGGCCAGTCTATAAGTAATGATCTCCTTCAGCTTTGTTTATTTGAGAATGTCATAATTTCTCCCTCATATTTGAGAGATTATTTGCCAGTTACTGGGTTCTTGGTTGACAGTGTTTTTCTTTGAGCACTTTGAATATACCAGCCCACTGTTTCCTGACCTCAAAGGAGCTCTTGTATATTGAGTCACTTTGTCGTACTGCTTTCACCATTTTCTCTTTGTCTTTCAGCAGTTTGATTTTAATGTGTCTGAGTGTGAATCGCTCTGAGTTCATCCTATCTTGAGTTTTTTCAGCTTCTTTGCTTGTTTATATTCATGTCTTTCATCAAATTTGGGAATGTTTTACCCATTATTTCTTCAGATATTCTCTCTTCCCCTTTGATCTCTCTCTTCTTGGACTCCTGCAATGTTTGTTGGTCTGCTTAATGATGGCCAACAAGTTTCTTTAGACTCTGGTTACTTTTCTTCAGTCTTTCTGTTCTCAGACTTAAGAATTTACATCATCCTGTCTTCAGGTTTCCTAATTCTTCTGCCTGCTCACATCTGCTTTAGTGAATTTTTCATTTCAATTACTTTACTTTTCAGCTTCAGAATTTCTTTTTGGTTTCTCTTTAGGTTTTCTGCCTTTTATTGCTTTCTCCCTTTTGTTCATACATTCTTTCCTTGACTTTGTGCACCGTGTCCTTTAGTTCTTTGGATATCATTACAGTGGTTGCTTTAAATCATTTGTCTAATAGATATGCCACCAGCTCTTTTTCAGAGACAGTTTCTTTTTTCTTCACTCCACCTCCTTTGAATGGAACATATGTTCCTATTTCTTTGCATGCCTTTTGAATTTTTTTTGTTGGAAATTGGACATTTGCATCTTACGATTTTTCTGGAAATCAGATTCTCCCCTTTTCTAAAGTTTGCTGTTTTTTTTGTTTGGGGGTTTTTGATTGCTGTAGGCTCTTTGTGCTAAAAATTAGCTTATGAGTTAACCTTAAAATCTTCTCTGATTTTTTTTCTATGCCTGCACCTTCCCCAGGCATGCACAATGACTGTGATTTCCCTCATATATGTGGTTGTTTTTGAATATTCTAATCGTCAGTGTCTGATTCTCAAAAGGGGGAAAAGAGACAAATGAAATTATGGGAGGAGACACTTGCCCTTTAAATTTAGGAGTCACTTCAGCCAGAGGGGGAGGGATTTATATTACTTGGGGGAGGCTCAGCAATAATGGCCACTGTCCATGGGGTCGCTAAGAGTCGGACATGACTGAGCAACTTCACTTTGACTTTTCACTTTCATGCACTGGAGAAGGAAATGGCAACCCACTCCAGTGTTCTTGACTGGAGAATCCCAGAGACAGGGGAGCCTGGTGGGCTGCCGTCTATGGGGTTGCACAGAGTCGGGCACGACTGAAGCGACTTAGCAGTAGCCACAGAAGCAGCAGCAACCTCTTTGAAACCTCTGTGATCAGAGGCAGCAATCAGAACACAGATTCCCTATATTTGAAGAACAGGGTCCTTTTTGGCTGCCCTCTTCCTCCCTACTCTGCCCTGGCTTGTGCAGGCTTTGTGCCAGCTGCTGCAGAACAAATAATGAAGAATGGGAATTGCGTAGCTGCAACACTGCTGAGAATTGAAATTGACTAAATTAACCACAGTTTGACATCTAATAACTTCTGGAAGTTGCAAGCCCTCAATAGACTACAGAATTCCAAAATACTTACGTCACACTGGCAATTGCATTTTGCCAGTACAGTCGTCATCTAGGTGGAGAAGCAAATTTGTGGGACTTTTTATTCTGTCATCATTCCAGAATTTGTCCTATTTGTTTTTACAGTCACTTTAACTTGTATATATATAGTGGTCACTAACGTGATAGCGTTGAACTTTCAATGCTGTGTGTGCCAAATTAGAATCCGAGATGTACTACTCTCTGGGGTTTGAGTTCTTTATTGGAGAAATACTTGTTTATAATTCAGTAGGAGAGAAAGAGAGCAACATTAAACCAATAATATAATGAAACTTCGATAAATGCTAAGAAGGAGAAATACAGTATACAGCATAAAAGCATTTTCTAAACTAATTTTGGCCTGTTTTTGAATAACTGAATCTTAGAATTATTTTAACACAAAATTTTTAAGATGTAATATTGTTCTCTGAAATTGGATTAGGATGCTGCAGTATGTTAACAGCAGCAGACTTATGAGGCCCTTTATTAATGAAATAACATTCTAAAAGTTGGATGATCAAAACTGTGTTTCTTAAGTCTTATTATTAATTCGTGGGTCATATTCTTTAGGGGTTGGTTAGTTTCTGTTTCTGGTATATCCTGCCCTTTTCCTATCACCCTCCCCCCCATTTCTAAGTGAATCTTAGGATTTTATTATTGTCTAAGTTGAGACATATACAATGGTATATACTATTAGTAAGTATAATGGATTAGCAATAGGTTTCTGTGGTTTACAACAGTTTTTTGTTGTTTTTAATATCTCACACGCTAATAAAGTAATGCTCAAAATTCTCCAAGCCAGGCTTCAGCAATATGTGAACCATGAACTTCCAGATGTTCAAGCTGGTTTTAGAAAAGGCAGAGGAACCAGAGATCAAATTGCCAACATCCGCTGGATCATGGAAAAAGCAAGAGAGTTCCAGAAAGACACCTATTTCTGCTTTATTGACTATGCCAAAGCCTTTTAGTGTGGATCACAGTAAACTCTGGAAAATTCTTCAAGAGATGGAATACCAGACCACCTGACCTGCCTCTTGAGAAACCTATGTGCAGGTCAGAAAGCAACAGTTAGAACTGGACATGGAACAACAGACTGGTTCCAAATAGGAAAAGGAGTACGTCAAGGCTGTATATTGTCACCCTGTTTATTTAACTTCTATGCAGAGTACATCATGAGAAACGCTGGACTGGAAGAAACACAAGCTGGAATCAAGATTGCCGGGAGAAATATCAATAACCTCAGATATGCAGATGACACCACCCTTATGGCAGAAAGTGAAGAGGAACTCAAAAGCCTCTTGATGAAAGTGAAAGTGGAGAGTGAAAAAGTGGGCTTAAAGCTCAACATTCAGAAAACGAAGATCATGGCATCTGGTCCCATCACTTCATGGGAAATAGATGGGGAAACAGTGGAAACAGTGTCAGACTTTATTTTTCTGGGCTCCAAAATCACTGCAGATGGTGACTGCAGCCATGAAATTAAAAGATGCTTACTCCTTGGAAGGAAAGTTATGACCAACCTACATAACCTATTGAAAAGCAGAGACATTACTTTGCCAACAAAGGTCCGTCTAGTCAAGGCTATGGTTTTTCCTGTGGTCATGTATGAATGTGAGAGTTGGACTGTGAAGAAAGCTGAGCGCCGAAGAATTGATGCTTTTCAACTGTGGTGTTGGAGAAGACTCTTGAGAGTCCCTTGGACTGCAAGGAGATCCAACCAGTCTGTTCTAAAGGATATCAGCCCTGGGTGTTCTTTGGAAGAAATGGTGCTAAAACTGAAACTCCAATACTTTGGCCACCTCATGCGAAGAGTTGACCCATTGGAAAAGACTCTGATGCTGCGAGGGATTGGGGGCAGGAGGAAAAGGGGACGACAGAGGATGAGATGGCTAGATGGCATCACCGACTCAACTGACGTGAGTTTGAGTGAACTCCAGGAGTTGGTGATGGACAGGGAGGCCTGGCGTGCTGTGATTCATGTGGTCGCAAAGAGTCGGACACGACTGAGCGACTGAACTGAACTGAACTGAGTTGTCACACAGTCCTTTTGGTTAAAGGCATATCTCTTTATAGATGGAAGAAATAAGTTTCAATAATTAGTACTTGTGATTTACCTGTATATTCAAAATCATTGAATGGTAGAGTGAGGTAGAGAGAGATCTAGAATCATGCTTTTTGATGTGTCATCAAAAAGTAACAACAAGTAACTTTCACATAGATTATCCTCAAGTCTTGCTGCTGTTATTTGGTTTCCTCCCTAAGTAAAGCTGGTAATTCCATGTTATCTGTTCTGCTATCTCTCATCCTAGTTACAGATACCAAGGTCTTAAACTAGCCCAATTTGCTACTGTATTTTTTATTTTAGTGCTCTTTATTTCAGCCGTCTGAAAGTAGCAAATTCTGTGGCCAAATGTTTCTGTATCTCTTTCATCTAATGCTTGTTCTGGCTTTGGTGTTAAGGTACTGTGTTTTTCTGAGTTGTACCCTCCAATCCCATTGGGCTACCTCATTCCCACCACCTCCAAGTTTGAGAGGGATGGATTACTACTTTGTCAGATACCATTTCTGTATTCTGTAATATAAGAATTTAGAAATCCTCAAGTTAGTAAGTAAAAGTATAATGTATTTTAAGGTAAATGTTTTAATTCTCTTCCTGCTAACACAGTCTTAAATATTTTTAACATTATTTTGGTGGCTGAACTTGAGGCCATCAGATCATGGCTCTTGAGCTGCATGTACATAGGCTCTTATTTTAGACTACATTTTGTGATAGGTCTTTTTAAATTGTTTAATCTGACAGTTTTGAATGAAATTCTTGTTAATCCTCAACTTGAGTTTCTGTTCAGTTTCAAGTCTGTGCTTTCCCTTCAGGTGTGGTCATTCACTCAGATTCTTCTAAGATACATCTACAAATAAACTGATTGTGCATATATTAATTATCTAATCGTATTCATTAAACCAAAGTTATAAATTGTTTTTACTAGTCTGTATTCTTTTTTCAGAACTGAACTTTAAAATTGAATTTTATGATGTGAATGCTAATATATTAATAACAGCTTTAACCCATAGTATTTTACAACTGCCTTCATTATTAACCTCTTATAAGCTGAGTACTTGACTCAATATAATTGTTTTGCTGTAGTTTATGAAAAAATTCAAAACTGTTCAAATAGAAAGGGAGTAGTACAGTGAACTCCCATGTATACTTATCACCCAACTACAGCAGTCCTCAATTCATGCACTTATATGATCCATAACCCCTCCTCCTAATCTCTCATGGTCATTATTCTATCTTGAAGGAAATTTAACACTTTATATAATTTTTATGTATTTCAATACCAGATTTTTATATAACTAGAATCAAAAGGTAACATATACAGTGATGATGAGTTGGTGATCATGAGCAGCTAGGGTTGTGATAATTTTGGTATAAGTTAGATTTTTGTAAAAGCAAACTTTTTCCACTATATTTTTGGTAATAAACGAGCAGAGGAAGCCAGATGGTTTTCTTACCATAATTTTTAAAGATTATAGCTTCTTTTGTAAGTTTAAATAGCCTTGTTCTTTCTTGCCTTCCTCTGTAATTGCTTAAGCAAAGTAAGGTGAAGTTGTACCATTAATTTTTTAATTTAAAAATATCAGTTTGAGACCCCAGTAGTCATTGGGAAATGAATTAATTCCTAATGTTCATAAAATCTCAAATGTCTCTCACAAATAGTATTTTTAGCAATTTCACAAATAGTATTAGGTTTGATTCTCACTGAATCATTGGAAAACAGACTATTACTGTTAAAGGTAGGGCTGCACACTTCATGCATTGGAGAAGGGAATGGCAACCCAGTCCAGTGTTCTTGCCTGGAGAATCCCAGGGACAGGGGAGCCTGGTGGGCCACCGTCTATGGGGTCGCACAGAGTCGGACACGACTGAAGCGACTTCGAAGCAGCAGCAGCAGCACATAAAGTAGCTAGTATTATGTTTGTATTTAATACAGTATTCCCTACTCATTTTGTTTGTTTGCTTTTTTCAGGATTTTTTATTGTTTCACATGTACAGCAAAGTGATCTAGTTATGTGTATATATATCTTCTTCAGATTATTTTCCAGGTTATTTTCAGGTTATTTTAATATACTGAATACAGTTCCCTGTGCTTTACTGTTATCCTTGTCCCCACTCATTTTTAACTTGCTGCTTCATGTATCTTAGATGCATCCAGTACAATTATTTATGCAAGCATATCTCTTAAAATTTATTTAAAGTATAGTCATCTCTTTGATTCTCTGAAAATGTCATTTGACTTGGTAATTATATATTTTTAAGTATACAAAAGAAAGAATTTTAAGAGGAGTCACATCAGTTTTCTAGTATGTTTGGTCTGGTTTTCATTTGGTAATAATTGCGTTTTATTTTAAAAATTTTGTTGCACCTTCATAACAAACACTTTCCAGCTTAATCAGAAAACCAAGCTTTTTTCATCCCAAACTTAATTAGATCTATGTTACTCTGCTTGTGTTTTTGTGGGGGTGGGGAGTGGTTGAACCTTAATTGTTCTGTGAGTGGTCTAGAATAACAGATGAAAAGCAGTAATTGCAGTTGATAACAATTGAGGGCTTTTACATTGAATGTGGTTCTAATTAAAGTTTATGATGGATTTCTTTGTATGGCTCCTTTCCCCCAATGTTTAAACACAGTTCAGTATGAGACAGAATTTTTTTCCTGGGTGATGAAATGTTGGAATCTTCAGGGGATCCTTGAGACTAGAAAAGAAGTGATTTCGAAGAAATTTGGGATGAGTTTTTTGTTATATGAGAGAATATTTGTGAATTTTTTTAGAAGACTGGTGAACTTCACAAACCTTAACAAAATTGTGTCTGTTGTAGCAGAAATAATCATTCATTTCTCAAAAGCAAATGTAATAGCTGCCTATATATCTAATTCTTTCCATTGGTGCTGGAAACTAGATACATTGTTTAACATATGAAAACTTCATATAAAATTATAATTTAAGAAATAGCAAATCTTTCATATGCTTCTAAAATTTGTGAACATTAGTATGTAATGTGCCAATTTTCCTGTTAAGCCTAACAACATTTACAATTCTTTCTTTAAGGCAAATCCTCCTCCAGTACTGGTCAACACAGACAGCTTGGAAACATCAACTTATGTAAGTTCCATTCATCACCATATATAATTCTGTTTTTCCTGTTCAGGCTTTGATACAGATATCAAAATCACAGCATTATTTTCTCTAATACATTTTACTTAGGATGTTCTGTCACTGAGCTGTAATTGTTAAAGTAAATGAAACATACTATCCTTTTTTGTTTTTTGTTTTTCCCATTCTCTTACAAAGCAGAAATGTTGAAATAAATTTCATTTTTAAATTAAAATGAGTAGCTTTCACTACAGGCTCTCTCTTACCAGTGGTCATTTACACAATGGCATATAATCCGAGAATCATTTTTGAAGTCTAATTGAGTGACTATGTTTGTAGTGAATGTGTTCTCAGTTATAACTTTGTAACTTTAAATTGACCACTCCTTCTCTCTAAACTTTCGTTAAAAAGTCTTCTTTCTCCTAAAGATAAATAGGCAGAACAGCAGAATCTTAACATTTTTCATCCCACCTAAAGTATCTTTGGAGATGTTTAAGTAGAAGTTACACCTGTGCATTTTAAAAAAATCAAATGGTGCATAATTTAATAGATTATAAAAATCTTTTTTCTCTCGTTTTTGAACTGTAGTCAGTTTTCATCTGTACTTTAAAACATTTTATTTGGCTTTATATTCTGTGTATATTTATATGGGTATAGCAAATTTGGGGAGATTTTTGAAAACTTGAAATAATAATACTTAATACAAACCAAAAGTACTCTTCAGTCAGTGTCACCTTTCACACTGATATTGAATACTTAAGAAGAATTTTGTTTGTACTTTTGTTCTTCACATTTTAGCCCTGTTCATTTGTTAAATTATGTTTTGCTTAAGGGCAGAGTTGGTAAATATTTTTATTTTAAAACCCTTTGAACTGGAAGGTTACTATGTAAGAACTAACAGAAAACTATATCAACAAAGAAAATAAATACACATGCATTTTTGAGATGTCAACAAATTAAAAGCAGGATTAACATACAGACAGCAAACTTAGTTTTTATGACACATTATTCAAAAATTAATTTTCCTGCTAAGCAGAATATGTTGGAAGTCTCTAAACCCATTCACTACCCATGTTGAGAAATTCTCTAGAAAGACTCACAGGGCTCAGCACCTTGTACCTACGGCTAAGATTTATTTATATGTAATAAGTCAGGATCCATAGTCAGATTATAAGGCTGTTTGTCTAGAGGAATACATCTTTAGATTTCCTTGTACTATCTTCCTCCCCAGAGGGGTCCACAGAGCACTGTTTTCACCTACCAGTGAAAATGTAGCAACAAGTATTCAGTTTTTCTGCCCAGGGAAGTCCATTATTTGGGCTTCACCACAGTTATTTATTGGTGGTCGTTCACATAGACACCCTCTATCCAGTACATACCAAATTTCCAAGCTCCCAGAAGGAAAACAGGTGTTCAGCATAAAGTTCATTGTCTCTGCAAAGTCTTGCCAAGAGTAAACAACCCTTTCAGTGAGGGAATGGTGAGAACACTCCCAGAATCAATTTCTCAAATGCCTACTAAGACTCTTCTAGCCATAGCAGCCTTGGGCCTGATATAGCAACCCTTTTCTCTACATAAGGCAATAAGATAAATTCCATTTTCTTAAGATTTTGTTCTACTTTATCATATTTGAAAAGCACTGTAAAATGTTTAGTAATATTTTTTGTGTCTAATTAGTTTAATTCTGAAATTTAAAATATGTTCCAGAATGGCTTTTAAACTTACTTGTTATTCCTCTGTTAAGTTCTGATCATTAAATACTAGCTATGAGTTGATGAATAAAATTAAGAAAACTTGCAGCTGTTGCATTATATATCACACTTTCGCCCCGTGGCTGCTGTCAGAATGCTTCCTAAAATTAAATAGTTAATTGAACAGGTAATGCATATACATTGTATAAAATTCAATATATACCACAGTATATCCAATAAAAAGAGAATCTTTCTTCACCCCTACTCCTAGTCTTCTAGTTCCTCTTGCCTAAGGCATAAAATGTTAGAGTGCGTGTGTGTGTGTGTGTAGGATATATATTAAAAGAACATGTATATATATGTATATCCTTTTATAAATATTTTGTGCATAAATAAGGATATATGTGTTTTCAAACTTCTCCCATACAAAAATCAATGCCCCATTGATAATTTTTGTATAGATGTTTTGTATATATATGCAATTACATAATCTGAATATATTTGTATACATAGATTGCTCAAAGGGTGTGTCAGTTTTTAGATTTGATCATTATTGCCAAATTATACTTTCTAGCATTATGATTCGGAGAAGGCAATGGCACCCCACTCGAGTACTCTTGCCTGGAAAGTCCCATGGACAGAAGAGCCTGGTAGGCTGCAGTCCATGGGGTCGCGAAGGGTCGGACACGACTGAGCGACTTCACTTTTACTTTTCACTTTCATGCATTGGAGAAGGAAATGGCAACCCACTCCAGTGTTCTTGCCTGGAGAATCCCAGGGACGGGGGAGCCTGGTGGGCTGCCGTCTGTGGGGTCGCACAGAGTCGGACACGACTGAAGTGACTTAGTGGTAGTAGTAGTAGCATTATGATTCATCAAAAAGTATTGTTTTTACCCCATACTGTCACTAGCATGGTGTGTTAATAAATTTTTTGATCCTTTGTTAGCATAATGTTTGTTACCATAAAGTATATCAATTCATTGTTTCAACTTGAATTGATATCTCAATTCTTTATCAGCTTTTTCACCTTAAAATTTTTTTTTATGTTGAGACGTTTACATACCACAAAATCCACCCTTTTAAAGTGTACAATTCAGTGGTTTTAGTTTATTCACAGCATTGTGCCATCACCACCACTTTCAAATTCCATAACATTTTTATCACCTTGTAAGGAAACCCTGTACCCATTAGTAGTCACTCCCTATTTTGCCCTTACCTCAGCCCCTGACAATCACTAATCTACTTTCTGTCATTATGGCTTTGTCTTTTCTGGACTGTTCATATAAATAGAATCATACATGTACACCTGAAACCAACACAACATTGTAAATCAACTATACTCCAATAAAAATTTTTTTAAAAGGAATCATACAGTAAATTGTTTTTTTGTGTCTGGCTTTTACTAGGAGTAGTATGGTGAAGGTTCATCTATGTTGTAGCATGTGTTAGAACTTCATTCGTTTTTATGGTCAAATTATTTTTCAATATATGTATGTACTACATTTTGTTTATTCATCCTTCTCTTGATGGGCTCTTGGGTCATTTCCACATTTTGGCTGTTGTGAATAGTGCTGCACTGGCATGGGCATCCCCAGTGGATGAGAGGTAAAGAATCCACCCAGAATCCACCTGCCAATGCAGGAGATGTGGGTTTAATCCGTGGCTTGGGAAGATCCCTTGGAGAGAGAAATGGCAACCCACTCTAGTATTCTTTACTGGGAAATCCCATGAACAGAGGGGCCTGGTGGGCTACAGTCCGTGGGGTCACAGATAGTTGGACTTAATGACTAAACAACAGCAACAGACATTGCATACAGTATCTGGGAATTATTGTCATTTTATTAGTATTATGTCTCTTAGTCCATGAATATATTGTCTATCCATTCCTTTACATCTTCAATTTTGTTAACAGTGTTTTAAATTTTCAGTGAATTTGTCTTACACTTTTTAAATTAAATTTATTCCTAAGTATTCTTTTAATGATATTATAAATTAAATTGTTTTCTTAATTTTATGTATGGATTTTTCATTGCTAGTGTTTAGGAATATAATGGATTTGGGGGTATTAATTTATCCTGCAGTGTTACTGAACTCATAAATTAGTTCTGATTTTTGTTCTTATTGTAGATTCCTTTGGATTTCCTACATAAGGTCATGTAATATACAAACAAATATTTTCACTTCTTTCTTTTCAATAAAGATGCCTTTTATTTATTTTCCTTGCCTAATTGCCATGGCTAAAACCTCCATTAAAATGTTTCATAGAAATTGCAAGAGCTAACATTCTTATTTTGTTCCTGATCCTTGGGTGAAAGAAAGCTTTCACTCTTATACAATCAAGTATGATGCGTTAAACTCAGTTTTAAGTATTAATTGATACTATAATTTCATTGGCATTGGGTTTGATTCTCTCTCTGAAATCCTGTTCTTTTCCTAAATACTAAGATATTAAGCAAAAATTCTAGAGGTCTTCCTGGTTCTGGTAATGAGCAGAAATGAAGAAATTTGTTGAAATAATTCCTAACTATTCCTTTGTATTTTCTGTAAAACCATAAAGAGTAAAAATTAGGAAAATTCATTTAATTTTACTTTGGTAGCTTTCTTACACAGGGGTTCTCTGGTGGCTCAGATGGTAAAGAATCTGCAGATGTGGGTTTTATCCCCAGGTCAGGAAGATCCCCGGGAAAAGGGAATGGCTAACCATTCCAGTTGGAGAATGGATGGAAGAGCCTGGTAGGCTACAGTCCATGCTGCTGCTGCTGAGTCACTTCAGTCATGTCCGACTCTGTGCGACCCAATTGATGGCAGCCCACCAGGCTCCCCCGTCCCTGGGATTCTCCAGGCAAAAACACTGGAGTGGGTTGCCATTTCCTTCTCCAATGCATGAAAGTGAAAAGTGAAAGTGAAGTCACTCAGCCGTGTCCGACCCTCAGCAACCCCATGGACTGCAGCCTACCAGGCTCCTCTGTCCATGGGATTCTCCAGGCAAGAGTACTGGAGTGGGGTGCCATTGCCTTCTCTGACAGTCCATGGGATCGCCCTAATTGATAGATAATTGCTTTACAGTATTGTCTTGGTTTCTGCCATACATCAACATAAATCTGCCCTTGGTATACACATGTCCCCTCCTTCTTGAACCTCCCTCCCAAGTGCCACACCTCTAAGTTGTCACAGAGTACCTGTTTGAGCTCCTGGCATTATACAGCAAATTCCCACTGGCTATTTTGCATATTATAATGTATGTGTTTCCATGCTACTCTGTCCATTCATCCCACCCACACTCTCTTTCACCTGCCCTGGGTACTATTGTCTGTTCTCTATGTCTCTGTCCCATTCTGTCCTGAAAATAGGTTCATCAGTACCATCTTCCTAGATTTCATATATATGTGTGTTAATATATGATATTTGTCTTTCTCTTTCTATCTTACTTCACTCTGTATAATAGGCTCTAGGTTTATCCACCTCATTAGAACGGACTCAAATGTGGTGTTTTTGTGGTTGAGAAATATTCCATTTTGCATTTCTCCCCTACCCCCAAGAAAAAGAAATGCAAAAAGGTTGTTTGAGGAGGTCTTACAAATAGATGAGAAAAGAAGAGAAGCGAAAAGCAAAGGAGAAAAGGAAAGATACACCCATCTGAATGCAGAGTTCCAAACAATACCAAGCAGAGATTTAAAAAAGCCTTCCTAAGTGAACAATGCCAGCAAAGGTCTGTCTAGTCAAAGCTGTGGTTTTTCCAGTAGTCCTGTATGGATGTGAGAGTTGGACTATAAAGAAAGCTGAGCGCCAAAGAATTGATGCTTTTGAACTGTGGTAGTGTTGAAGACTCTTGAGAGTCCCTTGGACTGCAAGGAAATCAAATCAGTCCATCCTAAAGGAAATCAGTCCTGAATATTCATTGGAAGGACTGATGTTGAAGCTGAAACTCCAAAACTTTGGCAATCTGATGCAAAGAACTGACTCAATTGAAAAGACCCTGATGTTGGGAAAGATTGAAGGCAGGAGGAGAAGGGGATGACAGAGGATCAGATGGTTGGATGGCATCACTGACTCACTGGACATGAGTTTGAGTAAACTCCAGGAGTTGGTGATGGACAGGGAGGCCTGGCATGCTGCAGTCCATGGGGTCGCCGAGAGTCAAGCACGACTGAGTGACTGAACTGAACTGAAGTGAACAATGCAATGAAATAGAGGAAAACAATAGAATGGGAAAGACTAGAGATCTCGTCAAGAAAATCAGAGAGAAAGTGTGCTCAGCGGCCCTGCGGATCTTGTTGGACGGAACAGACCCAGGGACGCCCCTTGCTCCAGCCTCCGACCACTCCTCCAACCTTTTTTCCAGTCGCAACCTCCGGAGTCAGCCACTCAGCTCTGCGCGATCACCAGGACCAGCCGCCATTTTTTAACTCCTTATTACTACCGACCAATCATGAGCTCCCAGATTCGTCAGAATTATTCTGCCGAGGTGGAGGCCGCCGTCAACCGCCTGGTTAACATGCAGCTGCGAGCCTCCTATACCTACCTCTCTCTGGGCTTCTATTTCGACCATGACGATGTGGCCCTGGAGGGTGTGGGTCACTTTTTTCACGAATTGGCCAAGGAGAAGCGCGAGGGTGCGGAGCGTCTCTTCAAACTGCAAAACCAGCGTGACAGCCGCGCCCTCTTCCAGGACGTGCAGAAGCCATCTCAAGATGAGTGGGGTAAAACCCAGGACACTGTGGAAGCCGCCCTTCTCGTAGAGAAGAACCTGAATCAAGCCCTGTTGGATCTGCATGGCCTGGCTTCTGCCCGCGCAGAGACCCCCACATCTGTGACTTCCTGGAGAACCACTTCCTAGATGAGGAAGTGAAACTCATCAAGAAGATGGGTGACCACCTGACCAACCTCCACAAGCTGGCTGGTCCCCAGGCTGGGTTGGGTGAGTATCTCTTCGAAAGGCTCACCCTCAAGCGCAACTAGGAGCTTCTGGAGACCAGTGGCCATTGAAGAACCCACCTAACATCAGGGCTGCCTGAAGCCCCTCTCTGCAGCCACTAGGCAGCTTTTTAATACCCTGGAGCCCTCTCTCAAGCCTTGGACCAAATGGAAACAAAGCTTTTTGCAGCATTAAAAAAAAAAAAAGAAAATCGGATACCAAGGGAACATTTCATGCAAAGATGGGCACAATAAAGGACAGAAATATAATGGATCTAATGGAAGCAGATGATATTAAGAACAGATGGCAAGAATATCTAGAAGTACTATGGAAAAAAGATCTTAATGACCCAGATAACCATGATGGTGTGATCACTCAACTAGAGCCAAACATCCTGGAGTGTGAGGTCAGGTGGGCCTCAGGAAGCATCACTATGAACAAAGCTAGTGGAGGTGATGGAATTCCAGTTGAGCTATTTCAAATCCTAAAAGATGATGCTGTGAAAGTGCTGCACTCAATGTGCCAGCAAATTTGGAAAACTCAGCAGTGGCCACAGAACTGGAAAAAGTCAGTTTTCATTCCAATCCCAAAGAAAGGCGATGCCAAAGAATGTTCAAACTACCACACAGTTGCACTCATCTCACATGCTAGCAAAGTAATGCTAACTCTCCATGCTGTCTTCAACAGTGCGTGAATAGTGAACTTCCAGATGTTCAAGCTGGATTTAGAAAAGGCAGAGGAAACAGAGATCAAATGGCCAGCATCCATTGGATCATCGAAAGAGCAAGAGAAGTCCAGAAAAATCTATACTTTTGCTTCATTGACTACATTAAAGCCTTTGACTGTGTGGATCACAACAAATTGTGGAGAATTCTTAAAAGAAATGGGAATAACAGACCACCTTACCTGCCTCCTGAGAAAGCTGTATGCAGGTAAGAAGCAACAGTTAGAACTGGATATGAAACAACAGACTGGTTCAAACTGGGAAAGAAGTACCTCAAGGCTGTGTATTGTCACCTTGCTTATTTAACTTATGTGCAGAGTACATCACATGAAATGCTGGGCTGGATGAAGCACAAGGTGGAATCAAGATTGCCAGGAGAAATACCAGTAACCTCAGATATTGAGATGACACCACCTTTATGGCAGAAAGTGAAGAGGAACTGCAGAGCCTTGATGAAGGTGAAAAAGGAGTGTGAAAAAGTTGGCTGAAACTTCAACATTTAAAAAACTAAGTTCATGGCATCTGGTTTTATCACTTCATGGCAAATAGATGGGGAAACAATGGAAACACTGACAGACTTTTATTTTCTTGGCCTCCAAAATCACTGCAGATGGTGACTACAGCCATGAAATTAAAAGGTGCTTGCTCCTTGGAAGACAAGTTGGCAGTTCTAGACAGCATATTAAAAAGCAGAGACATCACTTTGCCAACAAAGGTCTATATAGTCGAGCTAGGTCTGTCTAGTCAAGGCTGTGGTTTTCCAGTGGTTGTGTATGGATGTGAGAGTTGGATTATAAAGAAAGCTGAGCACAGAAGAATTGATGCTTTTGAACTGTGGTGTTGGAGAAGACTTTGAGAGAGCCCCTTGGGCTGCAAGGAGATCCAACCAGTCTGTCCTAAAGGAGATCAGTCCTGGATGTTCACTGGAAGGACTGATGTTAAAGCTGAAACTCTAATACTTTGGCTACCTGATGCGAAGAGCTGACTCATTTGAAAAGACCCTGATGCTGGGAAAGATTGAGGGCAGGAGGAGTAGGGGACAACAGAGGATGAGATGGTTGGATGGTATCACTGACTCAATGGACATGGGTTTGGGTGGACTCTGGGAGTTGGTGATGGATGGGGAGGCCTGGCATGCGGCGGTTCATGGAGTCGCAAAGAGTTGGACACGACTGAGCAACTGAACTGAATGGTTTTTCCAGTACTCATGTATGGATGTGAGAGTTGGGCCATAAAGAAGGTTGAGCGCCAAAGAATTAATCCTTTTGAATTGTGGTGTTGAAGAAGACTCTTGAGAGCCCCTTGGACTGCAAGTTGGTCAAACCAGTCCATCTTAAAGGAAATCAGTCATGAATATTCATTGAAAGAACTGACGCTGAAACTCCAATACTTTGGCCACCTTATGCAAAGAGCCAACTCATTGGAAAAGACCCTGATGCTGGAAAAGATTGAAAGCAGGAGGAGAAAGGGACGATGGAGGACGAGATGGTTGGATGGCATCACCAACTCAATGGACATGATTTTGAGCAAGCTCCAGGAGATGGTGAAGGACGGGAAAGTCTGGTGCGCTGCAGTCCATGGGGTCCAAAGAGACGGACACGACCTAGTGACTGAACAACAACAATAAATAATCCATTGTATGTATGTACCACAGCTTCTTTATTCATTCATCTGTCAATGTGTATCTGGGTTGCTTCCATGTCCTAGCTGTTGTAAATAGTGCTGCAGTGAACACTGGGGTACATGTGTCTTTTTCAATTACGTTTTTTCAGGATATTTGCCCAGTAGTGGGATTGTTGGGTCATATAGTACTTTTATTCCTAGATATTTAAGGAATCTCCATACTGTCCTCTGTAGTGACTATATCAATTTACAATCCCACCAGTGCAAGAGGGTTCCCTTTTCTCCACACCCTTTCCAGAATTTATTGTTTATAGAATTTTTGATGGTGGTCATTGTGACCGGTGTGAGGATATATTTCATTGTAGTTTTGATTTGCATTTCTCTAATAATGAGTGATGTTGAGTATCTTTTCATGTGTCTATTAGCATATCTGTATGTCTTCTTTGGAGAAAGGTCTGTTTAGGTCTTCTGGCTACTTTTTGATTGGGTTGTTTGTTTTTCTGGTGTTGAGCTGCATGAGCTATTTGTATATTTTGGAGATAAATCGTTTGTTAATTTTGTTTCAGTTTTTCGTGTGTGTGTGTGTGTGTGTGTGTGTGTGTGTGTGTGTGTGTGTTTCTTTTTTGTTGTTGTTATTTGTCTCATTTTGTATTTACCAGTTGTCTTTTGTTTCTTGTTTTCATTTTTGTTTTTTAATTACTTGTGTTTGTTTTAATCCCCTTTAATTCCATAACAAACAGCTAGTGGAATCTCAGTTCTTTGGCCACTCCAGTATTCCTGCCTAGAGAATTCCATGGACAGAGGAGCCTGGCTGGCTGTAGTCCATGGGGTTGCAATGAAAGCTTCAGTTTTTCTGTATGTTTAATTAATAACTGTATTATTTTAAAGTTGACCTAAATGGCTGTTCTTTATTTAGGAAAAATTCATGAGCAAATTCTTTCAGGGTTAATATTTTGTATTTAGTAATGTTGATTTTTCATTAGGAAGAACATTTTCTTCTTTCTAGTACATTTTTATTTTTAGATTCTTACCTTACTTTTGAGGTTTTTAATTGCCTTAGAATATGGGAGACCTGGGTTCGATCCCTGGGTTGGGAAGATCCCCTGGAGAAGGGAAAGGCTATCCACTCCAGTATTCTGACCTGGAGAATTCCATGGATTGTATAGTCTGTGGGGTTGCAAAGAGTCGGATGCAGCTGAGCAACTTCCACAATCACAATCACACAGTAAGTTGTATCGAGGTTGATAGGCAAAATCTTGAATTTTAATGTATTACTCTATAGTTTGAAAGGTATTACTGAAATGAACCTTAAATGATGGAGAAGTCTTCAATTAGACTTCTTTGTATCTTTATTTGGAGGGTCTTAGTATCTATTATGTATTAGGATTTGTCTGTCTTGTTTGGATATATTAGTGCAAGCTGTTTAGAAAATTTTAATATTTAGGAATAAGGGGCCAAGTACATCTGTATTCTTTATGGCATATCATCTATAATTGAAGCAAATTATATTTTTCTAAAAAGCTAAAACAACTTAAATACTAAACAGTGAATGGTATTCAACTATACTAGCAAAAACCAATTGAAAATATGAGTTATTAACTCTTTCAGTGAAATATGAAATACCTAGCAATCAACTTGAAGCCACATATGTGGTCTTCCTGGTGGCTCAGACAGTAGAGAATCTGTCTGCAATTTGGGTTTGATCCCTGGGTCAGGACGAATACCCACTGGAGAAGGATATTGCAACCCACTCCAGTATCCTTGCCTGGAGAATTCCATGGACAGAGAAGACTGGTGGTCTGTGGTCCATGGGGTCACAGGGTCAGACACAACTAAGTGAGTAACACACACACATAGCAATCAGCTTAACAGGAAATGTATATAGTTTGTTGTAAGAAAGCTGTGACACTTACTGATGGTATAGAGGAATACTTAAGTACAGAGCAGTTTTTGTTGCAGAACAGAAAGATAAAGTAGATATCATTGTTTTTTCCAGATAAATCTGTAAATTTGGTATCATGCCAGTCATAGCACCAAAAAATAGAATGTGTATTTGGAGTCGGGGGAGGAGAGAGGAAAGGGAGAAGGAGGAGAGATAAAAAGAGAATATGTGCATGTATTTTGGAGGCATATAGTTAGATTTAATGATTCACTTAGAGCTACATCTTCCAGAATTGCAAGGCCCTAGCCACATGTTCAGAGAAGGCAATGGGGAAAATCCCATGGACCGAGGAGCTGGTGGGCTGCAGTCCATGGGGTCGCTAAGAGTCGGACACGACTGAGCGACTTCACTTTCACTTTTCACTTTCATGCCTTGGAGAAGGAAATGGCAACTCACAACAGTGTTCTTGCCTGGAGAATCCCAGGGATGGGGGAGCCTGGTGGGCTGCCGTCTATGGGGTTGAACAGAGTTGGACACGACTGAAGCAACTTAGCAGCAGCAACAGCAGCCACATGTTGGTATTTAAATTTATATGGATTAAAATTCAATGATATTTATGGTTTTTCTGCTGGCAGTAGTCACATTACAAGCACTCAGTAGTCACTTGTGGGTAAGTAACTCCTGTATTGGACCAGACAGATTATATTACACTTACATCATCACAGAAACTTCTTTTGGACAGTTTGATATAGAAAAGTAAAAAACTCAAAAACAACCAAGTAAAGATTAAGAACAATTTGGAGCGATTTCTCCACAGATAATGAAATCTATTATAAAACAGCATTTAATTAAAAGTGTAGTTCTTGTCCCAAATCATATTGAAAAGTGAAAGTCTCTCAGTCATGTCCGACTCTTTGCAGCCCCATGGACTATACAGTCCATAGAATTCTCCAGACCAGAATACTGGAGTGGGTAACCAACCATTCCCTTCTCCTGGGGATCTTCCCAACCCAAGGATTAAACCCAGGTCTCCCACATGGCAGGTGGATTCTTTACCACCTAAGCCACCAGGGAAGCCACAAATTATATTAGGTGAGTGGAACAACTCACCTTTGTATATGTTATATAATCTGATTTTTATCCTAGTCAAGTTGATTATAGATAAGTTGTTCTTATCTATAATCAGTTCAGTTCAGTCGCTCAGTCGTGTCCGACTCTTTGCGACCCCATGAATCTCAGCACGCCAGGCCTCCCTCTCCATCACCAACTACTGGAGTTCACTCAAACTCACGTCCATCGAGTCAGTGATGCCATCCAGCCATCTCATCCTCTGTCGTCCCCTTCTCCTCCTGCCTCCAGTCCTTCCCAACATCAGAGTTTTTTCCAGTGAGTCAACTCTTCGCATGAGGTGGCCAAAGTATTGGAGTTTCAGCTTCAGCATCATTCCCTCCAAAGAAATCCCAGGGCTGATCTCCTTCAGAATGGACTGGTTGGATCTCCTTGCAGTCCAAGGGACTCTCAAGAGTCTTCTCCAACACCACAGTTCAAAAGCATCAATTCTTCGGCGCTCAGCTTTCTTCACAGTCCAACTCTCACATCCATACATGACCACAGGAAAAACCATAGCCTTGACTAGACAGACCTTTGTTGGCAAAGTAATGTCTCTGCTTTTGAATATGCTATCTAGGTTGGTCATAACTTTCCTTTGTTCTTAGTTATAACTTTATGAAATTTTTTCTACTAATATTAAGATTTTTTTATAATTAGGAATTTACTGCCTATTCTTAACTGTCTTTAGAAATTTTGCCTTTTATCCAAGTTATTTCCATAACTTCTTTACCAATTTACTTTTCTCTAATTTCTCTTCCTTTTGTGTTCCACACTGCCATGGTTCTTTTTCTGGAAAACATTTAAACCTACTTGATGCTCCAGTATTTCCAAGAATATTTTCCATTCATCAGGAAAACATTCAAGATGTTTCACAATAAGGCCCCAATCCACTTCTTCCACTTTCACTTTCATCCTTAATATAGAATCCCGTTTTGTTACTAGGACTAAATTCTAAACTTAGAAAGTGATAGCAATGACAGTTCTCATGAATTATTTTAAATCTATGCTTTTCTATTTTTGAGGATGGGGATAAAACTCAAATATTTTGTCAGTAGTATATCATTTTGTCTAAAGTTGGTTTAATTTTATTTCTCTTCTCTAATTTTATTTCTTGTTTCCCTCTCACCTTGTCCTATTGAGAGTGATAAACCTATTAGCGAAGCATATTTTTCCTGTTGAAAGCCACATTTTATAAAGATATTATGAAAAGAAAACTCATCACCCATTTTGTAATATTCCTGGAAACCATATTCCTTTCAAAAATATTACACCATCGTTTTTCTGTTATTTTACAGTAATGGTAATTTGTGGTTTTGATAATGTATTCATGGCATTTAGAAGCCCAGTTTGAATGTGTTTAATGATGTTATTAAATTGTCTCATGAATTGAACCTGAATTAGGGGTTACTTTCTTATAGTATGGTAAAGAAAACAAAGTGGCTTACATAGATTTCATTCTTCTGTTGTTTCGTTATTCTGTTGCTGTATAACAAGCCACCGTGAAACACAGTGGCTTAAAAAATAGTTATTTCTCATGATTTTCTGGATTAATTGGATAGTTCTGCTTTACATGATCTTGGCTGGGACATGGGAAAAGACTGGAAGACCCAGAACTGCCTCATTCACCATTTGCCAACAGTCAATGCCAGTTGCTGGGTAGAAGTGCAGCTGGGGCTTTTGGCCAGAGGTCTTTGATGCTCCTTCATTTGAATCTCCTCGTAGGGTCTATGAACTTCCTCACATTACAGGTTCTGAATTCTAAGAAGGTGCATTCTTATAACAAGGTGGACACTACAAGGCATCACATGACCTATATTCCAAAATCACAGAGCATTATTTGTGCCACTCTCTTTTTAGCAGAAGTCATCTGCTGCTGCTAAGTCGCTTCAGTCGTGTCCGACTCTGTGCGACCCCATAGATGGCAGCCCACCAGGCTCCTCCGTCCCTGGGATTCTCCAGGCAAGAGTACTGGAGTGGGTTGCCATTGCCTTCTCCAATGCATAAAAGTGAAAAGTGAAAGGGAAGTCACTCAGTCGTGCCCGACTCTTAGCGACCCCATGGACTGCAGCCCACCAGGCTCCTCCGCCCATGGGATTTTCCAGGCAAGAGTACTGGAGTGGGTTGCCATTGCCTTCTCCAAGAAGTCATCTAGAACCTGCTTAGATCCAAGGGAAAGGGAAATAGATAACATCTCTTGATGGTAGGGTGGTTTAATCATATTGCAGAAGAGCACTTAGGATGGAAGATGGGAGGCATCTAGAGATTCAGTTTATCACAATCTGTATTTGACTTATGAGATTACTTTGCTCAGTTTCATACCACCAGAAAGATCGTAGAGGTGAGAACTTGAAGGATATGTAAAGGACAGAGCAAATCATTTAAATTTAATGGTATATAAGGCTCATGAAGAGGGGAGATACATGTTTGGAATGAAGTTGAGTCATGATTTGGATCAGTTCATACAGAGCCTTGTATGAGAGTTTCAGAGAATTTTGGAGAAAGTATGTGATACATGAGTTCCATGAAGATCCATCTGTGTAAAACACATTAGAATGATTTGAGCAGTGAAGAATAGTAATCTAAGAGATGGAGTAGATTACATTTGCTATAGCCCAGAAGAGATTAATAACAACTTGAACCAAAGTGATAGAAACGAAATGAAGAGGTGATGATTTTCAGGAACAACTGAGGTATTTAAGTCAGGAGGAATTGGTAGCTAATTAGATGTGTGAATTAAAGCGAAGAACAGGGTCAAGAGTTCAGTAAGTGTTAAAAGCTGAGTGTACCCTTTCTGTATTTGAAAGTCACAGTATCATAAATGTCATTAATCACATTTACACTGTTCCATTCCTTGAAAATCTTTCTCAGAATTATTAGAATCAAGCTATGTTATTTGATTACTATCACATTTAGCAGGGTTTCATTTAACAGGGGCTCTGTGACAATCAGGAAGGGTGGAATGGGGAGGGAGGTGGGAGGGAGGTTCGGAAGAGAAGGGACATGGGTCTACCTATGGCTCATTCTTGTTGATGTATGACCAAAAAAAAAAAAATTCTATAAACAGTTATCCTTCTATTAAAAAAAAAAAGTTGGAAAAAAAAGAAATACAAAAATTCTCTTGTCATTTAAAATTTTACACTCTAAATTTCCGTGCTTCTTTTTTCCCTACTAGGTTAATGGCACTGATGCAGATTATGAATATGAAGAAATCACACTTGAAAGGGTAAAAGCCTATTCATTATCTTAAGCTTTTATGAAAAGAAATCTGTTTCTTTAAAGAACTCTTAAATATACTGCTCTTTCATATAGAATCTAAGGAAGATCATCTTTCAAAAGCAGAACCATGTATTAGTTTCTTTCATAAGTCCACATATCATAAAATTAGCTGTGGTATTTTCATGTTGCTTTTGAACATGTATGAACATGTGGCTTTTCTTTAAGAACTTTTTTAAAAAGTAAACTTTTATTTAAAAATTTTTAGATTTGTAGAAAAGTAGTACAGAGAGTTTCTATTTACCCTAGACTCAGTTTCACCTATTTATTAACATCTTACATTACTAAAATACATTTGTTTCAACCAGTGAAGTAACACTGATACATTATTATCAACTTAAGTTTATACTTTATTTGAATTTCCTTTTTGTTTTTCTCTTCCAGAATCCTATCTGGAATACCATATTACATTTAGTTATTATGTCTTCTTGTGCTGCTCTAGACTGACAATACCTCAAATTTTCTCAGTTTTTAATTTTATTATTTAGTTTTCATATAATGAAGTATTATTTATTTTAAATGAGTATTTTGTCTCTTGAGCTAGTAACTTGATCATTGTATCAGTTCTATTTCCTAGAAAAAGAATAACCATAGGTTTACTGAAAAAGACCTTACTGAAAACTTATTATTATGCATTCCCTAGTCAGAAAATAACTTATAGGTGCAATTCAGATGTAGGGAGATGAAGGAAATGTGGGTTCAATCCCTGGGTTGGGAAGATCCCCTGGAGAAGGGAATGGCAACCCACTCCAGTATTCTTGCCTGGAGAATCCCATGGACAGAGTAGTCTGGTGGGCTATAGTCCATCGGGTCAAAAAGAGTCAGACATGACTAAGCTCATGGACGCACACTCACAATTCAGATGTGTGGATTTTCTTGCTATATTTTCCCCTTAAGAATATCTGCATTCAATTGATGCTGTATTTTAGCAGTGTCATCTTGTCTGACCATCATTTTTGGAAAATGAGGTGCTTTACATAAGTGACTTTTCTAAGTAACTGAATATCTATATATTTGAAGTTCCTAAAGGATTAGATTTATGTTTGTAGCCAGATAAACTGAGTGAATATAGACCTCAGAGGGTCTTTTACATGTGTAATAGATTTTATACTGACTGTTTACCTGAATTTGGGCCACCTATTCAAGTGAGGTAGCTGACTGAGTCTTACAGGTAAACAATATTAATGTATTATGCACATTTTAATGTGGCATTTTGTTGGTTTTTCCCCCAGCTTTATTGAGATTTCTTGACATAATCCTAACTTTTTACCTCATTCAGGTTTTCATTTTTTCCTAGTACCTTTTAAATTCTTTTAGTCAGAACTGTACATTGTATTTTTCACTGATTAAAGGACTTGAATACCAGGAATTAGGGCGATATTGTTAAAGTGTACAAACTGGAATTAGATGATGAATAAGTTCCAGACTTCTTATATGCACAGCCTAGTGAATATAGTCAACAATACTGTATTATATACTTCAGAATTGCAAGAGACTAGTTCTTAAGTGTTCTCACCATAAAAAATAATGACAATTATGTGACCTCATAGAGGTGTTAGCTAAATAAAGCTAGTACATAAAGTGGTAATCTAAATCAAGTAAGCTAAATAAAGTGGTAATCATATTGTTCTATATAAATATATCAAATCAACATGTTGTATACCTAAAACCTACACAAAATTATTTGTAATTATATCTTGATTTTTTAAAGCAAATAAAAAAGAATACCTGAGTATCTTGGTGTCCCCATACAACCTTTTGATACTATTTACTACCACTTTAGTAACTTTTAAAGAGTTTAGACTGGAAAAATTTTTTTATTAAAATAGAATTTTAGGACTATCATAATTGAGTGAAATTTTAAGGTATTTTATATAGTTTAGTAATATATCCAGATATACCCACTAATCTGAGCTCACTGAAAACCAAAGTTAAATCATTCTTGAAAAAATAAGTGTCTAATACCTTTGAGATCAGTTTTTCTTTTTGCACCAGTAGAGAACCCTTCCTTCAAAGAAAATATTGAAAAATCAGTACATAAAATGAGCAAGAAGCAATGCTGCTTTGGCAAAATTAACTTTGCTGTCAAGAAAGCTTACCAATGTTAAATTCTCCAGTTAAACTTTCCGTATTTAAAAAATGCCTTTTGCTAGTCAGGTAGGTTTCTTGGTTAAACACCTCAAGGATGATGGCAGTGTTACTTAGCTGATAAAATTTGGTAATTTTAAAATAAGTTGATGGCAAAGTTAGCAGAAGCAAAGCCCCACCAAGTATCCCCTTCTTAAAAGGCTGAAATAATATATCGATATTACCTACTTGGAAATAACAGCAGCACAAGGATCACTTAAGCGTTTTCCTCTTGGGATCAATTTGCCTTACCAAACATGAGCTAGATGCAGTCTAAAATAAAGAGACCTGTTAGTGACACCTCTACAAGGATGAACTGTGCATACTTTTAAGAAAGAATTGTAGACTAAACTCTCAAAGTACTTGGTACATCTTCAGCTTCACCTATTCAGCAGTAATACCCCTGAATTCATAGAGAAAATAATAGCTTTCCTTATATTTTTTAAGTTAAAAGTCATCTTACTCCCTATATATATATATATATATATATATATGCCTTTATATGCACGATGCCTATGTTAGTACAATTTCTAGGTTGTATAGTGACAGGAACCTATCAATAATTGTTTTTCAATGTCAATTTTCCCCCCTCTATTCCCAGGGAAATTCAGGGCTTGGTTTCAGCATTGCAGGAGGTACAGACAACCCACACATTGGAGATGACTCAAGTATTTTCATTACTAAAATTATTGCAGGGGGAGCAGCTGCTCAAGATGGAAGATTGCGGTATGTTTTGTACTTGATGTTGTGATACCAAATCTTCTTTGTATCTTTTTCTTGAGAGAAAATAAACAATAAATACAAATAAGAAACGTTATCATAATAACTAACATAAGGTAGATGCTCAAAAATCAAATGAATGAATGAGATAATTATGCTTTAAGCATTGTTTCCCTCTTTTCACTTAGGAATTCAGTATTATCTTAGAAATTAAACATTTTGAATAATAATTTTGATTTAATGATTTAAATATTTCTGAGCAAATGTGTAGAAATTGTAGATTTCCCATTGTATTTTCAGTTATTTTCTGGGTGGGGAACATGTATAAACTTACTTAAGGTTTCAGTTCAGTTCAGTCACTGGGTCGTGTCCGACTCTTTGCGACCCCATGAATTGCAGCATGCCAAGCCTTCCTCTCCATCACCAACTCCCAGAGTTTACCCACACTCATGTCCATCGAGTCAGTGATTCCATCCAGCCATTTCATCCTCTGTCATGCCCTCGTCCTCCTGCCCCCAATCCCTCCCAGCAACAGAGTCTTTTCCAATGAGTCAACTCTTAGCATGAGGTGGCCAAAGTATTGGAGTTTCAGCTTTAGCATCAGTCCTTCCAAAGAACACCCAGGACTGATCTCCTTCAGAATGGACTGGTTGGATCTCCTTGCAGTCCAAGGGACTCTCAAGAGTCTTCTCCAACACCGCAGTTCTAAAGCATCAATTCTTCAGCGCTCAACTTTCTTCACAGTCCAACTTTCACATCCATACATGACCACAGGAAAAACCATAGCCTTGACTAGACGGACCTTTGTTGGCAAAGTAATGTCTCTGCTTTTCAATATGCTATCTAGGTTGGTCATTGGAGAAGGCAGTGGAACCCTACTCCAGTACTCTTGACTGGAAAATCCCATGGACGGAGGAGCCTGGTAGGCTGCAGTCCATGAGGTCGCTAAAAGTCTGACACGACTGAGCGACTTCACTTTCACTTTTCACTTTCATGCATTGGAGAAGGAAATGGCAACCCACTCCAGTGTTCTTGCCTGGAGAATCCCAGGGATGGGGGAGCCTGCTGGGCTGCCGTCTATGGGGTCACACAGAGTCGGACACAACTGAAGCAACTTAGCAGCAGGTTGGTCATAACTTTCCTTCCAAGGAGTAAGCATCTTTTAATTTCATGGCTGCAGTCACCATCTGCAGTGATTTTTGAGCCCCCCCCAAAATAAAGTCGGACACTGTTTCCACTGTTTCCCCATCTATTTGCCATGAAGTGATGGGACTAGATGCCATGATCTTAGTTTTCTGAATGTTGAACTTTAAGCCAACTTTTTCACTCTCCTCTTTCACTTTCATCAAGGGGCTTTTTAGTTCCTCTTCACTTTCTGCCATAAGGGTGGTGTCATCTGCATATCTGAGGTTATTGATATTTCTCCCAGCAATCTTGATTCCAGCTTGTGCTTCTTCCAGCCCACCATTTCTCATGATGTACTCTGCATATAAGTTAAATAAGCAGGGTAGTGAATCATATATTTATATATCCTGAGTTTTTATCTCATACCTGGTGGCTCAGGTGGTAAAGAATTTGCCTGCAGTACAGTAGACCCAGGTTGTTTGATCCTTGGGTTGGGAAGATTCCCTGGAGAAGGGAATGGCTATGCACTCCAGTATTCTTGTCTGGAGAATCCCTTGGACAGACGAGCTTGGTGGGCTGTAGTCCATGGCGTCACAAAGGGTTGGACAGGACTGAGCGAATAACACACACACACACACATGCACCACAAAGAGAAAAGATTAATGCAAACTTTAAGTAAATTAACCTATTTTCTAAATTGAATAAGTGTAAGTAACTGGTCTTTTGTTTAATGTTCCATTTCAGAAGATTTCCTTAGTATCTTGTTAAACAAAGATCTTTGGCATCTTTGTTGTTTCCTTAGACACAATCTTAGATCATAGATTGTGGCACTTTTCCTGTTACCTTGTTTGTTGTTTTTTACACATGGTGACAGTTTTCTAAAAATTTTAGAACTAAAGATTTTATATGGTCTGTGAGAAAGAATATTTTATTTTAAGGCTATTGGTGCCTTATGCAGCTCTTCAGTTTCTAAACTTCTCACTGAATATGACAAGTGGTATATTAATGAAGTTAGATATAAAATTAATAATTTGAATATTCATGTAAATGTAGGCATAACTTCCTGATTTTGTTATTTGCCTTTTATTTGTGCTTCTTGTATGAAAATTAAAATGTTCCATTTGTTTGACTGGAGAACTGACCTGTAGTACTAACTGTAAGGTATCACTGTCTTTGGATATAGAATTTCTTTTCTCTAAACTTAATTTGATATATTATAGAAGTTTAGCATGATCACTTGAAATATTTTAATTGTGTTTTGTTCCCCTTCCCTGCCCAATTTGAGATGACCATCTTTTTGTTTTCTACATGAATACCATGTGATTGAAACTAAGGTCAATTTATTTATTTTTATTGAAGTATAATTGCTTCACAATGTTGTATTCATTTCTGTTGAATAACACAGTAAATCAGCTATATGTGCACATATATCCCCTCCCTCCTTGGACCTCCATCCCGCCACTCTAGGTCATCACATAGTACTGAGCTGACTCCCTGTGCCATGCAGCTGCTTCCCACTAGCTATCTGTTTTACACATGGCAGTGTTTATGTCAGTGCTACTCTCAGTTCATCTCACCCTCTCCTTCCAGCTGAGTGGTTCACAAATCTCTTCTCTATGTCTGCATCTGTATTCCTACCCTGTATGTAGGTTCATCAGTACCATTTTTCTAGATTTCATATATGTGTGTGTGTGTTAATGTATGATATTTGTTCTTCTCTTTCTGACTTACTTCAGTATGACAGACTCTAGGTTCACCCACATCACTACAAATGACCCAAGTTCATTCCTTTTGATGGTGGAGTAATATTCCATGGTATATATGTACCACATCTTCTTTATCCATTCATCTGTTGCTGGACATTTCAGTTGCTTCCATGTTCTGGCTGTTGTAAATAGTGCTGCAGTAAACATTGGGGTACATGTATATTTTTTATTACAGTTTTCTCAGGGTATATCCCCAGTGGTGGGATTGTTGGGTATTATGGCAGTTCTACTTTTTAGTTTTTTAAGGAACCTCCATACTGTTCTCCATCATGACTGTATCAATTTACATTCCCACCAACAGTACAAGAGAGATCCCTTTCTTCACACCCTCTCCAAAATTTATTGTTTGTAGATCTTTTGATGATGACCACTTTGACTGGTGTGAGATGATACCTTGTTGTGGTTTTGATTTGCATTTATCTAATAATTAGTGAAGTTGAGCAACTTTTTATATGTTTGTTAGAAACATATATCTTCTTTGTAGAAATGTCTGTTCAGGTCTTCCACCCATTTTTTTATTGGATAGTTTGAGGGTTTTTTTGTATTGAGCATGAGCTCCTTTTGTATTTTGGAGATTAATCCATTTTCAGTTGTTTCATTTCCAAGTATTTTCTCCCATTCTGAGGGTTATCTTTTTCTCTTATTTATGGTTTTCATTGCTGTGCAAAAGCTTTTAAGTTTATCAGGTCTCATTTGTTTATTTTTATTCCTATTACTCTAGGAAGTAGATCAAATAGCATCTTGCTGTCATTTTTGTCAAAGAGTGTTCTGCCTATGTTTTCCACCAAGAGTTTTGTAATGTCTGACCTTACATTTAGGTCTTTAATCCATTTTGAGTTTATTTTTGTCCATGGTGTTAGGAAATGTTCTAATTTCATGCTTTTACATATAGTTGTCCAGTTTTCCCAGCATAACCTATTAAAGAGACTGTTTTATCCGTTGTAGAGTTTTGCCTCCTTTGTCAAAGATAAGGTGTACCCACAGGTGCATGGATTTTTCTCTGGGCTTTCTATCTTGTTCCATTGATCTGTATTTCTGTTTTTGTGCCAGTACCATACTATCTTGATTACTGTAGCTTTGTAGTATAGTATAATGTCAGGGAGCCCGATACCTCCAGCTCCATTTTTCTTTCTCAAGATTGCTTTGGCTATTTGGAGTCTTTTTTTTAATTAATGTACTTATGGCTTTGTACTAGGTTTTCATTGCTGGGTTTCTCTAGTTTTGGTGAGTGGAGTCTACTTTTTGTTGCAATGAGTGGGAGCTACACTTCCCATTTCAGTGGCTTCTCTTGTTGAAGAGCACCAGCTCTAGAGTACGTTGGTTTCAGCATCTATGGCACAT